>NC_092823.1:105207759-105913592 GCF_023375885.2 Dermacentor andersoni
CCAATGACAGGTATACCGATAATGTGATTGGTTTCAGAGCCGGCCACTCGAAACAGGACGCCATGAAGCTGATAAAGCATCAGATCATCGACCGGAGCACGGGAGATACCAGAGCCATCCTTGGATTAGACCTGCAGAAGACGTTCGACAATATCTCACACGAGTTCATTCTCTAGTCTATTGCCGGCCTCGGGCTCGGTAAGAGGGCCTACGACTTCGTCCGATCCTTCCTTACCCAGAGAACTGCCAAGCTCAAGATCGAAGGATATCTTTCGCAAGAGATCACCCTCGGTTCACGCGGCACGCCTCAGGGCTCAGTCATCACGCCAACATTATTTAACATCGCAATGAGTGGGCTTTCTAAGTAGCTCACGAAGATTCAAGGAATCAGCCATACCATCTACGCAGATGACATCACCATCTGGTGCGTCGGCGGAAGCGACGGCCAAGCCGAAGCCGCCATGCAGAGCGCCATCGATGCGACCGAGCGCTTCCTCCACCCCACTGCGCTCAGATGTTCTCCATCGAAATCTGAGCTACTTCTCTACAAGAAAAGACCCAGAGGCGGCGGCCATCGTGATTGGAAACCGGCGTCCGAAAGCAAAATACGGCTTTTCACTGGTGACGGGTCTCCGGTGCCCAGAGTGGACTCGCTCCGAATATTGGGGATGTATATCTAGTCTAACGGTGCCAATGGAACCGCACTCAGAAAGATCGCCGCCAAGACGGAGAGTGCTCTAGGCCTCATTCGGACGATTGCCAACAGGCACCGGGGAATCAAGGAAGACAACCTCATCCGCATTATACACGCTTTTGTTCTCTGCCACCTTTCATACCCGGCGGCCATGCATAATTGGCATGTTGCAGAGAGGAACAAGCTTAATTCACTCATCAGAAAGGTCTTTAAGCTTGCCCTTGGCTTACCTACAAGCACCGACACCGAAAACCTGTTGAAGCTAGGAGTCCACAACTCCTTTGAAGAAATTATCGAGGCACATGAGCACTCACAGCTGCTCAGGCTATCCGACACCCTGACGGGCCGCAATATACTCGACGAAATGGGCCTCAATCCTGTAGACCAGTGCACCGACGCCGTGCGGATTCCCAGCGTCATCGGGTCTCAACTGCACATCGCGCCTCTTCCCCGCAATAGGCACCCCGCAAACAACGTCGGCAGACGTCGGGCCAGGGGTGCAGCTCTACTCGAGCATGTCCGCAATAACCACATCGAGGCAAGCTTCGTGGATGCCGCGGCATATGTCCAACAAGAGGCATTCGCCGTCTCCACCGTAGACTCCAATTCAGGGCTCACTTGTTCCGCTACGGTACGCACTTCGAGGCCCATGGTAGCAGAACAGGCTGCAATCACGCTGGCTGTGCTCGATGGTCGCAGAGAGGTATTATATAGTGATTCCAAGGCAGCCATTAAGGCCTACCAAACCGGTATGCTCTCCCCCCAAGCCCTCCACATTCTCCAAAGCGCCAAAAGTATCTCTCCGCATTGTCTCATTTGGTTTCCCGCTCCCTCACTTGGGGTCGATTGAGGGTTCTCCCTCTAACCCTAACGAGGGCGCACACGAGGCCGCGCGAGGACTCACTGACCGCGCCGCCTCAGCAATCCCCCTGCCCCTCGGGGAACCCTTTCTTACGTTTAATGAAATCACCACGCACTACTATCTGTCAAGACGGGTATTCCCCCTCCCGCACCCCGCCTTATGGAGGGCGCGGGCAGTTACCCTTCGACTTCTACAAGCCCATGCGTACCCTAGCCTCGCAGTTCTTCATGCCATATACTCTGAAAGATATCCCAGTGTGGACTGCCCTGCCTGTGGACTAAGGGCAACATTGGACCATGTGTTGTGGGAGTGTGAAGCCATCGGCTCCTCCTTCAGTGAGGATAGGTGGGCTGCGCTCTTGGGCAGTCCCGAACTCAACGACCAAACCCTGGCCATCCAGAGTGCCCGCGATACGGCCGTCAAGCTAGGCGTGGCGGTCCCTACGTGAGACTATCCGCGTGGCGCGGGGTCTCCCCTGCGTCTTCTCTGGACCGAAATAAAGTTACTTCACTCACTCACTCATCACCCCCATCTAAACGCGGTCGTCTCTGTAGGGATGGCACCCTCGTACTCAGCAACGCGTACGTTTTCTGGTCCCTCGTACGGGCTCTCGGCAGAACGGCGGCCTCTTGCGTGGGCCGCGATGCGTCGGAGGAGAGCGCCATTTAGAAGTGTTTCAAGAAAGCGGGCGCGTGCTGCGAGGCCTCCGAGACATTCATGCGCCGGCGCGCGCTGAATTGTAGAAACACTGAAAAAGGGGTTTGTTTGACTTTTTTCGTAAGAGATTCGTGTTTCCTCGTTTATTCAAATTGCAGTCCGAGGGCTATCATCTCTGCAAGTTGTATGTAAGTTGTACTTTATGATTTTTGCGGGTATTTTAGCTTGAGAAATAGAATAAGTTCAGTAAGTCTCTTGAGCCACATGGAGCGCCTGGGTATGGGTGGTTGAAAAATCTTTTTGCCGAAACGATATCCGACGCCGACACCAAATTACCTGCGACACGAGCCTCTTTACGGTGTCACGTTGAAAAGTCGCCGCGCGCCGTATGCTGTATATGCGAGTGAAAGCGTGTGAGGGTGAGCAGGGATTGGGGCTCCATCTCAGGCAGCGACGTTGGAAAACTGGCTGCGAGCCCGCCGCCTTCCGCCACGCTCAAGGCTTCGGGCGGGGGAGGGGAGGAAGGCGTGGCGCGTTCAAGTCTGTGCGTGCCCGGCCTGGTCGCTGTAACTTGAAAGCCATCTGTGACAGGTACCGAGTGCGCGCTGCGCTGTGTTTTCAAGGCTTAGTTTGCTTTAGTGCGAGCGGCTGCACCAAGGTCAATTCCCTCGCTGTTGTTGCCGCGTTTTGGCACTGCAGTGTTTTGACAGCGAATTTCCGCGGCCATCGAGTGAAATGTAGGGATGTTGTCCTGCGGGCTCGTGACATTATGCCTGTGAATTTAGTTACACTCGCGGACAACTTCTGTGGTTATCAAGGGATAGCTATGTAGGCAAAGCGCGCACAAGTGAGAGCGCTTCTGATAAGAGTCCCGGGTCTTTATCCGCGTTAGTTCAAGCTGGGGAGGACAAAGCATAAGCACCACACTAGCAACATTTAAATAAGATAGAACACACCACTGATTGTAAAGGTTTACTTGTTTTGCGGCTTTTCCCTTCCGCGTCTGGAGAAACGGGAAACCGTCGCACGTGGAAGGTACTTCGATTCAGCGCATGATCCGAGCAATCAGAAGCCATGTCAAACGCTGCCGCACTACTCAGCACGGAAATACATGTGTAGCTTTCCCTTCATAGCAACAGAAAGCTGACCGCAAGCATAGTGCGCCTTTGTTTACAAGTTTATACGGCTAATAAAACTACTATGCATACTTCTTATAGCTGTTCATGAATTTGCCATCGCAATTCTTGCTTGACCTTTCGGGTGAGACTGCGTCATTTTTTAGCACGTAATCTGGGGCAGCCTTTACGCATTACGTCATCTGGGCCGGCGGTGCAGTACTTCAAGCCACTTGCGAACTGTTCCAAGTATGGGGCTTCAACGTATGCAGTGGTCACTCACCTCTTGGTGTGTATTAGCCGATGAAGGAGCCATGCTCCACAAACCACACTAACGACTGCTAAGCTATGCACGGATCCGAAAAATAGTTGCAGGTGCTGGATCATGGAAGATAATTTTGCTAAGCATCTACGGATATTTGTAAATGAAGAGGGCTTCCGAGATTTTGCGTAAATGTACGTTTGTAATGCAGAGCAAGCTGCACGAAAAAAAAAAGAATAGAATTTTAACTACCTGCGCCACCATACTTTGTCGTATAGTATTGTGCAAGTACTCTGATATTTTTCTTATTCTGCCTGACCACGTGTTTAAGATGTACATTTATTTTGTTGTGCTGCTTCTTGGTATGTGTTACGATGAGTACGTATTGTCAGCTTTCGCAATCTCCGGTAGGTGTCCCGCTGCTTTTCTTCACACGCGCACTCTTGCACTGCGTTCGATTAGGCTGCTATCCCTTAGTGTGATGGTTCACGCTTGTGAATAAAAGCGTCAATTGGTAGTAAGCGGTTGTTCTCGCTCGTTCATTTCCTGTATCGCATGAGGTTTGCATTGTTTCGAAATCATGAATCACAACTAGCTCGCCTCAACGATATTGCCAGTCCGATAAAATCATCCTTGCATGAAGGATTCACCAATCGAAAGCCGTGCTACGCACAAGAGAAAGCTCACCTTTGCCAGGATAACTTCTAGTAAGAGAAATTGAAGACTGTGCCATGGGAACTCTGGTCACTTACCGGGACCTTCCTGGAGGCCCGATGAAGGTTAGGTTCAAGGGCGAGATATCGCGGCATTACTTCTGCCGGCAGTGCCACATACTGTCCCTCTGCATGTACACGGATTCTGCTTCCCACACGTTGTGCAACGACTGCCTCAAGGATCAGCTCTACAAGCACAAAAAGTACGAAATCCACTGTCCAGATGAGCGGAAGGATGTTTCCCTAGCACAGGTAACGTACTCCCGCTCAGCCCATTTTGTCCATGCGCGGCCTAATTGTGTCGTTTAAAAAGCGGTTCCCCAAATCTTCTCCACCACCCAATCCACGAATAGCGTTGAGCTACAGCATGTATTATTTTTTATAGCAAAGATTCCTTTGCTAACCCCCCCAGACCTTTTTGACTATGGTTCCTGGGTGTTTCTCATTTTTGAAATCGACAAATTCACGGCATTTGAATAACGACTTCAGGAAATATTCGCTTCACGTAGATTTCAATATGTGCGTACAGTGTGCATAATATTTTTAAGCCACTGTGTTTTGTCAAGTTTAATGAACGTGAGGCGTAAGTGAGAACCCTGTGTAGAAACGTCATGTGTGAAAACATCAAATATTTCGGGCCTAGCCAACTAGGAAAGCACACAGAACCTCTTGAAACATGCGCCCAACGTAAACCTGTGCGAACTAACAATGAAGTAAATGAAACCTCTACAAGATGTGATCACATATTGAAATCAAGCGCAAGAACCATGCGTTTATCTTGCAGCTTTTCCTAGTAACATACTTTAGGCATATTATTCAAACTTGCAGCATGGGTACACCAAGAAGTGCTTGAAGATTTGTGCGAGAAGTTTTAAATTTCAATGTTTCCATTGATGGTGTTTTCTTTTACACGTTGTATTTGTAACTGTGCACAAAGCGCCCGATTTTGCAATAGCAGAAACCCACATTGGCTAAATATATACTTAATGAATAACAGCAGAGTGCATGTCCAAATTTCAGAATGAAAGGCTAGTACTAATAAATTAATATCATTTCAGCAAAAGTTCTACACTTCGTAGCAGTTGCAAGAAGTATGTCCTCCAAATATGGAGAAATGATGTTCCATTTAACTGTTATCATCTTTTCATTTGCCAGAGCGCTAATTAACCGGTACATCCCCAGCTACTGCATAAACTCTCTATACGACAAGTCCTCAGGGGACCATGTATAAGGAAGCATGGGATTTCAACAAAGCGTTATATCAATTCAGTTTATTTTCCTTAAAGACCCCAGATTTCAGAGGTAGTACATAAGGGGTGGGTATAAGATAAGAATTTACACCCGTTCAAGTAACATAAGCGCGCATATATATATTAATATATAGTATACATATTCTAGTATATTCACACATGTATACACACACATTAACGCTTACATATGTACACATACACGCATGTAAACACAAACAACATAGATAAGGAAAAATCATGTACAACGTATTTGGACATGGTCAGTGACATGTTGTAAAAATACGTATTGGCAGACTATGTCGACAATGGTAGGGCCGGAGGCCGTTAAAGCTTGCTGCCATGCGAACAAAAAACAAGGCTAAAAATGTTGATGTTTGTGAAGTTGGTCGTGAAACCTGCTGCGAGTCGCTGGTCCGGTATGATATGCGTGCTGCGGGCGTTAAATAGGGTGCTTGATGAAGGGGAGTACTGTAAGTGAGTTTGGGGTAAAGACAGAGGGAAGTGATGCGCCGAAGTAAAACGAGGTCCGGACGCCCAGATATAATTTCAGTGACGTGACTCTGTTGTTATATTAGTATGACCAATGGATGAATCGAGTGACGTGGTTTTGTACAGCTTCCAGAGCGTCGATGAGATATGCTTGATGCAGATTCCAGACTGCTTCGCGACGCTAGATAAAATATACGCCTTTGGATGCTTTTTACTAAAATATGTGTTTGGAAAAGCTTACATTATAGAATTAGAGGTGCAGACATACCAGTAGGCTCGATGGCGTGCATATTTAACACCTCTTCGTCGAATCGTTGGTATTTTCTCACAGTATTCTTGGCCTCCAGTCTTGCGACACTAAAACCCACGCCGAATCACTGACGCGGAGCTGGTCAGCATGCATTATCTGGGGTCGGGATATAGGTTGAGTCGACTGAGGTGAACAATATCACTCAGTGGGCGCTCAGACGCTACCATAGGCTTGATAAGGTCAATCTCATTGGTGTCTTCGGTAACCTGACCCAAAACAAGGTACAGGATCTCTGTAGCCTAGTAGAAGCTTCACATAGAGACAAAATCTTCGATGTCGAAACAAGAGGAGCATTATGAGACCACGAATGTTTTCAGTATTCTGGTGACGTCTGCGACAATATGGTAACATAGGATTTCGATATTCATATGAAGGGACACATAATGCCTATTTGTTGTCGGGGTGAGCTGTAGAACGCTGTCTCGTAGAGCCTAGTGGTGACTTCGGAGTGCTGAAGCTTAGAAGGCATTATGCTTTGACATATGTGCGCCAGATCAAAATAATCTGTTTAGCAATTTCGAAGAGTGAAATGCTACAAAAGTCCGAGAAAATGAATATCATCCTTCAAAACTTTCCTTTAGTAATATCCAAACTGTTCAATGGAAACAACATTATAGTTCATTCTCCAATTGAGCAGCAAAAGTTTCTGCACATATTTATGAAGTCTTGCCTCCTTTATTACGATCAAAAGAAAGGCCCATGGAATGTGCTCTATAATTCAAACACACCCTCTACTTCATTTCAGATATTTCAAGCTCGTGATCTGGTCACCATACTTGCTGATCAGTATGTGGAGTGCCCTAATAAACCAAAGTGTACTGTTAAACTGCCTCTCGGGCAACTTGAGGTATGATTAGCATGTTCTGTTACTTATGGCTCTCATCATCTTTTTTTCTGGCTAACTATAGAAAATGTGAAAGCTTCCTGTGTGGCATAACTTCGCATCTAAAACATAAATTGATAAGGTGAAAAGCAAATTTGTGAAGACCACAGAAGAGGACATGAAGCATGCTGGTCTTCTGATAACTTTGTCGCCAAAGGCTCTAATAAGACCTCTCCATTCATTACCAATGTATGCAGCTTCCACATAATTTAGCTATCTAAGGTATAGCTTGACCTACTGAAAAAGCAGAGATATATTATTTAAGACTACGCGACTGACAAATGACCGTAAGGAGCGAAATAACAAAAACTTTTGATTTGGAAGAAATGCGAAATAATTCCTCTCTTCGCCAGGCACTATGCATAACACAATTTTTCTCAATATATCCAACTTAGTGGCTTTTGGCATCAATAATCTCTCAATAATATTTAAGTAAACTCAATAACAGCTCAGACTGTAATTTTCAATAATTTAATGCTACAAAAAAAAAACAATACCTTAGCATTAACGCCTATAGAACTTACACTGAGGAAATGTTTTGTCGGATGTAATGGGATATCTCAATATGGCACTGAACAAAATTAGATTATTGTGATAAAACGCTATTAAAACGCAGACGTTCTTGAAGTAGGTCGACATGATTAGAGCTTCGCTCTGTTGTGTTGCTCTTTTGAAATGCTTTCATAACTCTCGCGACTCTGTAATTGTACCTCGCTCTTAGCTGTTACTTGTACCCAAATGCCTTGAGGGAAATTAATTGGTACGACTGACAATAGGAGAAATAAGCTTTCGGAAGTATGTCGCTTTTTGTTTCGCCTAACAAACCGTTTCAGAAAACAAGCATTATGGCTTTCGAATCCGGAGACGAAATGCGACAGAGCGTATTTTGAAATGTTCGTAGTTCAAAGAAGCCTCTGAGCTGTCCCTGTGATTTATTGAGCATAAATGATAGCCGGTAATACATTGAACGAGTATTAAGTTTGGAAGCGACGTCGAGTGGAAGCTGAGAAGTGCAGCATAGATTGTTCATACAGGAATATAGTCATCCGAGTTCACAAGGTATATGTTTGGTTGCCACTGAAGAGGTGTTAACTTTCTTACGATGAAACTGGAGTTGTTCTCGCAGTAAGCTTGCGATGGCTGCTTTTTCAAGTAGGGTGGTTTGCTGCACGAGTTGGGACTATTATAGCTTCGCTGCTTCTTATGAATTGCTTATGAATATTACTAAATCTTAAGCAAATGAACAAACACATGCAAATTCCTGCCTGAAGTTATAGCTATAGAAAACTAGAAAAAATGTAGGAAAACTATGGAGGGAACTTAGCTACGAAGAGGGAAAGCTTTAGTTGAAACGAAGTCGGCGCATGCGAGAGGTGAACAAAATTTTTTCGCCCAGGCGTAGGAGCGAGGCAATCAAACCTCGGCATGGTGCTATGGCTCCAACACTCAGGGGTTATCGGATGCTTTCTAGAAACGCCTTTATCTTACAGTGGAGACATCGAGTAGGCCGGCGACGATGTTCTTTGGTACACCAATGAATTTGTCTTTTGCAGAAACATTACATAGAATGCAAGGAGATGTCAAGCATCAAGTGTAACAAATGTGGCCATAAAGTGCCATTCACCTCATGGATGGAGCACAAGACTGATTGCCAGCCGAAGTGTGACAACGACTTTCCACGTAAGGTAAGCTTTAGCTTGGACATACTGCAACTGTCCTCTTGCTTAGTAAATAAGATGTGCAGACCATGAGACTAGCAGACATTTATTTCTAAAAGAAAATCGAAACAACTCGTGTTGAAGAGCATTCATTTTGATGTTTTAACATGAATTATTGTACCTTGTCGGGCCCTTAGGCCCTCTCTGTAGCGCGCACGGGGGAAGCCTTTGAAACGCGCGACACAACGGCACTCGTCGCATGGAGCATGCGCACCGATCGCATTATCGTAAGAACTCGCGCGGGGACTGCCGGGAAGGGAGCTGCCCGATAAGAAGGCAGCGAAGACGGCACTCGGGGCTTTTTGTGGGGCGCGGGCCTGGGGAGGCGCTGGTAGGGCGTGGCCCGTCTAGGTTTCTGTCCGAGCGTGCTACAGAGCAGGGGGACAAGCGTCTTTGTATTGTGTCTGCATGAAAGAGTGCTCATGTTGTTCGCTTTTGGGACTATCTGCGCGCCTGGTTCGGTGCTTGCTTGCTTTCTGCGCTTTATGCATTCTGTTATCGCCCGAAAGATTGTGTTGGTCGATGGTTTGTAGCGGCCGTTCTTTCGTCGCTGCCTTTGGCTTGTATATTTTGTTGCCTCGCTGTTTTGCTGCTTGCTTCTTTGCTTTTGCTGCTTTTTGCTCCTTTGCTTCTTTACTACTTGCTTCTTTGCCTTGTTCTTTTCTGCTATTGGCCGCGAGGCTGCGGTAATTTTGAGTGTTACATTCTATCGCAAATAAAAGCGGTTCTTGTTCCTTGCGCCTTTGGTCCTTTGTCGTGCTGGTCGTGGCTCGCGGACCCCCTGAGCGAAGGCGAGGGGCCTTCAACCTGAAAGTAGAATCACACAGTACGACCCAAGAATAGTTGGTGTAAAGTCAAAATATCGCTATCGATTTGCAAAAGTGGTAAAGAAAAACAATAGAATTGGGCAATTGATGCACAAATTCTATTTCGGATTACAGAGTGAGTAATAAGAGCGATAAGGGAACCGAATGAAGTTTACCAAATAGGTTTGAACATCGGCCCTTCTATCCATAGATTGCACACTAACATAGTCCTTCACTTTAGGAAAGGAAATGAATCAGTGTTAGAATAACGTGAAAACAAAAACGTTCATAACAGTTTGTTGCGATTGCAGTGATGTACAATAGCACAACTTGTTATTTTAGGGCGGCAGCTGATCTGTCTCTGCTCCCTCATAATTTTGATGGCCACCTGTGTCACATAAAAAAAACACAGCAAACGAAAAATGAAGTAAGCCCAAGCTGAGAAGTCAGGCATGCGTATTTCAATTTTGTTGCCTAATATATTTGTTTCGGGACAGTCGTCTTACATTGGAGCTTCGGCATGCTTGCATAAGATGTCGCCGGCAAATATGGGACATTCTCCGCTCATGTCACACCGTTGATTTTTCCCCTTCCATGTTTTCCTGTCCTCGATGCGATTCAAATGTGTCTGTTCCTCACAGGAAAACGATCACTGTCCTTCCACTCATTGAATAAGGATGACAAGCGAAGATTTGCATGTGGGCCCCTTAAAGGCGAACTGCACTTCCGCCACTGGTCGGTCTAACATTTCACTATCTTATGGATCGGCCCACGTATGGGGAGTGCTTAACGCATAAATCACCACTGCTGCGGTTTAGCCCGGTGTTGGCTTATCTTCGGGATCTTTTTCCTACACGCGGACGCGATAGTGGGGAAAGTAGCGCTTAACAGCTTCCCCTAAAAAGAGGCTTGAATTAAAAGTGGTCAAGCAAAGAATGCTGCTGGAGCCTGCGTTTCCCGAAGATCCCGAAGATAGTCAAACGCCAGGCCGACCCGCGGCGGAAGTGCAGTTCGCCAATCGGACTTACGTTCAGAAAAGTTTGTTGCAAGCTGGGTTGAGTGAAGACCTAGGAATGCATATTAGAGCGACGAGTAAAGGACTACTTCAGAAGGAGGGACTATCTAGAAAGCAGAAAATGGGCGCAACACTTCCTACTGTTTATGCTGAGGATGATGTCAGCAGAGTACAACAAATGCTCATGCGGGGGGCTCACTCCCAAAAACCACAGCCAACAAATCATCCAGCTGGATCTTGTTCACAAAAAGACAAACAGGATGGTCGCTAACGCAGTTGGTGCTGGGAAGAGATTGATACGACCTATACAGGCCTAGGTAACTGTAGAAGGTATATAGGAAAGTGTTGAGGAAGAGAAGAAATTAGGAAAGTGCATACAAAAATGTCAGCATTAAAATCATTTATAGCATACCTCAGTAACCCAAGCAGGCTAGGTGACCACTTGTCACCGCCTCGTTTCAAATGGGAAGCCAATAAATCATCATTCTCGTCATGATAATCAACAACCACTTTTCTTGATATGAAAGTCCTCCATCAACCCTCACGGCATCGATTCGGCGCTCCTATCCATTATTGGCAACTCGCTTTTGAAGAAAAAATGTAATGCTCACAAGAGGTAATTGAAGTTTGCCGCTGGAGGCCTTCAACTTGCAGTAAGTGTAAAATTAGGTAGTGGTCATCATTCTGTGCATTTAGCTTCTTTTCAACGAAATTTCTTGACAGAAACTTAAAGACATTGCTCGCTCTCTTCACAGTCACAAGGCCCAGCATCCATCGAGCCTGAAAAGACTACGTGCAAGCACTGTGGGAAGAATATAAAAGAATCAAACATGCCGCGTCACCTGGAAGTATGCTACGAAGTGCGAACTGCTTGCGCTTACTGCGATAAAGATGTCGCTCGGAAAGACATCAAGGTGACATTACGAATTTCGTTTGTTCCTTCAGCGCTCATCTTAAATAAACCAAAAATAACGATGCAGACGCAACTGCCTGAGTTGTATTCGCTGGGAAGTGCATATATGATGTGCGCACAGAAATCGAAAAGAAATTTATGAATCACACATTTGTCCCACAGTTGTGTGATTCAGGTGCGTATGAACCACATCGGTACATTGCGTTATCTAAAATACAGATTCCGCCACTTCCACATATAACTTCTCGCTCCAACGTTTGTTTATAATGCGTGTACTTTTCCTGTTTATCAAGTTTAGCTGCAGGAAGTATTTTATTAAACGACGGGAACGCACTTTCATTTGGTAATCATTTGCAATACTAGACTAGTGAGCAATGCCTGTCAAAATCACATATTTCATCTCCTATCCAGCTAACTATCGATGCAGTCAATGTTTTTTATTACCTCACAATGGCTATATAATATGGTGACCTCAATCAAGTATAGTCGATCCATCAGCTGACACCGCCACACACACACACACACACACACACACCGAAATATATATATATATATATATATATATATATATATATATATCTTTGCAAAAATAACAGCTTAAAATTTAAGAAAATGCTGACCTACGACCTCCACCAAGTTCTTGTTTTTAACTCTGAAAATCCCAAGCGAGTTCTCAGCTTAAAATGACAAGTGTATAGGACGTTGTATCCGCAGCTTGAAGCTATCATACTCCTAAATCTATTTGACAATATTTAAAGAATGACTTTTTAGCAAAACAATTTTAACAAAAGACACGGTGAATTTTGTCATATTCACCCATGGCATGAACAACTCGACTATACTTTAACATAAGATATTCAAGAATAACTGGTGTGGTTACAGATATTAAGATAGCACCCGCTGAAAGGCATGCTATCTTAGTCGAATATTTTAAAGGTCCACAGAGAGGATTACCGTTGTCAAATTGTCCAGACATTCTTCAGAGCAACTTTCGCAAATACATTACATTGTTATGCCCAGCGTTTTGGCGGCAGTTAAGTACTTTTTTCGGGATCTCATGACTTCATTCAAACATATAACATCAGCGTGCTTTATATGTGTCAAACAGATCATCTAAATAGTACAAGACTTTGGTTAGGCAGTCACACACTCTCAGTTAAGTGATTCTCGCAGATGATTCCCGCAGATGTCAAATGTCAAAGTATGACGATGGCTGGATTTCCGGCCAGGGTGACCGCAGTCTAATCAGCGCGCACTACAGAAACGTTTCGTACCCTGGTTCAGTTGTGCCACGCTAAACGCATCTTATGAAGGCTAATTTGGAATCTTTCAACGTACTGCTTCACGGGGCCCTCGTGTTTTGCGTCTGAACGCCAAATGCAATCTATCAAGCAGCCGACAAAAAAATTATAATTTACAATTCTTCCAGCAAATATTACTTTGTCAAAAGGCTAGCTTCTTCCTGTTTTACAGACTCGAGTTCATGATTACAGAATAATGTTTTATTGAGCTAATAAGCGCAATACTACAATGAAGCTACGGAAGGGCTTCTCAGAGCACAATGCTTTAAAAGGAGTTCTTGTCAGGTAGCACCAAAAAATAACATTATTAAGCCACACCGTAAAAAGTGCAAAGCAGGCAAAGGAACGGACATAATAATACATCAGTTCTTGAATTGTTCAACCTAACTTTGATAATACAAAAGTAGTACAAAATAATAGAGGTAAAGCAACATTGAAATCCAAAATATATGAAATATTGCGTACAAATTTTGTAATTGCACTCCTGTTATGACTTATAAAAAGCCTTCAACATCTTTCATAAACATTAGTAGTATTCCGATTGCTTCACTCCAAACTTGGCTACGTGATATTTTATTCTCCAATCTTTAACTTGTTCTTTATAGTGTGCTATAGTTTCGAATGTTCGGCCCTCGCTAGTCTCTTTCTGACAATATTCTGCAATTTACTGTACACTTGTTTTTCATAAATTGACACTTGCATCAATTCTTACAATTGCAGGCGCATACTGAGGAGTGCAAGCGTAAGTTTGAAGAAACACGCGAGGTAAGACACCCGAATTTTTCTTCCATCTTTCTTCAGTGTGCCAAGAGGCATTTTGGTAGTGCAATTATACAGCCAAACGTCCATTTAACAAAACGTGGTCTTCCGGAATTCTCGGTTCTATAAATTGTTTTCGGAATCCTCCGATGACTACTCAGAGCCATATATTTTTGAAAACGTCGAAGCAACGAAGGAAACTGAGCTGGGTGCCAGGTACAATAAAGCTTGGGGGCTGAAATACTTGCCGCAAAGAAAGTGGTAACAAGAAACTTAAGTTCTCGAAATGCCTTGAAATTTATTCATGCTTTCGTGTCTCAACATTGCAAAGCTTCACAACGGCTTTGCCAGATGCGGCCCTAGACTTTATCGCAGCCTTGTTGAAATGGAATCGCGGTCAACGATAAATGCATACGTACACCGAAGAAATATTAATTTTTATTTTTTTCAATACATACACGTTTTTCGTATGATTCTTGTGTTTGCAACTTACCGAAGCTCTATACTTCGCGAAAGAACTGCCAGGGGCAGTGGGTCTTGTTCAACCGAGGCTGAACAGCAAATATCTTTAAGAACGTCCAATAAAACTTAAAGCTTAACGAAGTGTCTACCTGTCCACGTCAAAGCAAGAACCGGAATGTATGGCTCAATTGTTTGTAAAAATTATTGTTTTGTTACGATTTAACCTCCTCATAATATAATAGTCATATACTTTACCATTTGGCCGCAAAACGCAACGGTGGAAAATGGTTAATACATAAACAGAGCTGATATGTGCTAAATCGTAGGTTATGTCCAATAACACCTCTCAGCTATCGGTTCATAATGTAAACTGAAGGCAGCCGATTCGCGTGGATTTCACTCTGTGTTTTCATACTTTTTTGTAGCGCAGACTCTTTCTATTTTTCGAAGCTTGCATTTGTCAGCATTTCTGATTTTTTTGTATAGATCTCGCGAGTGAGAAGAGCTCTCGTGAATAACGTTGCCTGGCCTCTACTAAAAAATGTTTCCCTTAGAAATATTTGTTATTCCGCCATTGATTAAGACTTCATGAACCAGCCCTCGTTGATATTTCATAGATGGCTCAAACATATATACCAGTCGCGAATAATATTTGTGTGATATATTATGTATTTCCATCTACCGCAGTGCAGGACGATGTTACAAAAACATGAAAGGATTTTTTGAAGGAAGAAAGCTTCGGAGCTAAACGAAAAATTGTCTTCGTCTTGGGATTGCACCGCGGACTAAGACCTTTCACTGACGGTCGCACTGGCAATGGGGCTAATCAGACCAGCCGCTACAGCTCGATCGAAATGCGACGACGCTGAACATAGCAAATAAGTTCTGCGGATGTCCGCAAGGTTGATGAATATTAGGCCAGTGAAGCATTGGCGCCCAACGAAGAGTCGCATGAAGCCACAGAATAAACCAGTAGGGTATCTTCTTTAGCTTCGCTCTTTACTCGGGTGCATAATATTTTCGATGACCATGACCATGTTTTCGATTGGCATTGCAGTTCCGTTTGAAACGGGGTGGCGACAAATAGCCACCTAACCCACTTGTGCTAGGAGGTTTGCATTTATTGAATTATAGCATTTTATTCTAGGCGTATATTATATTCTCGCTCTTCAGTAAAACAAATTTCTCTATATGGTACAAACACTTATGCTTCCAACAATCTGAGCATCATTAATCTCTTCCCTAGTATTTTTCACCTCATTATTACTCTAAAGATATAATTCTTATCGAGCTGCTGACTCATTGTCCTGTCGTAGTTGAATTTCAGTACTTGTGGAAGCGTAATTTCCATACCATTAAACTTGCTCCCCAGTTTGGATTTCCGCTGAACTAATATGTCCTTATATCTGAGGACGCGCGAAAGAATGTCTCCACAAAGATAAAATAAGCAGGAGTAGGCAGCCGCTCTTGTGCTTTCCATGTAGGTGCGTTTACATCGGGAACCTATTAGAAAGGCCTGATGCATTTCCTTTCTGCTACCCAATTTCTCTTCTTGTTTAGCTATCTTCGTGTATGCGCGTGTCGTTTGGGCGCTTTTTAAAGGTCTCGATTAGGAAACCACCAACAGCCCCTACAGCAGACCATGGTGTACTTTCGAATGTCTGGCTCCAGCAGCTGCGGCGTATATGCTCCGCCATAAAACCACACACGTTTTATTATTTGTATCATCGTTACATTGCCGCCCCTCTAAAATGAAGTGATCAGCTCAAGCATATTTGCGTTCACTGGGAGTGCGTGGAACAGCTATTTTTTTTCAATATTTCAGCGCTGTTTGCTTTTCCGTATGAGATATATAGAGTGTGTTTACCTACTGCTGGCCCGTCCCTTGACTATTGTAACCATAGCATGCGCTTTTTTCCCTCTTTAATTCCAGGCAAGCGATGCTGCAGCTGCCGCTTCTGGAAACTCCAAGAAGGTAGGAGCACATCACGTTTTATTATTTGTTGTCAGTGTTGTGCTCTATTGTTATAAATCAGAATGGTCTACGAAGCGAACACATGCAAAACTGACCTCTTTGCGTGCTTTCTAAACACAAACCCTGGGGCGCTGTAGCCTACAACTATTCGAAACTTTTCTATTCAAATTCTGCAATCAGCCCCCTGTGACTGGTCGAAAACTTTTTGGACTACCCCCACTTCACCTGTCTGTCATGCTATGTCACGAAAATCGGGACAGCTCCCCATCTGATATGACGTGAGCACACTAAATATGCATGATTTGGCCGAACAATAAAATAGTTATTTCTGATTCGATGCCTTTTCAACATTAGCCCTCGGCTATTGGTCAAGAGTTTTATGGCTGCACCCACTTCATCTGCCTGTCACGCGACGTCACAATACCGCGAGAACTCACCAAGTCAAAGTGCAGTGTACGCATTAAAAATGCAATAATATGCCAACAAAAGTGAATATTCTTCTGAATAGCCGCAGGCTGCCCCGTTCCGAAAGGAATAAAAGATGGCTGCCACCAATCACTCGGGCACTGGCTACTCGCACCTGCCGGAGAACATGGGTTTATCTGCGCATAATAAAGCTTTCTGCGTGGCCATGTAATGTCTTCAAGCACATTCGGCACGTTTACAACCTCGTTCTACCAACGCTTCTTTGTTGAGGATCCGTTTTAGTGTCATTCTTCACCTGCCATTCCATGCAGCCGCAATTTTCGGCCAGCGACTGCAAACGAACTGAGGGAAAGCGGACCACTTGCAGACGCCGGCACCACCCTCTTCATCCGGTTATGGATTTTCAGTGCAGTGACTCGGCCCTATCGAATCCATCTCCACTTGAGTGTGTTCCTCGCCTCGTGCTAGCCAATCAGATATGACCAGCCGCTCAATGTAGACAATGTTATTCGTTTTTCAAGCAAACAAAAGTGACCTCCTATGATCGAGGAGAGCGTTTAATTGGTCTGTTCAGACAACCCTGTGAGTCACCGCCCGATGTTTGCGTCAGCGGTTACGCAAATTTGACGTCAGGAGATTGGAATAAAAACATATTGGAATAGTTTTGCGTTATAGAGCCCCTGTAAGAAAATTCGAATGTGTGCTCCTAACCTCTTTAATATTGATCGCTGGCGCGACCAGCACGCCTTTCATGTCTGGCCCTCTGGGATGCGACAATTTTTCGCAATAACAGATTCGCTAGACTGCTCGGTCAAGTATGGGATTATTTACCGCTCGTTCTTTTTTTATTTGAACTTATTTTGAAATTTTCCGAGAGATTGTATCATCGGGTGCGTGACAGGAGGCCTAATAAACGCGAAATTTCCCTTACTCGGACATGGTGGAAAAGTTGCCGGGGTTACCATCAAAGGTTGTTCATTTGAGTGTACGCAATAACCTGCACGCCCAGATTAAAGGGCCCCTGAAACGGTTCGGACAAATTTTGTAAACACGTAAGGTACAGCTTAAGTAGAACATTCGCACCACAATTTAAGTGAAGCGTCACGTAATAATGGAGCTACAAGCGATTACCAGTTACCCTCCTCCCTAGCCGTGCTTTTCCTCCTCAACTCGTTCGCCGAGCGATCGGGGCTAAGCTCCGCCTTCACTGGCTCTGCGTCACGATGCGACGCCACATCGACCATTTCCGGTTGTTTTGGAGCCCGCCCTCGACCGCGAGAAACCTCTCCGCTAGCCGCTTGGCCGTCGACTCCAAGCGAAAGCTATCGAAGCAGCGTGCGTTGCAAGCATTCTGTCGTAGCGCCAAACGTGTCTGCTGTTCCGGTAATCACACATTACCTGAATATTTTGACGGGACGGTGGAGGCATAAACTCAAGCTGATGAAGAAACCATAGCGTAGACGTACGTGAGCTGCCTGATACGGGTGCCTGCCTCCACGGTCCAGCCGCCCGTGGGCGCAGAGCTTAACCAGACAAAGAAAGAGCTAATATTGCTCTAACCAAGTGTAAAATATTTTAAACATTTACAAAAACAACGTGTTAACGAATATACTCCTGCGAAAAATTTACACCAGCAGCAAAGAAGAATATATTTTGTTACTGCTACTGTGCGTGGTTGAGCTCTATGCCACCATGTGTTTGCACCGTGCAGACCATTCACATTTGCGCTTCTGTTCATCACCTCAAACGACACGCAAGGGGACACGGCCAGGCCCTGTCCCCTTGCGCTTGCGTTTGCCCTAATACCGGACTCGCGAAACGCTATTGCGTTAGAAATAATCTTCCGTTGTAAAGTGACGGCCGCAATCACACACATCCTGGCGTCGAGCAAATATTTCTTTTCGCAGCCGATTTGACCACTAAATTGGTACAAAAGTAATACATTACTGATCGACAGTAGATCAACCAAAAGGTTGTCAGCGTGTAGCCAAAAGTTCAGACAAAACAAATTGTCTTTGTAAGGCAGGCGGAGCCTTATGTCCTTGTCAAAATGCTGCAGGATGTTCATTCTCTTGTTCGGCAACTGCTGATTTGGTCATTATTTCAAAACCTGGTTATAGTGAAACAACTCTCAATGCATAGATGTGAAACTTGCACACTGATAACGCAATTAGCAGCGTTTTGTGCTTTTAATACAGTTAAATAAGGAACATTATTTTGACCCGCCATGGTTGCTCAGTGGCTATGGTGTTCGGCTGCTGAGCACGAGGTCGTGGGATGGAATCCCGACTACGGCAGCCGCACTTCGATTGGGGCAAAATGCTAAAACACCTGTGTGCTTAGAGTTAGGTGCACGACGAAGAACCCCAGGTGCTCAAAATTTCCCAAGTCCTTCGCTACAGCGTGCCTCAAACTGAGAAAGTGGTTTTGGCACGTAAAATCCCATAATTTTTAACAAAGTGCCCAGCCGAGGGGTTAACTTGTTGGACATCAACGTTTTTTTGCGACATCAAAATTCTGGACTTAGCAAATTCTGACGTTATATTTTTGGCTTGATTTTAGTCATGTATTTTTATTTTGCCAGACGAAAGTGCTGTTCACAAGACTGTTTCGTTTTCAGCGCTCATTTTGGTCAACGAGCGGGTGCATTCTCTTCATGCCCGAGCTTCTTTTTCTGACTACGTGTCATATAGCGCGGTTGTTTTTCATGTCGGGGCTCTGGTGCAACCAGGGTTCCTCCACTGGAGTTGGTACAATCCTGAGACGAGGCTTTTCTCCTTGGTCCACAGAAGGAAGACTTTGTGCCGGTTTGCTCGCTTCCACTTATTTTCCAGGACTGTGGGGTTTCAGCAGAATTGTGTTCTTTGTTATGACGGGTAAATGTTTTCCTGTCCTGACGATCACGTGATGGGGCGCTTCTGTATGAAGAAACCGGAATAGAAGAATATATGCTCACTTCCAAAGCAGCTTCGTCCTTTATCCACAAATTTATAGTGCTGCTTGGGATGGTTTGATTATTTGTACCTCTTGAAATCGGTGGCATTGTTACTTTTGGTGCGCTTGCCATGTATCAGGACGTCGGCGTAGCTCGGAATTGGTTGCGGAATCGGCTGGTACCCTCAGTTTTGCTGTTTCTGATGGCAAGTTTCACTCTGAACCAGCGTGGGTTTCAATGTTTACAGGTTATGTGACAATAATACAGCCAAACATTCACGACAGTGTTGATGGTGTTTACAATGACGTTTACTTTTCCCTAAGAAACAAAAAAAAATGTTGGCCCGCAGTGTTGTTGAGTGAGGTACAATGCACAAGAACAATTTTTCAGTACACTTAAGCACTTCCGGCACACAGCAAGTGTCGTTTGCTTGTGCTACAACGTGCTCCGCCTATGACGAGAGCTGCGCCGTCAGTATCGGTTTGTCTTTTCGTTAGCGCTTTCATTCGACTTTGTTGCGTTGTGGACTGCAGACGTAGCGACTGCCAATTTGTCAAGCTCCGGCATCGTGTCCCTCTGCAAGCCAGTACACGAGTTGACTGGCTGCAGCGCCAGGAGTGGCTGATCGGCGCCAGGATGTGTGTGATTGCGGCCGTCACTTTACAACGGAAGATTATTACTAACGCAATAGCGTTTCGCGAGTCCGGTATTAGGGCAAACGCAAGCGCAAGGGGACAGGGCCTGGCCGTGTCCCCTTGCGTGTCGTTTGAGGTGATGAACAGAAGCGCAAATGTGAATGGTCTGCACGGTGCAGACACATGGTGGCATAGAGCTCAACCACGCACAGTAGCAGTAACAAAATATATTCTTCTTTGCTGCTGGTGTAAATTTTTCGCAGGAGTATATTCGTTAACACGTTGTTTTTGTAAATGTTTAAAATATTTTACACTTGGTTAGAGCAATATTAGCTCTTTCTTTGTCTGGTTAAGCTCTGCGCCCACGGGCGGCTGGACCGTGGAGGCAGGCACCCGTATCAGGCAGCTCACGTACGTTTACGCTATGGTTTCTTCATCAGCTTGAGTTTATGCCTCCACCGTCCCGTCAAAATATTCAGGTAATGTGTGATTACCGGAACAGCAGACACGTTTGGCGCTACGACAGAATGCTTGCAACGCACGCTGCTTCGATAGCTTTCGCTTGGAGTCGACGGCCAAGCGGCTAGCGGAGAGGTTTCTCGCGGTCGAGGGCGTGCTCCAAAACAACCGGAAATGGTCGATGTGGCGTCGCATCGTGACGCAGAGCCAGTGAAGGCGGAGCTTAGCCCCGATCGCTCGGCGAACGAGTTGAGGAGGAAAAGCATGGCTAGGGAGGAGGGTAACTGGTAATCGCTTGTAGCTCCATTATTACGTAACGCTTCACTTAAATTGTGGTGCGAATGTTCTACTTAAGCTGTACCTTACGTGTTTACAAAATTTGTCCGAACCGTTTCAGGGGCCCTTTATTCTGGGCGTCCAGGTCATTTCGTACACTCAAATGAACAATCTTTGATGGTAACCCCGGCAACTTTTCGACCATGTCCGAGTAAGGGAAATTTCGCGTTTATTAGGCCTCCTGTCACGCACCCGATGATACAATCTCTCGGAAAATTTCAAAATAGGTTCAAATAAAAAAAGAACGAGCGGTAAATAATCCCATACTTGACCGAGCAGTCTAGCGAATCTGTTATTGCGAAAAATTGTCGCATCCCAGAGGGCCAGACATGAAAGGCGTGCTGGTCGCGCCAGCGATCAATATTAAAGAGGTGAGGAGCACACATTCGGGTGATTCGTAACCACACCGGCCATTAGCGCTATGTAGTCTTGTGGCAGTGTCAACTGCACGCTGCCCCAGCTCATCGGAGCTGCCAAAAGGCAGGGCTGTGGTTTCAACCAGACATACAGCCATTAAATCGCCTCCCTCATTCCACCCGCCGTCAGGAGAAGTAGTTTCTTGAGAAAGTTCGTCGCCCGGTGCACTACATCGCGCTGCAACACAAGACCAAGACTAGCCGCAACCACTGACTACATGCGGGCTGTTTGCTATTTTAAGTGTTTCGCCTTTGCGGAAGAAAGCGTTTTGCATACTCGCTACAATATGTACTAGCGCGCTGCCTTTTCACTTCTACGAGGATTGATATAGCGCACAATTTACCGAATAAGCGCCAGTGATGGTCCAAAGCACCTAGTGCTGAATTTGTTTACAGCGGCAAGTAAAGAGACCGCTCGTCGTTCGCTTGAAACGTCATAGAACTCGCGCCGCGGTAACATAAAATGATGTCAGAACATGGTAAATAACGCAGCTTTTGCGCATTTAAGCAGCATCGCATCACTGAGTCACGCTGTAGTTAGCGACCAGACACCTTCGAAAACAGCCAGTGAGAGATCGATATAGTTTGTATTGTTATACTGCCTATTATTCATTTAGAGTACTATTACCATGTACGCAAATTCCGCGTTTTCCATGAAGTACACAAAATACAGGCTTAGCGTGTCTGACCACTCATTTAGAGAACGCGTATTTTTTTCTCACAAGAACGCCGATTCTAGTAGTGACACCATTGGCAGCTGAACGAGGCGGTTGTTTATGCTGCTCTATGAATGGAGCCAGCGCTTAATGCACGTTTCACTCTAAGAACAGTTTACACCCTTTGGAGTGCCCCTTCTGCCACACAACAATAATCGTCATCTGCCTTGATGCGTTTACCTTCTTTAACGCTGTGAACCCGGAACTTTCCAGTAACGAACGGCACGCGCGTTATCAGAAGGGGCACTCCAAAGGGAGTAAACTGTTCTTAGAGTGTTGGGATAACAAGCGGACAGTGCATCTCGAAAGTTGAATTAAGAGTCAGCATAATAATATGCAGAAATAGACCCACGTAGGTAGCATAATTTTTTGTGGAAGCACCAGCGAATACGATTAGTTTTCTTAAAGAATGGAAAAGTACTGACGTTGATAGCGCACGGTGTCATCGCTTGTGACTTTTTTTTGTGTGTGTGCACTGCGCGAAATGAAAAATCGTTAATAACCATAAGCTCGAAAGTTAACTAAAAAGTAGTGATCTTCCGCCTAATACCTGAACCTTCAGATCAGGTCTACCGCTAGCAGATGCGCGAACTCGGCGACGGCACTAGGTCTAACCTTGGCTGAACGTTATCGACATCGGCTCAAACTGTGCGCAGCTTGCAAGGACTCATGTTCGTGCAGTCAACTACGCAGCACTACTTGCCACCTGCTCCTTGGCCGTCCACATGGAACATGACTTTACGCGCTCAACTCACAGTCGTCGACTCATCAATGCTGTCACTGTAGCCTTCCTATAGATCACAGCATGCTACGCGTATAGCACCCCAACACAGTCAGGCCAATAACTGATGAGGAGATGAGGAATAGCTGACGAGGGGCTGGTTCGAGGGTTATAAATCCAATTGGGAAAAAAATCTGCGCAAGTCTCAAGCCTGCGGCTCTGAAGAAATGACTGAAGTGTGCAAAAAAATGCGCCCAGAGAATTTAATGGACATTTGTCAAAAAATTGTTGCAACTGCCCTGTAATTTCTCACTGAACATTCACCACAGACTGTCATACCTTGAGCTGAGACACGTCCTTGGACTATGGGCCAGCGCTGCCTGTGCAGCTCGTGCAATCAAGGCAATCAAATTTTCTTGAAACGCTGGTCGCAGTGATGTACTTTATATGTTGAGAATTGTCTTTTGCGTACATTTTGTGTCTGTTGGGCATTGTACATGTCATTTATGCTTTCATCATACTCCCCTGGAAAGGCATGCTAGGCATCTTACCATGCCAAAACTTTTGAGCACTAAGAACCTCGCTGTCTTGCATGCAAAGCGAAAGTAGCATTTTATTTGCTGTTACCCCCAGTCTGGAGCATCGTCTAAGGCACTGCTGTTAGTGGGGCCTGCCACGGATGTACACTTGCGAATTTCCCATAAATATAGTGGTCATGAATAGCTGTGCAACTGAGGCTCCCCAAAAGGAAAAGCGGCAATGACGAAGAGAAGTGCTAGCAGAAGAACGTCAAAATCTAGATTCGGATGACTTAAGTAGGTGACATCTAGTAATTAAAATCTGTAATCTTTCCACCCCATTTAGATTCTATTGTTTACCTTTATGCACTGGCAGTGTAAATTTGTCGTAGGCAGTTTGAAGAAAAAGAAGGAAGAGAAAGCTCCTAGTTGCTTGAGCACTGAGAAAGCATACTTCCTGTCACTCTAACGCTGATTCTTTGCTACTTAAGTGTATGAGTGCTTCAACTCCGCAGAGAGCAAGATAGGCAATAACGTAGCATTTTCATGAAGACTCGAGCTGCACCGTTAAACTGGGAATCACAGTGGACATAGGAACGTGTTTAGCGCGCTTCCGTCTATACTAAGAAATACGGCAATGCGCTCGGTATTCGAGATATAATTCTTCATTATATAACATCATAAATGCAGGATCAGTAGAAAATTTGTTTCCTTTCCAGTCTCGGTCAAGCTATACAAAAGTTGAAGCTAGTTGCACTCTACGTTTTGTTTGGTGTTCTAAATATTATTACCTTCCTGTTATGTTGTGCCGTTTCCTCTGGCGCAAAACAATGCTAAAACATCTTATTCACCTAGTTTTTAAATTGCATTCACATTCCCAGCAATTGCAGCATTCGCATGGTATTAGTGATTGCCTTGAGCTGTCATAATTGTGCACATTAAATTTCATTGCTTTTGCCTAGCAAAATCATTTAAAAGTTCTCAAGCTACTTGTGCAGCTTTTATTCGAAAATGACTTTCTTGCATGCATACTGAAGTATAAAATAAATTTCATTGATTGATAATTAAAGGTACTTGTTGCCCCTGTTTCTGAAACCACTATAAAGCTTGGCTGCGTTGTCACAAGACTCAACTTGGCCCTAAGGCGATGCATTAATTAAGTGAGCATGACTTTTGGTACCCCAGCCGAAAGCATTCTACGTAACGTGATCATGTGGGCCAATTACTTTCTTAGAGCCCATAAACGCTGCCTGAGGTTTCCAAGAAATTGTGGTCCTTAAGCCACATTAACAGAACTTTTGATTTCAGAAAGGCTCTATGCTTGCTCTCTGCACTCTTGAGCTTAGCAATGCTGGCAAAGAGAGGTTTACCGTTTTAATGAAATAGTAAAGCAGGTTTCGAGGAAAAAGAACTGAATGCTCTTTTGCGAGGCCTAGCACGGGTAGTTTTGAGAGAAGGCTAATAACTTGCTCAGTGAAAACTTGACCTAAAAAACGAAGCGCACTCTCTAAGCTCAACTATTGCTCCTATTTATGGAGAAAATTTTTTATGTTCGCTGTAGCACGAACTCCTCTCCCAGCGATCTCCAATTACGCCTGTCTTGCGTTAACTCATACCAGCTTGCACCTGCAAATTTCTTAATTTCATCAACCACCTAATTTCCTACCGTGTTCTAGTGCGCTTTCCATCCCTTGACACGTGTTTTGTAACTCCAATGGACCAGCGGTCATCTACCTTTCGAATTACATAACCGCATTACATTACATGTAACGCATTGCATTACTTCTTACGCATTACATAACATTTCTTTCTTTGAACGTCAACTGGAATACTGGGGTGCTATGCAGGATGCGCCGAGTTTGGCGAAACTCGGGATCTTCACGAGCTCTGGCGACACCCCACGATGAAAGCACGAATGGTACCGAGACACAGTTTATCTTTCGACAAGCCTCCAGTTTCATTGGTTTATCTAGGTTCACTCTGGCTGGCTATCATTCCTTGGGCGTTGCCTTCTGGGCGGTCGACAAACTGGGGCTCACGTGATCATATCGTCGGTGCATGGTCGTGCCTTCTTTCACTTGTTTGTCGTTCCGCCGAGTGCATTACATGCACAAGCAAGTTATAAAACAAATGCATTTAGTACAATATTATTAGTTACTTTAACGTGGTATAGAAGCATTTTAAAGCTTACAACATGTACACTGAATATGCGTTAGACTAATTTGTAATTTAGTACGCTTCGCATTATACCACGAGGGAACGCTGTGGTGGCGTCATCACATCCATTCACCGGGCGAGCATGGCGGCTAAACATCGAAGAGGCCCAGTGTAAACAAACTCGTACGGCGAGCTTGCAGTGCGCGACGTAGTGATCAGGCTCGACGATGACCACTATTTCTTGGATAGTTCTGTTCCTCCGTCAGCAATCTTTCCGGGCACCCCGTAAGACTGCCAATAGCTTCGGCGATTTTACATATCGCAATGCGCACCTACTGTTCACGGCGCCGTGCTGAAGAAACAACTTGTCCGGTGCTGCTTCTGCGAGTTCATCCACTCTGCGTGACTGCGAGCGTCACGAACATTACATAGTGTGTAAAAAAGGAAGACAGCCTATATCGCTACGATGCGACAAGGAGGTGGTACCGACGATGGATCTCGCTACCAACACAGTGAAGGAGACATCGACAAACTGCAGATAAGTATATTTCTACTTTCTCATATTTAGCATACTAAGAGTGCACGGATTACGTCACTTTCGTAGTAACGAACTGAATGTCCAGAAGTTTAAAGAAGGCAGTGAGAACCAATGAGTGTTCGTGCTTTTACATGCAAGCGGGCCAGCGAAAATATGGAAAAGATGAAGGTAACCTTCACTAACTTCGCGAGATAACAGAAATTCATGAGTGACATCAAGCCCGCAAAATTTATGGAAGAGTATCTTTATCCAGGTGAAATATCAATAGCAGGTACTGATATAAAGCAGGAAACTTATACAAATATTTCACGGGTTGAACAGCACAAGGAAGGCATTACCGAATCGTGATCGCCACGTTACCAATATCCTTGAAAAAAGTTTAGAATAATTGCCTTCTACCGGTTATGCAATATGGGACATAAACCTGGAGGTTAACAAAGAAACTTGAGATGTCAAGGACTGTGCAGAAAGCGATGTAACAAAAATTGTTGGAGATAGCATTAAGGCAGGAAGACAGTGGCGTAGTAAACCGTGGCAACAGATATGCTAGTTGAGATTAAGAAAAAAAATGGAATCGGCAGGCAGGCCATGCACGTATTCGATCACTTGTTGCCAATTCATAACAGGTGATTACATAAGCGTGACAGAATGAACGTGAAGGAGAGAGAACTACAGCCGAGTATGGTAGGAAATTGCGTAATGGGATAAAAATATGATGTTTTAGGCATAGGATGCAATCAGCTCGTATAAGACGGGATTGTAGGGTGAAGCATTTGTTTTGCAGCGAACTAAAATAGGTTTGTGGTGCTGACAGTAGAGACTCGTGAAGGTGGGGGGCACCTCAGCTGCTGGCACACTAATCAACATGACAATTGGCTCTGAAAAAGAAAACCCCAGTTATGAAAAATAAAGCAACATTGTCCCAACACATTGTTTTATTATGCATACTACACTAAAGGCTTCCACAGTTAGTGGCACTTGGTACTAATAGTGCAACGAGCATTTTTCATTGTAAATAATGGTTTGTATGCGGCCGATTCATTCCAATACACTTTTTTTGCAGCAAAACATTCTGCTGCTGGAGGCACTCAACCGCCTAGTGGCAGTAGGCGAGCGCCAGGCACGTGCTCTTGAGTGTGTGGCAGAGGTCCAGAGGGCTGCTCTGCAACAGTAGTATCGGTGCCCTCACTGCTCTCCTGTCGAGCCCACAGAAGGCACCTTATAAAGGAGCTTTCTGTTTAATATTTTGTTTATTATTCAAGAACACGAATAAAATTATTGCAGTAAACATTGTGCTGTGCATATTAGGAGACTTGTAACATGCACTTGGTGTCCCTTCAAAATAGGCAAAAACATAAGACAACCTGTGCCACTCTTTTACCATGTAAATAAAGAATACACTAAAGCAGCATACACGTCATTGTGCTGTTTGTTCTTTCTATGTGCAAGAATACAGTGCGTGTTGATTAGCCACAAGATGAACGGTGTGCATAATTCACAATGAAGACAGGAAACAGCAGGAGTTTAATCATGCTATCACCTATAGACTGTGCATATGACTGCAACACTTCCCGATTCAAATGTGCCATTACATACATGTTCGATACCACATATTCTTTAACATTGTCTTATAATTGCATGTACTAATTTTCACACATCTTAAGCCCTTGCATAGCACACTTCTCGTGTATCTATTTCATAGGCCAAATAATTGTACACTTTGTCCTTTTGTGTAGTATGAAAAGAAGCATCCTTCAGAGTCGGATAAAACTTCAGAAGACAGGAGAGACCCCGCCCAGATGACCAAAGCGCAGCAGTCGATTGCCTCCATGTCTAAAGAAATAGTCCCTTTCCAACGAGCAGGTACTAGTCTGTCTGGCGGCACGATGTCAGTCTAGAGTGCGTGCCCATTGGTGCAGGCTTGTGTTCACCTGCCTTAAAGTGCAGATTCCGCAGCCTCCTAAAGTTGTACCCGACTAGAGAAACATGTAATGCCTTGCATCAGTTGCATAGACTTCTGCAACTTGATAGCACACAATGATCAGGAGCAGAAATCTATAAAGGCATCCAAGCAAAGCTGGCTGGCCACTCTTCCATTATGAGGGGCTGTAAAAAGGTCTCGCCAAATATTCCCATGACATCCTTGAAAAAGAGGTGGTGTTTGGCACTTCTTTAGAATCAAAAACAGATTACAGTGAATGTTGTGTAGCACGTCAAAACAAACTGAACTTGGTGATCTGCACAGCATGTAATGGAAGGTTATGCTTCACATAGGAAACAAACTGCTCTGTCCAGTACAATTTTGAGGCCGGTATGGCACCTATTATGTCAACAGTGTAAATATACAAATTACACTTTTCACAGGCCATTGATTTTACCATTATTTTTGTATGATGGTTCTTTCAATCAGTGCTTGTATTACATGAGCAGGTGGATGTGAAAGCAAAGCTTTGTTTGCAAACCTTCCGACTTCCATAATTGTGTGGCAAGGCACTGGCATATTGTCGAATAGCTCACACTTCCTCGGTCCTGCACCAAAGAAGCCCAATGTTCTATTTGAACTTGGATCGCACAACAATTCAACGGCACAGGAAGAAGAGTAACACATACAGCAGAGCATTCTGCTGTCTGTATTTCTCTTTGTGTCCCGTCGAATTGTTGTGCAATTCAATTTCAAGCTTCTATACCAATACACCCAGTCTTCAACCTCACCAATGCTCTAGTTATTAGGCCACAATGGCGCACATCTTTGAAATGCCCCAACACAAATTAGCTCTCCAAAAAATCACAAGTGTTAAATTTTGCAGCACAGGTGTATGTATGCACGTGCCATATTTTTTACCACTAAACTCACACGAATCAAAGGGGCAAGCATTAACCAGCCTTGCTGCTGCCGTTACCATTACCATCATGACACCAACGGAAAGACAGTGCCACGTTTCAGTAAAGGGAGTGCCGGAGGGAAAGGTGTGACAGAGAGGGCTTACAATAAAAATAACGGTTACGAGACATGTTCAATGCCAATATATGCTGCATGTCGCTCATCCTACTTTGGCTTTGTGGCAAGTGTTTACTCATTTGAGCATATCACATTTTGCGTAATCATTGCTCTAAAGCTGTACAAACGGTCTGTATGCTCTGCAATATTTATTTTTATCATGGTGGGTTAAAGACCCACTTTTCATTGGCATCTGCACCACATTTCTCCCGATATGTAATTTTGCCTTGGTGCTTCATGACATCTTCACGTACAGAGAGTTGTGCAGAGCATTGGAAGTGCATTGTTCTACTGCTTAAGAATTAGAGCCCCATTATGAGACGAAAATATATGATTTATCAATCCAGAATAACGCCGCCCCCCCCCCTCCAAAAAAAAGAAGATGCATTGACCCTCTGGCACATGCATTGACAGTGAACAGAGCAAACACTCTGAAGTATTTTCTTCATGCAAGCCAACACACCAAGATTCTCAATGCATTTTCATTTCGCCACAAATGCATAGGCACAACCGGCTTGGCGCAACATCCACATCTCGCGCTGCAATAAATTGTGCAATGCCTCGCTGTTTCATAGTGCGGCCGATAGATTACGCATGACCAAAATTCAGCATTGTGCATACTAAGTTACTTCACCAATGAAGAACCCCAAGTTCTTTATGAAATTAGCATTCATAGGTTACTTCACACAATTTGTGATATCCATTTATCTATTAATACTTAATTAACCTCTTTCCCAAGAAAGTGAGCCATCTGGAAGGCACCCTGACAGACAAGTAGAACAACCGGAAGAAAGTCATCAACCAGCGAAAAAGTCAGTATCATAAGCAGCCGCATGTGAGATGTCGCTATCACAAAATTTCAGTCGGCTACACAGAAGTGACAAATTTGGCAGTATGGCGCGTCTAAATATTGCTTCAATGTTAATCACAGTAACGCTGACATTGAAGGCGAATTCATTCCTACGTACGTTCCGTCGACACACCCGACTAGTTCGTAATTTTCCCACTAAGTAGGAAGCATTCTTTTATATATGCCCGCTCAGCCGCAGTATTCGGGAAAGCTAGCCACCGCTTACGCACTGCCGCATCGATAAGCGCGTCAGACACATCTCTGACACAGCGGCTAACAGTAGTTTGATGGCGTCCAATGTAACGCTCGGCGCCGACGCTTCCCTGAAAAGTCCCAGTCCCGTAGAAACAGAGGGCACAGAGGACTTGCTCTACGACGGTGAGCGAATGAAGCCCGCCACGCTGTCTCCGCAGACGAGAGCCTTCGCCTAGCACGTCACACAGCAAGCGCACTGATGTCTTCGACAGGCGAAAATGACGCTGAAACTTTCCGTCGGTCATGTATGTGAACGGGTCCGAACGGTCATACTGACGCTTGCTGCCGCTGGATGCATTGACACAGGCTGCTGCTGCCGCCGCCATGTTCCCGAGTTGAACTCGGAGGGGGTTTCGCGATGTACGAGTTTAGCACGAGTTCGCCTGTCAATCAAAACCAGAGGTCACGCCCCACGCGAGGCATGTAACTTGAGCGCGCACCCACTACAGTTGGGCCACGCCCAACTTATCTTCCGGCAACAGCGACGCGGTGTCGAGCTGAGAGGCATCAACAATCTTGACCGCCGACATAAAGCACGCACAACGCACTGTCAACGGTGATTTACTGAGCACCACTATCAAAAACAAAGCGTTGACTGTCGCTGGCTTATGCATACATCGTCTCGGGCTCAGATGGCCCCACAACACGGTTTCATTGCCTGCATTGTGGCGCGTAGCGCACAGTAAATTGTCGGCACGTCACTGTAGCTGCTTGCAAGGCGTCGATGCGCCGAGGGGGACGACGATGCTGAGGAGTGCGTATCGCAGCAGTCGTATGAGATGGCTGCTCTGTCATCGGTGATGAAACGGAGCCATAGCGTCGTAAACACGATCAGCGTCCGAGAATCGCTCGTCTTCTAGACCCAGTGCAATGGCATTTCTTCATCACAAGCACTGCGCACTCAACAGTTCCAACACCTCTCTCCGTTCGAAGTCTGATTTCATAACTGCACACAAGAGCCCTCACCTGCCAAATGCGATTGCTGCGGTGTCGTTACGATATCCATCTGCGATCGCTGCTGGCTCCAGCAGAGGTAATCCGCAAGCACCTTCGATTGCACAACACACTCATATACTGCGTAATGTATGTACATGCGCTCAGAGGCACCTTCACTGGGCAAGCGATGACAAGCGATGAATTGTGTCGCTGGGAAGCACGCACTTTTCGCAATGTATCGCAGAGGCTTCGCGCACAAAGATAAACTGATACATTTTCACTGAACTGCGTCACTACGGACTCTAAAATAACATACCGCCATTTTGCAACGACAGCCGTTGTGTCGTTTTTAGTTGCTAAAGCGGGGGCCTTATAGCCTAGTGAAGCGCCTGCGATGAACAGCCGTACCGCGGTGCTGCGTTTCTATTCCCCTAATAGAGAAAGAGTGGCCATGGCCCTCCATGGATCATGATTGACTTTATTGAGAATGGTACTGCAGCGCCCCTAGGCGCCTTATCACTGTATGAACGCCCTCGTGTGTGTGACCCTGGTCAATGTATCTGCTTCTAAGCTTTCGCCTCACTGTCGCCACTCGCGGCAAGAAGTGCAAAATTTAATAATTTGCTCGATCTCCGTTTGTCATCACAAATTTCTAGCACTGAAAACAAAAAAACAGATACTTAAAGCAATAAAAATGTTCGTTATTTTATTTGTTGTACTTTAACGTATTCGTTTGAATGAAATTGAAACTGCAAGAATGCGCCGCATGTACCCTGTTCGCATTCGAAGGAGGAAAGAATGATAGCGCACGAAAGAGGAGGCACGCCCTAGACGCGCCCGGGAAAGGCGTGGCAAGCGGTTCACGGCAAGTGTGCAGACAAACAGCGAGCGGGACAGTCACGGTATTGCTAAGTTGCGATAATCCGCTGATAACAATACGCGGCGCTGGCGCGTTTCGTTGTGCAGCCTTCAGCGCTTGAAACGTGGAAGCAGCGTGCCGCGCAGGGTGCGCTCACGTTGTCATACGCGGCTTTTTGTCTACATATTTTTTTGCCTGTAGCTTTTGCGCGTTCTGCGCTATCTCCGTTCACTGACTGCCGTCGGGCAAACTCGGGTAAAACTCGGGTGAACGAGAAACTCGGCGCATCCTGCATAGCACCCCTGGCCTTACCTGTTTGCATCCTGATCCACACCACTAACTTCCTGTTTTTTACCATTACACCTAACATCTTTTTGTTCGATCGTTATTACCGCGGTCCTTAGCTCATTCTCGTGCTAACACCTACCACGTACAATTTTCTTACAGGGGCCCTATAACGCAAAACTATTCCAATATGTTTTTATTCCAATCTCCTGACGTCAAATTTGAGTAACCGCTGACGCAAACATCGGGCGGTGACTCACAGGGTTGTCTGAACAGACCAATTAAACGCTCTCCTCGATCATAGAAGGTCCCTTTTGTTTGCTTGAAAAACGAATAACATTGTCTACATTGAGCGGCTAATCATATCTGATTGGCTAGCACGAGGCGAGGAACACACTCAAGTGGAGATGGATTCGATAGGGCCGAGCCACTGCACTGAAAATCCATAACCGGATGAAGAGAGTGGTGCCGGCGTCTGCAATTGGTCCGCTTTCCCTCAGTTCGCTTGCAGTCGCTGGCCGAAAATTGCGGCTGCATGGAATGGCAGGTGAAGAATGACACTAAAACGGATCCTCAACAAAGAAGCGTTGGTAGAACGAGGTCGTAAACGTGCCGAATGTGCTTGAAGACGTTACATGGCCACGCAGAAAGCTTTATTATGCGCAGATAAACCCATGTTCTCCGGCAGGTGCGATAGCCAGTGCCCGAGTGATTGGTGGCAGCCATCTTTTATTCCTTTCGGAACGGGGCAGCCTGCGGCTATTCAGAAGAATATTCACTTTTTTTGGCATTATTGCATTATTGCATTATTGATTCGTTGGAATGGTCGATCCAGACTGGGATTCCTTTGTTCGGCCACAATGGAGAAGTAGTATGACCTTCCATGGTTGCTGAGCGGTTGTGGTGTTGGGCTGGTAAGCACGAGGTTGCGGGATGAAATCCCGGCCATAACGGCCTCATTTCGATAGAGGTCAAACGCAAAAAGCACTCGTGTAATTAACTTTAGGTCCACGGTAAATAACTGCACATCATCCAAATTATTCTGGTGCCCCCCGAAATGGTGTGCCTCATAATAAGGTGGTGTATTTGGCACGTAAAACCACATAATTTGGTTTTTTAGAAGTAATGTGGCTTGTATTGTCTTCAGTGTGAATTCTCGATAGGTTTTAACAAGTTTCTTGCTCTTCTAACCGTGGTCTCGTGGCAGGTGTTTTACAAATGCAACGTTCAAATTGTTCCTGTTTTTTTTTTCTATCGCAGAGCAAAAAGACAAAAGTGGCACCGCCAGAACCCCACGAGAACACACCGCATCAAAGAAATAACTCCAATACTAAAAGGATGGTAATCATTCTCCTGTTTGCTCTTTTTTCTAATTACCGATACCGCGCAGTTGTCACTCAGATGTATATTTCGTGTGACTCATCGGCACCTAACATTCAATAAGCTAATTTTATTAGGTTTAAAGCGCAGCTTCTATATTGCCAACTTTCCTGCCCGTCGATTTGCTGCTGTCTGTCGGGAGAAGTCATGGTGATTTTTTTTTTCATAATGGGTTTAATGGTGGAATCGAACCCCAGTCCCCCGGCCCAGCAGACCGATGCTCTAGCGATTAGGGAAATATCGTAATTTTTTCTTTGATATTTATTGCTACGCCTTGCAGGTATACTCACGCTTGGCACGATAGAAGAATCCTTGCGATAGAAGTGTAGGGGCACGATAAGATGTTTTGCTGCTATCGTGCCAACGTGAACTTCCTTTTTGAGATTACGGCCGCGTATGTCAAATTATGTAGCCTGGGTGCGCAAGAACCCATAGGTGCGCACCGGTTTCCTTTGCGCCCAAGGCGCAGGAAATAAATGGGCAATCGAATGGGCAATGCTCAGCAAAACAGCAGTCCACATAGATTCCAAAAAATGCAACGCATATCTTTTTCATATTTAGAGTCGTACGGCGCACTTTCTGTGTCATAGTCATGATGTAGAATATACAGGGGCGACGACTCGCCTATCTTGCAATGCATAAAGCGCGGCCAACTAAAGTCCCAAGGATAACAGGCGCCCAGTATTGAGCCGTTCTCTCTGCCTTCCCTCACATCCTTTCTTCTTTCGTGGCTTTCCAATGTGCAATCCTTCCTTTCTTTCTTCCCTGGCTGGTAGCGCTAAATATTCGCGCCCTGAAGGGACCAAGTCAAGAAACGAACGTTTAGAGAACCCTTTCAGCTATCAAATTAGGTGGACGGATTGTGCGCTTTTGCTGCTGTTGCTCTTGAGGCGGTATATTACGGCGGCGCGTTTCTCGATTGCGATTGGGATGAGCCAATTTCGAAAATTTACACAGCGTCCTCTTGCCGAAGTTAAATGTTGTTGTTAGATTAGCTGAGATAAAAACAATATCCGTGCGCTGTTTCAGCGTAGCAATAGCAGCATATTGACTGTGATGGGGCTTCCAGGCACTTGGTTAAACTAAGTAAAAATTACTATAAAATGTTTTGTGCATGGCTGCCAGTTTGCTGCTGCATTCGTAACGACCACTTGAATAATATTGCACTTGTAAACAGAGTTCCAGCGTAACACAAAAATGTGCTAATGTTCCTCAGCACCTGCGCTGTGTGGCTATTAAGGTTTAGGGCACAGCTTCCACCAGTGAAAACGTTAACTGACGTAGTGTTTGCTAAACTCCTTAAAGCTTTATTTGTAGCTGTGGATGTCAGCATGGTGGCAGGACACATAACATGCATAGCATACCGGCTGAAGCCTGTCGGGACACAGGCCGCAACGTGCTGTAAACTGAAGTTCATGAGCACAGACGCTATGCGAAAACACGCTTAAGTATGCAAATCTACGCACCAGTACTTCTGCGACTGATGTTCTGGGTGTGCTCAGAGGTGAGTCAGTTTACAACCTTACAGGTCGGTTTCTTCTTTATTCACAAATGTGACTTTGGCAAAAGCAAAACAACGTGCAAAATCAGATTAACAGCTGCGGTCATAGGTTTAGTCCACTTGCGGTAATGAATTTTTACACATTCGAAAGCAAGGCACAAATTTCTGGCGAACTTCGGCAGGGGACAAGCAGTACTCGATAGTGCGCGCACACCCACACAACGCCACGCGAGCAACCATGGAGATGTGTGCATATCTCTAATACCAACGAATTAACAAAGTCCACTGTACGTATCACTGCACGCCACACAATGCATGTGCCCCGGCTGACGACGCAGCTCTGGGTGCTCGTAACAAGTTTCCGAGAAATATATTCATTGTGCCACAATGCAGCTGCCTTGACGACGTAGAAATTGGATCGCTTTGTAAGGCGAGTCGGCGCTCCAGTTTATCTTACCCCGAAGTCATCATGCTCATGCACAGTCGTCAGCACGCTTTTCTTACAGCGGTAGAGTGCCGTGTTTTGGATTGCAAGGGTGCCACCTACCAGTAACGCCCTTCATTCGAGATAGATTGCATCTGAGCATGCGCAACCAAAATGACGTCTGTTCGCTTTACCTCTAGTCGAGGCTTCAGCAGGTGCAAACCACCTGCGATCACTCGTGGAGGCTCCACTGGATATGGCAGCAAATTGAAGGCAACACGTAGCAAAGCCTTCAGGACAGCGCGTTCCACGACGTCGGGTCTGTGCTTCTCGCTCAGCGTTTCTTGTGGGCGCCTTTGCCGGCGACGACCGCAGACGACGGCAGCTGTTGAAGCGTCAGCTGCAGGCAAAACAAAAAAAACAATGTAGCGGTTCAATCGGCTTGGTGGCATATGGCCAGATGCAAGCTATATCGAACCAAACGTTATCGGTAGGCGGCACCAATGCAGCTTAAAGCACGGCGTGCGAGCGGTCAAGACAGCTGTGCTGACGAGTGTGTAAACAGAATTCACTTCCATTTCCCATTAGACCAGTTACCTCATTGCCAGCTGTACTACAAAAAAAGAGTGGCAAGTTTTTTCGTTCGGACCTATTCCTCCTGTTGGTATTTATCCTTAAATATTCGCGGCTGAATACGTCAACAATACTTCTCGACTTTGTGTTCACCGTGTCAGTAACCTTGTTTTCGAAGCAGACAAAGGGCTCCCAGAAAAATGAAACCTCAAGTGATGAACAGTGGCTGAACAAGGGAGTCTTCATCCTGCATACAGATCATCGCTGCCATGACAAAGTCTAGTCCCTTTGTCGTACATTTGGCTATAGTCTGAGGATACGTTTCTTTAGCCATTGTTGAATAACAATATGGCTTATGTTCGCAGATCCAAATCAGGCACAGTGATGAACAAGAAAATTTTCGGCCAGGAGTCAAACGTTTCAACAAAGGGAGTTGTCTTCGCTGCCATGAAAAATTTTAGCCTCCTTTCGGAAGCATTCGCTTCAGTCTAAAAAAATATTTGGAAGTGGAGGGCTGCGCAGTGTTGGGGTCGTTCTGGTGCCGTATAACGTAAAGCTATTTTGATTTTATTCCAATTTCCTGACATCAACTTTACGCAAACACCGACACAAGCATCGAACGGTGATCCGCAGGGCAGTTGCAACTGCAGGAGCAACGGTTCTCGTTTATAGGAGACATTTGCTGGGACATAGGAGATCCCTATTGTCTGCTTTCAAAGATATCATTGGGCACCTTGACAGTTTGGCCGACAAGAGACGAGGACTGCGGAGGACTGGAGATTGTTTCGGTTTGGCCGAGCTAACGCAGTGAATATAGATGACCGGGGCAGTAAAGTGGTGGTGCCGGCGGCGGCGATTGGTCCACTTCCCCTTGCTTAGATTGCGATGGGTGATCTAATATCGCGGCGCCATGCAATTGGGAGTAAAAAATGTCGATACCATTGAGCCACAGAAAATAATAGTTGGCAGGGTGATGTCTTGTACGTGTTTAAAGGGCTAGTCAGCGTCATACTCCCGTGCTTTCATTGTAATATGCAAAGAAATCCGTTCCCGCGGGCAGCGCGGAGTAGCCTCTGTAAGAGCAATCGGTGGGCATCCTCAATTTATTCTTTTTGGAATGTGAGGGTGAGCAGGGATTGGGGCTCCATCTCTGGCAGCAACGTTGGAAAACTGGCTGGGAGCCCGCCGCCTTCCGCCACGCTCAAGGCTTCGGGCGGAGGAGGGGAGGAAGGCGTGGCGTGTTCAAGTCTGGGCGTGCCCGGCCTGGTCGCTGTAACTTGAAAGCCATCTGTGACAGGTACCGAGTGCGCGCTGCGCTGTGTTTTCAAGGCTTAGCTTGCTTTAGTGCGAGCGGCTGCACCAAGGTCAATTCCCTCGCTGTTGTTGCCGCGTTTTGGCACTGCAGTGTTTTGACAGCGAATTTCCGCGGCCATCGAGTGAAATGTAGGGATGTTGTCCTGCGGGCTCGTGACATTATGCCTGTGAATTTAGTTACACTCGCGGACAACTTCTGCGGCTATCAAGGGATAGCTATGTAGGCAAAGCGCGCACAAGTGAGAGCGCTTCTGATAAGAGTCCCGGGTCTTTATCCGCGTTAATTCAAGCTGGGGAGGACAAAGCATAAACACCACACTAGCAACATTTAAATAAGATAGAACACACCACTGATTCTAAAGATTTACTTGTTTTGCGGCTTCTCCCTTCCGCGTCTGGAGAAACGGGAAACCGTCGCACGTGGAAGGTACTTCGATTCAGCGCCTGATCCGAGCAATCAGAAGCACTGTCAAACACTGCCGGACTACTCAGCGCGGTAATACATGTGTAGCTTTCCCTTCATAGCCACAGAAAGCTCACCGCAAGCATAGTGCGCCTTTGTTTACAAGCTTATACGGCTAATAAAACTACTATGCATACTTCTTATAGCTGTTCATGAATTTGCCATCGCAATTCTTGCTTGACCTTTCGGGTGAGACTGCGTAATGTTTAGCACGTAATCTGGGGCAGCGTTTACGCATTACGTCATCTGCGCCGGCGGTTCAGTACTCAAAGCCACTTGCGAACTGTTCCAAGTATGGGGCTTCAACGTATGCAGTGGTCACACACCTCTTGTTGTGGATCAGCCGATGAAGGAGCCATGCTCCACAAACCACACTAACGACTGCTAAGTTATGCACGGATCCGAAAAATAGTTGCAGGTGCTGGTTCATGGAAGATAGTTTTGCTAAGCATCTACGGATATTTCTAAATGAAGAGGGCTTCCGAGCTTTTGTATAAATTTACGTTTGTGGTGCAGAGCAAGCTGCACGAAAAAAAAAATAGAATTGCAACTACCTGCGCCACCATACTTTGTCGTATAGTATTGTGCAAGTATTCTGATATTTTTCTTATTCTGCCTGACCACGTGTTTAAGATGTACATTTATTTTGTTGTGCTGCTTCTTGGTATGTGTTAAGATGAGTACGTATTGTTAGCTTTCGCAATCTCCGGTAGGTGTCCCGCTGCTTTTCTTCAAACGCGCACTCTTGCACTGCGTTCGATTAGGCTGCTATCCCTTCGTGTGATGGTTCACGCTTGTGAATAAAAGCGTCAATTGGTAGTAAGCGGTTGTTCTCGCTCGTTCATTTCCTGTATCGCATTAGGTTTGCATTGTTTCGAAATCATGAATCACAACTAGCTCGCCCCAACGATATTCCCAGTCCGATAAAATCATCCTTGCATAAAGTATTCACCAATCGAAAGCCGTGCTACGCACAAAAGAAAGCTCACCATTGCCAGGATAACTTCTAACAAGAGAAATTGAAGACTGCGTCATGGGAACTCTGGTCACTTACCGGGACCTTCCTGCAGGCCCGATGAAGGTTAAGTTCAAGGGTGAGATATCGCGGCATTACTTCTGCCGGCAGTGCCACATGCTGTCCCCCTGCATGTACACGGATTCTGCTTCCCACATGTTGTGCAACGACTGCCTCAAGGATCAGCTCTACAAGCACAAAAAGTACGAAATCCACTGTCCAGATGAGCGCAAGGATGTTTCCCTAGCACGGATAACGTACTCCCGCTTGGCCCATTTTGTCCATGCGCGGCCTAATTGTGTCGTTTAAAAAGTGGTTCCCCAAATCTTCTCCACCACCAAAACCACGAATAGCGTACAGCTACAGCATGTATTATTTTTTATAGCAAAGATTCCTTTGCCAACCCTCCCAGACCTTTTTGACTATGGTTCCTGGGTGTTTTTCATTTCTGAAATCGACACATTCACGGCATTTGAATAACGACTTCAGGAAATATTCGCTTCACGTTGATTTCAAGGTGTGCGTAGAGTGTGCATAATGTCTTTAAGCCACTGTGCGTTGTCAAGTTTAATGAACGTGAGGCGTACGTGAGAACCCTGTATAGAATCGCCATGTGTGAAAACATCAAATATTTCGGGCCTAGCCAACTAGGAAAACACACACAACCTCTTGAAACATGTGCCCAACGTAAACCTTTGCGAACTAACAATGAAGTAAATGAAACCTCTACAAGATGTGATCACATATTGAGATCAAGTGCAAACACCATGCGTTTATCTTGCAGCTTTTCCTAGTAACATACTTTAGACATATTATTCAAACTTGCAGCATGGGTACACCAAGAAGTGCTTGAAGATTTGTGCGAGAAGTTCTAAATTTCAATGTTTCCATTGATGGTGTTTTCTTTTACACGTTGTATTTATAACTGTGCACAAAGCACCCGATTTTGCAACAGCAGAAACCCACATGGGCTAAATATATACTTAATGAATAACAGCAGAGTGCATGTCCAAATTTCGGAATGAAAGCCTAGCACTGATAAATTAATATCATTTCAGCAAAAGTTCTACACTTCGTAGCAGTTGCAAGAAGTATGTCCTCCAAATATGGAGAAATGATGTTTCATTTAACTGTTATCATCTTTTCACATGCCAGAGCGCTAATTAACCGGTACATCCCCAGCTACTGCATAAACTCTCTATACGACAAATCCTCAGGGGACCATGTATAAGGAAGCATGGGATTTCAACAAAGCGTTATATCAATTCAGTTTACTTTCCTTAAAGACCCCAGATTTCAGAGGTAGTACATAGGGGTGGGTATAAGATAAGAATTTACACCCGTTCGAGTAGCATAAGCGCCCATATATGTATTAATATATAGTATACATATTCTAGTATATTCACAGATGTATACACACACATTAACGCTTACATATGTACACATGCACGCATGTACAACGTATCATGTACAACGTATTTGGACATGGTCAGTGACATGTTGTAAAAATACGTATTGGCAGATTATGTCGGCAATGGTAGGGGCGGAGGCCGTTAAAGCTTGCTGCCATGCGAACAAAAAAACAAGGCTAAAAATGCTGATGTTTGTGAACTTGGTCGTGAAACCTGCTGCGAGTGGCTGGTCCGGTATGATATGCGTGCTGCGGGCGTTAAATAGGGTGCTTGATGAAGGGGAGTACTGTAAGTGAGTTTGGGGCAAAGACAGAGGGAAGTGATGCGCCGAAGTAAAACGAGGTCCGGACGCCCAGATGTTGTTATATTAGTATGACGAATGGATGAATCGAGTGACGTGGTTTTGTACAGCTTCCAGAGCGTCGATGAGATATGCTTGATGCGGATTCCAGACTGCTTCGCGACGCTAGATAAAATATACGCCTTTGGATGCTTTTTACTAAAATATTTGTTTGGAAAAGCTTACATTATAAAATTAGAGGTGCAGACATACCAGTAGGCTCGATGGCGTGCATATTTAACACCTCTTCGTCGAATCGTTGGTATTTTCTCACAGTATTCTTGGCCTCGAGTCTTGCGACACTACAACCCTCGACGAATCACTGACGCGGAGCTGGTCAGCATGCATTATCTGGGGTCGGGATATAGGTTGAGTCGACTGAGGTGAACAATATCACTCAGTGGGCGCTCAGACGCTACCATAGGCTTGATAAGGTCAATCTCATTAGTGTCTTCGGTAACCTGGTACAAAACAAGGTATAGGATCTCTGTAGCGTGGTAGAAGCTTCACATAGAGACAAAATCTTCGATGTCGAAACAAGTGGAGCATTATGAGACCACGAGTGTTTTCAGTATTCTGGTGACGTCTGCGACAATATGGTAACATAGGATTTCGATATTCATATGAAGGGACACATAATGCCTAGTTGTTGTCGGGGTGGGCTGTAGAACGCTGTCTCGTAGATCCTAGTGGTGACTTCGGAGTGCTGAAGCTTAGAAGGCATTATGCTTTGATATATGTGCGCCAGATCAAAATAATCTGTTTAGCAATTTCGACGAGTGAAATGCTACAAAAGTCCGAGAAAATGAATATCATCCGTCAAAACTTTCCTTTTGTAATATCCAAACTGTTCAATGGAAACAACATTATAGTTCATTCTCCAATTGAGCAGCAAAAGTTTCTGCACATATTTATGAAGTCTTGCCTCCTTTATTACGATCAAAAGAAAGGCCCGTGGAATGTTCTCTATAATTCAAACACACCCTCTACTTCATTTCAGATATTTCAAGCTCATGATCTGGTTACCATACTTGCTGATCAGTATGTGGAGTGCCCTAATAAACCAAAGTGTACTGTTAAACTGCCTCTCGGGCAACTTGAGGTATGATTAGCATGTTCTGTTACTTATGGCTCTCATCATCTTTTTTTCTGGCAAACTATAGAAAATGTGAAAGCTTCGTGTGTGGCATAACTTCGCATCTAAAACATAAATTGATAAGGTGAAAAGCAAATTTGTCAAGACCACAGAAGAGGACATGAAGCATGCTGGTCTTCTGATAATTTTGTCGCCAAAGGCTCTAATAGGACCTCTCCATTCATTACCAATGTATGCAGCTTCCACATAATTTAGCTATCTAAGGTATAGCTTGACCTACTGAAAAAGCACAGATATATTATTTAAGACTACGCGACTGACAAATGACCGTAAGGAGCGAAATAACAAAAACTTTTGATTTGCAAGAAATGCGAAATAATTCCTCTCGTCGCCAGGCACTATGCATGACACAATTTTTCTCAATATATCCAACTTAGTGGCTTTTGGCATCAATAATCTCTCAATAATACCTAACTAAACTAAGTAACAGCTCAGACTGTAATTTTCAATAATTTATTCCTACAAAAAAAAACAATACCTTAGCATTAACGCCTATAGAACTTGCACTGAGGAAATGTTTTGTCGGATGTAATGGGATATCTCAATATGGCACTTAACAAAATTAGATTATTGTGATAAAAGGCTATTAAAACGCAGACGTTCTTCAAGTAGGTTGACATTTTTAGAGCTTTTGTCTGCTGTGTTGCTCTTTTGGAATGCTTTCATAACCCTCGCGACTCTATAATTGTACCTCGCACTTAGCTGTTTCTTGTACCCAAATGCCTTGAGGGAAATTAATTGGTACGACTGACAATAGGAGAAATAAGCTTTCGGAAGTATCTCGCTTTTTGTTTCGCCTAACAAACCGTTTCAGATAACAAGAATTATGGCTTTCGAATCCGGAGATGAAATGCGACAGAGCGTATTTTGAAATGTTCGTAGTTCAAAGAAGCCTCTGAGCTGTCCCTGTGATTTATTGAGCATAAATGATAGCCGGTAATACATTGAACGAGTATTAAGTTTGGAAGCGACGCCGAGTGGAAGCTGAGAAGTGCAGCATAGATTGTTCATACAGGAATATAGTCATCCGAGTTCACAAGGTATATGTTTGGTTGCCACTGAAGAGGTGTTAACTTTCTTCCGATGAAACTGGAGTTGTTCTCGCAGTAACCTTGCGATGGGTGCTTTTTCAAGTAGGGTGGTTTGCTGCACGAGTTGGGACTATTATAGCTTCGCTGCTTCTTATGAATTGCTTATGAATATTACTAAATCTTAAGCAAATGAACAAACACATGCAAATTCCTGCCTGAAGTTATAGCTATAGAAAACTAGAAAAAATGTAGGAAAACTATGGAGGGAACTTAGCTACGAAGAGGGAAAGCTTTAGTTGAAACGAAGTCGGCGCATGCGAGAGGTGACCAAAATTTTTTCGCCCAGGCGTAGGAGCGAGGCAATCAAACCTAGGCATGGTACTATGGCTCCAACACTCAGGGGTTATCGGATGCTTTCTAGAAACGCCTTTATCATACAGTGGAGACATCGAGTAGGCCGGCGACGATGTTCTTTGGTACACCAATGAATTTGTCTTTCGCAGAAACATTACATAGAATGCAAGGAGATGTCAAGCATCAAGTGTACCAAGTGTGGCCATAAAGTGCCATCCACCTCATGGATGGAGCACAAGACTGATTGCCAGCCGAAGTGTGACAACGACTTTCCACGTAAGGTAAGCTTTAGCTTGGACATACTGCAACTGTCCTCTTGCTTAGTAAATAAGATGTGCAGACCATGAGACTAGCAGACATTTATTTCTAAAAGGAAATCGAAACAACTCATCTTGAACAGCATCCATTTTGATGTTTTAACATGAATTATTGTAGAATCACAGAGTACGACCCAAGACTAGTTGGTGTAAAGTCAAAATATCGCTATCGCTTTGCAAAAGTGGTAAAGAAAAACAATAGAATTGGGCAATTGATGCATAAATTTTATTTCGGATTACAGAGTGAGTAATAAGAGCGATTAGGGAATGGAATGAAGTTTACCAAATAGGATTGAACATCGGCCCTTCTATCCATAGATTGCACACTAACATAGTCCTTCACTTTAGGAAAGGAAACGAATCAGTGTTAGAATAACGTGAAAACAAAAACGTTCATAACAGTTTGTTGCGATTGCAGTGATGTACAATAGCACCGCTTGTTATTTTAGGGCGGCAGCTGATCTGTCTCTGCACCCTCATAATTTTGATGGCCTCCTGTGTCACATAAAAAACAACACAGCAAACGAAAAATTAAGTAAGCCCAAGCTGAGAAGTCAGGCATGCGTATTTCAATTTTGTTGCCTAATATATTTGTTTCGGGACAGTCGTCTTACATTGGAGCTTCGGCATGCTTGCATAAGATGTCGCCGGCAAATATGGGACATTCTCCGCTCATGTCACACCGTTGATTTTTCCCCTTCCATGTTTTCCTGTCCTCGATGCGATTCAAATGTGTCTGTTCCTCACAGGAAAACGATCACTGTCCTTCCACTCATTGAATAAGGATGACAAGCGAAGATTTGCATGTGGGCCCCTTAAAGGCGAACTGCACTTCCGCCACTGGTCGGTCTAACATTTCACTATCTTATGGATCGGCCCACGTATGGGGAGTGCTTAACGCATAAATCACCACTGCTGCGGGTTAGCCCGGTGTTGGCTTATCTTCGGGATCTTTTTCCTACACGCGGACGCGATAGTGGGGAAAGTAGCGCTTAACAGCTTCCCCTAAAAAGAGGCTTGAATTAAAAGTGGTCAAGCAAAGAATGCTGCTGGAGCCTGCGTTTCCCGAAGATCCCGAAGATAGTCAAACGCCAGGCCGACCCGCGGCGGAAGTGCAGTTCGCCAATCGGACTTACGTTCAGAAAAGTTTGTTGCAAGCTGGGTTGAGTGAAGACCTAGGAATGCATATTAGAGCGACGAGTAAAGGACTACTTCAGAAGGAGGGACTATCTAGAAAGCAGAAAATCGGCGCAACAATTCCTACTGTTTATGCTGAGGATGATGTCAGCAGAGTACAACAAATGCTCATGCGGGGGGCTCACTCCCAAAAACCACAGCCAACAAATCATCCAGCTGGATCTTGTTCACAAAAAGACAAACAGGATGGTCGCTAACGCAGTTCGTGCTGGGAAGAGATTGATACGACCTATACAGGCCTAGGTAACTGTAGAAGGTATATAGGAAAGTGTTGAGGAAGAGGAGAAATTAGGAAAGTGCATACAAAAATGTCAGCATTAAAATCATGTATAGCATACTTCAGTAACCCAAGCAGGCTAGGTGACCACTTGTCACCGCCTCGTTTCAAATGAGAAGCCAATAAATCATCATTCTCGTCATGATAATCAACAACCATTTTTCTTGATATGAAAGTCCTCCATCAACACTCACGGCATCGATTCGGCGCTCCTATCCATTATTGGCAACTCGCATCTGAAGAAAAAATGTAATGCTCACAAGAGGTAATTGAAGTTTGCCGCTGGAGGCCTTCAACTTGCAGTAAGTGTAAAATTAGGTAGTGGTCATCATTCTGTGCATTAAGCTTCTTTTCAACGAAATTTCTTGACAGAAACTTAAAGACATTGCTCGCTCTCTTCACAGTCACAAGGCCCAGCCTCCATCGAGCCTGAAAAGACTACGTGCAAGCACTGTGGGAAGAATATAAAAGAATCGAACATGCCGCGTCACCTGGAAGTATGCTACGAAGTGCGAACTACTTGCGCTTACTGCAATAAAGATATCTTTCGGAAAGACATCAAGGTGAGCTTACGAATTTCGTTTTGTTCCTTCAGCGCTCATCTTAAATAAACCAAAAATACCGATATAGACGCAACTGTCCGAGTTGTATTCGCTGGGAAGTGCATATATGATGTGCGCACAGAAATCCAAAAGAAATTTATGACTCACACATTTGTCCCACAGTTGTGTGATTCAGGTGCGTTATCTAAAATACAGATTCCGCCACTTCCACACATAACTTCTTGCTCCAACGTTTGTTTATAATGCGTGTACTTTTCCTGTTTATCAAGTTTAGCTGCAGGAAGTATTTTATTAAACGACGGGAACGCGCTTTCATTTGGTAATCATTTGCAATACTAGTGAGCAATGCCTGTCGAAATCGCATATTTCATCTCCTATCCAGCTAACTATCGATGCAGTCAATGTTTTTTATTACCTCACAATGGCTATTGAATATGGTGACCTGAATCAAGTATAGTCGATCCATCATCTGACACCGCCACACACACACACACACACCGAAATATATATATATATATATATATATATATATATATATATATATATATATATATATATATATATATATATATATCTTTCCAAAAATAACAGGTTAAAATTTAAGAAAATGCTGATCTACGACCTCCACCAAGTTCTTGTTTTTAACTCTGAAAATCCCAAGCGAGTTCTCAGCTTAAAATGACAAGTGCATAGGACGTTGTATCCGCAGCCTGAGGCTATGTTTTAGCATACTCCTAACTCTATTTGACAATATTTAAAGAATGACTTTTTAGCAAAACAATTTTAACAAAAGACACGGTGAATTTTGTCATAATCACCCATGGCATGAACAACTCGACTAAACTTTAACATAAAATATTCAAGAATAACTGGTGTGGTTACAGATTTGAAGATAGCACCCGCTGAAAGGCATGCTATCTTAGTCGAATATCTTAAAGGTCCACAGAGAGGATTACCGTTGCCAAATTGTCCAGACATTCTTCAGAGCAACTTTCGCAAATACATTACATTGTTATGCCCAGCGTTTTGGCGGCAGTTAAGAACTTTTTTCGGGATCTCATGACTGCTAGCGACAGGGCTTCATTCAGACATATAACATCAGCGTGCTTTATATGTGTCAAACAGTTCATCTAAATAGCGCAAGACTTTGGTTGGGCAGTCACACACTCTCAGTTAGGTGATTCTCGCAGATGATTCCCGCAGATGTCAAATGTCAAAGTATGACGATGGCTGGATTTCCGGCCAGGGTGACCGCAGTCTAATCAGCGCGCATTACAGAAACGTTTCGTACCCTGGTTCAGTTGTGCCACGCTAAACGCATCTTATGAAGGCTAATTTGGAATCTTTCAACGTACTGCTTCACGGGGCCCTCGTGTTTTGCGTCTGAACGCCAAATGCAATCTATCAAGCAGCCGACAAAAAAATTATAATTTACAATTCTTCCAGCAAATAGTACTTTGTCAAAAGGCTAGCTTCTTCCTGTTTTACAGACTCGAGTTCATGATTACAGAATAATGTTTTATTGAGCTAATAAGCGCAATACTATAATGAAGCTACGGAAGGGGGTCTCAGAGCACAATGCTTTAAAAGGAGTTCTTGTCAGGTAGCACCAAAAAATAACATTATTATGCCACACCGTAAAAAGTGCAAAGCAGGCAAATGAAAGGACATAATAATACATCAGTTCTTGAATTATTCAACCTAACTTTGATAATACAAAATTAGTACAAAATAATGGAGGTAAAGCAACAATGAAATACAAAATAATATGAAATATTGCGTACAAATTTTGTAATTGCACTCCTGTTATGACATATAAAAAGCCTTCAACGTTATTCATAAACATTAGTAGTATTCCGATTGCTTCACTCCAAACTTGGCTACCTGATATTTTATTCTTCAATCTTTAACTTGTTCTTTATAGTGTGCTATAGTTTCGAATGTTCGGCCCTCGCTAGTCTCTTTCTGACAATATTCTGCAGTTTACTTTGCACTTGTTTTTCATAAATTGACACTTGCATCAATTCTTACAATTGCAGGCGCATACTGAGGAGTGCATGCGTAAGTTTGAAGAAACACGCGAGGTAAGACACCCGAATTTTTCTTCCATTTTTCTTCAGTGGGCCAAGAGGCATTTTGGTAGTGCAATTATACAGCCAAACGTCCATTTAAAAAACCTGGTCTTCCGGAATTCTCGGTTCTATAAATAGTTTTCGGAATCCTCCGATGACTACTCAGAGCCATATATTTTTGAAAACGTCGAAGCAACGAAGGAAACTGAGCTGGGTGCCAGGTACAATAAAGCTTGGGGGCTGAAATACCTGCCGCAAAGAAAGTGGTAACGAGAAACAAGTTCTCGAAATGCCTTGAAATTTATTCATTCTTTCGTGTCTCAACATTGCAAAGCTTCACATCGGCTTTGCAAGATGCAGCCCTAGGCTTTATCGCAGCCTTGTTGAAATGGAATCGCGGTCAACGATAAATGCATACGTACACCGACGAAATATTAATTTTTTATCTTTTTCAATACATACACGTTTTTCGTATGATTCATGTGTTTGCAACTTGCCGAAGCTCTATACTTCGCGAAAGAACTGCCAGGGGCAGTGGGTCTTGTTTAACCGAGGCTGAACAGCAAATATCTTTAAGAATGTCCAATAAAACTTAAAGCTTAACGAAGTGTCTACCTGTCCACGTCAAAGCAAGAACCTATTGTATGGCTCATAATATAATATAATAGTCATATACTTTACCATTTGGCCGCAAAACGCAACGGTGGAAAATGGTTAATACATAAACAGAGCTGATATGTGCTAAATCGTAGGTTATGTCCAATAACACCTCACAGCTATCGGTTCATAATGTAAACTGAAGGCAGCCGATTCACGTTGATTTCACTCTGCGTTTTCATACTTTTTTGTAGCGCAGAGTCTTTCTATTTTTCGAAGCTTGCATTTGTCAGCATTTCTGATTTTTTTGTATAGATCTCGCGAGTGAGCAGAGCTCTCGTGAATAACGTTGCCTGGCCTCTACTAAAAAATGTTTCCCTTGGAAATATTTGTTATTCCGCCATTGATTAAGGCTTCATGAACCAGCCCTCGTTGATATTTCATAGATGGCTCAAACATATATACCAGTCGCGAATAATGTTTGCGTGATACATTATATCTCGAATATATTATGTATTTCCATCTACCGCAGTGCAGCACGATGTTACAAAAACATGAGAGGTTTTTTTGAAGGAAGAAAGCTTCGGAGCTAAACGAAAAATTGTCTTCGTCTTGGGATTGCACTGCGGACTAAGACCTTTCACTGACGGTCGCACTGGTAACGGGGCTAATCTGACCAGCCGCTACAGCTCGATCGAAATGCGACGACGCTGAACATAGCAAATAAGTACTGCGGATGTCCACAAGGTTGATGAATATTAGGCCAGTGAAGCATTGGCGCCCAACGAAGAGTCGCATGAAGCCACAGAATAAACCAATAGGGTATCTTCTTTAGCTTCGCTCTTTACTCGGGTGCATAATATTTTCGATGACCATGACCATGTTTTGGATTGGCATTGCAGTTCCGTTTGAAACAGGGTGGCGACAAATAGCCACCTAACCCACTTGTGCTAGGAGGTTTGCATCTATTGAATTATAGCATTTTATTCTATTCGTATATTATATTCTCGCTCTTCAGTAAAACAAATTTCTCTATATGGTACAAACACTTATGCTTCCAACAATCAGAGCATCATTAATCTCTTCCCTAGTATTTTTCACCTCAGTATTACTCTAAAGATATATTTCTTATCGAGCTGCTGACTCATTGTCCTGTCATTGTTGACTTTCAGCACTTGTGGAAGCGTAATTTCCATGTCAGTAAACTTCCTCCCCAGTTTGGATTTCCGCTGAACTAATATGTCCTTATATCTGAGGACGCGCGAAAGAATGTCTCCACAAAGATAAAATAAGCAGGAGTAGGCAGCCGTTCTTGTGCTTTCCATGTAGGTGCGTTTACATCGGGAACCTATTAGAAAGGCCTGATGCATTTCCTTTCTGCTACCCAATTTCTCTTCTTGTTTAGCTATCTTCGTGTATGTGCGTGTCGCTTGGGCGCTTTTTAAAGGTCTCGATTAGGAAAGCACCAACAGCCCCAACAGCAGACCATGGTGTACGTTCGAATGTCTGGCTCCAGCAGCTACGGCGTATATGCTCCGCCTTAAAGCCACACACATTTTATTACTTGTATCATCGTTACATTGCCGCCCCTCTAAAATGAAGTGATCAGCTCAAGCATATTTGCGTTCACTGGGAGTGCGTGGAACAGCTATTTTTTTCAATAATTCAGCGCTGCTTGCTCTTCCGTATGAGACATATAGATTGTGTTTAACTACTGCTGGCCCGTCCCTTGACTATTGTAACCATAGCATGCGCTCTTTTCCCTCTTTAATTCCAGGCAAGCGATGCTGCAGCTGCCGCTTCTGGAAACTCCAAGAAGGTAGGAGCACATCACGTTTTATTATTTGTTGTCAGTGTTGTGCTCTATTGTTATAAATCAGAATGGTCTACGAAGCGAACAGCGGTTACGCAAATTTGACGTCAGGAGATTGGAATAAAAACATATTGGAATAGTTTTGCGTTATAGGGCCCCTGTAACAAAATTCTACGTGGTAGGTGTTAGCACGAGAATGAGCTAAGGACCGCGGTAATAAAGATCGAACAAAAAGATGTTAGGTGTAATGGTAAAAAACAGGAAGTTAGTGGTGTGGATCAGGATGCAAATAGGTATGGCCGGTATTCCAGTTGACGTTCAAAGAAAGAAATGTTATGTAATGTGTAAGAAGTAATGCAATGCGTTACATGTAATGTAATGCGGTTATGTAATTCGAAAGGTAGATGACCGCTGGTCCATTGGAGTTACAAAATACGTGTCAAGGGATGGAAAGCGCACTAGAAGACGGTAGGAAATTAGGTGGTTGATAAAATTAAGATATTTGTAGGTGCAAGCTGGTGTGAGCTAGCGCAAGACAGGCGTAATTGGAGATCGCTGGGAGAGCAGTTCGTGCTACAGTGAACATAAAAACTTTTCTCCAAAAATAGGAGCAATAGTTGAGCTTAGAGAGTGCGCTTCTTTTTTCCGGTCAAGTTTTCACTGAGCAAGTTATTAGCCTTCTCTCAAAACTACCCGTGCTAGGCCTCGCAAAAGAGTATTCAGTACTTTTTCCTCGAAACCTGCTTTACTATTTCATTAAAACGGTAAACCTCTCTTTGCCAGCATTGCTCAGCTCAAGAGTGCAGAGAGCAAGCGTAGAGCCTTTCTGAAATCAAAAGTTCTGTTAATGTGGCTAAAGGACCACAATTTCTTGGAAAACTCAGGCAGCGTTTATGGGCTCTAAGAAAGTAATTGGCCCACATGATCACGTTACGTAGAATGCTTTCGGCTGGGGTACCAAAAGTCATGCTCACTTAATTAATGCATCGCCTTAGGGCCAAGTTGAGTCTTGTGACAACGCAGCCAAGCTTTATAGTGGTTTCAGAAACAGGGGCAACAAGTACCTTTAATTATCAATCAATGAAATTTATTTTATACTTCAGTATGCATGCAAGAAAGTCATTTTCGAATAAAAGCTTACCAAGTAGCTTGAGAACTTTTAAATGATTTTGCTAGGCAAAAGCAATGAAATTTAATGTGCACAATTATGACAGCTCAAGGCAATCACTAACACCATGCGAATGCTGCAATTGCTGGGAATGTGAATGCAATATAAAAAAAAAGGTGAATAAGATGTTTTAGCATTGTTTTGCGCCAGAGGAAACGGCACAACATAACAGGAAGGTAATAATATTTAGAACACCAAACAAAACGTAGAGTGCAACTAGCTTCAACTTTTGTATAGCTTGACCGAGACTGCAGAGGAAGCAAATTTTCTACTGATCCTGCATTTATGATGTTATATAATGAAGAATGATATCTCGAATACCGAGCGCATTGCCGCATTTCTTAATATAGCCGGAAGCGCGCTAAACACGTACCAATGTCCACTGTGATTCCCAGTTTAACGGTGCAGCTCGAGTCTTCATGAAAATGCTACGTTATTGCCTATCTTGCTCTCTGCGGAGTTGAAGCACTCATACACTTAAGTAGCAAAGAATCAGCGTTAGAGTGACAGGAAGTATGCTTTCTCTGTGCTCAAGCGACTAGGAGCTTTCTCTTCCTTCTTTTTCTTCAAACTGCCTACGACAAATTTACACTGCCAGTGCATAAAGGTAAACAATAGAATCTAAATGGGGTGGAAAGATTACAGATTTTAATTACTAGATGTCACCTACTTAAGTCATCCGAATCTAGATTTTGACGTTCTTCTGCTAGCACTTCTCTTCGTCATTGCCGCTTTTCCTTTTGGGGAGCCTCAGTTGCACAGCTATTCATGACCACTATATTTATGGGAAATTCGCAAGTGTACATCCGTGGCAGGCCCCACTAACAGCAGTGCCTTAGACGATGCTCCAGACTGGGGGTAACAGCAAATAAAATGCTACTTTCGCTTTGCATGCAAGACAGCGAGGTTCTTAGTGCTCAAAGGGTTTGGCATGGTAAGATGCCTAGCATGCCTTTCCAGGGGAGTATGATGAAAGCATAAATGACATGTACAATGCGCAACAGACACAAAATGTACGCAAAAGGCAATTCTCAACATATAATGTACTTCATTGCGACCAGCGTTTCAAGAAAATTTGATTGCCTTGATTGCACGAGCTGCACAGGCAGCGCTGGCCCATAGACCAAGGATGTGTCTCAGCTCAAGGTATGACAGTCTGTGGTGATTGTTCAGTGAGAAATTACAGGGCAGTTGCAACAATTTTTTGACAAATGTCCATTAAATTCTCTGGGCGCATTTTTTTGCACCCTTCAGTCATTTCTTCAGAGCAGCAGGCTTGAGACTTGCGCAGATTTTTTTCCCAGTTGGATTTATAACCCTCGAACCAGCTCCTCATCAGTTATTCCTCATCTCCTCATCAGTTATTGGCCTGACTGTGTTGGGGTGCTATACGCGCAGCATGCTGTGATCTATAGGAAGGCTACAGTGACAGCATTGATGAGTCGACCACTGTGAGTTGAGCGCGTAAAGTCATGTTCCATGTGCACGGCCAGGGAGCAGGTGGCAAGTAGTGCTGCGTAGTTGACTGCACGAACATGAGTCCTTGCAAGCTGCGCACAGTTTGAGCCGATGTCGATCACGTTCACCCAAGGTTAGACCTAGCGCCGTCGCCGAGTTCGCGCATCTGCTACCGGTAGACCTGATCTGAAGGTTCAGTTATTAGGCGGAAGACCACTACTTTTTAGTTAACTTTCGAGCTTATGGTTATTAACGATTTTTCATTTCGCGCAGTGCACACAAACAAAAAAAGCCACAAGCGATGACACCGGGCACTATCAACGTCAGTACTTTTCCATTCTTTAAGAAAACTAATCGTATTCGCTGGTGCTTCCACAAAAAATTATGCTACCTACGTGGGTCTATTTCTGCATATTATTATGCTGAGTCTTAATTCAACTTTCGAGATGCACTGTCCGCTTGTTATCCCAACATTCTAAGAACAGTTTACTCCCTTTGGAGTGCCCCTTCTGATAACGCGCGTGCCGTTCGTTACTGGAAAGTTCCGGGTTCACAGCGTTAAAGAAAGTAAACGCATCAAGGCAGTTGACGATTATTGTTGTGTGGCAGAAGGGGCACTGCAAAGGGTGTAAACTGTTCTTAGAGTGAAACGTGCATCAAGCGCTGGCTCCATTCATAGAGCAGCATAAACAACCGCCTCGTTCAGCTGCCAATGGTGTCACTACTAGAATCGGCGTTCTTGTGAGAAAAAAATACGCGTTCTCTAAATGAGGGGTCAGACACGCTAAGCCTATATTTTGTGTACTTCATGGAAAACGCAGAAATTGCGTACAAGGTAATAGTACTATAAATGAATAATACGCAGTATAACAATACAAACTATATCGATCTCTCACTGGCTGTTTTCGAAGGTGTCTGGTCGCTAACTACAGCGTGACTCAGTGATGCAATGGTGCTTAAATGCGCAAAAGCTGCGTTATTTACCATGTTCTGACATCATTTTATGTTACCGCGGCGCGAGTTCTATGACATTTCAAGCGAACGACGAGTGGTCTCTTTACTTGCCGCTGTAAACAAATTCAGCACTAGGTGCTTGGGACCATCACTGGCGCTTATTCGGTAAATTGTGCGCTCTATCAATCCTCGTAGAAGTGAAAAGGCAGCGCGCTAGTACATATTATAGCGAGTAGGCAAAGCGCTTTCTTCCGCAAAGGCGAAACACTTAAAATAGCAAACAGCCCGCATGTAGTCAGTGGTTGCGGCTAGTCTTGGTCTTGTGTTGCAGCGCGATGTTGTGCGCCGGGCGACGAACTTTCTCAAGAAACTACTTCTCGTGACGGCGGGTGGAATGAGGGAGGCGATTTAATGGCTGTATGTCTGGTTGAAACCACAGCCCTGCCTTTTGGCAGCTCCGATGAGCTGGGGCAGCGTGCAGTTGACACTGCCACAAGACTACATAGCGCTAATGGTCCGGTGTGGTTACGAATCACCCGAATGTGTGCTCCTCACCTCTTTAATATTGATCGCTGGCGCGACCAGCACGCCTTTCACGTCTGGCCCTCTGGGATGCGACAATTTTTCGCAATAACAGATTCGCAGGACTGCTCGGTCAAGTATGGGATTATTTTCCGCTCGTTCTTTTTTATTTGAAGTTATTTTCAAATTTGCCGAGAGATTGTATCATCGGGTGCGTGAGAGGAGGCCTAATAAACGCGAAATTTCCCTTACTCGGACATGGTCGAAAAGTTGCCGGGGTTACCATCAAAGGTTGTTCATTTGAGTGTACGAAATAACCTGCACGCTCAGATTAAAGGGCCGCTGAAACGGTTCGGACAAATTTTGTAAACACGTAAGGTACAGCTTAAGTAGAAAATTCGCACCACAATTTAAGTGAAGCGTTACGTAATAATGGAGCTACAAGCGATTACCAGTTACCCTCCTCCCTAGCCATGCTTTTCCTCCTCAACTCGTTCGCCGAGCGATCGGGGCTAAGCTCCGCCTTCACTGGCTCTGCGTCACGATGCGACGCCACATCGACCATTTCCGGTTGCTTTGGAGCCCGCCCTCGACCGCGAGAAACCTCTCCGCTAGCCGCTTGGCCGTCGACTCCAAGCGAAAGCTATCGAAGCAGCGTGCGTTGCAAGCATTCTGTCGTAGCGCCAAACGTGTCTGCTGTTCTGGTAATCACACATTACCTCAATATTTTGACGGGACGGTGGAGGCATAAACTCAAGCTGATGAAGAAACCTTAGCGTAGACGTACGTGAGCTGCCTGATACGGGTGCCTGCCTCCATGGTCCAGCCGCCCGTGGGCGCAGAGCTTAACCAGACAAAGAAAGAGCTAATATTGCTCTAACCAAGCGTAAAATATTTTAAACATTTACAAAAACAACGTGTTAACGAATATACTCCTGCGAAAAATTTACACCAGCAGCAAAGAAGAATATATTTTGTTATTGCTACTGTGCGTGGTTGAGCTCTATGCCACCATGTGTTTGCACCGTGCAGATCATTCACATTTGCGCTTCTGTTCATCACCTCAAACGACACGCAAGGGGACACGGCCAGGCCCTGTCCCCTTGCGCTTGCGTTTGCCCTAATACCGGACTCGCGAAACGCTATTGCGTTAGTAATAATCTTCCGTTGTAAAGTGGCGGCCGCAATCACACACATCCTGGCGCCGATCAGCCACTCCTGGCGCTGTAGCCAGTCAACTCGTGTACTGGCTTGCAGACGGACACGATGCCGGAGCTTGACAAATTGCCAGTCGCTACGTCTGCAGTCCACAACGCAACAAAGTCGAATGAAAGCGCTAACGAAAAGACAAACCGATACTGACGGCGCAGCTCTCGTCAAAGACGGAGCACGTTGTAGCACAAGCAAACGACACTTGCTGTGTGCCGGAAGTGCTTAAGTGTACTGAAAAATTGTTCTTGTGCATTGTACCTGACTCAACAACACTGCGGGCCAACATTTTTTTTTTGTTTCTTAAGGAAAAGTAAACGTCATTGTAAACACCATCAACACTGTCGTGAATGTTTGGCTGTATTATTGTCACATAACCTGTAAACATTGAAACCCACACTGTTTCAGAGTGAAACTTGCCACCAGAAACAGCAAAACTGAGTGTACCAGCCGATTCCGCAACCAATCCCGAGCTACGCCGACGTCCTGAAACATGGCAAGCGCACCAAAAGTAACAATGCCACCGATTTCAAGATGTACAAATAATCAAACCATCCCAAGCAGCACTATAAATTTGTGGATAAAGGACGAAGCTGCTTTGGAAGTGAGCATATATTCTTCCATTCCGGTTTCTTCATACAGAAGCGCCCCATCACGAGATCGTCAGGACAGGAAAACATTTACCCGTCATAAAAAAGAAGACAATTCTGCTGAAACCCCACAGTCCTGGAAAATAAGTGGAAGCGAGCAAACCGGCACAAAGTCTTCCTTCTGTGGACCAAGGAGAAAAGCCTCGTCTCAGGATTGTACCAACTCTAGTGGAGGAACCCTGGTTGCACCAGAGCCCCCACATGAAAAACAACCGCGCTATATGACACGTAGTCAGACAAAGAAGCTCAGGCATGAAGAGAAAGTACCCGCTCGTTGACCAAAATGAGCACTGAAAACGAAACAGTCTTGTGAACAGCACTTTCATCTGGCAAAATAAAAATATATGACTAAAATCAAGCCAAAAATATAACGTCAGAATTTCCAAAGTCCAGAATTTTGATGTCGCAAAAAAACGTTGATGCCCAACAAGTTAACCCCTCGGCTCTGCACTTTGCTAAAAATTATGGGATTTTACGTGCCAAAACCACTTTCTCAGTTTGAGGCACGCTGTAGCGAAGGACTTCGGAAACTTTGAGCACCTGGGGTTTTTCGTCGTGCACCTAACTCTAAGCACACAGGTGTTTTAGCATTTTGCCCCAATCGAAGTGCGGCTGCCGTAGTCGGGATTCCATCCCACGACCTCGTGCTCAGCAGCCGAACACCATAGCCACTGAGCAACCATGGCGGGTCAAAATAATGTTCCGTATTTCACTGTTATTAAAAGCACAAAACGCTGCTAACTGCGTTATCAGTGTGCAAGTTTCACATGTATGCATTGCAAGTTGTTTCACTATAACCAGGTTTTGAAATAATGACCAAATCAGCAGTTGCCGAACAAGAGAATGAACATCCTGCACCATTTTGACAAGGACATTAGGCTCCACCTGCCTTACAAAGACAATTTGTTTTGTCTGAACTTTTGGCTACACGGTGACAACCTTTTGGTTGATCTACTGTCGATCAGTAATGTATTACTTTTGTACCAATTGAGTGGTCAAATCGGCTACGAAAAGAAATATTTGCTCGAAGCCAATAGTGGTACCATGCGAGTTTTCTTCCTCACGTTGGCGAAAACAAAGTTACTCGTTGGAATGGTCGATCCAGACTGGGATTCCTTTGTTCGGCCACAATTGAGAAGTAGTATGACCTTCCATGGTTGCTGATCGGTTGTGGTGTTGGGCTGGTAAGCACGAGGTCGCGGGATGAAATCCCGGCCATAGCGGCCTCATTTCGATAGAGTTCAAACGCAAAAGCACTTTAGGTGCACGTTAAATAACTGCACATCATCCAAATTATTCTGGTGCCCCCCGAAATGGTGTGCCTCATAATAAGGTGGTGTGTTTGGCACGTAAAACCACATAATTTGGTTTTTTAGATGTAATGTGGCTTGTTTTGTCTTCAGTGTGAATTCTCGATAGGTTTTAACAAGTTTCTTGCTCTTCTAACCGTGGTCTCGTGGCAGGTGTTTTACAAATGCAACGTTCAAATTGTTCCTGTTTTTTTTTTCTATCGCAGAGCAAAAAGACAAAAGTGGCACCGCCAGAACCCCACGAGAACCCACCGCATCAAAGAAATAACTCCAATACTAAAAGGATGGTAATCATTCTCTTGTTTGCTCTTTTTTCTAATTACAGATACCGCACAGTCGTCACTCAGATGCATCTTTCGAGGGACTCATCGGCACCTAACATTCAATAAGCTAATTTTATTAGGTTTAAAGCGCAGCTTCTATATTGCCAACTTTCCTGCCCGTCGCTGTGCTGCTGTCTGTCGGGAGAAGTCATGGTGATTTTTTTTTTCATTATGGGTTTAATGGTGGAATCGAACCCCAGTCCCCCGGCACAGCAGACCGATGCTCTAGCGATTAGGGAAATATCGTAATTTTTTCTTTGATATTTATTGCTACGCCTTCCAGGTATACTCACGCTTGGCACGATAGAAGAATCCTTGCGATAGAAGTGTAGGGGCACGATAAGATGTTTTGCTGCTATCGTGCCATCGTGAACTTGATTTTTGAGATTACGGCCGCGTATGTCAAATTATGTAGCCTGGGTGCGCAAGAGCCCATAGGTGCGCACCGGTTTCCTTTACGCCCAAGGCGCAGGAAATAAATGGGCAATCGAATGGGCAATGCTCAGCAAAACAGCAGTCCACATAGATTCCAAAAAATGCATTGTATACGCATATCTTTTTCATATTTAGAGTCGTACGGCGCACTTTCTGTGTCATAGTCATGATGTAGAATATACAGGGGCGACGACTCGCCTATCTTGCAATGCATACAGCGCGGCCAACTAAAGTCCCAAGGATAACAGGCGCCCAGTATTGAGCCGTTCTCTCTGCCTTCCCTCACATCCTTTCTTCTTTCATGGCTTTCCAATGTGCAATCCTTCCTTTCTTTCTTCCCTGGCTGGTAGCGCTAAATATTCGCGCCCTGAAGTGACCAAGTCAAGAAACGAACGTTTCGAGAACCATTTCAGCTATCAAATTAGGTGGACGGATTGTGCGCTTTTTTTGCTGTTGCTCTTGAGCGGTATATTACGGCGGCGCGTTTCTCGATTGCGATTGGGATGAGCCAATTTCGAAGATTGACACAGCGTCCTCTTGCCGAAGTAAATGTTGTTGTTAGATTAGCTGAGATAAAAACAATATCCGTGCGCTGTTTTAGCGTAGCAATAGCAGCATATTGACTGTGATGGGGCTTCCAGGCACATGGGTAAACTAAGTAAAAATTACTATAAAATGTTTTGCGCTTGGGTGCCAGTTTGCTGCTGCATTCGTAACGACCACTTGAATAATATTGCACTTGTAAACAGAGTTCCAGCGTAACACAAAAATGTGCTAATGTTCCTCAGCACCTGCGCTGTGTGCCTATTAAGTTTAGGGCACCGCTTCCACCAGTAAAAAAGTTAACTGACGTAGTGTTTGCTAAACTCCTTAAAGCTTTATTTGTAGCTGTGGATGTTAGCATGGTGGCAGGACACATAACATGTATAGCATACCAGCTGAAGCCTGTCGGGACACAGGCCGCAACATGCTGTAATCTGAAGTTCATGAGCACAGACGCTATGCGAAAGCACGCTTAAGTACGCAAATCTACCCACCAGTACTTCTGCGACTGATGTACTGGGTGTGCTCAGAGGTGAGTCAGTTTACAACCTTACAGGTCGGTTTCTTCTTTATTCACAAATGTGACTTTGGTAAAAGCAAAACAACGTGCAAAATCAGATTAACAGCTGCGGTCATAGGTTCAGTCCACTTGCGGTAATGAATTTTTTACACATTCGAAAGCAAGGAACAAATTTCTGGCGAACTTCGGCAGGGGACAAGCAGTACTCGATAGTGCGCGCACACCCACACAACGCCACGCGAGCAACCATGGAGATGTGTGCATATCTCTACTACCAACGAATTAACAAAGTCCACTGTACGTATCACTGCACGCCACGCAATGCATGCGCCCCGGCTGACGACGCAGCTCTGGGTGCTCGTAACAAGTTTCCGAGAAATATATTCATTGTGCCACAATTCAGCTGGCTTGACGACGTAGAAATTGGATCGCTTTGTAAGGCGAGTCGGCGCTCCTGTTTGTCTTACCCCGAAGTCATCACGCTCATGCACAGTCGTGAGCACGCTTTTCTTACAGCGGTATAGTGCCGTGTTTTGGATTGCACGGGTGCCACCTACCAGTAATGCCCTTCATTCGAGATAGATTGCATCTGAGCATGCGCAACCAAAATGACGTCTGTTCGCTTTACCTATAGTCGAGGCTTCAGCAGGTGCAAACCACCTGCGATCACTCGTGGAGGCTCCACTGGATATGGCAGCAAATTGAAGGCAACACGTAGCAAAGCCTACAGGACAGCGCGTTCCACGACGTCGGGTCTGTGCTTTTCGCTCAGCATTTCTTGTGGGCGCCTTTGCCGGCGACGACCACAGATGACGGCAGCTGTTGAAGCGTCAGCTGCAGGCAAAACAAAAAAAAAACAATGTAGCGGTTCAATCGGCTTGATGGCATATGGCCAGATGCAAGCTATATCGAACCAAACGTTATCGGTAGGCGGAACGAATGCAGCTTAAAGCACGGCGTGCGAGCGGTCAAAACAGCTGTGCTGACGAGTGTGTAAACAGAATTCACTTCCATTTCCCATTAGACCAGTTACCTCATTGCCAGTTGTACTACAAAAAAAGAGTGGCAAGTTTTTTCGTTCGGAAGTATTCCTCCTATTGGTATTCATCCTTAAATATTCGCGGCTGAATACGTCAACAATACTTCTCGACTTTGTGTTCACCGTGTCAGTAACCTTGTTTTCGAAGCAGACAAAGGGCTCCCAGAAAAATGAAACCTCAAACGATGAATAGTGGCTGAACAAGGGAGTGTTCATCTTGCATACAGATCATCGCTGCCATGACAAAGTCCAGTCCCTTTGTCGTACATTTGGCTTTAGTCTGAGGATACGTTTCTTTAGCCGTTGTTGAATAATAATATGGCTTATGTTCGCAGATCCAAGTCAGGCACAGTGATGAACAAGAACATTTTCGGCCAGGAGTCAAACGTTTCAACAAAGGGAGTTGTCTTCGCTGCCATGAAAAATTTTAGCCTCCTTTCGGAAGCGTTCGCTTCAGTCCAAAAGAAATATCTGGAAGTGGAGGGCTGCGCAGTGTTGGGGTCGTTCTGGTGCCGTATAACGTAAAGCTATTTTGATTTTATTCCAATTTCCTGACATCAACTTTACGCAAACACCGACACAAGCATCGAACGGTGATCCGCAGGGCAGTTTCAACTGCAGAAGCAACGGTTCTCGTTTATAGGAGACATTTGCTGGGACATAGGAGATCCCTTTTTTCTGCTTTCAAAGATATCATTGGGCACCTTGACAGTTTGGCCGACAAGAGACGAGGACTGCGGAGGACTGGAGATTGTTTCGGTTTGGCCAAGCTAACGCAGTGAATATAGATGACCGGGGCAGTAAAGTGGTGGTGCCGGCGGCTGCGATTGGTCCACTTCCCCTTGCTTAGATTGCGATGGGTGATCCAATATCGCGGCGGCATGCAATTGGCAGTAAAAAATGTCGATACCATTGAGCCACAGAAAATAATAGTTGGCAGGATGATGTCTTGTACGTGTTTAAAGGGCTAGTCAGCGTCATACTGCCGTGGTTTCATTGCAATATGCAAAGAAATCCGTTCCCGCGGGCAGCGCGGAGTAGCCTCTGTAAGAGCAATCGGTGGGCATCCTCATTTTATTCTTTTTGGAATGTGAGGGTGAGCAGGGATTGGGGCTCCATCTCAGGCAGCAACGTTGGAAAACTGGCTGGGAGCCCGCCGCCTTCCGCCACGCTCCACGCTTCGGGCGGGGGAGGGGAGGAAGGCGTGGCGCGTTCAAGTCTGGGCGTGCCCGGCCTGGTCGCTGTAACTAGAAAGCCATCTGTGACAGGTACCGAATGCGCGCTGCGCTGTGTTTTCGAGGCTTAGTTTGCTTTAGTGCGAGCGGCTGCACCAAGGTCAATTCCCTCGCTGTTGTTGCCGCGTTTTGGCACTGCAGTGTTTTGACAGCGAATTTCCGCGGCCATCGAGTGAAATGTAGGGATGTTGTCCTGCGGGCTCGTGACATTATGCCTGTGAATTTAGTTACACTCGCGGACAACTTCTGTGGCTATCAAGGGATAGCTATGTAGGCAAAGCGCGCACAAGTGAGAGCGCTTCTGATAAGAGTCCCGGGTCTTTATCCGCGTTAGCTAGAGCTGGGGAGCACAAAGCATAAACACCACACTAGCAACATTTAAATAAGATAGAACACACCACTGATTCGAAAGGTTTACTTGTTTTGCGGCTTTTCCCTTCCGTGTCTGGAGAAACGGGAAACCGCCGCACGTGGAAGGTACTTCGATTCAGCGCCGCATCCGAGCAATCAGAAGCACTGTCAAACACTGCCGGACTACTCAGCGCGGTAATACATGTGTAGCTTTCCCTTCATAGCCACAGAAAGCTCACCGCAAGCATAGTGCGCCTTTGTTTACAAGTTTATACGGGTAACAAAACTACTATGCCTACTTCTTATAGCTGTTCATGAATTTGCCATCGCAATTCTTGCTTGACCTTTCGGGTGAGACTGCGTAATTTTTAGCACGTAATCTGGGGCAGCGTTTACGGAATACGTCATCTGGGCCGGCGGTTCAGTACTCAAAGCTACTTGCGAACTGTTTCAAGTATGGGGCTTCAACGTATGCAGTGGTCACACACCTCTTCGTGTGGATCAGCCGATGAAATAGCCATGCTCCACAAACCACATTAACGACTGCTAAGTTATGCACGGATCCGAAAAATAGTTGCAGGTGCTGGTTCATGGAAGATAATTTTGCTAAGCATCTACGGATATTTCTAAATGAAGAGGGCTTCCGAGCTTTTGTATAAATTTACGTTTGTGATGCAGACCAAGCTGCACAAAAAAAAAATAGAATTGCAACTACCTGCGCCACCATACTTTGTCGTATAGTATTGTGCAAGTATTCTGATATTTTTCCTATTCTGCCTGACCACGTGTTTAACATGTACATTTATTTTGTTGTGCTGCTTCTTGGTATGTGTTACGATGAGTACGTATTGTTAGCTTTCGCAATCTCCGGTAGGTGTCCCGCTGCTTTTCTTCACACGCGCACTCTTGCACTGCGTTCGATTAGGCTGCTATCCCTTCGTGTGATGGTTCACGCTTGTGAATAAAAGCGTCAATTGGTAGTAAGCGGTTGTTCTCGCTCGTTCATTTCCTGTATCGCATTAGGTTTGCAATGTTTCGAAATCATGAATCACAACTAGCTCGCCCCAACGGTATTCCCAGTCCGATAAAATCATCCTTGCATGAAGGATTCACCTATCGAAAGCCGTGCTACGCACAAAAGAAAGCTCACCATTGCCAGGATAACTTCTAACAAGAGAAATTGAAGACTGCGTCATGGGAACTCTGGTCACTTACCGGGACCTTCCTGGAGGCCCGATGAAGGTTAAGTTCAAGGGTGAGATATCGCGGCATTACTTCTGCCGGCAGTGCCACATGCTGTCCCCCTGCATGTACACGGTTTCTGCTTCCCACATGTTGTACAACGACTGCCTCAAGGATCAGCTCTACAAGCACAAAAAGTACGAAATCCACTGCCCAGATGAGCGCAAGGATGTTTCCCTAGCACAGGTAACGTACTCCCGCTTGGCCCATTTTGTCCATGCGCGGCCTAATTGTGTCGTTTAAAAAGTGGTTCCCCAAATCTTCTCCACCACCCAAACCACAAATAGCGTACAGCTACAGCATGTATTATTTCTTATTGAAAAGATTCCTTTGCCAACCCTCCCAGACCCTTTTGACTATGGTTCCTGGGTGTTTTTCATTTCTGAAATCGACAAATTCACGGCATTTGAATAACGACTTCAGGAAATATTCGCTTCACGTAGATTTCAAGGTGTGCGCAGAGTGTGCATAATGTCTTTAAGCCACTGTGTATAGTCAAGTTTAATGAACGTGAGGCGTACGTGAGAACCCTGTATAATATCGCCATGTTTGAAAACATCAAATATTTCGGACCTAGCCAACTAGGAAAACACACACAACCTCTTGAAACATGTGCCCAACGTAAACCTTTGCGAACTAACAATGAAGTAAATGAAACCTCTACAAAATGTGATCGCATATTGAGATCAAGTGCAAACACCATGCGTTTATCTTGCAGCTTTTCCTAGTAACATACTTTAGGCATATTATTCAAACTTGCAGCATGGGTACACCAAGAAGTGCTTGAAGATTTGTGCGAGAAGTTTTAAATTTCAATGTTTCCATTGATGGTGTTTTCTTTTACACGTTGTATTTGTAACTGTGCACAAAGCACCCGATTTTGCAACAGCAGAAACCCACATGGGCTAAATATATACTTAGTGAATAACAGCAGAGTGCATGTCCAAATTTCGGAATGAAAGGCTAGCGCTTATAAATTAATATCATTTCAGCAAAAGTTCTACACTTCGTAGCAGTTGCAAGAAGTATGTCCTCCAAATATGGAGAAATGACGTTACATTTAACTGTTATCATCTTTTCACATGCCAGAGCGCTAATTAACCGGTACATCCCCAGCTACGGCATAAACTCTCTATACGACAAATCCTCACGGGACCATGTATAAGGAAGCATGGGATTTCAACAAAGCGTTATATCAATTCAGTTTATTTTCCTTAAAGACCTCAGATTTCAGAGGTAGTACATAGGGGTGGGTATAAGATAAGAATTTACACCCGTTCGAGTAACATAAGCGCCCATATATGTATTAATATATAGTATACATATTCTAGTATATTCACACATGTATACACACACATTAACGCTTACATATGTACACATGCACGCATGTACAACGTATCATGTACAACGTATTTGGACATGGTCAGTGACATGTTGTAAAAATACGTATTGGCAGATTATGTCGACAATGGTAGGGGCGGAGGCCGTTAAAGCTTGCTGCCATGCGAACAAAAAAACAAGGCTAAAAATGTTGATGTTTGTGAACTTGGTCGTGAAACCTGCTGCGAGTGGCTGGTCCGGTATGATATGCGTGCTGCGGGCGTTAAATAGGGTGCTTGATGAAGGCGAGTACTGTAAGTGAGTTTGGGGTAAAGACAGAGGGAAGTGATGCGCCGAAGTAAAACGAGATCCGGACGCCCAGATAGCAATTTCAGTGACGTGACTCTGATGTTATATTAGTATGACGAATGGATGAATCGAGTGACGTGGTTTTGTACAGCTTCAAGAGCGTTAATATGATATGCTTGATGCGGATTCCAGACTGCTTCGCGACGCTAGATAAAATATACGCCTTTGGATGCTTTTTACTAAAATATTTGTTTGGAAAAGCTTACATTATAAAATTAGAGGTGCAGACATACCAGTAGGCTCGATGGCGTGCATATTTAACACCTCTTCGTCGAATCGTTGGTATTTTCTCACAGTATTCTTGGCCTCCAGCCTTGCGACACTACAACCGTCGCCGAATCACTGACGCGGAGCTGGTCAGCATGCATTATCTGGGGTCGGGATATAGGTTGAGTCGACTGAGGTGAACAATATCACTCAGTGGGCGCTCAGACGCTACCATAGGCTTGATAAGGTCAATCTCATTAGTGTCTTCGGTAACCTGGTACAAAACAAGGTATAGGATCTCTGTAGCGTAGTAGAAGCTTCACATAGAGACAAAATCTTCGATGTCGAAACAAGAGGAGCATTATGAGACCACGAGTGTTTTCAGTATTCTGGTGACGTCTGCGACAATATGGTAACATAGGATTTCGATATTCATATGAAGGGACACATAATGCCTATTTGTTGTCGGGGTGGGCTGTAGAACGCTGTCTCGTAGATCCTAGTGGTGACTTCGGAGTGCTGAAGCTTAGAAGGCATTATGCTTCGATATATGTGCGCCAGATCAAAATAATCTGTTTAGCAATTTCGAAGAGTGAAATGCTACAAAAGTCCGAGAAAATGAATATCATCCGTCAAAACTTTCCTTTTGTAATATCCAAACTGTTCAATGGAAACAACATTATAGTTCATTCTCCAATTGAGCAGCAAAAGTTTCTGCACATATTTATGAAGTCTCTCCTCCTTTATTACGATCAAAAGAAAGGCCCGTGGAATGTGCTCTATAATTCAAACAAACCCTCTACTTCATTTCAGATATTTCAAGCTCGTGATCTGGTCACCATACTTGCTGATCAGTATGTGGAGTGCCCTGATAAACGGAACTGTACTGTTAAACTGCCTCTCGGGCAACTTGAGGTATGATTAGCATGTTCTGTTACGTATGGCTCAAATCATCTTTTTTTCTGGCTAACTATAGAAAATGTGAAAGCTTCGTGTGTGGCATAACTTCGTATCTAAAACATAATTTGATAAGGTGAAAAGCAAATTTGTGAAGACCACAGAAGAGGACATGAAGCATGCTGGTCTTCTGATAATTTTGTCGCCAAAGGCTCTAATAGGACCTCTCCATTCATTACCAATGTATGCAGCTTCCACATAATTTAGCTATCTAAGGTATAGCTTGACCTATTGAAAAAGCAGAGATATATTTTTTAAGACTACGCGACTGACAAATGACCCTAAGGAGCAAAATAACAAACACTTTTGATTTGCAAGAAATGCGAAATAATTCCTCTCTTCGCCAGGCACTATGCATGACACAATTTTTCTTAATATATCCAACTTAGTGGCTTTTGGCATCAATAATCTCTCAATAATATCTGAGTAAACTCAATAACAGCTCAGGCTGTAATTTTCAATAATTTAATGCTACAAAAAAAACAATACCTTAGCATTAACGCCTATAGAACTTGCACTGAGGAAATGTTTTGTCGGATGTAATGGGATATCTCAATATGGCACTTAACAACATGAGATTATTGTGATAAAACGCTATTAAAACGCAGACGTTCTTGAAGTAGGTCGACATGATTAGAGCTTTTGTCTGCTGTGTTGATCTTTTGGAATGCTTTCATAACTCTCGCGACTCTGTATTTGTACCTCGCACTTAGCTGTTACTTGTACCCAAATGCCTTGAGGGAAATTAATTGGTACGACTGAAAATAGGAGAAATAAGCTTTCGGAAGTATCTCGCTTTTTGTTTCGCCTAACAAACCGTTTCATATAACAAGCATTATGGCTTTCGAATCCGGAGACGAAATGCGACAGAGCGTATTTTGAAATGTTCGTAGTTCAAAGAAGCCTCTGAGCTGTCCCTGTGATTTATTGAGCATAAATGACAGCCGGTAATACATTGAACGAGTATTAAGTTTGGAAGCGACGTCGAGTGGAAGCTGAGAAGTGCAGCATAGATTGTTCATACAGGAATATAGTCATCCGAGTTCACAAGGTGTATGTTTGGTTGCCACTGAAGAGGTGTTAACTTTCTTACGATGAAACTGGAGTTGTTCTCGCAGTAAGCTTGCGATGGCTGCTTTTTCAAGTAGGGTGGTTTGCTGCACGAGTTGGGACTATTATAGCTTCGCTGCTTCTTATGAATTGCTTATGAATATTACTAAATCTTAAGCAAATGAACGAACACATGCAAATTCCTGCCTGAAGTTATAGCTATAGAAAACTAGAAAAAATGTAGGAAAACTATGGAGGGAACTTAGCTACGAAGAGGGAAAGCTTTAGTTGAAACGAATTCGGCGCATGCGAGAGGTGAACAAAATTTTTTCGCCCAGGCGTAGGAGCGAGGCAATCAAACCTAGGCATGGTGCTATGGCTCCAACACTCAGGGGTTATCGGATGCTTTCTAGAAACGCCTTTATCTTACAGTGGAGACATCGAGTAGGCCGGCGACGATGTTCTTTGGCACACCAATGAATTTGTCTTTCGCAGAAACATTACATAGAATGCAAGGAGATGTCAAGCATCAAGTGTACCAAGTGTGGCCATAAAGTGCCATCCACTTCATGGATGGAGCACAAGACTGATTGCCAGCCGAAGTGTGACAACGACTTTCCACGTAGGGTAAGCTTTAGCTTGGACATACTGCAACTGTCCTCTTGCTTAGTAAATAAGATCTGCAGACCATGAGACTACCAGACATTTATTTCTAAAAGAAAATCGAAACAACTCGTGTTGCAGAGCATCCATTTTGATGTTTTAACATGAATTATTGTACCTGAAAGTAGAATCACACAGTACGACCCAAGAATAGTTGGTGTAAAGTCAAAGTATCGCTATCGCTTTGCAAAAGTGGTAAAGAAAAACAATAGAATTGGGCAATTGATGCATAAATTTTATTTCGGCTTACAGAGTGAGTAATAAGAGCGATAAGGGAATAGAATGAAGTTTACCAAATAGGTTTGAACATCGGCCCTTCTATCCATAGATTGCACACTAACATAGTCCTTCACTTTAGGAAAGGAAATGAATCAGTGTTAGAATAACGTGAAAACAAAAACGTTCATAACAGTTTGTTGCGATTGCAGTGATGTACAATAGCACCGCTTGTTATTTTAGGGCGGCAGCTGATCTGTCTCTGCTCCCTCATAATTTTGATGGCCACCTGTGTCACATAAAAAAAACACAGCAAACGAAAAATTAAGTAAGCCCAAGCTGAGAAGTCAGGCGTGCGTATTTCAATTTTGTTGACTAATATATTTCTTTCGTGACAGTCGTCTTATATTGGAGCTTCGGCATGCTTGCATAAGATGTCGCCGGCAAATATGGGACATTGTCCGCTCATGTCACACCGTTGAGTTTTCCCCTTCCATGTTTTCCTGTCCTCGATGCGATGCAAATGTGTCTGTTCCTCACAGGAATACGATCACTCTCCTTCCACTCATTGAATAAGGATGACAAGCGAAGATGTGCATGTGGGCCCCTTAAAGGCGAAGTGCACTTCCACCACGGGTCGCTCTAACATTTCACTATCTTATGGATCGGCCCACGTATGGGGAGTGCTTAACGCATAAATCACCACTGCTGCGGGTTAGCCCGGTGTTGGCTTATCTTCGCGATCTTTTTCCTACACGCGGACGCGATAGTGGGGAAAGTAGCGCTTAACAGCTTCCTCTAAAAAGAGGCTTGAATTAAAAGTGGTCAAGCAAAGAATGCCGCTGGAGCCTGCGTTTCCCGAAGATCCCGAAGATAGTGAAACGCCAGGCCGACCCGCGGCGGAAGTGCAGTTCGCCAATGGGACTTACGTTCAGAAAAGTTTGTTGCAAGCTGGGTTGAGTGAAGACCTAGGAATGCATATTAGAGCGACGAGTAAAGGACTACTTCAGAAGGAGGGACTATCTAGAAAGCAGAAAATGGGCGCAACACTTCCAACTGTTTATGCTGAGGATGATGTCGGCAGAGTACAACAAATGCTCATGCGTGGGGCTCACTCCGAAAAACCACAACCAACAAATCATCCAGCTGGATCTTGTTCCCAAAAAGACAAACAGGATGGTCGCTAACGCAGTTGGTGCTGGGAAGAGATTGATACGACCGATACAGGCCTAGGTAACTGTAGAAGGTATATAGGAAAGTGTTGCGGAAGAGAAGAAATTAGGAAAGTGCATACAAAAATGTCAGCATTAAAATCATGTATAGCATACCTCAGTAACCCAAGCAGGCTAGGTGACCACTTGTCACCGCCTCGTTTCAAATGAGAAGCCAATAAATCATCATTCTCGTCATGATAATCAACAACCACTTTTCTTGATATGAAAGTCCTCCATCAACCCTCACGGCATCGATTCGGCGCTCCTATCCATTATTGGCAACTCGCTTTTGAAGAAAAAATGTAATGCTCACAAGAGGTAATTGAAGTTTGCCGCTGAAGGCCTTCAACTTGCAGTAAGTGTAAAATTAGGTAGTGGTCATCATTCTTTGCATTTAGCTTCTTTTCAACGAAATTTCTTGACAGAAACTTAAAGACTTTGCTCGCTCTCTACACAGTCACAAGGCCCAGCATCCATCGAGCCTGAAAAGACTACGTGCAAGCACTGTGGGAGGAATATGAAAGAATCGAACATGCCGCGTCACCTGGAAGTATGCTACGAAGTGCGAACTACTTGCGCTTACTGCGATAAAGATGTCGCTCGGAAAGACATCGAGGTGAGCTTACGAATTTCGTTTTGTTCCTTCAGCGCTCATCTTAAATAAACCAAAAATACCGATATAGACGCAACTGTCCGAGTTGTATTCGCTGGGAAGTGCATATATAATGTGCGCACAGAAATCCAAAAGAAATTTATGAATCACACATTTGTCCCACAGTTGTGTGATTCAGGTGCGTATGAACGACATCGGTACATTGCGTTATCTAAAATACAGATTCCGCCATTTCCACACATAACTTCTCGCTCCCACTTTTGTTTATAATGCGTGCACTTTTCCTGTTTATCAAGTTTAGCTGCAGGAAGTATTTTATCAAACGACGGGAACGCACTTTCATTTGGTAATCATTTGCAATACTAGACTAGTGAGCAATGCCTGTCGAAATCGCATATTTCATCTCCTATCCAGCTAACTATCGATGCAGTCAATGTTTTTTATTAACTCACAATGGCTATTGAATATGGTGACCTGAATCAAGTATAGTCGATTCATCAGCTGACACCGCCACACACACACACACACACCGAAATATATATATATATATATATATATATATATATATATATATATATATATATATATCTTTCCAAAAAGAACAGGTTAAAAGTTAAGAAAATGCTGATCAACGACCTCCACCAAGTTCTTGTTTTTAACTCTGAAAATCCCAAGCGAGTTCTCAGCTTAAAATGACAAGTGCATAGGACGTTGTATCCGCAGCTTGAAGCTATGTTTTATCATACTCCTAAATCTATTTGACATTATTTAAAGAATGACTTTTTAGCAAAACAATTTTAACAAAAGACACGGTGAATTTTGTCATAATCACCCATGGCATGAACAACTCGACTATACTTTAACATAAAATATTCAAGAATAACTGGTGTGGTTACAGATTTGAAGATAGCACCCGCTGAAAGGCATGCTATCTTCGTCGAATATTTTAAAGGTCCACAGAGAGGATTACCGTTGTCAAATTGTCCAGACATTCTTCAGAGCAACTTTCACAAATACATTACATTGTTATGCCCAGCGTTTTGGCGGCAGTTAAGTACTTTTTTCGGGATCTCATGACTTCATTCGAACATATAACATCAGCGTGCTTTATATGTGTCAAACAGTTCATCTAAATAGTACAAGACTTTGGTTAGGCAGTCACACACTCTCAGTTAAGTGATTCTCGCAGATGATTCCCGCAGATGTCAAATGTCAAAGTATGACGATGGCTGGATTTCCGGCCAGGGTGACCGCAGTCTAATCAGCGCGCATTACAGACACGTTTCGTACCCTGGTTCAGTTGTGCCACGCTAAACGCATCTTATGAAGGCTAATTTGGAATCTTTCAACGTACTGCTTCACGGGGCCCTCGTGTTTTGCGTCTGAACGCCAAATGCAATCTATCAAGCAGCCGACAAAAAAATTTTAATTTACAATTCTCCCAGCAAATAGTACTTTGTCAAAAGGCTAGCTTCTTCCAGTTTTACAGACTCGAGTTCATGATTACAGAATAATGTTTTATTGAGCTAATAAGCGCAATACTACAATGAAGCTACGGAAGGGGGTCTCAGAGCACAGTGCTTTAAAAGGAGTTCTTGTCAGGTAGCACCAAAAAATAACATTATTAAGCCACACCGTAAAAAGTGCAAAGCAGGCAAAGGAACGGATTAATAATACATCAGTTCTTGAATTGTTCAACCTAACTTTGATAATACAAAAGTAGTACAAAATAATAGAGGTAAAGCAACAATGAAATCCAAAATATATGAAATATTGCGTACAAATTTTGTAATTGCACTCCTGTTATGACTTATAAAAAGCCTTCAACATTATTCATAAACATTAGTAGTATTCCGATTGCTTCACTCCAAACTTGGCTACCTGATATTTTATTCTTCAATCTTTAACTTGTTCTTTATAGTGTGCTATAGTTTCGAATGTTCGGCCCTCGCTAGTCTCTTTCTGACAATATTCTGCAATTTACTGTACACTTGTTTTTCATAAATTGACACTTGCATCAATTCTTACAATTGCAGGCGCATACTGAGGAGTGCAAGCGTAAGTTTGAAGAAACACGCGAGGTAAGACACCCGAATTTTTCTTCCATTTTTCTTCAGAGGGCCAAGAGGCATTTTGGTAGTGCAATTATACAGCCAAACGTCCATTTAACAAAACATGGTCTTCCGGAATTCTCGGTTCTATAAATTGTTTTCGGAATCCTCCGATGACTACTCAGAGCCATATATTTTTGAAAACGTCGAAGCAACGAAGGAAACTGAGCTGGGTGCCAGGTACATAAAGCTTGGGGGCTGAAACACTTGCCGCAAAGAAAGTGGTAACAAGAAACTTAAATTCTCGAAATGCCTTGACATTTATTCATGCTTTCGTGTCTCAACATTGCAAAGCTTCACAACGGCTTTGCCAGATGCGGCCCTAGACTTTATCGTAGCCTTGTTGAAATGGAATCGCGGTCAACGATAAATGCATACGTACACCGAAGAAATATTAATTTTTTATTTTTTTCAATACATACACGTTTTTCGTATGATTCTTGTGTTTGCAACTTACCGAAGCTCTATACTTCGCGAAAGAACTGCCAGGGGCAGTGGGTCTTGTTCAACCGAGGCTGAACAGCAAATATATTTAAGAACGTCCAATAAAACTTAAAGCTTAACGAAGTGTCTACCTGTAGACGTCAAAGCAAGAACCGGAATGTATGGCTCAATTGTTTGTAAAAATTATTGTTTTGTTACGATTTAACCTCCTCATAATATAATAGTCATATACTTTACCATTTGGCCGCAAAACGCAACGGTGGAAAATGGTTAATACATAAATAGAGCTGATATGTGCTAAATCGTAGGTTATGTCCAATAACACCTCTCAGCTATCGGTTCATAATGTAAACTGAAGGCAGCCGATTCGCGTGGATTTCACTCTGGGTATTCATACTTTTTTGTAGCGCAGACTCTTTCTATTTTTCGAAGCTTGCATTTGTCAGCATTTCTGATTTTTTTGTATAGATCTCGCGAGTGAGAAGAGCTCTCGTGAATAACGTTGCCTGGCCTCTACTAAAAAATGTTTCCCATGGAAATATTTGTTATTCCGCCATTGATTAAGACTTCATGAACCAGCCCTCGTTGATATTTCATAGATGGCTCAAACATATATACCAGTCGCGAATAATATTTGTGTGATACATTATATCTTGAATATATTATGTATTTCCATCTACCGCCGTGCAGCAGGATGTTACAAAAACGTGAGAGGTTTTTTTGAAGGAAGAAAGCTTCGCAGCTAAACGAAAAATTGTCTTCGTCTTCGGATTGCACCGCGGACTAAGACCTTTCACTGACGGTCGCACTGGCAACGGGGCTAATCAGACCAGCCGCTACAGCTCGATCGAAATGCGACGACGCTGAACATAGCAAATAAGTTCGGCGGATGTCCGCAAGGTTGATGAATATTAGGCCAGTGAAGCATTGGCGCCCAACGAAGAGTCGCATGAAGCCACAGAATAAACCAGTAGGGTATCGTCTTTAGCTTCGCTCTTTACTCGGGTGCATAATATTTTCGATGACCATGACCATGTTTTCGATTGGCATTGCAGTTCCGTTTGAAACAGGGTGGCGACAAATAGCCACCTAACCCACTTGTGCTAGGAGGTTTGCATCTATTGAATTATAGCGTTTTATTCTAGGCGTATATTATATTCTCGCTCTTCAGTAAAACAAATTTCTCTATATGGTACAAACACTTATGCTTCCAACAATCTGAGCATCATTAATCTCTTCCCTAGTATTTTTCACCTCATTATTACTCTAAAGATATATCTTATCGAGCTGCTGACTCATTGTCCTGTCATTGTTTAATTTCAGTACTTGTGGAAGCGTAATTTCCATACCATTAAACTTGCTCCCCAGTTTGGATTTCCGGTGAACTAATATGTCCTTATATCTGAGGACGCGCGAAAGAATGTCTCCACAAAGATAAAATAAGCAGGAGTAGGCAGCCGCTCTTGTGCTTTCCATGTAGGTGCGTTTACATCGGGAACCTATTAGAAAGGCCTGATGCATTTCCTTTCTGCTACCCAATTTCTCTTCTTGTTTAGCTATCTTCGTGTATGTGCGTGTCGTTTGGGCGCTTTTTAAAGGTCTCGATTAGGAAACTACCAACAGCCCCTACAGCAGACCATGGTGTACTTTCGAATGTCTGGCTCCAGCAGCTGCGGCGTATATGCTCCGCCATAAAACCACACGCGTTTTATTATTTTTATCATCGTTACATTGCCGCCCCTCTAAAATGAAGTGATCAGCTCAAGCATATTTGCGTTCACTGGGAGTGCGTGGAACAGCTTTTTTTTTTCAAAAATTCAGCGCTGTTTGCTTTTCCGTATGAGATATATAGAGTCTGTTTACCTTCTGCTGGCCCGTCCCTTGACTATTGTAACCATAGCATGCGCTTTTTTCCCTCTTTAATTCCAGGCAAGCGATGCTGCAGCTGCCGCTTCTGGAAACTCCAAGAAGGTAGGAGCACATCACGTTTTATTGTTTGTTGTCAGTGTTGTGCTCTATTGTTATAAATCAGAATGGTCTACGAAGCGAACACATGCAAAGCTCACCTCTTTTCGTGCTTTCTAAACACAAACCCTGGGGCGCTATAGCGTACAACTATTCGAAACTTTTCTATTCAAATTCTGCAGTCAGCACCCTGTGACTGGTCGAAAACTTTTTGGACTACCCCCCCTTCACCTGCCTATCAAGCTATGTCACGAAAATCGGGACAGCTCCCCATATGATATGACGTGAGCACACTAAATATGCATGATTTGGCCGAACAATAAAATAGTTATTTCTGATTCGGTGCCTTTTCAACATTAGCCCTCGGCTATTGGTCAAGAGTTTTCTGGCTGCACCCACTTCATCTGCCTGTCACGCGACGTCACAATACCGCGAGAACTCACCAAGTCAAAGTGCAGTGTACGCATTAAAAATGCAATAATATGCCAAACAAAAGTGAATATTCTTCTGATAGCCGCAGGTTGCCCAGCTCCCAAAGGATTAAAAGATGGCTGCCACCAATCACTCGGGCACTCGCTACTCGCATCTGCGCATAATAAAGCTTTCTGCGTGGCCATGTAACGTCTTCAAGCACATTCGGGACGTTTACGACCTCGTTCTACCAACGCTTCTTTGTTGAGGATCCGTTTTAGTGTCATTCTTCACCTGCCATTCCATGCAGCCGCAATTTTCGGCCAGCGACTGCAAACGAACTGAGGGAAAGCGGACCAATTGCAGACGCCGGCACCACCCTCTTCATCCGGTTATGGATTTTCAGTGCAGTGGCTCGGCCCTATCGAATCCATCTCCACTTGAGTGTGTTCCTCGCCTCGTGCTAGCCAATCAGATATGACCAGCCGCTCAATGTAGACAATGTTATTCGTTTTTCAAGCAAACAAAAGTGACCTCCTATGATCGAGGAGAGCGTTTAATTGGTCTGTTCAGACAACCCTGTGGGTCACCGCCCGATGTTTGCGTCAGCGGTTACGCAAATTTGACGTCAGGAGATCGGAATAAAAACATATTGGAATAGTTTTGCGTTATAGGGCCCCTGTAAGAAAATTGTACGTGGTAGGTGTTAGCACGAGAATGAGCTAAGGACCGCGGTAATAACGATCGAACAAAAAGATGTTAGGTGTAATGGTAAAAAACAGGAAGTTAGTGGTGTGGATCAGGATGCAAACAGGTATGGCCGGTATTCCAGTTGACGTTCAAAGAAAGAAATGTTATGCAATGCGTAAGAAGTAATGCAATGCGTTACATGTAATGTAATGCGGTTATGTAATTCGAAAGCTAGATGACCGCTGGTCCATTGGAGTTACAAAATACGTGTCGAGGGATGGAAAGCGCACTAGAAGACGGTAGGAAATTAGGTGGTTGATGAAATTAAGAAATTTGCAGGTGCAAGCTGGTATGAGCTAGCGCAAGACAGGCGTAATTGGAGATTGCTGGGAGAGGAGTTCGTGCTACAGTGAACATAAAAAATTTTCTCCATAAATAGGAGCAATAGTTGAGCTTAGAGAGTGCGCTTCTTTTTTCCGGTCAAGTTTTCACTGAGCAAGTTATTAGCCTTCTCTCAAAACTACCCGTGCTGGGCCTCGCAAAAGAGTATTCAGTTCTTTTTCCTCGAAACCTGCTTTACTATTTCAATAAAACGGTAAACCTCTCTTTGCCAGCATTGCTAAGCTCAAGAGTGCAGAGAGCAAGCATAGAGCCTTTCTGAAATCAAAAGTTCTGTTAATGTGGCTTAAGGACCACATTTTCTTGGAAAACTCAGGCAGCGTTTATTGGCTCTAAGAAAGTAATTGGCCCACATGATCACGTTGCGTAGAATGCTTTCGGGGGCAACAGTGGCAACAAGTACCTTTAATTATCAATTAATGAAATTTATTTTATACTTCAGTATGCATGCAAGAAAGTCATTTTCGAATAAAAGCTACACAAGTAGCTTGAGATCTTTCAAATGATTTTGCTAGGCAAAAGCAATGAAATTTAATGTGCACAATTATGACAGCTCAAGGCAATCACTAACGCCATGCGAATGCTGCAATTCCTGGGAATGTGAATGCAATTTAAAAAAAAAGGTGAATAAGATGTTTTAGCATTGTTTTGCGCCAGAGGAAACGGCACAACATAACAGGAAGGTAATAATATTTAGAACACCAAACAAAACATCGAGTACAACTAGCTTCAACTTTTGTATAGCTTGACCGAGACTGGAAAGGAAGCAAATTTTCTACTGATCCTGCATTTATGATGTTATATAATGAAGAATTATATCTCGAATACCGAGCGCATTGCCACATTTCTTAATATAGCCGGAAGCGCGCTAAACACGTTCCAATGTCCACTGTGATTCCCAGTTTAACGGTGCAGCTCGAGTCTTCATGAAAATGCTACATTATTGCCTATCTTGCTCTCTGCGGAGTTGAAGCACTCATACACTTAAATAGCAAAGAATCAGCGTTAGAGTGACAGGAAGTACGCTTTCTCTGTGCTCAAGCGACTAGGAGCTTTTTTTCTTCAAACTGCCTACGACAAATTTACACTGCCAGTGCATAAAGGTAAACAATAGAATCTAAATGGGGTGGAAAGATTAGATTTTAATTACTGGATGTCACCTACCTAAGTCATCCGAATCTAGATTTTGACGTTCTTCTGCTAGCACTTCTCTTCGTCATTGCCGCTTTTCCTTTTGGGGAGCCTCAGTTGCACAGCTATTCATGACCACTATATTTATGGGAAATTCGCAAGTGTACATCCGTGGCAGGCCCCACTAACAGCAGTGCCTTAGACGATGCTCCAGACTGGGGGTAACAGCAAATAAAATGCTACTTTCGCTTTGCATGCAGGACAGCGAGGTTCTTAGTGCTCAAAAGTTTTGGCATGGTAAGATGCCTAGCATGCCTTTCCAGGGGAATATGATGAAAGCATAAATGACATGTACAATGCCCAACAGACACAAAATGTACGCAAAAGGCAATTCTCAACATATAAAGTACTTCACTGCGACCAGCGTTTCAAGAAAATTTGATTGCCTTGATTGCACGAGCTGCACAGGCAGCGCTGGCCCATAGTCCAAGGACGTGTCTCAGCTCAAGGTATGACAGTCTGTGGTGAATGTTCAGTGAGAAATTACAGGGCAGTTGCAACAATTTTTTGACAAATGTCCATTAAATTCTCTGGGCGCATTTTTTTGCACACTTCAGTCATTTCTTCAGAGCAGCAGGCTTGAGACTTGCGCAGATTTTTTTCCCAGTTGGATTTATAACCCTCGAACCAGCTCCTCGTCAGCTATTCCTCATCTCCTCATCAGTTATTGGCCTGACTGTGTTGGGGTGCTATACGTGTAGCATGCTCTGATCTATAGGAAGGCTACAGTGACAGCATTGACGAGTCGACGACTGTGAGTTGAGCGCGTAAAGTCATGTTCCATGTGGACGGCCAAGGAGCAGGTGGCACGTAGTGCTGCGTAGTTGACTGCACGAACATGAGTCCTTGCAAGCTGCGCACAGTTTGAGCCGATGTCGATAACGTTCAGCCAAGGTTAGACCTAGTGCCGTCGCCTAGTTCGCGCATCAGCTACCGGTGGACCTGATCTGAAGGTTCAGGTATTAGGCGGAAGACCACTACTTTTTAGTTAACTTTCAAGCTTATGGTTATTAACAATTTTTCATTGGCGCAGTGCACACACAAAAAAAAAGTCACAAGCGATGACACCGTGCGCTATCAACGTCAGTACTTTTCCATTCTTTAAGAAAACTAATCGTATTCGCTGGTGCTTCCACAAATAATTATGCTACCTACGTGGGTCTATTTCTGCATATTATTATGCTGACTCTTAATTCAACTTTCGAGATGCACTGTCCGCTTGTTATCCCAACACTCTAAGAACAGTTTACTCCCTTTGGAGTGCCCTTTCTGATAACGCGCGTGCCGTTCGTTACTGGAAAGTTCCGGGTTCACAGCGTTAAAGAACGTAAACGCATCAAGGCAGATGAAGATTATTGTTGTGTGGCAAAAGGGGCACTCCAAAGGGTGTAAACTGTTCTTAGAGTGAAACGTGCATCAAGCGGTGGCTCCATTCATAGAGCAGCATAAACAACCGCCTCGTTCAGCTGCCGATGGTGTCACTACTAGAATCGGCACGTTCTCTACTAAAATACGCGTTCTCTAAATGAGTGGTCAGACACGCTAAGCCTGTATTTTTTGTACTTCATGGAAAACGCAGAAATTGCGTACATGGTAATAGTACTATAAATGAATAATAGGCAGTATAACAATACAAACTATATCGATCTCTCACTGGCTGTTTTCGAAGGTGTCTGGTCGCTAACTACAGCGTGACTCAGTGATGCGATGGTGCTTAAATGCGCAAAAGCTGCGTTATTTACCATGTTCTGACATCATTTTATGTTACCGCGGCGCGAGTTCTATGACATTTCAAGCGAACGACGAGCGGTCTCTTTACTTGCCGCTGTAAACAAATTCAGCACTAGGCGCTTTGGACCATCACTGGCGCTTGTTCGGTAAATTGTGCGCTCTATCAATCCTCGTAGAAGTGAAAAGGCAGCGCGCTAGTACATATTATAGCGAGTATGCAAAACGCTTTCTTCCGCAAAGGCGAAACACTTAAAATTGCAAACAGCCCGCATGTAGTCAGTGGTTGCGGCTGGTCTTGGTCTTGTGTTGCAGCGTGATGTAGTGCGCCGGGCGACGAACTTTCTCAAGAAACTACTTCTCCTGACGGCGGGTGGAATGACGGAGGCGATTTAATGGCTGTATGTCTGGTTGAAACCACAGCCCTGCCTTTTGGCAGCTCCGATGAGCTGGGGCAGCGTGCAGTTGACACTGCCACAAGACTACATAGCGCTAATGGTCCGGTGCGGTTACGAATCACCCGAATGTGCGCTCCTCACCTCTTTATTATTGATCGCTGGCGCGACCAGCACGCCTTTCACGTCTGGCCCTCTGGGATGCGACAATTTTTCGCAATAACAGATTCGCAGGACTGCTCGGTCAAGTATGGGATTATTTTCCGCTCGTTCTTTTTTATTTGAAGTTATTTTCAAATTTGCCGAGAGATTGTATCATCGGGTGCGTGACAGGAGGCCTAATAAACGTGAAATTTCCCTTACTCGGACATGGTCGAAAAGTTGCCGGGGTTACCATCAAAGGTTGTTCATTTGAGTGTACGAAATAACCTGGACGCCCAGATTAAAGGGCCCCTGAAACGGTTCGGACAAATTTTGTAAACAAGTAAGGTACAGCTTAAGTAGAACATTCGCACCACAATTTAAGTGAAGCGTTACGTAATAATGGAGCTACAAGCGATTACCAGTTACCCGCCTCCCTAGCCATGCTTTTCCTCCTCAACTCGTTCGCCGAGCGATCGGGGCTAAGCTCCGCCTTCACTGGCTCTGCGTCACGAAGCGACGCCACATCGACCATTTCCGGTTGTTTTGGAGCCCGCCCTCGACCGCGAGAAACCTCTCCGCTAGCCGCTTGGCCGTCGACTCCAAGCGAAAGCTATCGAAGCAGCGTGCGTTGCAAGCATTCTGTCGTAGCGCCAAACGTGTCTGGTATTCCGGTAATCACACATTACCTGAATATTTTGACGGGACGGTGGAGGCATAAACTCAAGCTGATGAAGAAACCTTAGCGTAGACGTACGTGAGCTGCCTGATACGGGTGCCTGCCTCCACGGTCCAGCCGCCCGTGGGCGCAGAGCTTAACCAGCCAAAGAAAGAGCTAATATTGCTCTAACCAAGTGTAAAATATTTTAAACATTTACAAAAACAACGTGTTAATGAATATACTCCTGCGAAAAATTTACACCAGCAGCAATGAAGAATATATTTTGTTACTGCTACTGTGCGTGGTTGAGCTCTATGCCACCATGTGTCTGCACCGTGCAGACCATTCACATTTGCGCTTCTGTTCATCTCCTCAAACGACACGCAAGGGGACACGGCCAGGCCCTGTCCCCTTGCGCTTGCGTTTACCCTAATACCGGACTCGCGAAACGCTATTGCGTTAGTAATAATCTTCCGTTGTAAAGTGACGGCCGCAATCACACACATCCTGGCGCCGATCAGCCACTCCTGGCGCTGCAGCCAGTCAACTCGTGTACTGGCTTGCAGAGGGACACGATGCCGGAGCTTGACAATTTGCCAGTCGCTACGTCTGCAGGCCACAACGCAACAAAGTCGAATGAAAGCGCTAACGAAAAGACAAACCGATACTGACGGCGCAGCTCTCGTCAAAGACGGAGCACGTTGTAGCACAAGCAAACGACACTTGCTGTGTGCCGCAAGTGCTTAAGTGTACTGAAAAATTGTTCTTGTGCATTGTACCTGGCTCAACAACACTGTGGGCCAACATTTTTTTTGTTTCTTAGGGAAAAGTAAACGTCATTGTAAACACCATCAACACTGTCGTGAATGTTTGGCTGTATTATTGTCACATAACCTGTAAACATTGAAACCCACACTGTTTCAGAGTGAAACTTGCCATCAGAAACAGCAAAACTGAGTGTACCAGCCGATTCCGCAACCAATCCCGAGCTACGCCGACGTCCTGAAACATGGCAAGCGAACCAAAAGTAACAATGCCACCGATTTCAAGAGGTACAAATAATCAAATCATCCCAAGCAGCACTATAAATTTGTGGATAAAGGACGAAGCTGCTTTGGAAGTGAGCATATATTCTTCCATTCCGGTTTCTTCATACAGAAGCGCCCCATCACGAGATCGTCAGGACAGGAAAACGTTAACCCGTCATAAAAAAGAAGACAATTCTGCTGGAACCCCACAGTCCAGGAAAATAAGTGGAAGCGAGCAAACCGGCACAAAGTCTTCCTTCTGAGGACCAAGGAGAAAAGCCTCGTCTCAGGATTGTACCAACTCCAGTGGAGGAACCCTGGTTGCACCAGAGCCCCGACATGAAAAACAACCGCGCTATATGACACGTAGTCAGACAAAGAAGCTCAGGCATGAAGAGAAAGCACCCGCTCGTTGACCAAAATAAGCGCTGAAAACGAAACAGTCTTGTGAACAGCACTTTCATCTGGCAAAATAAAAATATATGACTAAAATCAAGCCAAAACTATAACGTCAGAATTTGCTAAGTCCAGAATGTTGATGTCGCAAAAAAACGTTGATGTCCAACAAGTTAACCCCTCGGCTCTGCACTTTGTTAAAAATTATGGGATTTTACGTGCCAAAACCACTTTCTCATTTTGAGGCACGCTGTAGCGAAGGACTTCGGAAATTTTGAGCACCTGGGGTTCTTCGTCGTGCACCTAACTCTAAGCACACAGGTGTTTTCGCATTTTGCCCCAATCGAAGTGCGGCTGCCGTAGTCGGGATTCCATCCCACGACCTCGTGCTCAGCAGCCGAACACCATAGCCACTGAGCAACCATGGCGGGTCAAAATAATGTTCCGTATTTAAATGTAATTAAAAGCACAAAACGCTGCTAATTGCGTTATCACTGTGCAAGTTTCACATCTATGCATTGCAAGTTGTTTCGCTATAACCAGGTTTTGAAATAATGACCAAATCAGCAGTTGCCGAACAAGAGAATGAACATCCTGCAGCATTTTGACAAGGACATTAGGCTCCGCCTGCCTTACAAAGACAATTTGTTTTGTCTGAACTTTTGGCTACACGCTGATAACCTTTTGCTTGATCTACTGTCGATCAGTAATGTATTACTTTTGTACCAATTTAGTGGTCAAATTGGCTGCGAAAAGAAATATTTGCTCGAAGCCAATAGTGGTACCATGCGAGTTTTCTTCCTCACGTTGGCGAAAACAAAGCTACTCGTTGGAATGGTCGATCCAGACTGGGATTCCTTTGTTCGGCCACAATTGAGAAGTAGTATGACCTTCCATGGTTGCTGAGCGGTTATGGTGTTGGGCTGGTAAGCACGAGGTCGCGGGATGAAATCCCGGCCATAGCGGCCTCATTTCGATAGAGGTCAAACGCAAAAGCACTCGTGTAATTAGATTTAGGTGCACGTTAAATAACTGCACATCATCCAAATTATTCATGTGCCCCCCGAAATGGTGTGCCTCATAATAAGGTGGTGTGTTTGGCACGGAAAACCACATAATTTGTTTTTTTAGAAGTAATGTGGCTTCTTTTGTCTTCAGTGTTAATTCTCGATAGGTTTTAACAAGTTTCTTGCTCTTCTAACCGTGGTCTCGTGGCAGGTCTTTTACAAATGCAACGTTCAAATTGTTCCTGTTTTTTTTTCTATCGCAGAGCAAAAAGACAAAAGTGGCACCGCCAGAACCCCACGAGAACCCACCGCATCAAAGAAATAACTCCAATACTAAAAGGATGGTAATCATTCTCTAGTTTGCTTTTTTTTCTAATTACAGATACCGCGCAGTTGTCACTCATATGTATCTTTCGAGGGACTCATCGGCACCTAACATTCAATAAGCTAATTTTATTAGGTTTAAAGCGCAGGTTCTATATTGCCAACTTTCCTGCCCGTCGCTGTGCTGCTGTCTGTCGGGAGAAGTCATGGTGATTTTTTTTTTTCATTATGGGTTTAATGGTGGCATCGAACCCCAGTCCCCCGGCACAGCAGACCGATGCTCTAGCGATTAGGGAAATATCGTAATTTTTTCTTTCATATTTATTGCTACGCCTTGCAGGTATACTCACGCTTGGCACGATAGAAGAATCCTTGCGATAGAAGTGTAGGGGCACGATAAGATGTTTTGCTGCTATCGTGCCAACGTGAACTTCCTTTTTGAGATTACGGCCGCGTATGTCAAATTATGTAGCCTGGGTGCGCAAGAGCCCATAGGTGCGCACCGGTTTCCTTTACGCCCAAGGCGCAGGAAATAAATGGGCAATCGAATGGGCAATGCTCAGCAAAACAGCAGTCCACATAGATTCAAAAAAATGCATTGTATACGCATATATTTTTCATATTTAGAGTCGTACGGCGCACTTTCAGTGTCATAGTCAGGATGTAGAATATACCAGGGCGACGACTCGCCTATCTTGGAATGCATACAGCGCGGCCAACTAAAGTCCCAAGGATAACAGGCGCCCAGTATTGAGCCGTTCTCTCTGCCTTCCCTCACATCCTTTCTTCTTTCGTGGCTTTCCAAGGTACAATCCTTCCTTTCTTTCTTCTTTGGCTGATAGCGCTAAATATTCGCGGCCTGAAGTGACCAAGTTAAAAAACGAACGTTTCGAGAACCCTTTCAGCTATCAAATTAGGTGGACGGAGTGTGCGCTTTTGCTGCTGTTGCTCTTGAGGCGGTATATTACGGCGGCGCGTTTGTCGATTGCGATTGGGATGAGCCAATTTCGAAGATTGACACAGCGTCCTCTTGCCGAAGTTAAATGTTGTTGTTAGATTAGCGGAGATAAAAACAATATCCGTGCGCTGTTTCAGCGTAGCAATAGCAGCATATTGACTGTGATGGGGCTTCCAGGCACTTGGGTAAACTAAGTAAAAATTACTATAAAATGTTTTGTGCATGGGTGCCAGTTTGCTGCTACATTCGTAACGACCATTTGAATAATATTGCACTTGTAAACAGAGTTCCAGCGTAACACAAAAATGTGCTAATGTTCCTCAGGACCTGCGCTGTGTGCCTATTAAGTTTAGGGCACAGCTTCCACCAGTGAAAAAGTTAACTGACGTAGTCTTTGCTAAACTCCTTAAAGCTTTATTTGTAGCTGTGGATGTTAGCATGGTGGCAGGACACATAACATGTATAGCATACCGGCTGAAGCGTGTCGGGACACAGGCCGCAACATGCTGTAAACTGAAGTTCATGAGCACAGACGCTATGCGAAAACACGCTTAAGTACGCGAATCTGCGCACCAGTACTTCTGCGACTGATGTACTGGGTGTGCTCAGAGGTGAGTCAGTTTGCAACCTTACAGGTCGGTTTCTTCTTTATTCACAAATGTGACTTTGGTAAAAGCAAAACAACGTGCAAAATCAGATTAACAGCTGCGGTCATAGGTTTAGTCCACTTGCGGTAATGAATTTTTACACATTCGAAAGCAAGGAACAAATTTCTGGCGAACTTCGGCAGGGGACAAGCAGTACTCGATAGTGCGCGCACACCCACACAACGCCACGCGAGCAACCATGGAGATGTGTGCATATCTCTACTACCAACGAATTAACAAAGTCCACTGTACGTATCACTGCACGCCACCCAATGCATGCGCCCCGGCTTACGACGCAGCTCTGGGTGCTCGTAACAAGTTTCCGAGAAATATATTCATTGTGCCACAATGCAGCTGGCTTGACGACGTAGAAATTGGATCGCTTTGTAAGGCGAGTCGGCGCTCCTGTTTATCTTACCCCGAAGTCATCATGCTCATGCAGTCGTCAGCACGCTTTTCTTACAGCGGTAGAGTGCCGTGTTTTGGATTGCACGGGTGCCACCTACCAGTAACGCCCTTCATTCCGGATAGATTGCATCTGAGCATGCGGAACCATAATGACGTCTGTTCGCTTTACCTCTAGTCGAGGCTTCAGCAGGTGCAAACCACCTGCGATCACTCGTGGAGGCTCCACTGGATATGGCAGCAAATTGAAGGCAACACGTATCAAAGCCTACAGGACAGCGCGTTCCACGACGTCGGGTCTGTGCTTTTCGCTCAGCATTTCTTGTGGGCGCCTTTGCCGGCGACGACCGCAGACGACGGCAGCTGTTGAAGCGTCAGCTGCAGGCAAAACAAAAAAAAAACAATGTACCGGTTCAATCGGCTTGGTGGCATATGGCCAGATGCAAGCTATATCGAACCAAACCTTATCGGTAGGCGGAACCAATGCAGCTTAAAGCACGGCGTGCGAGCGGTCAAGACAGCTGTGCTGACGAGTGTGTAAACAGAATTCACTTTCATTTCCCATTAGACCAGTTACCTCATTGCCAGCTGTACTACAAAAGAAGAGTGGCAAGTTTTTTCGTTCGGAAATGTTCCTCCTATTGGTATTCATTCTTAAATATTCGCGGCTGAATACGTCAACAATACTTCTCGACTTTGTGTTCACCGTGTCAGTAACCTTGTTTTCGAAGCAGACAAAGGGCTCCCAGAAAAATGAAACCTCAAGTGATGAACAGTGGCTGAACAAGGGAGTCTTCATCCTGCATACGGATCATCGCTGCCATGACAAAGTCCAGTCCCTTTGTCGTACATTTGGCTTTAGTCTGAGGATACGTTTCTTTAGCCATTGTTGAATAACAATATGGCTTATGTTCGCAGATCCAAGTCAGGCACAGTGACGAACAAGAAAATTTTCGGCCAGGAGTCAAACGTTTCAACAAAGGGAGTTGTCTTCGCTGCCATCAAAAATTTTAGCCTCCTTTCGGAAGCGTTCGCTTCAGTCTAAAAAAATATTTGGACGTGGAGGGCTGCGCAGTGTTGGGGTCGTTCTGGTGCCGTATAACGTAAAGCTATTTTGATTTTATTCCAATTTCCTGACATCAACTTTACGCAAACACCGACACAAGCATCGAACGGCGATCCGCAGGGCAGTTTCAACTGCAGAAGCAACGGTTCTCGTTTATAGGAGACATTTGCTGGGACATAGGAGATCCCTTTTGTCTGCTTTCAAAGATATCATTGGGCACCTTGAAAGTTTGGCCGACAAGAGACGAGGACTTCGGAGGACTGGAGATTGTTTCGGTTTGGCCGAGCTAACGCAGTGAATATAGATGACCGGGGCAGTAAAGTGGTGGTGCCGGCGGCTGCGATTGGTCCACTTCCCCTTGCTTAGATTGCGATGGGTGATCCAATATCGCGGCGGCATGCAATTGGGAGTAAAAAATGTCGATACCATTGAGCCACAGAAAATAATAGTTGGCAGGATGATGTCTTGTACGTGTTTAAAGGGCTAGTCAGCGTCATACTCCCGTGCTTTCATTGTAATATGCAAAGACATCCGTTCTCGCGGGCAGCGCGGATTGCTCTGTAAGAGCAATCGGTGGGCATCCTCATTTTATTCTTTTTGGAATGTGAGGGTGAGCAGGGATTGGGGCTCCATCTCAGGCAGCAACGTTGGAAAACTGGCTGGGAGCCCGCCGCCTTCCGCCACGCTCAAGGCTTCGGGCGGGGGAGGGGAGGGAGGCGTGGCGCGTTCAAGTCTGTGCGTGCCCGGCCTGGTCGCTGTAACTTGAAAGCCATGTGTGACAGGTACCGAGTGCGCGCTGCGCTGTGTTTTCAAGGCTTAGTTTGCTTTAGTGCGAGCGGCTGCACCAAGGTCAATTCCCTCGCTGTTGTTGCCGCGTTTTGGCACTGCAGTGTTTTGACAGCGAATTTCCGCGGCCATCGAGTGAAATGTAGGGATGTTGTCCTGCGGGCTCGTGACATTATGCCTGTGAATTTAGTTACACTCGCGGACAACTTCTGTGGTTATCAAGGGATAGCTATGTAGGCAAAGCGCGCACAAGTGAGAGCGCTTCTGATAAGAGTCCCGGGTCTTTATCTGCGTTAGTTCAAGCTGGGGAGGACAAAGCATAAACACCACACTAGCAATATTTAAATAAGATAGAACACACCACTGATTCTAAAGGTTTACTTGTTTTGCGGCTTTTCCCTTCCGCGTCTGGAGAAACGGGAAACCGTCGCACGTGGAAGGTACTTCGATTCAGCGCCGCATCCGAGCAATCAGAAGCACTGTCAAACACTGCCGGACTACTCAGCGCGGTAATACATGTGTAGCTTTCCCTTCATAGCCACAGAAAGCTCACCGCAAGCATAGTGCGCCTTTGTTTACAAGTTTATACGGCTAATAAAACTACTATGCATACTTCTTATAGCTGTTCATGAATTTGCCATCGCAATTCTTGCTTGACCTTTCGGGTGAGACTGCGTAATTTTTAGCACGTAATCTGGGGCAGCGTTTACGCATTACGTCATCTGGGCCGGCGGTTCAGTAAGTATGGGGCTTCAACGTATGCAGTGGTCACACACCTCTTGGTGTGGATCAGCCGATGAAGGAGCCATGCTCCACAAACCACACTAACGACTGCTAAGTTATGCACGGATCCGAAAAATAGTTGCAGGTGCTGGTTCATGGAAGATAATTTTGCTAAGCATCTACGGATATTTCTAAATGAAGAGGGCTCCCGAGCTTTTGTATAAATTTACGTTTGTGATGCAGAGCAAGCTGCACGAAAAAAAAATAGAATTGCAACTACCTGCGCCACCATACTTTGTCGTATAGTATTGTGCAAGTATTCTGATATTTTTCTTATTCTGCCTGACCAAGTGTTTAAGATGTACATTTATTTTGTTGTGCTGCTTCTTGGTATGTGTTACGATGAGTACGTATTGTTAGCTTTCGCAATCTCCGGTAGGTGTCCCGCTGCTTTTCTTCACACGCGCACTCTTGCACTGGGTTCGATTAGGCTGCTATGCCTTCGTGTGATGGTTCACGCTTGTGAATAAAAGTGTCAATTGGTAGTAAGCGGTTGTTCTCGCTCGTTCATTTCCTGTATCGCATTAGGTTTGCATTGTTTCGAAATCATGAATCACAACTAGCTCGCCCCAACGATATTCCCAGTCCGATAAAATCATCCTTGAATGAAGGATTCACCATTCGAAAGCCGTGCTACGCACAAAAGAAAGCTCACCATTGCCAGGATAACTTCTAACAAGAGAAATTGAAGACTGCGTCATGGGAACTCTGGTCACTTACCGGGACCTTCCTGGAGGCCCGATGAAGGTTAAGTTCAAGGGCGAGATATCGCGGCATTACTTCTGCCGGCAGTGCCACATGCTGTCCCCCTGCATGTACACGGATTCTGCTTCCCACATGTTGTGCAACGACTGCCTCAAGGATCAGCTCTACAAGAAAAAAGTACGAAATCCACTGTCCAGATGAGCGCAAGGAAGTTTCCCTAGCACAAGTAACGTACTCCCGCTTCGCCCATTTTTTCCATGCGCGTCCTAATTGTGTCGTTTAAAAAGTGGTTCCCCAAATCTTCTCCACCACCCAAACCACGAATAGCGTACAGCTACAGCATATATTATTTTTTATAGCAAAGATTCCTTTGCCAACCCTCCCAGACCTTTTTGACTATGGTTCCTGGGTGTTTATCATTTCTGAAATCGACAAATTCGCGGCATTTGAATAACGACTTCAGGAAATATTCGCTTCACGTAGATTTCAAGGTGTGCGTAGAGTGTGCATAATGTCTTTAAGCCACTGTGTATTGTCAAGTTTAATGAACGTGAGGCGTACGTGAGAACCCTGTATAGAATCGCCACGTGTGAAAACATCAAATATTTCGGGCCTAGCCAACTAGGAAAACACACACAACCTCTTGAAACATGTGCCCAACGTAAACCTTTGCGAACTAACAATGAAGTAAATGAAACCTCTACAAGATGTGATCACATATTGAGATCAAGTGCAAACACCATGCGTTTATCTTGCAGCTTTTCCTAGTAACATACTTTAGACATATTATTCAATCTTGCAGCATGGGTACACCAAGAAGTGCTTGAAGATTTGTGCGAGAAGTTTTAAATTTCAATGTTTCCATTGATTGTGTTTTCTTTTACACGTTGTATTTGTAACTGTGCACAAAGCACCCGATTTTGCAACAGCAGAAACCCACATGGGCTAAATATATACTTAATGAATAACAGCAGTGTGCATGTCCAAATTTCGGAATGAAAGGCTAGCACTGATAAATTAATATCATTTCAGCAAAAGTTCTACACTTCGTAGCAGTTGCAAGAAGTATGTCCTCCAAATATGGAGAAATGACGTTTCATTTAACTGTTATCATCTTTTCACTTGCCAGAGCGCTAATTAACCGGTACATCCCCAGCTACGGCATAAACTCTCTATACGACAAATCCTCAGGGGACCATGTATAAGGAAGCATGGGACTTCAACAAAGCGTTATATCAGTTCAGTTTATTTTCCTTAAAGACCCCAGATTTCAGAGGTAGTACATAGGGGTGGGTATAAGATAAGAATTTACACCCGTTCAAGTAACATAAGCGCGCATATATGTGTTAGTATATAGTATACATATTCTAGTATATTCACACATGTATACACACACATTAACGCCTACATATGTAAACATACACGCATGTAAACACAAACAACATAGATAAGGAAAAATCATGTACAACGTATTTGACATGGTCAGTGACATGTTGTAAAAATACGTATTGGCAGATTATGTCGACAATGGTAGGGGCGGAGGCCGTTAAAGCTTGCTGCCATGCGAACAAAAAAACAAGGCTAAAAATGTTGATGTTTGTGAACTTGGTCGTGAAACCTGCTGCGAGTGGCTGGTCCGGTATGATATGCGTGCTGCGGGCGTTAAATAGGGTGCTTGATGAAGGGGAGTACTGTAAGTGAGTTTGGGGCAAAGACAGAGGGAAGTGATGCGCCGAAGTAAAACGAGATCCGGACGCCCAGATAGTAATCACACAGTACGACCCAAGAATAAATAGTTGGTGTAAACTCAAAATATCGCTATCGCTTTGCAAAAGTGGTAAAGAAAAACAATAGAATCGGGCAATTGATGCATAAATTTTATTTCGGATTACAGAGTGAGTAATAAGAGCGATAAGGGAATGGAATGAAGTTTACCAAATAGGTTTGAACATCGGCCCTTCTATCCATAGATTGCACACTAACATAGTCCTTCACTTTAGGAAAAGAAATGAATCAGTGTTAGAATAACGTGAAAACAAAAACGTTCATAACAGTTTGTTGCGATTGCAGTGATGTACAATAGCACCGCTTGTTGTTTTAGGGCGGCAGCTGATCTGTCTCTGCTCCCTCATAATTTTGATGGCCACCTGTGTAACATAAAAAAAACACAGCAAACGATAAATTAAGCCCAAGCTGAGAAGTCAGGCATGCGTATTTCAATTTTGTTGCCTAATATATTTGTTTCGTGACAGTCGTCTTATATTGGAGCTTCGGCATGCTTGCATAAGATGTCGCCGGCAAATATGGGACATTGTCCGCTCATGTCACACCGTTGATTTTTCCCCTTCCATGTTCTCCTGTCCTCGATGCGATGCAAATGTGTCTGTTCCTCACAGGAAAACGATCACTCTCCTTCCACTCATTGAATAAGGATGACAAGCGAAGATGTGCATGTGGGCCCCTTAAAGGCGAACCGCACTTCCGCCACGGGTCGGTCTAACATTTCACTATCTTATGGATCGGCCCACGTATGGGGAGTGCTTAACGCATAAATCACCACTGCTGCGGGTTAGCCCGGTGTTGGCTTATCTTCGGGATCTTTTTCCTACACGCGGACGCGATAGTGGGGAAAGTAGCGCTTAACAGCTTCCCCTAAAAAGAGGCTTGAATTAAAAGTGGTCAAGCAAAGAATGCCGCTGGAGCCTGCGTTTCCCGAAGATCCCGAAGATAGTGAAACGGCAGGCCGACCCGCGGCGGAAGTGCAGTTCGCCAATGGGACTTACGGTCAAAAAAGTTTGTTGCAAGCTGGGTTGAGTGAAGGTCTAGGAATGCATATTAGAGCGACGAGTAAAGGACTACTTCAGAAGGAGGGACTATCTAGAAAGCAGAAAATGGGCGCAACACTTCCAACTGTTTATGCTGAGGATGATGTCGACAGAGTACAACAAATGCTCATGCGTGGGGCTCACTCCGAAAAACCACAGCCAACAAATCATCCAGCTGGATCTTGTTCCCAAAAAGACAAACAGGATGGTCGCTAACGCAGTTGGTGCTGGGAAGAGATTGATACGACCGATACAGGCCTAGGTAACTGTAGAAGGTATATAGGAAAGTGTTGAGGAAGAGAAGAAATTAGGAAAGTGCATACAAAAATGTCAGCATTAAAATCATGTATAGCATACCTCAGTAACCCAAGCAGGCTAGGTGACCACTTGTCACCGCCTCGTTTCAAATGGGAAGCCAATAAATCATCATTCTCGTCATGATAATCAACAACCACTTTTCTTGATATGAAAGTCCTCCATCAACCCTCACGGCATCGATTCGGCGCTCCTATCCATTATTGGCAACTCGCTTTTGAAGAAAAAATGTAATGCTCACAAGAGGTAATTGAAGTTTGCCGCTGGAGGCCTTCAACTTGCAGTAAGTGTAAAATTAGGTAGTGGTCATCATTCTGTGCACTTAGCTTCTTTTCAACGAAATTTCTCGACAGAAACTTAAAGACATTGTTCGCTCTCTTCACAGTCACAAGGCCCAGCATCCGTCGAGCCTGAAAAGACTACGTGCAAGCACTGTGGATGGAATGTAAAAGAATCGAACATGCCGCGTCACCTGGAAGTATGCTACGAAGTGCGAACTACTTGCGCATACTGCAATAAAGATGTCGCTCGCAAAGACATGAAGGTGAGCGTACGAATTTCGTTTTGTTCCTTCAGGGCTCATCTTAAATAAACCTCAGATACCAATACAGACGCAACTGTCTGAGTTGTATGCGCTGGGAAGTGCATATATGATGTGCGCACAGAAATTCAAAAGAAATTTAAGAATCACACATTTGTCCCACAGTTGTGTGATTCAGGTGCGTGTGAACGACATCGGCACATTGCGTTATCTAAAATACAGATTCCGCCACTTCCACACATAACTTCTCGCTCCAACGTTTGTTTATAATGCATGTACTTTTTCTGTTTATCAAGTTTAGCTGCAGGAAGTATTTTTATTAAACGACGGGAACGCGCTTTCATTTGGTAATCAGTTGCAATACTAGACTAGTGAGCAATGTCTGTCAAAACCACACATTTCATCTCCTATCCAGCTAACTATTGATGCAGTCAATGTTATTTATTACCTCACAATGGCTATTGAATATGCTGACCTGCATCAAGTATAGTCGATCCATCAGCTGACACCGCCACACACACACACACACACACACACACCGAAATAAATTATATATATATATATATATATATATATATATATAGCTTTGCAAAAATAACAGGTTAAAGTTTAAGAAAATGCTGATCTACGACCTCCACCAAGTTCTTGTTTTGAACTCTGAAAATCCCAAGCGAGTTCTCACCTTAAGATGACAAGTGTATAGGACGTTGTATCCGCAGCTTGAAGCTATGTTTTATCATACTCCTAAATCTATTTGACGATCTTTAAAGAATGACTTTTTAGCAAAACAATTTTAACAAAAGACACGGTGAATTTTGTCATATTCACCCATGGCATGAACAACTCGACTATACTTTAACATAAGATATTCATGAATAACTGGTGTGGTTACAGATTTGAAGATAGCACCCGCTGAAAGGCATGCTATCTTAGTCGAATATTTTAAAGGTCCACAGAGAGGATTACCGTTGTCAAATTGTCCAGACATTCTTCAGAGCAACTTTCGCAAATACATTACATTGTTATGCCCAGCGTTTTGGCGGCAGTTAAGTACTTTTTTCGGGATCTCATGACTGCTAGCGACAGGGCTTCATTCAAACATATAACATCAGCGTGCTTTATATGTGTCAAACAGTTCATCTAAATAGTACAAGACTTTGGTTAGGCAGTCACACACTCTCAGTTAAGTGATTCTCGCAGATGATTCCTGCAGATGTCAAATGTCAAAGTACGACGATGGCTGGATTTCCGGCCAGGGTGACCGCAGTCTAATCAGCGCGCATTACAGAAACGTTTCGTACCCTGGTTCAGTTGTGCCACGCTAAACGCATCTTATGAAGGCTAATTTGGAATCTTTCAACGCACTGCTTCACGGGGCCCTCGTGTTTTGCGTCTGAACGCCAAATGCAATCTATCAAGCAGCCGACAAAAAAATTATAATTTACAATTCTTCCAGCAAATAGTATTTTGTCAAAAGGCTAGCTTCTTCCTGTTTTACAGACTCGAGTTCATGATTACAGAATAATGTTTTATTGAGCTAATAAGCGCAATAATATAATGAAGCTACGGAAGGGGGTCTCAGAGCACAATGCTTTAAAAGGAGTTCTTGTCAGGTAGCACCAAAAAATAACAATATTAAGCCACAGCGTAAAAAGTGCAAAGCAGGCAAATGAAAGGACATAATAATACATCAGTTCTTGAATTGTTCAACCTAACTTTGATAATACAAAATTAGTACAAAATAATAGAGGTAAAGCAACAATGAAATACAAAATAATATTAAATATTGCGTACAAATTTTGTAATTGCACTCCTGTTATGACATATAAAAAGCCTTCAACGTTATTCATAAACATTAGTAGTATTCCGATTGCTTCACTCCAAACTTGGCTACCTGATATTTTATTCTTCAATCTCTAACTTGTTCTTTATAGTGTGCTATAGTTTCGAATGTTCGGCCCTCGTTAGTCTCTTTCTGACAATATTCTGCAATTTAATGTACACTTGTTTTTCATAAATTGACACTTGCATCAATTCTTAAAATTGCAGGCGCATACTGAGGAGTGCATGCGTAAGTTTGAAGAAACACGCGAGGTAAGACACGCGAATTTTTCTTCCATTTTTCTTCAGTGGGCTAAGAGGCATTTTGGTAGTGCAATTATACAGCCAAACGTCCATTTAACAAAACGTGGTCTTCCGGAATTCTCGGTTCTATAAATTGTTTTCGGAATCCTCCGATGACTATACTTAGAGCTATATACTTTTGAAAACGTCGAAGCAACGAAGGAAACTGAGCTGGTTGCCACGTACAATAAAGCTTGGGGGCTGAAATACCTGCCGCAAAGAAAGTGGTAACGAGAAGCTTAAGTTCTCGAAATGCCTTGAAATTTATTCATGCTTTCGTGTCTCAACATTGCAAAGCTTCACATCGGCTTTGCCAGATGCAGCCCTAGACTTCATCGCAGCCTTGTTGAAATGGAATCGCGGTCAACGATAAATCCATACGTACACCGACGAAATATTATTTTTTTATCTTTTTCAATACATACACGTTTTTCGTATGATTCTTGTGTTTGCAATTTACCGAAGCTCTATACTTCGCGAAAGAACTGCCAGGGGCAGTGGGTCTTGTTCAACCGAGGCTGAACAGCAAATATCTTTAAGAACGTCCAATAAAACTTAAAGCTTAACGAAGTGTCTACCTGTCCACGTCAAAGCAAGAACCGGAATGTATGGCTCAATTGTTTGTAAACATTATTGTTTTGTTACGATTTAACCCCCTCATAATATAATAGTCATATACTTTACCATTTGGCCGCAAAACGCAACGGTGGAAAATGGTTAATACATAAACAGAGCTCATCATCATCATCATCAGCCTGGTTACGCCCACTGCAGGGCAAAGGCCTCTCCCATACTTCTCCAACAACCCCGGTCATGTACTAATTGCGGCCATGCCGTCCCTGGCATGACCGCATAAACAGAGCTGATATGTGCTAAATAGTAGGTTATGTCCAATAGCACCTCTCAGCTATCGGTTCATAATGTAAACTGAAGGCAGCCGATTCGCGTGGATTTCACTCTGCGTTTTCATACTTTTTTGTAGCGCAGAGTCTTTCTATTTTTCGAAGCTTGCATTTGTCAGCATTTCTGATTTTTTTTTGTATAGATCTCGCGAGTGAAAAGAGCTCTCGTGAATAACGTTGCCTGGCCTCTACTAAAAAATGTTTCCCTTGGAAATATTTGTTATTCCGCCATTGATTAACACTTCATGAACCAGCCCTCGTTGATATTTCATAGATGGCTCAAACATATATACCAGTCGCGAATAATGTTTGTGTGAGACATTGTATCTTGAATATATTATGTATTTCCATCTACCGCAGTGCAGCACGATGTTACAAAAACATCAGAGGATTTTTTGAAGGAAGAAAGCTTCGGAGCTAAACGAAAAATTGTCTTCGTCTTGGGATTGCACCGCGGACTAAGACCTTTCACTGACGGTCGCACTGGCAACGGGGCTAATCAGTCCAGCCGCTACAGCTCGATCGAAATGCGACGACGCTGAACATAGCAAATAAGTTCTGCGGATGTCCACAAGGTTGATGAATATTAGGCCAGTGAAGCATTGGCGCCCAACGAAGAGTCGCATGAAGCCACAGAATAAACCAATAGGGTATCTTCTTTAGCTTCGCTCTTTACTCGGGTGCATAATATTTTCGATGACCATGACCATGTTTTCGATTGGCATTGCAGTTCCGTTTGAAACAGGGTGGCGACAAATAGCCACCTATACCACTTGTGCTAGGAGGTTTGCATCTATTGAATTATAGCATTTTATTCTAGGCGTATATTATATTCTCGCTCTTCAGTAAAACAAATTTCTCTATATGGTACAAACACTTATGCTTCCAGCAATCAGAGCATCATTAATCTCTTCCCTAGTATTTTTCACCTCATTATTACTCTAAAGATATATTTCTTATCGAGCTGCTGACTCATTGTCCTGTCATTGTTGAATTTCAGCACTTGTGGAAGCGTAATTTCCATGTCATTAAACTTGCTCCCCAGTTTGGATTTCCGCTGAACTCATATGTCCTTATATCTGAGGACGCGCGAAAGAATGTCTCCACAAAGATAAAATAAGCAGGAGTAGGCAGCCGTTCTTGTGCTTTCCATGTAGGTGCGTTTACATCGGGAACCTATTAGAAAGGCCTGATGCATTTCCTTTCTGCTACCCAATTTCTCTTCTTGTTTACTATCTTCGTGTATGTGCGTGTCGCTTGGGCGCTTTTTAAAGGTCTCGATTAGGAAAGCACCAACAGCCCCAACAGCAGACTATGGTGTACGTTCGAATGTCTGGCTCCAGCAGCTACGGCGTATATGCTCCGCCATAAAACCACACACATGTTATTATTTGTATCATCGTTACATTGCCGCCCCTCTAAAATGAAGTTATCAGCTCAAGCATATTTGCGTTCACTGGGAGTGCGTGGAACAGCTATTTTTTTCAATAATTCAGCGCTGTTTGCTTTTCCGTATGAGATATATAGAGTGTGTTTACCTACTGCTGGCCCGTCCCTTGACTATTGTAACCATAGCATGCGCTTTTTTCCCTCTTTAATTCCAGGCAAGCGATGCTGCAGCTGCCGCTTCTGGAAACTCCAAGAAGGTAGGAGCACATCACGTTTTATTATTTGTTGTCAGTGTTGTGCTCTATTGTTATAAATCAGAATGGTCTACGAAGCGAACACATGCAAAACTCACCTCTTTGCGTGCTTTCTAAACCCAAACCCTGAGGCGCTGTAGCGTACAACTATTCGAAACTTTTCTATTCAAATTCTGCAATCAGCCAACTGTGAATGGTCGAAAACTTTTTGGACTACCCCCACTTCACCTGTCTGTCATGCTATGTCACGAAAATCGGGACAGCTCCCCATCTGATATGACGTGAGCACACTGAATATGCATGATTTGGCCGAACAATAAAAGTTATTTCTGATTCGATGCCTTTTCAACATTAGCCCTCGGCTATTTGTCAAGAGTTTTCTGGCTGCACCCACTTCATCTGCCTATCACGCGACGTCACAATACCGCGAGAACTCACCAAGTCAAAGTGCAGTGTACGCATTAAAAATGCAATAATATGCCAAACAAAAGTGAATATACTTCTGAATAGCCGCAGGCTGCCCCATTCCGAAAGGAATAAAAGATGGCTGCCACCAACCACTCGGGCACTGGCTACTCGCACCTGCCGGAGAACATGGGTTTATCTGCGCATGATAAAGCTTTCTACGTGGCCATGTAACGTCTTCAAGCAAATTCGGCACGTTTACGACCTCGTTCTACCAACCCTTCTTTGTTGAGGATCCGTTTTAGTGTCATTCTTCACCTGCCATTCCATGCAGCCGCAATTTTCGGCCAGCGACTGCAAACGAACTGAGGGAAAGCGGACCAATTGCAGACGCCGGCACCACCCTCTTCATCCGGTTATGGATCTTCAGTGCAGTGGCTCGGCCCTATCGAATCCATCTCCACTTGAGTGTGTTCCTCGCCTCGTGCTAGCCAATCAGGTATGACCAGCCGCTCAATGTAGACAATGTTATTCGTTTTTCAAGCAAACAAAAGTGACCTCCTATGATCGAGGAGAGCGTTTAATTGGTCTGTTCAGACAACCCTGTGAGTCACCGCCCGATGTTTGCGTCAGCGGTTACGCAAATTTGACGTCAGGAGATTGGAATAAAAACATATTGGAATAGTTTTGCGTTATAGGGCCCCTGTAACAAAATTCTACGTGGTAGGTGTTAGCACGAGAATGAGCTAAGGACCGCGGTAATAACGATCGAACAAAAAGATGTTAGGTGTAATGGTAAAAAACAGGAAGTTAGTGGTGTGGATAAGGCTGCAAACAGGTATGGCCGGTATTCCAGTTGACGTTCAAAGAAAGAAATGTTATGTAATGCGTAAGAAGTAATGCAATGCGTTACATGTAATGTAATGCGGTTATGTAATTCGAAAGGTAGATGACCGTTGGTCCATTGGAGTTACAAGATACGTGTCAAGGGATGGAAAGCGCACTAGAAGACGGTAGGAAATTAGGTGGTTGATGAAATTAAGAAATTAGCAGGTGCAAGCTGGTATGAGCTAGCGCAAGACAGGCGTAATTGGAGATCGCTGGGAGAGGAGTTCGTGCTACAGTGAACATAAAAAATTTTCTCCATAAATAGGAGCAATAGTTGAGCTTAGAGAGTGCGCTTCTTTTTTCCGGTCAAGTTCTCACTGAGCAAGTTATTAGCCTTCACTCAAAACTACCCGTGCTATGCCTCGCAAAAGAGTATTCAGTTCTTTTTCCTCGAAACCAGCTTTACTATTTCATTAAAACGGTAAACCTCTCTTTGCCATCATTGCTAAGCTCAAGAGTGCAGAGAGCAAGCATAGAGCCTTTCTGAAATCAAAAGTTCTGTTAATGTGGCTTAAGGACCACAATTTCTTGGAAAACTGAGGCAGCGTTTATTGGCTCTAAGAAATTAATTGGCCCACGTGATCACTTTACGTAGAATGCTTTCGGCTGGGGTACCAAAAGTCATGCTCACTCAATTAATCCATCGCCTTAGGGCCAAGTTGAGTCTTGTGACAACGCAGCCAAGCTTTATAGTGGTTTCAGAAACAGGGGCAACAAGTGCCTTTAATTATCAATCAATGAAATTTATTTTATATTTCAGTATGCATGCAAGAAAGTCATTTTCGAATAAAAGCTACACAAGTAGCTTGAGATCTTTCAAATGATTTTGCTAGGCAAAAGCAGTGAAATTGGATGTGCACAATTATGAGAGCTCAAGGCAATCACTAACACCATGCGAATGCTGCAATTGCTGGGAATGTGAATGCAATTTAAAAAAAAGATGAATAAGATGTTTTAGCATTGTTTTGCGCCAGAGGAAACGGCACAACATAACAGGAAGGTAATAATATTTAGAACACCAAACAAAACTTACAGTGAAACTAGCTTCAACTTTTGTATAGCTTGACCGAGACTGGAAAGGAAGCAAATTTGAAGCACTCATACACTTAAGTAGCAAAGAATCAGCGTTAGAGTGACAGGAAGCATGCCTTCTCTGTGCTCAAACGACTAGGAGCTTTCTCTTCCTTCTTTTTCTTCAAACTGCCTACGACAAATTTACACTGCCAGTGCATAAAGGTAAACAATAGAATCTAAATGTGGTGGAAAGATCACAGATTTTAATTACTAGATGTCACCTACTTAAGTCATCCGAATCTAGATTTTGACGTTCTTCTGCAAGCACTTCTCTTTGTCTTTGCCGCTTTTCTTTTTGGAGTGCCTCAGTTGCACAGCTATTCATGACCACTATATTTATGGGAAATTCGCAAGTGTACATCCGTGGCAGGCCCCACTAACAGCAGTGCTTTGACGATGCTCCAGACTGGGGGTAACAGCAAATAAAATGCTACTTTCGCTTTGCATGCAAGACAGAGAGGTTCTTAGTGCTCAAAAGCTTTGGCATGGTAACATGCCTAGCATGCCTTTCCAGGGGGGTATGATGAAAGTATAAATAACATGTGCAATGAGCAACAGACAGAAAATGTACGCAAAGGGCAATTCTCAACATATAAAGCACTTCATTGCGACCAGCGTTTCAAGGAAGTTTGATTGCCTTGATTGCACGAGCTGCACAGGCAGCGCTGGCCCATAGTCCAAGGACGTGTCTCAGCTCAAGGTATGACAGTCTGTGGTGAATGTTCAGTGAGAAATTACAGGGCAGTTGCAACGATTTTTTGACAAATGTTCATTAAATTCTCTGGGCACATTTTCTTGCACACTTCAGTCATTTCTTCAGAGCAGCAGGCTAGAGATTTGCGCAGATTGTTTTCCCAGATGGATTTATAACCCTCGAACCAGCTCCTCCTCAGTTATTCCTCATCTCATCAATTAATGGCCTGACTGTGTTGGGGTGCTATACGCGTAGCATGCTATGATTTAATGGCAGGCTACAGTGACGGCACTAAGGAGTCGACGACTGTGAGCTGAGCGCTAAAAGTCATGTTCCATGTGGACGGCCAAGGGGCAGGTGGCAAGTAGTGCTGCGAAGTTGACTGCACGAACATGAGTCCTTGCAAGCTGCGCACAGTTTGAGCCGATGTCGATTACGTTCAGCCAAGGTTAGGCCTAGCGCCGTCGCCTAGTTCGCGCATCAGCTACCGGTGGACCTGATCTGAAGGTTCAGGTATTAGCTTGAAGACCACTACTTCTTAGTTAACTTTCGAGCTCATGGATATTAACCATTTTGCATTTCGCGCTGTGCACAGACAAAAAAAGCCACAAGCGACAGCCCGGCGCACTATCAACGTCAGTACTTTTCCGTTCTTTAAGAAAGCCAATCGTATACGCTGGTGTTTCCACAAAAAATTGTACTACGTACATGGGTGTATTCCTGCGTATTATTATGCTGACTCATAATTCAACTTTCGAGATGCACTGTCCGCTTGTTATCCAAAACGTGCATCAAGCGGTGGCTCCATTCATATAGCAGCGTAAACAGCCGCCTCGTTCAGCTGCCAATGGTGTCAATACTGGAATCGGCGTTTTTCTGAGAAAAAAATCCGTGTTCTCTAAATGAGTTGTCAGGCACGCAAAGTTTGTATTTCGTGTACTTCATGGAAAGCGCATAAATTGTGGGCATGGTAATAGTGCTATAAATCAATAGGCAGTGTATCAACACAACCTACATCGATCTCTCACTGGCTGTTTTCGAAGGTGTCTGGTCGCTAACACCAACGTGACTCAGTGATGCGATGGTGCTTAAATGCGCAAAAGCTGCATTATTTGACATGATCTGACATCATTTTAGGTTACCGCAGCGCGAGTTCCATGATATTTCAAGCGAACGATGAGCGATCTCTTTACTTGCCGCTTTAAAGAAATGCAGCACTAGGTGCTTTGGACAATCACTGGCGCTTATTCGGTAAATTGTGCACTCTATCAATCCTCATAGAAGTGAAAAGGCAGCGCGCTGGTACATCTTATAGGGAGTATGCAAAACACTTTCTTCCGCAAAGGCAAACCACTTAATATAGCAAACAGCCCGGATGGAGTCAGTGGTTACTACTCTTGGTCTTGTGTTGCAGCGTGACGTACTGCGTCGGGCGACGAACTTTCTGAAGAAACTACATCTCCTGGCAGCGGGTGGAATGAGGGAGGCGATATAATGGCTGTCTCTTTGGTCGAAATCACAGCCGTCCCTTGTGGCAGCTCCGATGAGCTGGTGCAGCGTGCAATTGACTCCGCCACATGAATACATAGCGCCAATGGTCCGGTGCGGTTACGAATCACCCGACTGTCTGCCCCTCGCCTCTTTAATATTGCTCGCTGGCGGGGCCAGCACGCCTTTCACGCCTGGCCTTCTCGGACGCGACAATTTTTCGCACTAACAGATTCGCTCGACTGCTCGGTCAAGTATGTGATTAGTTTCCGCCCGTTGTTTTTTTATTTGAAGTTATTTTCAAATTTGCCGAGAGATTGTATCATCAGGTGCGTGACAGGAGGCCTAATAAACGCGCAATTTTCCTTACTCGGACATGGTCGAAAAGTAGCCGGGGTTACCATCAAAGGCTGTTCTTTTTAGTGTATGAAATAACATGCACGCCCAGATTATGTGATCCATATGTTCCTGTTTGTTTCTCTCACGGCACAATGCGGGCCATATTTGTCTTATTTCCAATAGAACGTATGTTTTAGCATTTGTGGCAGTTAGCCGAATGCGGAATGGGGATGACCCGATCGCACCGGTTAAGACAGCACGGCATGCGAAACCTGCACATGGGATCGTAGATCCAAATTGGTCCGCACTACCGATCTTAGTTGGCCCTGAAAGCACATTGTGCGTGCTATGAAGAACGAGCCACCAACGCTGATTGATCACTCCTAGAGAGTTGTATTGAGAGTAGCGCTGTAGAGTTCTGCGCTGGGCAAGTGGTGGAGTACTTATGTAGGTTGCCTGCTACTCCGCAGTGAGGAGGCAGCCGATGCAGATCAATGCTGGGCTACACAGCACAGGTTTAGGTATGCAAGCAGTTGATGTAGGCAACTTGTTGCTTGGGGTGGTGTGGTTTCAGGGATAGCATGGCAGTACGAGTGTCTCCAAAGATGGCCCAGCATCTGACATTTTGCATTAAAATTTAGATGAAAGCTCCTCGGAGTGCAGCTAGCTACGTGCTAATAAGGGGCCCTGTGGCTATGCTTCACCGAAATAACGACGCGTCTTGATAGAATCCACGCTTCTGTGTCAGATGAATCTATTGTCACAATTGTCAAAATGCGGTCAATGTAGTTGTGACAACGTTGTTCGGAGCAACACGCGATGTGTGGTAGCGTAAAATACTTTAATGCTGGCACGGGGGTTCCATGCGTTTTATACCTGGCACATTTGTATTGATATACAAGGAAGAGATCCTCCAATAAGACAGCAAAGGAACAGACCGATCTCGTAGTCAGATGCGTGCAGGTCGATGACTTGAGAACAATATGTGCGAGCTGGAGGACGTTCGATTGACGGGCAGTATATCGTAAGTGGGCACGATTGATCTGGACTGCTTGCAGAATTTGCAGTGGGAGGTGCGGGCTTCCGGTCATAGTGCGATTTGTTGATCTTTCCCCGCGGAGGTCAAGACGTGTCCTTAATTTTCCCTCGTCTATTCGCTCAAATATATTCCCACTTGTGTGGTGAAGACCATGCAAGGTGGGAATAAAATATCGAAGGAAACCTTCGCAAAGCACTGCATGTAATTTTACCTATAACATTGCATTTCGATATATGCAGCATACGTAGTATAGTATGTTTTTAAAGAAAGAAAGCCTGTGGACTTCTTTCTTTTAATATAAATATCATTGTTTTAGCAACGTACACCACAACTTATCTAGCATTCCTTCACATTCCGCTGACGAAATAAAAATTTGTACTGAAATATTACATGATTTGCTGTTGCGTCAGTTTTAGTACCCTAGGAACAGTTTATGTTGAAAACAACACAAAGAAGAATAAAGAAGTCGCGAACAATTTTCATCCTTTATGTTAAGGAAAAGCAAAGTAAATTTATTTGCCCAGCATATCTTGTAAGAGACAGAGATGTCCTCTATCGCGAACTGAAATTTCTGATTAAATTTCAAAGCCTAATTGCGAAGCATTTGGCGCAAAATATGTTTTACTCCAGAATGGCGACGAGCAGTTCGTTTTCGAATTTCGAGATATGTATAGGCAAAACATCAACAATGACAAAAATGTTTTGTTCAGCAGGTACAATTTCGGGGGGTATTCGGGGATTAGTGTTTTTTTTTTTTAACATTCCTATAGTGTTCCAACTGTAGTGCTTTGCAGCTCAACAGAGACTGCTGAACAACCCTGTGGACCAACATTTTTTTGTTTCTTGGGGAAAAGTAAACATCATTGTAAACACCATCAACACTGTCGTGAATGTTCGGCTGTATTATATCGTGACATAACCTGTAAACATTGAAACCCACGCTTTTTCAGAGTGCAACTTGCCATCAGAAACAGCAAAACCGAGTGTACCAGCCGGTTCCGAAACCAACCCAAAGCTACGCCAACGCTCTGAAACATGGCAAGCACACCAAAAGTAACAGTGCCACCAATTTCAAGAGGTACAAATAATCAAATTATTCCAAGCAGCACTATACATTTGTAGATAAAGGACGAAGCTGCGTTGGAAATGAGCGTACATTCTTCGAATCCAGTTTCTTCATACAGAAGCGCCCCGTCACCAGATCGTCAGGAAAGGAAAACATTTACCCTTCATCAAAAAGAAGACAATTCTGCTGGAATCCCACAGGCTTGGAAGATAAGTGGAAGCGAGCAAACCGGCACAAAGTCTTCTTTCTGTGGACCGACGAGAAAAGCCTCGTCTCAGGATTATACCAACTCCAGTGGAGGAACCCTGGTTGCACCAGAGCCCCGACATGAAAAACATCCGCGCTATATGACACGCAGTCAGACTAGGAAGCTAAAAGGTGAAGAGAATCCACCCGCTCGTTGACCAAAATAAGCGCTGAAAACGAAACAGTCTTGTGAACAGCACTTTCATCTGGCAAAATAAAAATATATGACTAAAATCAAGCCAAAACTATAACGTCAGAATTTGCTAAGTCCAGAATTTTGATGTCGCAAAAAAACGTTGATGGCCAACAAGTTAACCCCTCGGCTCTGCACTTTGTTAAAAATTATGGGATTTTACGTGCCAAAACCACTTTCTCACTTTGAGGCACGCTGTAGCGAAGGACTTGTGAGCACCTGCGGTTCTTCCTCGTGCACCTAACTCTAAGCACACAGGTGTTTTCGCATTTTGCCCCAATCGAAGTGCGGCTGCCGTAGTCGGGATTCCATCCCACGACCTCGTGCTCAGCAGCCGAACACCATAGCCACTGAGCAACCATGGCGGGTCAAAATAATGTTCCGCATTTAAATGTAATTAAAAGCACAAAACGCTGCTAATTGCTTTATCAGTGTGCAAGCTTCACATCTATGCATTGCAAGTTGCTTCACTATAACCAGGTTTTGAAATAATGACCAAATCAGCAGTTGCAGAACAAGAGAATGAACATCCTGCAGCATTTTGACAAGGGCATTAGGCTCCGCCTGCCTTACAAAGACAATTTGTTTTGTCTGAACTTTTGGCTACACGCTGATCACCTTTTGGTTGATCTACTGTCGATCAGTAATGTATTACTTTTGTACCAATTTAGTGGTCAAATTAGCTGCGAAAAGAAATATTTGCTCGAAGCCAATAGTGGTACCATGCGAGTTTTCTTCCTCACGTTGGCGAAAACAAAGTTACTCGTTGGAATGGTCGATCCAGACTGGGATTCCTTTGTTCGGCCACAATTGAGAAGTAGTATGACCTTCCATGGTTGCTGAGCGGTTATGGTGTTGGGCTGCTAAGCACGAGGTCGCGGGATGAAATCCCGGCCATAGCGGCCTCATTTCGATAGAGGTCAAACGCAAAAGCACTCGTGTAATTAGATTTAGGTGCACGTTAAATAACTGCACATCATCCAAATTATTCTGGTGCCCCCCGAAATGGTGTGCCTCATAATAAGGTGGTGTGTTTGGCACGGAAAACCACATAATTTCGTTTTTTAGAAGTGATCTGGCTTGTTTTGTCTTCAGTGTGAATTCTCGATAGGCTTTAACAAGTTTCTTGCTCTTCTAACCGTGGTCTCGTGGCAGGTGTTTTAGAAATGCAACGTTCAAATTGTTCCTGTTTTTTTTTTCTATCGCAGAGCAAAAAGACACAAGTGGCACCGCCAGAACCCCACGAGAACCCACCGCATCAAAGAAACAACTCCAATACTAAAAGGATGGTAATCATTCTGCAGTTTGCTTTTTTTTCTAATTACAGATACCGCGCAGTTGTCACTCCGATGTATCTTTCGAGGGACTCATCGGCATCTAACATTCAATAAGCTAATTTTATTAGGTTTAAAGCGCAGCTTCTATATTGCCAACTTTCCTGCCCGTCGCTGTGCTGCTTGTCTGTCGGGAGAAGTCATGGTGATTTTTTTTTTCATTATGGGTTTAATGGTGGAATCGAACCCCAGTCCCCCGGCACAGCCGACCGATGCTCTAGCGATTAGGGAAATATCGTAATTTTTTCTTTCATATTTATTGCTACGCCTTGCAGGTATACTCACGCTTGGCACGATAGAAGAATCCTTGTGATAGAAGTGTAGGGGCACGATAAGATGTTTTGCTGCCATCGCGCCAACGTGAACTTCCTTTTTGAGATTACGGCCGCGTATGTCAAATTATGTAGCCTGGGTGCGCAAGAGCCCATAGGTGCGCACCGGTTTCCTTTACGCCCAAGGCGCAGGAAATAAATGGGCAATCGAATGGGCAATGCTCAGCAAAACAACAGTCCACATAGATTCCAAAAATGCATTGTATACGCATATCTTTTTCATATTTAGAGTCATACGGCGCACTTTCAGTGTCATAGTCATGATGTAGAATATACAGGGGCGACGACTCGCCTATCTTGCAATGCATACAGCGCGGCCAACTAAAGTCCCAAGGATAACAGGCGCCCAGTATTGAGCCGTTCTCTCTGCCTTCCCTCACATCCTTTCTTCTTTCGTGGCTTTCCAATGTGCAATCCTTCCTTTCTTTCTTCCCTGGCTCGTAGCGCTAAATATTCGCGCCCTGAAGTGACCAAGTCAAGAAACGAACTTTTCTAGAACCCTTTCAGCTATCAAATTAGGTGGACGGATTGTGCGCTTTTGCTGCTGTTGCTCTTGAGGCGGTATATTACGGCGGCGCGTTTCTCGATTGCGATTGGGATGAGCCAATTTCGAAGATTGACACAGCGTCCTCTTGCCGAAGTTAAATGTTGTTGTTAGATTAGCGGAGATAAAAACAATATCCGTGTGCTGTTTCAGCGTAGCAATAGCAGCATATTGACTCTGATGGGGCTTCCAGGCACTTGGGTAAACTAAGTAAAATTTACTATAAAATGTTTTGTGCATGGGTGCCAGTTTGCTGCTACATTCTTAACGACCACTTGAATAATATTGCACTTGTAAACAGAGTTCCAGCGTAACACAAAAATGTGCTAATGTTCCTCAGGACCTGCGCTGTGTGCCTATTAAGTTTAGGGCACAGCTTCCACCAGTGAAAAAGTTAACTGACGTAGTGTTTGCTAAACTCCTTAAAGCTTTATTTGTAGCTGTGGATGTTAGCATGGTGGCAGGACACATAACATGTATCGCATACCGGCTGAAGCCTGTCGGGACACAGGCCGCTACATGCTCTAAACTGAAGTTCATGAGCACAGACGCTATGCGAAAACACGCTTAAGTACGCAAATCTACGCACCAGTACTCCTGCGACTGATGTACTGGGTGTGCTAAGAGGTGAGTCAGTTTACAACCTTACAGGTCGGTTTCTTCTTTATTCACAAATGCGACTTTGGCAAAAGTAAAACAGCGTGCAAAATCAGATTAACAGCTGTGGTCATAGGTTTAGTCCACTTGCGGTAATGAATTTTTACACATTCGAAAGCAAGGAACAAATTTCTGGCGAACTTCGGCAGGGGACAAGCAGTACTCGATAGTGCGCGCACACCCCCACAACGCCACGCGAGCAACCATGGAGATGTGTGCATATCTCTACTACCAACGAATTAACAAAGTCCACTGTACGTATCACTGCACGCCACCCAATGCATGCGCCCCGGCTTACGACGCAGCTCTGGGTGCTCGTAACAAGTTTCCGAGAAATATATTCATTGTGCCACAATGCAGCTGGCTTGACGACGTAGAAATTGGATCGCTTTGTAAGGCGAGTCGGCGCTCCTGTTTATCTTACCCCGAAGTCATCATGCTCATGCACAGTCGTCAGCACGCTTTTCTTACAGCGGTAGAGTGCCGTGTTTTGGATTGCACGGGTGCCACCTACCAGTAACGCCCTTCATTCGAGATAGATTGCATCTGAGCATGCGCAACCAAAATGACGTCTGTTCGCTTTACCTCTAGTCGAGGCTTCAGCAGGTGCAAACCACCTGCGATCACTCGTGGAGGCTCCACTGGATATGGCAGCAAATTGAAGGCGACACGTAGCAAAGCCTACAGGACAGCGCGTTCCACGACGTCGGGTCTGTGCTTTTCGCTCAGCATTTCTTGTGGGCGCCTTTGCCGGTGACGACCGCAGACGACGGCAGCTGTTGAAGCGTCAGCTGCAGGCAAAAAAAAACAAAAAAACAATGTAGCGGTTCAATCGGCTTGGTGGCATATGGCCAGACGCAAGCTATATCGAACCAAACGTTATCGGTAGGCGGCACCAATGCAGCTTAAAGCACGGCGTGCGAGCGGTCAAGACAGCTGTGCTGACGAGTGTGTAAACAGAATTCACTTCCATTTCCCATTAGACCAGTTACCTCATTGCCAGCTGTACTACAAAAAAAGAGTGGCAAGTTTTTTCGTTCGGACGTATTCCTCCTATTGGTATTCATCCTTAAATATTCGCGGCTGAATACGTCAACAATACTTCTCGACTTTGTGTTCACCGTGTCAGTAACCTTGTTTTCGAAGCAGACAAAGGGCTCCCAGAAAAATGAAACCTCAAGTGATGAACAGTGGCTGAACAAGGGAGTCTTCATCCTGCATACAGATCATCGCTGCCATGACAAAGTCTAGTCCCTTTGTCGTACATTTGGCTTTAGTCTGAGGATACGTTTCTTTAGCCATTGTTGAATGACAATATGGCTTATGTTCGCAGATCCAAGTCAGGCACAGTGATGAACAAGAAAATTTTCGGCCAGGAGTCAAACGTTTCAACAAAGGGAGTTGTCTTCGCTGCCATGAAACATTTTAGCCTCCTTTCGGAAGCGTTCGCTTCAGTCAAAAAAAAATATTTGGAAGTGGAGGGCTGCGCAGTGTTGGGGTCGTTCTGGTGCCGTATAACGTAAAGCTATTTTGATTTTATTCCAATTTCCTGACATCAACTTTACGCAAACACCGACACAAGCATCGAACGGTGATCCGCAGGGCAGTTTCAACTGCAGGAGCAACGGTTCTCGTTTATAGGAGACATTTGCTGGGACATAGGAGATCCCTATTGTATGCTTTCAAAGATATCATTGGGCACCTTGAAAGTTTGGCCGACAAGAGACGAGGACTGCGGAGGACTGGAGATTGTTTCGGTTTGGCCGAGCTAACGCAGTGAATATAGATGACCGGGGCAGTAAAGTAGTGGTGCCGGCGGCGGCGATTGGTCCACTTCCCCTTGCTTAGATTGCGATGGGTGATCCAATATCGCGGCGGCATGCAATTGGGAGTAAAAAATGTCGATACCATTGAGCCACAGAAAATAATAGTTGGCAGGATGATGTCTTGTACGTGTTTAAAGGGCTAGTCAGCGTCATACTCCCGTGCTTTCATTGTAATATGTAAAGAAATCCGTTCCCGCGGGCAGCGCGGAGTAGCCTCTGTAAGAGCAATCGGTGGGCATCCTCATTTTATTATTTTTGGAATGTGAGGGTGAGCAGGGATTGGGGCTCCATCTCAGGCAGCAACGTTGGAAAACTGGCTGGGAGCCCGCCGCCTTCCGCCACGCTCAAGGCTTCGGGCGGGGGAGGGGAGGAAGGCGTGGCGCGTTCAAGTCTGTGCGTGCCCGGCTTGGTCGCTGTAACTTCAAAGCCATCTGTGACAGGTACCGAGCGCGCGCTGCGCTGTGTTTTCAAGGCTTAGTTTGCTTTAGCGCGAGCGGCTGCACCAAGGTCAATTCCCTGGCTGTTGTTGCCGCGTTTTGGCACTGCAGTGTTTTGACAGCGAATTTCCGCGGCCATCGAGTGAAATGTAGGGATGTTGTCCTGCGGGCTCGTGACATTATGCCTGTGAATTTAGTTACACTCGCGGACAACTTCTGTGGCTATCAAGGGATAGCTATGTAGGCAAAGCGCGCACAAGTGAGAGCGCTTCTGATAAGAGTCCCGGGTCTTTATCCGCGTTAGTTCAAGCTGGGGAGGACAAAGCGTAAACACCACACTAGCAACATTTAAATAAGATAGAACACACCACTGATTCTAAAGGTTTACTTGTTTTGCGGCTTTTCCCTTCCGCGTCTGGAGAAACGGGAAACCGTCGCACGTGGAAGGTACTTCGATTCAGCGCCTGATCCGAGCAATCAGAAGCACTGTCAAACACTGCCGGACTACTCAGCGCGGTAATACATGTGTACCTTTCCCTTCATAGCCACAGAAAGCTCACCGCAAGCATAGTACGCCTTTGTTTACAAGTTTATACGGCTAATAAAACTACTATGCATAATTCTTATAGCTGTTCATGAATTTGCCATCGCAATTCTTGCTTGACCTTTCGGGTGAGACTGCGTAATTTTTAGCACGTAATCTGGGGCAGCGTTTACGCATTACGTCATCTGCGCCGGCGGTTCAGTACTCAAAGCCACTTGCGAACTGTTCAAAGTATGGGGCTTCAACGTATGCAGTGGTCACACACCTCTTGTTGTGGATCAGCCGATGAAGGAGCCATGCTCCACAAACCACACTAACGACTGCTAAGTTATGCACGGATCCGAAAAATAGTTGCAGGTGCTGGTTAATGGAAGATAATTTTGCTAAGCATCTACGGATATTTCTAAATGAAGAGGGCTTCCGAGCTTTTGTATAAATTTACGTTTGTGATGCAGAGCAAGCTGCACGAAAAAAAAAATAGAATTGCAACTACCTGCGCCACCATACTTTGTCGTATAGTATTGTGCAAGTATTCTGATATTTTTTTTATTCTGGCTTACCAAGTGTTTAAGATGTACATTTATTTTGTTGTGCTGCTTCTTGGTATGTGTTACGATGAGTACGTATTGTTAGCTTTCGCAATCTCCGGTAGGTGTCCCGCTGCTTTTCTTCACACGCGCACTCTTGCACTGCGTTCGATTAGGCTGCTATGCCTTCGTGTGATGGTTCTGCTTGTGAATAAAAGCGTCAATTGGTAGTAAGCGGTTGTTCTCGCTCGTTCATTTCCTGTATCGCATTAGGTTTGCATTGTTTCGAAATCATGAATCACAACTAGCTCGCCCCAACGATATTCCCAGTCCGATAAAAGCATCCTTGCATGAAGGATTCACCAATCGAAAGCCGTGCTACGCACAAAAGAAAGCTCACCATTGCCAGGATAACTTCTAACAAGAGAAATTGAAGACTGCGTCATGGGAACTCTGGTCACTTACCGGGACCTTCCTGCAGGCCCGATGAAGGTTAAGTTCAAGGGTGAGATATCGCGGCATTACTTCTGCCGGCAGTGCCACATGCTGTCCCCCTGCATGTACACGGATTCTGCTTCCCACATGTTGTGCAACGACTGCCTCAAGGATCAGCTCTACAAGCTCAAAAAGTACGAAATCCACTGTCCAGATGAGCGCAAGGATGTTTCCCTAGCACGGATAACGTACTCCCGCTTGGCCCATTTTGTCCATGCGCGGCCTAATTGTGTCGTTTAAAAAGTGGTTCCCCAAATCTTCTCCACCACCCAAACCACGAATAGCGTACAGCTACAGCATGTATTATTTTTTATAACAAAAATTCCTTTGCCAACCCTCCCCGACCTTTTTGACTATGGTTCCTGGGTGTTTTTCATTTCTGAAATCGACAAATTCACGGCATTTGAATAACGACTTCAGGAAATATTCGCTTCACGTAGCTTTCAAGGTGTGCGCAGAGTGTGCATAATGTCTTTAAGCCACTGTGTATTGTCAAGTTTAATGAACGTGAGGCGTACGTGAGAACCCTGTATAGAATCACCATGTGTGAAAAGATCAAATATTTCGGACCTAGCCAACTAGGAAAACACACACAACCTCTTGAAACATGTGCCCAACGTAAACCTTTGCGAACTAACAATGAAGTAAATGAAACCTCTACAAGATGTGATCACATATTGAGATCAAGTGCAAACACCATGCGTTTATCTTGCAGCTTTTCCTAGTAACATACTTTAGACATATTATTCAAACTTGCAACATGGGTACACCAAGAAGTGCTTGAAGATTTGTGCGAGAAGTTTTAAATTTCAATGTTTCCATTGATTGTGCTTTCTTTTACACGTTGTATTTGTAACTGTGCACAAAGCACCCGATTTTGAAACAGCAGAAACCCACATGGGCTAAATATATACTTAATGAATAACAGCAGAGTGCATGTCCAAATTTCGGAATGAAAGGCTAGCACTGATAAATTAATATCATTTCAGCAAAAGTTCTACACTTCGTAGCAGTTGCAAGAAGTATGTCCTCCAAATATGGAGAAATGACGTTTCATTTAACTGTTATCATCTTTTCACTTGCCAGAGCGCTAATTAACCGGTACATCCCCAGCTACAGCATAAACTCTCTATACGACAAATCCTCAGGGGACCATGTATAAGGAAGCATGGGACTTCAACAAAGCGTTATATCAATTCAGTTTATTTTCCTTAAAGACCCCAGATTTCAGAGGTAGTACATAAGGGGTGGGTATAAGATTAGAATTTACACCCGTTCGAGTAACATAAGCGCGCATATATGTATTAATATATAGTATACATATTCTAGTATATTCACACATGTATACACACACATTAATGCTTACATATGTACACATGCACGCATGTACAACGTATCATGTACAACGTATTTGGACATGGTCAGTGACATGTTGTAAAAATACGTATTGGCAGATTATGTCGACAATGGTAGGGGCGGAGGCCGTTAAAGCTTGCTGCCATGCGAACAAAAAAACAAGGCTAAAAATGTTGATGTTTGTGAACATGGTCGTGAAACCTGCTGCGAGTGGCTGGTCCGGTATGATATGCGTGCTGCGGGCGTTAAATAGGGTGCTTGATGAAGGGGAGTACTGTAAGTGAGTTTGGGGCAAAGACAGAGGGAAGTGATGCGCCGAAGTAAAACGAGATCCGGACGCCCAGATAGCAATTTGAGTGACGTGACTCTGATGTTATATTAGTATGACGAATGGATGAATCGAGTGACGTCGTTTTGTACAGCTTCAAGAGCGTTAATATGATATGCTTGATGCGGATTCCAGACTGCTTCGCGACGCTAGATAAAATATACGCCTTTGGATGCCTTTTACTAAAATATTTGTTTGGAAAAGCTTACATTATAAAATTAGAGGTGCAGACATACCAGTAGGCTCGATGGCGTGCATATTTAACACCTCTTCGCCGAATCGTTGGTATTTTCTCACAGTATTCTTGGCCTCCAGTCTTGCGATACTACAACCCACGCCGAATCACTGACGCGGAGCTGGTCAGCATGCATTATCTGGGGTCGGGATATAGGTTGAGTCGACTGAGGTGAACAATATCACTCAGTGGGCGCTCAGACGCTACCATAGGCTTGATAAGGTCAATCTCATTAGTGTCTTCGGTAACCTGGTACAAAACAAGGTATAGGATCTCTGTAGCGTAGTAGAAGCTTCACATAGAGACAAAATCTTCGATGTCGAAACAAGAGGAGCGTTATGAGACCACGAGTGTTTTCAGTATTCTGGTGACGTCTGCGACACTATGGTAACATAGGATTTCGATATTCATATGAAGGGACACATAATGCCTATTTGTTGTCGGGGTGAGCTGTAGAACGCTGTCTCGTAGAGCCTACTGGTGACTTAGGAGTGCTGAAGCTTAGAAGGCATTATGCTTCGATATATGTGCGCCCGATCAAAATAATCTGTATAGCAATTTCGAAGAGTGAAATGCTACAAAAGTCCGAGAAAATGAATATCATCCTTCAAAACTTTCCTTTAGTAATATCCAAACTGTTCAATGCAAACAACATTATAGTTCATTCTCCAATTGAGCAGCAAAAGTTTCTGCACATATTTATGAAGTCTTGCCTCCTTTATTACGATCAAAAGAAAGGCCCGTGGAATGTGCTCTATAATTCAAACACACCCTCAGATATTTCAAGCTCGTGATCTGGTCACCATACTTGCTGATCAGTATGTGGAGTACCCTAATAAACCAAAGTGTACTGTTAAACTGCCTCTCGGGCAACTTGAGGTATCATTAGCATGTTCTGTTACTTATGGCTCTCATCATCTTTTTTTCTGGCTAACTATAGAAAATGTGAAAGCTTCGTGTGTGGCATAACTTCGCATCTAAAACATAAATTGATAAGGTGAAAAGCAAATTTGTGAAGACCACAGAAGAGGACATGAAGCATGCTGGTCTTCTGATAATTTTGTCGCCAAAGGCTCTAATAGGACCTCTCCATTCATTACCAATGTATGCAGCTTCCACATAATTTAGCTATCTAAGGTATAGCTTGACCTACTGAAAAAGCAGAGATATATTATTTAAGACTACGCGACTGACAAATGACCATAAGGAGCAAAATAACAAAAACGTTTGATTTGCAAGAAAAGCGAAATAATTCCTCTCTTCGCCAGGCACTATGCATGACACAGTTTTTCTCAATATATCCAACTTAGTGGCTTTTCGCATCAATAATCTCTCAATAATATCTAAGTAAACTCAATAACAGCTCAGACTGTAATTTTCAATAATTTAATGCTACAAAAAAAAACAATACCTTAGCATTACCGCCTATAGAACTTGCACTGAGGAAATGTTTTGTCGGATGTAATGGGATATCTCAATATGGCACTTAACAAAATTAGATTATTGTGATAAAACGCTATTAAAACGCAGACGTTCTTGAAGTAGGTCGACATGATTAGAACTTTTGTCTGCTGTGTTGCTCTTTTGAAATGCTTTCATAACTCTCGCGACTCTGTAATTGTACCTCGCACTTAGCTGTTACTTGTACCCAAATGCCTTGAGGGAAATTAATTGGTACGACTGACAATAGGAGAAATACGCTTTCGGAAGTATCTCGCTTTTTGTTTCGCCTAACAAACCGTTTCAGATAACAAGCATTATGGCTTTCGAATCCGGAGACGAAATGCGACAGAGCGTATTTTGAAATATTCGTAGTTCAAAGAAGCCTCTGAGCTGTCCCTGTGATTTATTGAGCATAAATGATAGCCGGTAATACATTGAACGAGTATTAAGTTTGGAAGCGACGTCGAGTGGAAGCTGAGAAGTGCAGCATACATTGTTCATACAGGAATATAGTCATCCGAGTTCACAAGGTATATGTTTGGTTGCCACTGAAGAGGTGTTAACTGCCTTACGATGTAAGCAGTAAGCTTGCGATGGCTGCTTTTTCAAGTAGGGTGGTTTGCTGCACGAGTTGGGACTATTATAGCTTCGCTGCTTCTTATGAATTGCTTATGAATATTACTAAATCTTAAGCAAATGAACAAACACATGCAAATTCCTGCCTGAAGTTATAGCTATAGAAAACTCTAAAAAATGTAGGAAAACTATGGAGGGAACTTAGCTACGAAGAGGGAAAGCTTCAGTTGAAACGAAGTCGGCGCATGCGAGAGGTGAACAAATTTTTTTCGCCCAGGCGTAGGAGCGAGGCAATCAGACCTAGGCATGGTGCTATGGCTCCAACACTCAGGGGTTACCGGATGCTTTCTAGAAACGCCTTTATCTTACAGTGGAGACATCGAGTAGGCCGGCGACGATGTTCTTTGGTACACCAATGAATTTGTCTTTCGCAGAAACATTACATAGAATGCAAGGAGATGTCAAGCACCAAGTGTACCAAGTGTGGCCATAAAGTGCCATCCACCTCATGGATGGAGCACAAGACTGATTGCCAGCCGAAGTGTGACAACGACTTTCCACGTAAGGTAAGCTTTAGCTTGGACATACTGCAACTGTCCTCTTGCTTAGTAAATAAGATGTGCAGAGCATGAGACTAGCAGACATTTATTTCTAAAAGAAAATCGAAACAACTCGTGTTGCAGAGCATCCGTTTTGATGTTTTAACATGAATTATTGTACCTTGTCGGGCCCTTAGGCCCTCTCTGTAGCGCGCACGGGGGAAGCCTTTGAAACGCGCGCCACAACGGCACTCGTCGCATGGAGCATGCGCACTGATCGCATTATCGTAAGAACTCGCGCGGGGACTGCCGGGAAGGGAGCTGCCCGATAAGAAGGCAGCGAAGACGGCACTCGGGGCTTTTTGCGGGGCGCGGGCCTGGGGAGGCGCTGGTGGGGCGTGGCCCGTCCAGGTTTCTGTCCGAGCGTGCTACAGAGCAGGGGGAAAAGCGTCTTTGTATTGTGTCTGCATGAAAGAGTGCTCTTGTTGTTCGCTTTTGGGACTATCTGCGCGCCTGGTTCGGTGCTTGCTTGCTTTCTGCGCTTTATGCATTCAGTTATCGCCCGAAAGTTTGTGTTGGTCGATGGTTTGTAGCGGCCGTTCTTTCGTCGCTCCCTTTGGCTTGTATATTTTGTTGCCTCGCTGTTTTGCTGCTTGCTTCTTTGCTTTTGCTGCTTTTTGCTGCTTTGCTTCTTTACTGCTTGCTTCTTTGCCTTGTTCTTTTCTGCTATTGGCCGCGAGGCTGCGGTAATATTGAGTGTTACATTCTATCGCAAATTAAAGCGCTTCTTGTTCCTTGCGCCTTTGGTCCTTTGTCGTGCTGGTCGCGGCTCGCGGACCCCCTGAGCGAAGGCGAGGGGCCTTCAACCTGAAAGTAGAATCACACAGTACGACCCAAGAATAGTTGGTGTAAAGTCAAAATATCGCTATCGCTTTGCAAAAGTGGTAAAGAAAAACAATAGAATTGGGCAATTGATGCATAAATTTTATTTCGGATTACAGAGTGAGTAATAAGAGCAATAAGGGAATGGAATGAAGTTTACCAAACAGGTTTGAACATCGGCCCTTCTATCCATAGATTGCACACTAACATAGTCCTTCACTTTAGGAAAGGAAATGAATCAGTGTTAGAATAACGTGAAAACAAAAACGTTCATAACAGTTTGTTGCGATTGCAGTGATGTACGATAGCGCCGCTTGTTATTTTAGGGCGGCAGCTGATCTGTCTCTGCTCCCTCATAATTTTGATGGCCACCTTTGTCACATAAAAAAAACACAGCAAATGAAAAATTAAGTAAGCCCAAGCTGAGAAGTGAGGCATGCGTATTTCAATTTTGTTCCCTAATCTATTTGTTTCGTGACAGTCGTCTTATATTGGAGCTTCGGCATGCTTGCATAAGATGTCGCCGGCAAATATGGGACATTGTCCGCTCATGTCACACCGTTGATTTTTCCCCTTCCATGTTTTCCTGTCCTCGATGCGATGCAAATGTGTCTGTTCCTCACAGGAAAACGATCATTGTCCTTCCACTCATTGAATAAGGATGACAAGCGAAGATGTGCATGTGGGCCCCTTAGAGGCGAACTGCACTTCCGCCACGGGTCGGTCTAGCATTTCACTATCTTATGGATCGGCCCACATATGGGGAGTGCTTAACGCATAAATCAGTACTGCTGCGGGTTAGCCCGGTGTTGGCTTATCTTCGGGATCTTTTTCCTACACGCGGACGCGATAGTGGAGAAAGTAGCGCTTAACAGCTTCCCCTAAAAAGAGGCTTAAATTAAAACTGGTCAAGCAAAGAATGCCGCTGGAGCCAGCGTTTTCCGAAGATTGTGAAACGCCAGGCCGACCCGCGGCGGAAGTGCAGTTCGCCAATGGGACTTACGTTCAGAAAAGTTTGTTGCAAGCAGGGTTGAGTGAAGACCTAGGAATGCATATTAGAGCGACGAGTAAAGGACTACTTCAGAAGGAGGGACTATCTAGAAAGCAGAAAATGGGCGCAACACTTCCAAATGTTTATGCTGAGGATGATGTCGACAGAGTACAACAAATGCTCATGCGTGGGGCTCACTCCGAAAAACCACAGCCAACAAAGCATCCAGCTGGATCTTGTTCCCAAAAAGACAAACAGGATGGTCGCTAACGCAGTTGGTGCTGGGAAGAGATTGACACGACCGATACAGGCCTAGGTAACTGTAGAAGGTATATAGGAAAGTGTTGAGGAAGAGAAGAAATTAGGAAAGTGCATACAAAAATGTCAGCATTAAAATCATCTGTAGCATACCTCAGTAACCCAAGCAGGCTAGGTGACCACTTGTCACCGCCTCGTTTCACATGGGAAGCCAATAAATCATCATTCTCGTCATGATAATCAACAACCACTTTTCTTGATATGAAAGTCCTCCATCAACCCTCACGGCATCGATTCGGCGCTCCTATCCATTATTGGCAACTCACTTTTGAAGAAAAAATGTAATGCTCACAAGAGGTAATTGAAGTTTGCTGCTGGAGGCCTTCAACTTGCAGTAAGTGTAAAATTAGGTAGTGGTCATCATTCTGTGCATTTAGCTTCTTTTCAACGAAATTTCTTGACAGAAACTTAAAGACCTTGCTCGCTCTCTTCACAGTCACAAGGCCCAGCATCCATCGAGCCTGAAAAGACTACGTGCAAGCACTGTGGGAGGAATGTAAAAGAATCGATCATGCCGCGTCACCTGGAAGTATGCTACGAAGTGCGAACTACTTGCGCTTACTGCGATAAAGATGTCGCTCGGAAAGACATCAAGGTGAGCTTACGAATTTCGTTTTGTTACTTCAGCGCTCATCTTAAATAAACCAAAATACCGATACAGACGCAACTGTCTGAGTTGTATTCGCTGGGAAGTGCATATATGATGTGCGCAGAGAAATCCAAAAGAAATATATGAATCACACATTTGCCCCACAGTTGTGTGATTCAGATGCGTATGAACGACATCGGTACATTGCGTTATCTAAAATACAGATTCCGCCACTTCCACACATAACTTCTCGCTCCAACGTTTGTTTATAATGCGTGTACTTTTCCTGTTTATCAAGTTTAGCTGCAGGAAGTATTTTATTAAACGACGGGAACGCGCTGTCATTTGGTAATCATTGGCAATACTAGACTAGTGAGCAATGCCTGTCAAAATCACATATTTCATCTCCTATCCAGCTAACTATCGATGCAGTCAATGTTTTTTATTACCATACAATGGCTATTGAATATCTTGACCCGAATCAAGTGTAGTCGATCCATCAGTTGACACCGCCACACACACACACAGACCGAAATATATATATATATATATATATATATATATATATATATCTTTCCAAAAAGAACAGGTTAAAATTTAAGAAAATGCTGATCTACGACCTCCACCAAGTTCTTGTTTTTAACTCTGAAAATCCCAAGCGAGTTCTCAGCTTAAAATGACAAGTGCATAGGACGTTGTATCCGCAGCTTGAAGCTATGTTTTATCATACTCCTAAATCTATTTGACAATATTTAAAGAATGACTTTTCAGCAAAACAATTTTAACAAAAGACACGGTGAATTTTGTCATAATCACCCATGGCATGAACAACTCGACTATACTTTAACATAAAATATTCAAGAATAACTGGTGTGGTTACAGATTTGAAGATAGCACCCGCTGAAAGGCATGCTATCTTAGTCGAATATATTAAAGGTCCACAGAGAGGATTACCGTTGTCAAATTGTCCAGACATTCTTCAGAGCAACTTTCGCAAATACATTACATTGTTATGCCCAGCGTTTTGGCGGCAGTTAAGTACGTTTTTCGGGATCTCATGACTTCATTCAAACATATAACAACAGCGTGCTTTATATGTGTCAAACAGTTCTTCTAAATAGTACAAGACTTTGGTTAGGCAGTCACACACTCTCAGTTAAGTGATTCTCGTAGATGATTCCCGCAGATGTCAGATGTCAAAGTATGACGATGGCTGGATTTCCGGCCAGGGTGACCGCAGTCTAATCAGCGCGCATTACAGAAACGTTTCGTACCCTGGTTCAGTTGTGCCACGCTAAACGCATCTTATGAAGGCTAATTTGGAATCTTTCAACGTACTGCTTCACGGGGCCCTCGTGTTTTGCGTCTGAACGCCAAATGCAATCTATCAAGCAGCCGACAAAACAATTATAATTTACAATTCTTCCAGCAAATAGTACTTTGTCAAAAGGCTAGCTTCTTCCTGTTTTACAGACTCGAGTTCATGATTACAGAATAATGTTTTATTGAGCTAATAAGCGCAATACTACAATGAAGCTACGGAAGGGGGTCTCAGAGCACAATGCTTTAAAAGGAGTTCTTGTCAGGTAGCACCAAAAAATAACAATATTAAGCCACACCGTAAAAAGTGCAAAGCAGGCAAAGGAACGGACATAATAATACATCAGTTCTTGAATTGTTCAACCTAACTTTGATAATACAAAAGTAGTACAAAATAATAGAGGTAAAGCAACAATGAAATCCAAAATATATGAAATATTGCATACAAATTTTGTTATTGCACTCCTGTTATGACTTATAAAAAGCCTTCAACATCTTTCATAAACATTAGTAGTATTCCGATTGCTTCACTCCAAACTTGGCTACCTGATATTTTATTCTTCAATGTTTAACTTGTTCTTTATAGTGTGCTATAGTTTCGAATGTTCGGCCCTCGCTAGTCTCTTTCTGACAACATTCTGCAATTTACTGTACACTTGTTTTTCATAAATTGACACTTGCATCAATTCTTACAATTGCAGGCGCATACTGAGGAGTGCAAGCGTAAGTTTGAAGAAACACGCGAGGTAAGACACCCGAATTTTTCTTCCATCTTTCTTCAGTGGGCCAAGAGGCATTTTGGTAGTGCAATTATACAGCCAAACGTCCATAAAACAAAACGTGGTCTTCCGGAATTCTCGGTTCTATAAATTGTTTTCGGAATCCTCCGATGACTACTCAGAGCCATATATTTTTGAAAACGTCGAAGCAACGAAGGAAACTGAGCTGGGTGCCAGGTACAATAAAGCTTGGGGGCTGAAATACTTGCCGCAAAGAAAGTGGTAACAAGAAACTTAAGTTCTCGAAATGCCTTGACATTTATTCATGCTTTCGTGTCTCAACATTGCAAAGCTTCACAACGGCTTTGCCAGATGCGGCCCTAGACTTTATCGCAGCCTTGTTGAAATGGAATCGCGGTCAACGATAAATGCATACGTACACCGAAGAAATATTAATTTTTTATTTTTTTCAATACATACACGTTTTTCGTATGATTCTTGTGTTTGCAACTTACCGAAGCTCTATACTTCGCGAAAGAACTGCCAGGGGCAGTGGGTCTTGTTCAACCGAGGCTGAACAGCAAATATCTTTAAGAACGTCCAATAAAACTTAAAGCTTAACGAAGTGTCTACCTGTCCACGTCAAAGCAAGAACCGGAATGTATGGCTCAATTGTTTGTAAAAATTATTGTTTTGTTACGATTTAACCTCCTCATAATATAATAGTCATATACTTTACCATTTGGCCGCAAAACGCAACGGTGGAAAATGGTTAATACATAAACAGAGCTGATATGTGCTAAATCGTAGGTTATGTCCAATAACACCTCTCAGCTATCGGTTCATAATGTAAACTGAAGGCAGCCGATTCGCGTGGATTTCACTCTGTGTATTCATACTTTTTTGTAGCGCAGACTCTTTCTATTTTTCGAAGCTTGCATTTGTCAACATTTCTGATTTTTTTGTATAGATCTCGCGAGTGAGAAGAGCTCTCGTGAATAACGTTGCCTGGCCTCTACTAAAAAATGTTTCCCTTGGAAATATTTGTTATTCCGCCATTGATTAAGACTTCATGAACCAGCCCTCGTTGATATTTCATAGATGGCTCAAACATATATACCAGTCGCGAATAATGTTTGTGTGATACATTATATCTTGAATATATTATGTATTTCCATCTACCGCAGTGCAGCACGATGTTACAAAAACATGAAAGGATTTTTTGAAGGAAGAAAGCTTCGGAGCTAAACGAAAAATTGTCTTCGTCTTGGGATTGCACCGCGGACTAAGACCTTTCACTGACCGTCGCACTGGCAACGGGGCTAATCAGACCAGCCGCTACAGCTCGATCGAAATGCGACGACGCTGAACATAGCAAATAAGTTCTGCGGATCTCCGCAAGGTTGATGAATATTAGGCCAGTGAAGCATTGGCGCCCAACGAAGAGTCGCATGAAGCCACAGAATAAACCAGTAGGGTATCTTCTTTAGCTTCGCTCTTTACTCGGGTGCATAATATTTTCGATGACCATGGCCATGTTTTCGATTGGCATTGCAGTTCCGTTTGAAACAGGGTGGCGACAAATAGCCACCTAACCCACTTGTGCTAGGAGGTTTGCATCTATTGAATTATAGCATTTTATTCTAGGCGTATATTATATTCTCGCTCTTCAGTAAAACAAATTTCTCTATATGGTACAAACACTTATGCTTCCAACAATCTGAGCATCATTAATCTCTTCCCTAGTATTTTTCACCTCATTATTACTCTAAAGATATATTTCTTATCGAGCTGCTGACTCATTGTCCTGTCATTGTTGAATTTCAGTACTTGTGGAAGCGTAATTTCCATACCATTAAACTTGCTCCCCAGTTTGGATTTCCGCTGAACTAATATGTCCTTATATCTGAGGACGCGCGAAAGAATGTCTCCACAAAGATAAAATAAGCAGGAGTAGGCAGCCGCTCTTGTGCTTTCCATGTAGGTGCGTTTACATCGGGAACCTATTAGAAAGGCCTGATGCATTTCCTTTCTGCTACCCAATTTCTCTTCTTGTTTAGCTATCTTCGTGTATGTGCGTGTCGTTTGGGCGCTTTTTAAAGGTCTCGATTAGGAAACCACCAACAGCCCCAACAGCAGACCATGGTGTACGTTCGAATGTCTGGCTCCAGCAGCTGCGGCGTATATGCTCCGCCATAAAACCACACACGTTTTATTATTTGTATCATCGTTACATTGCCGCCCCTCTAAAATGAAGTGATCAGCTCAAGCATATTTGCGTTTACTGGGAGTGCGTGGAACAGCTATTTTTTTCAATAATTCAGCGCTGCTTGCTTTTCCGTATGAGATATATAGATTGTGTTTACCTACTGCTGGCCCGTCCCTTGACTATTGTAACCATAGCATGCGCTTTTTTCCCTCTTTAATTCCAGGCAAGCGATGCTGCAGCTGCCGCTTCTGGAAACTCCAAGAAGGTAGGAGCACATCACGTTTTATTATTTGTTGTCAGTGTTGTGCTCTATCGTTATAAATCAGAATGGTCTACGAAGCGAACACATGCAAAACTCACCTCTTTTCGTGCTTTCTAAACACAAACCCTGGGGCGCTGTAGCGTACAACTATTCGAAACTTTTCTATTCAAATTCTGCAGTCAGCACCCTGTGACTGGTCGAAAACTTTTTGGACTACCCCCCCTTCACCTGCCTATCAAGCTATGTCACGAAAATCGGGACAGCTCCCCATCTGATATGACGTGAGCACACTAAATATGCATGATTTGGCCGAACAATAAAATAGTTATTTCTGATTCGATGCCTTTTCAACATTAGCCCTCGGCTATTGGTCAAGAGTTTTCTGGCTGCACCCACTTCATCTGCCTATCACGCGACGTCACAATACCGCGAGAACTCAGCAAGTCAAAGTGCAGTGTACGCATTAAAAATGCAATAATATGCCAAACAAAAGTGAATATTCTTCTGTATAGCCGCAGGCTGCCCAGTTCCGGAAGGAATAAAAGATTGCTGCCACCAATCACTCGCGCACTGGCTACTCGCACCTGCCGGAGAACATGGGTTTATCTGCGCATAATAAAGCTTTCTGCGTGGCCATGCAACGTCTTCAAGCACATTCCGCACGTTTACGACCTCGTTCTACCAACGCTTCTTTGTTGAGGATCCGTTTTTGTGTCATTCTTCACCTGCCATTCCATGCAGCCGCAATTTTCGGCCAGCGACTGCAAACGAACTGAGGGAAAGCGGACCAATTGCAGACGCCGGCACCACCCTCTTCATCCGGTTATGGATTTTCAGTGCAGTGGCTCGGCCCTATCGAATCCATCTCCACTTGAGTGTGTTCCTCGCCTCGTGCTAGCCAATCAGATATGACCAGCCGCTCAATGTAGACAATGTTATTCGTTTTTCAAGCAAACAAAAGTGACCTCCTATGATCGAGGAGAGCGTTTAATTGGTCTGTTCAGACAACCCTGTGAGTCACCGCCCGATGTTTGCGTCAGCGGTTACGCAAATTTGACGTCAGGAGATTGGAATAAAAACATATTGGAATAGTTTTGCGTTATAGGGCCCCTGTAAGAAAATTGTACGTGGTAGGTGTTAGCACGAGAATGAGCTAAGGACCGCGGTAATAACGATCGAACAAAAAGATGTTAGGTGTAATGGTAAAAAACAGGAAGTTAGTGGTGTGGATCAGCATGCAAACAGGTATGGCCGGTATTCCAGTTGACGTTCAAAGAAAGAAATGTTATGCAATGCGTAAGAAGTAATGCAATGCGTTACATGTAATGTAATGCGGTTATTTAATTCGAAAGCTAGATGACCGCTGGTCCATTGGAGTTACAAAATACGTGTCAAGGGATGGAAAGCGCACTAGAAGACGGTAGGAAATTAGGTGGTTGATGAAATTAAGAAATTTGCAGGTGCAAGCTGGTATGAGCTAGCGCAAGACAGGCGTAATTGGAGATTGCTGGGAGAGGAGTTCGTGCTACAGTGAACATAAAAAATTTTCTCCATAAATGGGAGCAATAGTTGAGCTTAGAGAGTGCGCTTCTTTTTTCCGGTCAAGTTTTCACTGAGCAAGTTATTACCCTTCTCTCAAAACTACCCGTGCTAGGCCTCGCAAAAGAGTATTCAGTTCTTTTTCCTCGAAACCTGCTTTACTATTTCAATAAAACGGTAAACCTCTCTTTGCCATCATTGCTAAGCTCAAGAGTGCAGAGAGCAAGCATAGAGCCTTTCTGAAATCAAAAGTTCTGTTAATGTGGCTTAAGGACCACAATTTCTTGGAAAACTCAGGCAGCGTTTATTGGCTCTAAGAAAGTAATTGGCCCACATGATCACGTTGCGTAGAATGCTTTCGGCTGGGGTACCAAAAGACATGCTCACTTAATTAATGCATCGCCTTAGGGTCAAGTTGAGTCTTGTGACAACGCAGCCAAGCTTTATAGTGGTTTCAGAAACAGGGGCAACAAGTACCTTTAATTATAAATCAATGAAATTTATTTTATACTTCAGTATGCATGCAAGAAAGTCATTTTCGAATAAAAGCTACACAAGTAGCTTGAGATCTTTCAAATGATTTTGCTAGGCAAAAGCAATGAAATTTAATGTGCACAATTATGACAGCTCAAGGCAATCACTAACGCCATGCGAATGCTGCAATTCCTGGGAATGTGAATGCAATTTAAAAAAAAGGTGAATAAGATGTTTTAGCATTGTTTTGCGCCAGAGGAAACGGCACAACATAACAGGAAGGTAATAATATTTAGAACACCAAACAAAACGTCGAGTGCAACTAGCTTCAACTTTTGTATAGCTTGACCGAGACTGGAAAGGAAGCAAATTTTCTACTGATCCTGCATTTATGATGTTATATAATGAAGAATTATATCTCGAATACCGAGCGCATTGCCACATTTCTTAATATAGCCGGAAGCGCGCTAAACACGTTCCAATGTCCACCGTGATTCCCAGTTTAACGGTGCAGCTCGAGTCTTCATGAAAATGCTACGTTATTGCCTATCTTGCTCTCTGCGGAGTTGAAGCACTCATACACTTAAATAGCAAAGAATCAGCGTTAGAGTGACAGGAAGTACGCTTTCTCTGTGCTCAAGCGACTAGGAGCTTTTTTTCTTCAAACTGCCTACGACAAATTTACACTGCCAGTGCATAAAGGTAAACAATAGAATCTAAATGGGGTGGAAAGATTACAGATTTTAATTACTAGATGTCCCCTACTTAAGTCATCCGAATCTAGATTTTGACGTTCTTCTGCTAGCACTTCTCTTCGTCATTGCCGCTTTTCCTTTTGGGGAGCCTCAGTTGCACAGCTATTCATGACCACTATATTTATGGGAAATTCGCAAGTGTACATCCGTGGTAGGCCCCACTAACAGCAGTGCCTTAGACGATGCTCCAGACTGGGGGTAACAGCACATAAAATGCTACATTCGCTTTGCATGCAAGACAGCGAGGTTCTTAGTGCTCAAAAGTTTTGGCATGGTAAGATGCCTAGCATGCCTTTCCAGGGGAGTATGATGAAAGCATAAATGACATGTACAATGCGCAACAGACACAAAATGTACGCAAAAGACAATTCTCAACATATAAAGTACTTCATTGCGACCAGCGTTTCAAGAAAATTTGATTGCCTTGATTGCACGAGCTGCACAGGCAGCGCTGGCCCATAGTCCAAGGACGTGTCTCAGCTCAAGGTATGACAGTCTGTGGTGAATGTTCAGTGAGAAATTACAGGGCAGTTGCAACAATTTTTTGACAAATGTCCATTAAATTCTCTGGGCGCATTTTTTTGCACCCTTCAGTCATTTCTTCAGAGCAGCAGGCTTGAGATTTGCGCAGATTTTTTTCCCAGTTGGATTCATAACCCTCGAACCAGCTCCTCGTCAGTTATTCCTCATCTCCTCATCAGTTATTGGCCTGACTGTGTTGGGGTGCTATACGTGTAGCATGCTCTGATCTATAGGAAGGCTACAGTGACAGCATTGATGAGTCGACGACTGTGAGTTGAGCGCGTAAAGTCATGTTCCATGTGGACGGCCAAGGAGCAGGTGGCAAGTAGTGCTGCGTAGTTGACTGCACGAACATGAGTCCTTGCAAGCTGCGCACAGTTTGAGCCGATGTCGATCACGTTCACCCAAGGTTAGACCTAGCGCCGTCGCCGAGTTCGCGTATCTGCTACCGGTAGACCTGATCTGAATGTTCAGGTATTAGGCGGAAGACCACTACTTTTTAGTTAACTTTCAAGCTTATGGTTATTAACAATTTTTCATTCGCGCAGTGCACACACAAAAAAAAAGTCACAAGCGATGACACCGTGCGCTATCAACGTCAGTACTTTTCCATTCTTTAAGAAAACTAATCGTATTCGCTGGTGCTTCCACAAAAAATTATGCTACCTACGTGGGTCTATTTCTGCATATTATTATGCTGACTCTTAATTCAACTTTCGAGATGCACTGTCCGCTTGTTATCCCAACACTCTAAGAACAGTTTACTTCCTTTGGAGTGCCCTTTCTGATAACGCGCGTGCCGTTCGTTACTGGAAAGTTCCGGGTTCACAGCGTTAAAGAACGTAAACGCATCAAGGCAGATGACGATTATTGTTGTGTGGCAGAAGGGGGCACTCCAAAGGGTGTAAACTGTTCTTAGAGTGAAACGTGCATCAAGCGCTGGCTCCATTCATAGAGCAGCATAAACAACCGCCTCGTTCAGCTCCCAATGGTGTCACTACTAGAATCGGCGTTCTTGTGAGAAAAAAATACGCGTTCTCTAAATGAGTGGTCAGACACGCTAAGCCTGTATTTTGTGTACTTCATGGAAAACGCGGAATTTGCGTACATGGTAATAGTACTATAAATGAATAATAGGCAGTATAACAATACAAACTATATCGATCTCTCACTGGCTGTTTTCGAAGGTGTCTGGTCGCTAACTACAGCGTGACTCAGTGATGCGATGCTGCTTAAATGCGCAAAAGCTGCGTTATTTACCATGTTCTGACATCATTTTATGTTACCGCGGCGCGAGTTCTATTACATTTCAAGCGAACGACGAGCGGTCTCTTTACTTGCTGCTGTAAACAAATTCAGCACTAGGTGCTTTGGACCATCACTGGCGCTTATTCGGTAAATTGTGCGCTCTATCAATCCTCGTAGAAGTGAAAAGGCAGCGCGCTACTACATATTATAGCGAGTATGCAAAACGCTTTCTTCCGCAAAGGCGAAACACTTAAAATAGCAAACAGCCCGCATGTAGTCAGTGGTTGCGGCTAGTCTTGGTCTTGTGTTGCAGCGCGATGTAGTGCGCCGGGCGACGAACTTTCTCAAGAAACTACTTCTCCTGACGGCGGGTGGAATGAGGGAGGCGATTTAATGGCTGTATGTCTGGTTGAAACCACAGCCCTGCCTTTTGGCAACTCCGATGAGCTGGGGCAGCGTGCAGTTGACACTGCCACAAGACTACATAGCGCTAATGGTCCGGTGCGGTTACGAATCACCATAATGTGTGCTCCTCACCTCTTTAATATTGATCGCTGGCGCGACCAGCACGCCTTTCACGTCTGGCCCTCTGGGATGCGACAATTATTCGCAATAACAGATTCGCTCTACTGCTCGGTCAAGTATGGGATTATTTTCCGCTCGTTCTTTTTTTATTTGAAGTTATTTTCAAATTTGCCGAGAGTTTGTATCATCGGGTGCGTGACAGGAGGCCTAATAAACGCGAAATTTCCCTTACTCGGACATGGTCGAAAAGTTGCCGGGGTTACCATCAAAGGTTGTTCATTTGAGTGTACGAAATGACCTGGACGCCCAGATTAAAGGGCCCCTGAAACGGTTCGGACAAATTTTGTAAACACGTAAGGTACAGCTTAAGTAGAACATTCGCACCACAATTTAAGTGAAGCGCTTCGTAATAATGGAGCTACAAGCGATTACCAGTTACCCTCCTCCCTAGCCATGGTTTTCCTCCTCAACTCGTTCGCCGAGCGATCGGGGCTAAGCTCCGCCTTCACTGGCTCTGCGCCACGATGCGACGCCACATCGACCATTTCCGGTTGTTTTGGAGCCCGCCCTCGACCGCGAGAAACCTCTCCGCTAGCCGCTTGGCCGTCGACTCCAAGCGAAAGCTATCGAAGCAGCGTGCGTTGCAAGCATTCTGTCGTAGCGCCAAACGTGTCTCACACAGCGCCAATCACATAGCGCCAGTCACACATTACCTGAATATTTTGACTGGACGGTGGAGGCATAAACTCAAGCTGATGAAGAAACCTTAGCGATGACGTACGTGAGCTGCCTGATACGGGTGCCTGCCTCCACGGTCCAGCCGCCCGTGGGCGCAGAGCTTAACCAGCCAAAGAAAGAGCTAATATTGCTATAACCAAGTGTAAAATATTTTAAACATTTACAAAAACAACGTGTTAACGAATATACTCCTGCGAAAAATTTACACCAGCAGCAAAGAAGAATATATTTTGTTACTGCTACTGTTTGTGGTTGAGCTCTATGCCATCATGTGTCTGCACCGTGCAGACCATTCACATTTGCACTTCTGTTCATCACCTCAAACGACACGCAAGGGGACACGGCCAGGCCCTGTCCCCTTGCGCTTGCGTTTACCCTAATACCGGACTCGCGAAACGCTATTGCGTTAGTAATAATCTTCCGTTGTAATGTGACGGCCGCAATCACACACATCCTGGCGCCGATCAGCCACTCCTGGCGCGGCAGCCAGTCTGCTCGTGTACTGGCTTGCAGAGGGACACGATGCCGGAGCTTGACCAATTGCCAGTCGCTACGTCTACAGTCCACAACGCAACAAAGTCGAATGAAAGCGCTAACGAAAAGACAAACCGATACTGACGGCGCAGCTCTCGTCAAAGACGGAGCACGTTGTAGCACAAGCAAATGACACTTGCTGTGTGCCGGAAGTGCTTAAGTGTACTGAAAAATTTTTCTTGTGCATTGTACCCGGCTCAACAACACTGCGGGCCAACATTTTTTTTGTTTCTTAGGGAAAAGTAAACGTCATTGTAAACACCATCAACACTGTCGTGAATGTTTGGCTGTATTATTGTCACATAACCTGTAAACATTGAAACCCACGCTGTTTCAGAGTGAAACTTGCCATCAGAAACAGCAAAACTGAGTGTACCAGCCGATTCCGCAACCAATCCCGAGCTACGCCGACGTCCTGAAACATGGCAAGCGCACCAAGAGTAACAATGCCACCGATTTCAAGAGGTACAAATAATCAAATCATCCCAAGCAGCACTATAAATTTGTGGATAAAGGACGAAGCTGCTTTGTAAGTGAGCATATATTCTTCCATTCCGGTTTCTTCATACAGAAGCGCCCCATCACGAGATCGTCAGGACAGGAAAACATTAACCCGTCATAAAAAAGAAGACAATTCTGCTGGAACCCCACAGTCCAGGAAAATAAGTGGAAGCGAGCGAACCGGCACAAAGTCTTCATTCTGTGGACCAAGGAGAAAAGCCTCGTCTCAGGATTGTACCAACTCCAGTGGAGGAACCCTGTTGCACCAGAGCCCCGACTTGAAAAAACACCGCGCTATATGACACGTAGTCAGACAAAGAAGCTCAGGCATGAAGAGAAAGCACCCGCTCGTTGACCAAAATAAGCGCTGAAAACGAAAGTCTTGTGAACAGCACTTTCATCTGGCAAAATAAAAATATATGACTAAAATCAAGCCAAAACTATAACGTCAGAATTTGCTAAGTCCAGAATGTTGATGTCGCAAAAAAACGTTGATGTCCAACAAGTTAACCCCTCGGCTCTGCACTTTGTTAAAAAATATGGGATTTTACGTGCCAAAACCACTTTCTCATTTTGAGGCACGCTGTAGCGAAGGACTTCGGAAATTTTGAGCACCTGGGGTTCTTCGTCGTGCACCTAACTCTAAGCACACAGGTGTTTTCGCATTTTGCCCCAATCGAAGTGTGGCTGCCGTAGTCGGGATTCCATCCCACGACCTCGTGCTCAGCAGCCGAACACCATAGCCACTGAGCAACCATGGCGGGTCAAAATAATGTTCCGTATTTAAATGTAATTAAAAGCACAAAACGCTGCTAATTGCGTTATCACAGTGCAAGTTTCACATCTATGCATTGCAAGTTGTTTCACTATAACCAGGTTTTGAAATAATGACCAAATCAGCAGTTGCCGAACAAGAGAATGAACATCCTGCAGCATTTTGACAAGGACATTAGGCTCCGCCTGCCTTACAAAGACAATTTGTTTTGTCTGAACATTTGGCTACACGCTGATAACCTTTTGGTTGATCTACTGTCGATCAGTAATGTATTACTTTTGTACCAATTTAGTGGTCAAATTGGCTGCGAAAAGAAATATTTGCTCGAAGCCAATAGTGGTATCATACGAGTTTTCTTCCTCACGTTGGCGAAAACAAAGTTACTCGTTGGAATGGTCGATCCAAACTGGGATTCCTTTGTTCGGCCACAATTGAGAAGTAGTATGACCTTTCATGGTTGCTGAGCGGTTGTGGTGTTCGGCTGGTAAGCACGAGGTCGCGGGATGAAATCCCGGCCATAGCGGCCTCATTTCGATAGAGGTCAAACGCAAAAGCACTCGTGTAATTAGATTTAGGTGCACGTTAAATAACTGCACATCATCCAAATTATTCATGTGCCCCCCGAAATGGTGTGCCTCATAATAAGGTGGTGTGTTTGGCACGGAAAACCACATAATTTGGTTTTTTAGAAGTAATTTGGCTTGTTTTGTCTTCAGTGTGAATTCTCGATAGGTTTTAACAAGTTTCTTGCTCTTCTAACCGTGGTCTCGTGGCAGGTGTTTTAGAAATGCAACGTTCAAATTGTTCCTGTTTTTTTTTTCTATCGCAGAGCAAAAAGACAAAAGTGGCACCGCCAGAACCCCACGAGAACCCACCGCATCAAAGAAATGACTCCAATACTAAAAGGATGGTAATCATTCTCCAGTTTGCTTTTTTTTCTAATTACCGATACCGCGCAGTTGTCACTCAGATGTATATTTCGAGGGACTCATCGGCACCTAACATTCAATAAGCTAAATTTATTAGGTTTAAAGCGCAGCTTCTATATTGCCAACTTTCCTGCCCGTCGCTGTGCTGCTTCTCTGTCGGGAGAAGTCATGGTGATTTTTTTTTTCATTATGGGTTTAATGGTGGAATCGAACCCCAGTCCCCCGGCACAGCAGACCGATGCTCTAGCGATTAGCGAAATATCGTAATTTTTTCTTTCATATTTATTGCTACGCCTTGCAGGTATACTCACGCTTGGCACGATAGAAGAATCCTTGCGATAGAAGTGTAGGGGCACGATAAGATGTTTTGCTGCTATCGTGCCAACGTGAACTTCCTTTTTGAGATTACGGCCGCGTATGTCAAATTATGTAGCCTGGGTGCGCAAGAGCCCATAGGTGCGCACGGGTTTCCTTTACGCCCAAGGCGCAGGAAATAAATGGGCAATCTAATGGGCAATGCTCAGCAAAACAGCAGTCCACATAGATTCCAAAAAATGCATTGTATACGCATATCTTTTTCATATTTAGAGTCGTACGGCGCACTTTCAGTGTCATAGTCATGATGTAGAATATACAGGGGCGACGACTCGCCTATCTTGCAATGCATACAGCGCGGCCAACTAAAGTTCCAAGGATAACAGGCGCCCAGTATTGAGCCGTTCTCTCTGCCTTCCCTCACATCCTTTCTTCTTTCGTGGCTTTCCAATGTGCAATCCTTCCTTTCTTTCTTCCCTGGCTGGTAGCGCTAAATATTCGCGCCCTGAAGTGACCAAGTCAAGAAACGAACTTTTCGAGAACCCTTTCAGCTATCAAATTAGGCGGACGGATTGTGCGCTTTTGCTGCTGTTGCTCTTGAGGCGGTATATTACGGCGGCGCGTTTCTGGATTGCGATTGGGATGAGCCAATTTCGAAGATTGACACAGCGTCCTCTTGCCGAAGTCAAATGTTGTTGTTAGATTAGCGGAGATAAATCAATATCCGTGCGCTGTTTCAGCGTAGCAATAGCAGCATATTGACTGTGATGGGGCTTCCAGGCACTTGGGTAAACTAAGTAAATATTACTATAAAATGTTTTGTGCATGGGTGCCAGTTTGCTCCTACATTCGTAACGACCACTTGAATAATATTGCACTTCTAAACAGAGTTCCAGCGTAACACAAAAATGTGCTAATGTTCATCAGGACCTGCGCTGTGTGCCTATTAAGTTTAGGGCACAGCTTCCACCAGTAAAAAAGTTAAATGACGTAGTGTTTGCTAAACTCCTTAAAGCTTTATTTGTAGCTGTGGATGTTAGCATGGTGGCAGGACACATAACATGTATAGCATACCAGCTGAAGCCTGTCGGGACACACGCCGCTACATGCTGTAAACTGAAGTTCATGAGCACAGACGCTGTGCGAAAACACGCTTAAGTACGCAAATCTACGCACCAGTACTTCTGCGACTGATGTACTGGGTGTGCTAAGAGGTGAGTCAGTTTACAACCTTACAGGTCGGTTTCTTCTTTATTCACAAATGCGACTTTGGTAAAAGCAAAACAGCGTGCAAAATCAGATTAACAGCTGCGGTCATAGGTTTAGTCCACTTGCGGTAATGAATTTTTATACATTCGAAAGCAAGGAACAAATTTCTGGCGAACTTCGGCAGGGGACAAGCAGTACTCGATAGTGTGCGCACACCCACACAACGCCACGCGAGCAACCATGGAGATGTGTGCATATCTCTACTACCAACGAATTAACAAAGTCCACTGTACGTATCACTGCACGCCACACAATGCATGCGCCCCGGCTGACGACGCAGCTCTGGGTGCTCGTAACAAGTTTCCGAGAAATATATTCATTGTGCCACAATGCAGCTGGCTTGACGACGTAGAAATTGGATCGCTTTGTAAGGCGAGTCGGCGCTCCTGTTTATCTTACCCCGAAGTCATCATGCTCATGCACAGCCGTCAGCACGCTTTTCTTACAGCGGTATAGTGCCGTGTTTTGGATTGCACGGGTGCCACCTACCAGTAACGCCCTTCATTCGAGATAGATTGCATCTGAGCATGCGCAACCAAAATGACGTCTGTTCGCTTTACCTCTAGTCGAGGCTTCAGCAGGTGCAAACCACCTGCGATCACTCGTGGAGGCTCCACTGGATATGGCAGCAAATTGAAGGCAACACGTAGCAAAGCCTACAGGACAGCGCGTTCCACGACGTCGGGTCTGTGCTTTTCGCTCAGCATTTCTTGTGGGCGCCTTTGCCGGCGACGCCCGCAGACGACGGCAGCTGTTGAAGCGTCAGCTGCAGGCAAAACAAAAAGAAAAACAATGTAGCGGTTCAATCGGCTTGGTGGCATATGGCCAGATGCAAGCTATATCGAACCAAACGTTATCGGTAGGCGGCACCAATGCAGCTTAAAGCACGGCGTGCGAGCGGTCAAGACAGCTGTGCTGACGAGTGTGTAAACAGAATTCACTTCCATTTCCCATTAGACCAGTTACCTCATTGCCAGCTGTACTACAAAAAAAGAGTGGCAAGTTTTTTCGTTCGGAAGTATTCCTCCTATTGGTATTCATCCTTAAATATTCGCGGCTGAATACGTAAACAATACTTCTCGACTTTGTGTTCACCGTGTCAGTAACCTTGTTTTCGAAGCAGACAAAGGGCTCCCAGAAAAATGAAACCTTAAGTTATGAACAGTGGCTGAACAAGGGAGTCTTCATCCTGCATACAGATCATCGCTGCCATGACAAAGTCCAGTCCCTTTGTCGTACATTTGGCTTTAGTCTGAGGATACGTTTCTTTAGCCATTGTTGAATAACAATATGGCTTATGTTCGCAGATCCAACGTTTCAACAAAGGGAGTTGTCTTCGCTGCCATGAAAAATTTTAGCCTCCTTTTGGAAGCGTTCGCTTCAGTCTAAAAAAAATATCTGGAAGTGGAGGGCTGCGCAGTGTTTGGGTCGTTCTGGTGCCGTATAACGTAAAGCTATTTTGATTTTATTCCAATTTCCTGACATCAACTTTACGCAAACACCGACACAAGGATCGAACGGTGATCCGCAGGGCAGTTTCAACTGCAGAAGCAACGGATCTCGTTTATAGGAGACATTTGCTGGGACATAGGAGATCCCTTTTGTCTGCTTTCAAAGATATCATTGGGCACCTTGACAGTTTGGCCGACAAGAGACGAGGACTGCGGAGGACTGGAGATTGTTTCGGTTTGGCCGAGCTAACGCATTGAATATAGATGACCGGGGCAGTAAAGTAGTGGTGCCGGCGGCTGCTATTGGTCCACTTCCCCTTGCTTAGATTGCGATGGGTGATCCAATATCGCGGCGGCATGCAATTGGGAGTAAAAAATGTCGATACCATTGAGCCACAGAAAATAATAGTTGGCAGGATGATGTCTTGTACGTGTTTAAAGGGCTAGTCAGCGTCATACTCCCGTGCTTTCATTGTAATATGCAAAGAAATCCGTTCTCGCGGGCAGCGCGGAGTAGCCTCTGTAAGAGCAATCGGTGGGCATCCTCATTTTATTCTTTTTGGAATGGGGCGGTATCCGGCTATCGCGAAATAAATTAGTTTCGTGGCAGCCGAAATTTCTTTTACATAATGAGGAGGGCTACTGGCGAAAAATGAGTACAATCAGGATCTTTTTTTCCCTTTTATTCATAAGACGTCATATTAGATGAAAAGCTTTCGCAGTCCTCGTGACGTCACGTGACACAGGCAGCGTGGGCGTGGCCCAAAATGCTTTTTCCATCGTGGAGGGCTAATGGTAGATGCGGAATAAGAACAGATTGAAATAGCTTGACGTCACAACTCCCCAGTAATTTCGCCTTTGTTTCAAAGTTGGATTGATCAAGAGTGACCGAACAAAATCTTCAGTCAAAACTCCGCGTTTCAACAAAAGAAGGTTGCCGTCGCAGCCCTGACGGTATCGAGTCCCCTTAATAGCAGAATTTGCGGCTTCAGTCTAAGGATTTCTTCGGTCGCCCAATGTTCATCCTTAGTGCGGTTACTTTTCTCTTCATCGGAAACCTCGTATTGAGCTCTTCACGGTCCGTGCATTTCAAAGCGATATATTGTGACAAGGCTACCAGCAGGGCAATGCGCTCTTTCGTCGCTTGCTTTTCTTTTTCTATCGCGGAAGCAAAAGAAAGAAGCGCCTGGGACAACGCGTGACGAGGGTTCATCACGTCCAGTCGCTTACTCCAACGCTCAGGCGGCGTACTCGGGGGCAAGTGTAAACTCCTTACGGGCGAGGGACGAAACATCCGATGCGGGGAAAACCTCATGCTGCAATTCATTTATAGCAACTTGTGACGCACTCAGACGACTATTCCACAAAGCTTGTTGCTGCTGCTTCGGCGGCGGCGGTTATAGCCGCGATGGTTACAGTTAGTTGCCTTACGAATCCCACAACCACGTGATTTTTATCTGATTTTGGTCCTTTTTGGAGTTCTCATTCCGCCGGTACCTTTGATGAGTAGAATACGTCGGTGCTGCTTGATCCGGATTTCGCTTGACAGTCAAGATTACAATGAAGGGTGAGGCTATGCGTAGTTGATCGCATATATTTTAGTGTGATGTTTCTTTTTTCTAAGTAGCAGCACTTAGTGTACAGCGCTGCATCTTAGTCAGCGCGTAAATTATTTTACTATTCTCGTACGTATGCCAAGCATAGTCATGTTCGTTCCGGAGTCAATCAATGTGATTTAATAAAACAGTGTTGCTTCTGAATAACTTATACTTTCAGTAGTGGTTGCATATGTGGCAGTTCAACTGTGATAAGACGATGTAATGGTTTGAAAGGAAGTTACATCTCGTTCTTGGCTTCTTTTTTAATTTCTGTCGGCAACGCTGCACCAGAGATATTTCTTCATGATGATTTCACTGTTGATTTTGCACACCCAGTGATCCCATTACACATATCTAAAAAGTACCGCCACATTAGGCTAATAAATGTTCGGAAATGGAGGTATTTTATCTACATCGACGACTGTGAAAGTGAAATTTAAATATTATATATGATCGCCTGCGTTTATGCTAGAAGGGCAGCGATCGACCTTCGGATTATTTTTCCCCAAAGCTTGCCACAACAGCAAGATGTAACAGAATTTGAAGCTCCTGCATCATATTAAGGCACTACGGCTCCGTAGGTTCGGTGTACAAACCATCATCAATCTATAAACCTGTACATCAGCCATAATTGCACAAATCTGTACATTGATGGATAACTTAAAAACACAATGCTAGGATAACTAGAACGCGTTTATTGTTCGCTCCTCATTTCGGCAGTCATTGGAATAGCTACGTGATTTCAGCTTGTACGTATAGTGCGAGGCGCGCACCTTCTTCGGCGATCTGGTAAGTAGCAGTGCAAGATCACGCTGTCTAGTCATTACTTGCAAATGCTGCTCTATTTTGTAATTTCCCGTTTGCGTTTCGCTTGTGCAGAACTGTACGCATTATTTTTCCCTTAGCGATAGCACAAGCTGTTGTTTCATTGTGCCGCCACTTACGTGAAATATTCGTCGTTTTCTAAAGTTCTACTCCGGCCAACCTTTATTTCACGTTTAGAATTTGTGGAAGCCAGCGCCAACTAGTCCTTCTTGCTTTTTTTTATCACCTTCTCGCTTTACGATATCTTATCTACTGCACATGTGATTGTGCTCCGTGCCCTTAGACGACTGCTTAACAATAATTTTCAACATCATAGCCAGCAAGAGTAAAACGAAACTCCGTTCTTTGTTTTCCCCCTTCAGCGCTTCTCCGGAAGTCACAGGTCAAATGGCGCGCGCGACGGCTTATATCGGCTCCCCTGAAGAACGTGGAATGCCTAAATCCATGAAGATTCTCGACTTTATGCTCTCTCTTGCAGTAATGTGGCTACTGTTATGCCTTTATCTTGTGTGCTGCACGTACTGGAAGACAATGGACCTTATCCGTGTAGTTTCTTTCAAATGGCTTTGAAACCATGTGCTTTTTCCACATTACGACTAAGGTTCACAATATGCTCGCTTGAGCAAAGAGTTAAAGTCAGAAAATCGTAAATACTCTTGCAAATAAAAATATACATGTACTAATTGAGGCCCCACCGAAAGTGTCACTGCGGAAAATACAGTCACTGGTTCGGATATCAGTTGTCATCATTTGACCACGAGAGGCTCACGTGACAACTCTAGCGCACAGAAGACTTACTATTGAGAGAAGAGATTCAAGAGGCCTCACCGTTTGGTGCATCAAAAAGCGTGGTAACATTTCCGGTAGCTGGGCACTCTAGTTTACTGATTTGTTTAAACTTCTGTTTTACTTACCAGCCTAAATAATGGCCCAGAAGAGTTTAATTACAAGATAATGCGGCGAAGTTATTATGAAGACTGGTAATAAAATGCAAACATGCACTATTTCGAGACTTTGACAGTATGTTGCCGAAGCATTTCCCGCCTTTCCAATGTTTGCTGAATTCACCTTGTCGTCTTTCATGGTCAAATAAGGAACTGTCTGAGAAATGCAGCATAGCATTTTGATTCGTTCTGTCTGTAGAACATGTCGATGTGCACTTTTGAAATGAGCACACCCGTGATGACTGTTTTCACCATTGCTGTAATATATGTGCATATCAGTGACCACAAAATTCGTGTACCGGGGAACCTGATGTACACTTCGGCTTCGCTGTGTTATATCTATATATATATATATATATATATATATATATATATATATATATATATCAGTAGAGGATATATAGTCAGTAGAGGATTTGGCGGCGTAGGGAGCAATGCAGCGTCACCTCGAGGCGCTGCATCGTCTAGTTTTCCGGCTGGGAGCGGCGTCCGAAGGGAGTCGGCGAATAGGAGCGACGGGGCTGGGGAGAGCGAGATTGTCGTCGTTGGGGCGAAGGCGAACGAGAATAGGGGCGGTTCGTTGCAGGAGAATCAGTGGCGGCATTATCGGAGCGTGCGGCATAGGGACGAGAAGGGCCACCTGAGGGGCGAGAGTAGGCAGTATAAGTAGGCCGGCTCGGGGAACTCCAGCGACTACGACAGTGCCGAGAAATGTGCCCGATTCGATGGCAGTGGAAACAAATAGGCTTGTCGTCAGCAGTGCGCCATTCAGATGGGTTGCGGAAACGTGGTGGGTAAGAAGATGCGGGACGGGGCGAAATCGAAGAAGCCGGGCGGGTATTAGGGCGATGGGCCGAGCAGATGGTGTGAAGACCCATGTTTTCAAACTCCTGGCGGACAACTGCCTGGATCAGTGAGACCGTGACTGCAGATGTGTTGGTGGGACTGGAGTCGAAGGCAGCCGGATAGGCGGCCTCGATCTCACGCCGGACGATCCTGGTAACATCGGCAGTGTTGTTGGGACGAGGAGCGTCGGCACAGGAAGATGTCGCTGGGGTGTTGGGCAGACGGGCAAACTGCTGGTCAATACGTCGGCTTTTGGCGAGTTCCAGGCGGCGGCACTCTCTTATAACAGCATCCACCGTCGCTACGTTGTTGCAAACGAGCAAGTTGAAGGCGTCATCGGCAATGCCTTTGAGGATGTGGGAAACCTTGTCTGACTCAGTCATGTGGGTGTCAACTTTGCGGCACAGAGCCAAGACGTCCTGAATGTATGTGACATAGGGCTCTGTTGACGTCTGCACACGGCCGGAAAGCGCCTTCTGCGCGGCAAGTTGTTGACCGTAGGGGTTGCCGAACAAGTCTCGAAGCTGTGTCTTAAGTGAATCCCAACTGGTGAGCTCATCTTCGTGCGTGCGATACCAAACTCGAGGTGTGCCACCGAGGTAAAAGACTACGTTGGCGAGCATAATAGTAGGGTCCCACCGGTTATTGCGGCTGACGTGTTCATACAGGCTGATCCAGTCATCGACGTCTTCCCCATCGTGGCCCGAGAATACGCCAGGATCACGGGGAGCGGGGAGAGTGATGTAGGTCGTCGAAGTGGTAGCAGGTGTCGGAGCCGGCGGAGTCGGGTTGTCGTCGCCGGGAGCCATGAAGGAAGGCTCGACGTACCGTCCACTGCGAAGCTCCGTGACGAGGTACAGGGAACGTCCACCTCCACCAGATATGTTACGTAGGAAGACGCAGACGAAAAGCTATGTACAAATATATTTACAAGGAAAATACGCTGCGCTTGGCCAAGAGGCAACAGCCCGCGCTAGCTTCTAATCGTCGTCGTCGTCTTCACACTGCTGGCCTTTCGTGATCGCGCATATTGTGCCGTAGCAATATTAACCACGAAGCTCTGCATTACACCCTTTTCAGCGGGAAAATTTTTGTTACTTTACTTAAGAAGCAACCTAACGTGATTTCTGACTGCTCCATCGCGATGCTGCTCCTGGATGAAATCACGTTCCGATTTTTGATATAGAGCTATAGATTGCATCTGTCATAGTCTACTCTTAATTATCTGCCCAACATGGCTCTATTAATCTAAGTGCAGCATCCATCACACTAATTTATTCACTTTAGTGTTGGTCTGCTCAGCTCGGAGGCGGCCGGCGTGATACTGGCGGTGGCGGCCGTATTTCTACGTATGCGAAGTTCGCAAAATGCTCATGTGCTTAGATTTCTGTGCATGGTAAAAACCAAACTAAATTATTTACATTATTAAACTATAGTTTAGTTGGCACGGAAGCAGCATTTGGAGCACCACGGCTCATACAACGCACCTTTCCACTTCGCAGGCGATCTTCGCGTTCTTGTTGCTGCTGTGTCCGTGCACAGCGTATTCGGAGTATGACCCTTCCCAACCACTGGTACTATCAAGCAAGGCCACAATCTACCAGCAGACCGGCAACTATCTCCACATCGACCCACTACAACTACTGCGCCCAGCCATCTGCGCACCATCATCGTCAACCGTGTCGTCACATCGCAGTGGCAACTTAAGCGGCTGTCCGAGCGTCAGTCCGTTTAGTTGGCACAGAAGCAGCATTTGGAGCACCATGGCTCATACAACGCACCTTTCCACTTCGCAGGTCTGTAAAAACCTTCCGCTCTATGCTAAGAAAAGTGACGACCCATTTTTGCTATTGCTTCCGTGCCAACAAGTGCTCTGTAAAATTGTCGCAGATTGTTTCTCTATGGCGTTGCTGTTATTGTGCTCAGGTGACGTGGAAACTAATCCAGGTCCTACTACGCGTACTGAGGCATTACTCGAGCTGCAGAATTTGCCATCAAATCCTTCTGAGCAGACGGAAGTTCTTTTCCGGCTGTTAAAAGACCTTCAGGCTCGTTCTGTACAATCTGCTACGGGTCAGGCCGAGTTGGTTAACGACGTCAAGGCTATTAAGGTTGGTCAAAAAACATCGAGACCAAAATGGAATGTATCCAGAAAAGATTAGACAACCTTGAAGAAAAAACAAATGTTCTAGACCATCTCCATGATGAAATGACTGGCATTCAGGCGTCGGCTCAAGCCCGAACAACTCGGCTTGACTCTTTACTAATGCGCGTTGACGAACTTGAGGACAGATCGCGACGCAACAACCTCATATTTTATGGCATCCGTGACTCTCGGGAATCGTGGGAACAGTCCGAATCACGCATAAGAGAAGCACTAACCGGTGTAATCGACAGCCTGCCTGACACGGCAATCGAACGTGCTCATCGCATTGGTCACTACACGCCTAATAAGTGTCGCCCAATTGTAGTTAAATTCACCAACACGAAAATAAAAGACAAAGTATTTTCTATGCGCGCACAGCTGAAAGAAAAGGGTATTTCTATCTCCGAAGATTTTTCGCCCGCCACCCGTCACGTCCGTAAAAAACTAATTGAGTACGCTAAAAGCCAGCCCCAACCATGCCCTTTCCAGTTAAGGTACACCAAACTAATAATGAATAAAAAAACAATTCGTCAGACACCGTCAACGAGCATGCGCCATATGAACCACGAGGTAACGGCGGGCATGCAAATTGCCAGCACGTGCCCAGTTAGGAAAACGTGAGGGGATGTGGACGAGAATCACGAGAATCATGCATCGTATCTGTGTTCTTTACAAATATTCGAAGCGTCATGAATAAGCGCACTTCCTTAGAATCTGCCTTGGAGACTTGCAACGCCGACATCTTTGTGCTTACGGAAACGTGGCTACATTCACAGATTCAAGATAACGAAATTCTTCAAACCACGCCCCATTTTTCACTGTATCGTTGTGACCGTACAATGCGTCAGGGAGGCGGCGTGCTCTTAGCGATTTCTAAAGATTTCCCATCTCAGTGTATTCATGTCAATACTGACCTCGAAACGGTTTGGGCCATCATTGAAATCAATCACCAGAAGATAATCATTGGTGTTTGTTACCGCCCCCCAACTTATTCATCTAACTTCGTAAACGAGATGCATGATATCATTAATATTGTTACATCTCGTCATCCTACATTACCCTTATATTTGCTTGGCGATTTTAATCTACCGAACATAATATGGAATACTGAACCTCCAACTTTACACCCTTTTTCTTCATTAGCCAATGAGTTCTTAGACATGTGCTCTGTCTTGTCACTTTCACAACTTGTTACTCAACCCACACGCACTACCGAATCCGTTGGGAACACACTTGACCTTCTATTAACATCGCGGCCTGACCTAGTTTCCGACATCACCTATTTACCCGGCTTGAGCGACCATTCAGCACTTTCGTTTGACTTAAATATTTTGCGGCCAAAAACCGGTAAAAAATTCAAATCTTTTCGGGACTACGCAAAAGGAAATTTTGAAGCAATCAGCGCCGAATTATCTGCTTTTCTAGACGTATTTATAAACAACTTCGACAGCCGTACCGTACAGACCAACTGGAATGTTTGCTGCAAAAATTGCGGAACTAACAAACAAATACATCCCACTGCGCACCATTGCATGTAATCTAAACGCCCCATGGTACAACATCCGTCTCAAGCGCCTGTCTAATAAAAAGAAACGCCTGCACAAATTAGCGAAACGTTCACCTAGCGTAAACCACTGGACCAAATACAAACTGGCGGCAGATGAGTATGTAGCCGCCCTTAAACAAGCCAAAGATCACTTCCTTGGCAATACCTTGCCTTTAATGCTTAAAACCGACACCAAGAAATTCTGGCGCGTCATTAACCCCAAGGCGGACGACATGATAACCTTAATCGACAGCTCTGGAAATGTTATTCCAACTAATCAATGTGCGTGCGCGCTTAATGATGTTTTCATGCACAACTTTTCATCAACTACACACATTACTCTTCCATCCACGCACGACTACGATTACCAAGCAATGTTTCCCATAATCATTGAACCAGCAGGCATCATACCAATTATCTCATCTTTAAAGCTATCTTCGGCTCCAGGACACGATTGAATAAACGCGAAATTTTTGAAAAGCACTAGCTGTTACTCTTCAATTTTCCTAGGAATGATCTTCCAACAGTCGCTAGATAAGGGTTCTTTGCCTGATGAATGGAAGATTGGGAAGGTGATCCCACTCCATAAGTCAGGTGACAAACATTCTCCATATAACTACCGCCCTATCTCGCTCACTTCCATTACATGTAAGATGTTAGAACATATACTTGCCTCTAATCTTGCTAGCTTTCTTGAAACTAACTCATTTTTTTCACCATCGCAACATGGCTTCCGCAAGACATATTCATGTGAAACACAACTAGTTTTAATTACGCATAAGCTAAACGTCATTCTTGACCGCTCTTCAACTGCCGACTGTATATTTTTAGACTTTTCGAAAGCGTTTGACAAAGTGTGCCATAACCTTCTAATGTTTAAGCTGCATCGAATTAACATTGATCCCAGACTGCTAGCATGGCTTGAGTGCTTTCTTTCTAACCGTTCACAGTTTGTCTTTGCTAATGACTCAACATCTCAACCGAGCAGAGTACAGTCCGGCGTACCTCAAGGGTCGGTACTTGGTCCCCTCCTTTTTTTAATTTACATAAATGATCTACCCTCTTGTGTTTCCTCTAACATTCACTTATTCGCCGATGATTGCGTAATCTTCAGGGAAATAATATGTGACACTGACATATCTTCTCTTCAATCCGACCTTAACGCTATTTCTACTTGGTGCCAATCATGGTCAATGGAATTAAATATTAAAAAATGTAAATTTATGCGCGTGTCCAGAACTTCTAACCAGCTTCCTTCTTACTGCGTTAATAATCTCCCCTTAGACCCTGTTTCCTCCTACAAATATCTTGGTGTCCATATTACTAGAAACCTCTCGTGGTCCATGCACGCTTCTTACGTAATTAAAAATGCTAACCGCATGCTGGGATACCTAAAACGCAATTTCACTAAGGCACCGTCTTCCCTAAAATTAATGTTATACAAGTCACTAGTCCGCTCAAAACTAGAGTACGCCGGAGCAGTTTGGGATCCCTTTCAGAAAAACCTGATTCACTCTTTAGAAATGGTACAAAATAACTCTGCTCGTTTCGTCTTTTCTAATTATAACCGAACTGCCAGCACTTCTGTAATGAAATTAAACCTTGATTTGCCATCTTTAGCCTCTCGCCGTAAAGGCCTTAGACTTTCACTTTTTCATAAGATATTTCATCATCCTTCACTTCGCGATGAACTTATCTCCCCTCCTCAATACATTTCATCAAGGTTAGATCACAATAACAAAGTTGGAATTTCATTATGCCAAACCAATGTCATGTCTCAATCATTCCTTCCGCGTACATCTGCCGAGTGGAATCGCCTACCAGCCTCAACCGCTACTATTGTTGACCATCAGCACTTCACGGCAGTATTAGATAACATTGTATAAACAGGAGAATTTCATTTGTGTTTTTGTACTACCAATTGTATCACTGTTTTTGTTTTGTATTACAGGAACACTGTATTACTGCACTGCATGCACCGTATTTAATTTTATTGACCAGCACTCCAGGAACACTCAAATAACATTGTATAACCGAGAACCATCTATTTCTGTACTGTTAACTATTTTGCTGCACTGTACTTTTTTCTTTTTTTCGTATTTGATGTAACCACTCCCCTCTTTAATGCCTCTGGCCCTGAGGGTACACGAAATAAATAAATAAATAAATTATGTAGTCCTCTACTACGGTGTGCGCCTCGTATTCAGATCGTTGACACGTAAACCCCCAAATTTTGTTTTAACTTTCTTCTGCGTGTCACGTGAAGAAAGTATGCTGGTTTGTACACACATTAAAAGGCTACTTTTACGTATTTCAAACGTTGTAGAAACTCTACCAAATGGTTTTTTTTAGCAGAGAAGAATGAGAATGAACAAACACGAGGGCTGCCAGGAAATTATAAGTAGGGTTCTTCGTTTTCGAACTATTTAATTAATATTTGGAAAACATTCACTGGTAAACAAAAGCTTGGCAATTTGTATTTATGCTAAAAATTTAAAACGAAACTTTAGTCCGGACGGCACAACCTTGACTAATTTACAGGAATCGCAAGGTTTAGAACTGCACTAGAACTCCATGTACGTACTTCTAAATATGGACAATGGCGACATGTTGGCGCAACACAGCATGCAAGATATCTGCTGGGCAGAAGAAGCAGCCCTCTCGTAACTACCAGAAGTCTCAAAATGGCCTCCGAGATCCGGCGGTGCGCGCTTCCAACGCGCACCCCCAATCTCGGGGGCCATGCGTCTCAACGTTGGCCCGATAATCGCCGCCAGTGGCGTAGCAAGCTTCGCACTTCGCTGATGCCCGAGAGCCCAACAGGAAACCGTTGGCGCTACCCAGCAAACAGTGAAGTGTTACGTTGTGTTCTGTGTGCTCCGCAGGTCAGAGCATACACATTGCATAGTGAGAGAGAAAGAAATAAAATAAGGAAAGCAAGGGTAGAGTGGTCAACCATAGGAGCGTCATATTTGCTAACCTACACAAGGAGTAAGGTAACGAGGTAACCAACGGAGGAAAAAAGGAATAGTCAGCACTGAGAGCAGTTGGTGGGATTCGCAGCAGTACTGTAAGCCGGCTCCAGGCCGGTGCACTTGAAGTACCGCACTCGGGCACCAACCATTTTTTTTCCGCCACTGACGGATGTCGCCACGATACAAGCATCTTTGTCTCATAGAAGGGTCGCGATTTCGAGTCAGCTTAATATTGTCGGGAGAGAAAGGGCACTTATAGTTCGGACGCACACAACGCAAATTCCAGCGCTGGAATGCACACTGCCTTTGCTCCACCGCTGAGGCGTGGCATTGGTGATGCGTGAATCCACCTCAAGTATCTCTACAGTTGCTATCGTCAAAACAAAACAAAAATACAGAAATGACGCCTGCATTTTGCGAAAGAAATGTGGCAACCTAAATGGATTTGTTGCGACTCTAGTGCACACAGCATGTTAGACCTGCTCACCAAGTGGTGCATCGAGTCACGCACAAACTGCTCGGCAGGCTGAGGCGTCTAAGCAAAAATTCAAACTAACTGATCTTGATAATACAGACTTGGAACAACCCGAGCCCTCTCTCTTGCATGATGTATAGCGTCTCCTCTCAATACATCTGCAGGTGCGGCAAAGTCGAAGGACAGCCCATATACGCGGTCGTTGATGCATTATTGACACTGTTTAGGTGTAGAAGCACGGCAGATTCGTTAAAAGCTTCCCACAGTAGTGTTACGCTGGTTTTGCGAGAAAGTGGAGCCATGCTTTGCCGAAAGAACGTTCCTCTCGAGTTGTGGTGCACCAGCGAGTAATTCTGCTACCGCGCTCAGACCGCGAGCCCGACAAAGTTTTGCTAGAAATATTAGTCGAGAGAACTTTGGTGGTATTGCCCAGGGGAGGTAGAGACATGTCGTTTCGACGAACATCGGAAGAACGAGCAGTACATGGATTTGACCGACCATTGTCCTCCTGGTCTAAAGCATATTTGTCACTTTGTCAATTGCCTATTCTAAGGAAAGTATTGCTTTGTTATGCAGCAATTCGCATTGATTACGCATGCACCCGGTGGCTACGTGCCTTGCTCTGCTGAGAAAGCTATCAACGATGGAGAATTTGATAATTAAAAATGAAAGAGCGTAACAAATAGTGTCTCAAAAGCCTTAGACGCGACGACCATGAAGAGGGTGTGCGTCCTGACGCTGACGTCATTCCCGTGGCGTACCCGGCTTCCCTCAAGTGATATTTGTGGGAAACTCTGTGGTGAACCCAAACATGCATGAGAAACTGCCGTGGCGCTTGACAGGCACGGGCCGTTTTCTTTTTTGCGTTTTACTACAGGACATGTCGAATTCGTTCAGCCTGTAGATTTGTTGCAATATGCATACCTCAGAGTGCCCCATCGTTTCAACATGCTGCGCTGGATCTAGTGGATTTCCCCGCATTCAATGCGAACGGTGAAAAGGAGTTCTGGATATTTGGTCCCGTAAAGTCGAAGGAATACACCGAATAACCAATTGCAACATTCTATAGCTTCTATAGATTACAGCAAATTGTAACGGTAAGAAACCCAATTGTATATGTTAAGTCGAAAAAACAAAAAAAAACATTCCTGTGGCTGGTTATTGCGCCTTGTTCTTGTTTTCTTTTTGGCCACTAAGAGGCCTGTAACAGTGGAAACGACAGATTTCTCATTTGGTTCCGCCGCTAACAGAAAGTGCGATAAATTTTGTGTTTGGCGAAAGAAATAGTGATAAATATAATCGCTATACCTTTCACGCAATAACTCCGAAAACGCGGAACTCAACCTGGGATAGTTTATAATAAAACTTGTCTGGAAATAGCCGACCTGGCGTTATCGGTATTATTGTGATGACATAACGCAGAACTTCGGCTTCTGAAGTTATTTGGCAGCAAGGCCGTGTGCAACGACGTTGCGCATAAGAAATGTTGGGCAAAGATGTTTTGCACATGTTTTTCTGGCCACTATCCCTCGTAACAGCCAGATCAATTGCCAGAGCTCGGCTAGCGAGTGTCTGATCACGTCATGACGCATCCACATACTGGGTACGGAAACCGAAACTGGATGGTAGCGCAACCATCAAATTAGCAGTAACCAGATTAAAGAAAATTTTCCATGGCCAAAAGTGTTTACACCTTCATCTAACACAAAGAAACAGAACTAAAGGGTTCACGTCAGTGCTAATTTAATCATTATGGCTCATTACTATGCTTTAAATTGAACGATCTGCTTGATTTCATTTACATATATTTATTGAAAACCTTTTTGCCCAAGTATAGTTTGGAAAGCTATATTCAGTGGGTTTTCCTTCAGCAACGCTGACCAAAGACAAGAAAAGATACCGAGAACAAAAGCTCCAGAAAAGTTGCCTATTCATACGATGAGATCATCATCTAACGACTCTAAGGCTTACAGAAACCAACCCTGCATGTTGACGGCTTTCTCTTCCCAGAGCAAAACGTCCATGACACTTGAAGCCAAAGGAACTTCTGCCAAAAGGGCCTCGCGTACTGAACAAGAACTGCAGCTATGGTCCGGGTGGTCCACGGACGTCAGCGCATGGTTTCCATATGCGACGGCCGGAAACTGGTATGCAGCGTACGTCGCCGTGGAAGAACAGTTTAAGGACACTGGAACCGACCAGGCAGCGAGGCACGCTCACTTCGTTCCTAAATTGGTCGCATTGAAGCATGATCGCTTTGTTCGCGACTTTATAGACGCACCTTATGGACCCCAACCCTTTGGCTGCTTGATAACTGCCCTCATTGTCAGGGCTTGCCTCCCATTGAACGTTTGGCCAAAGGGGTTTAAAAAGGTGACTTGGGAGGATGTGCTAAGGTACCTGCCTACAGTGCTGTATTCACGACTAAGCGTAGGCGCTAAGCTGTACCTGCAAAAGCACCCAGTTATATTTGAGGATAACGGATATCACAACGTCGATGAAGTCGGCACAGTTGCTGCCAACGCTCTTATACCCGGGCACACGCCATCAGTGACATCGTCCGATCCTGTGACAACGGAAACGCAGGCCTTAGATGTACCCGAAGTGGACATGCGGGATGCCACAGGAGCGCAGAAGCAGGAGCCGGAAGCACCTCAAGCTCTTGGCAAGGTAAGACTGCCTCCCAACGTATGCATTCCATAGCGCCTAAAATAGTCTAGCGAAGCGTTCTTCGCCCAATTTGCCGGGTTTGACGTGGCTACTGGCGGCGGGGTCGGTCGCTGCCTCGGCGAGTATGTCTGTTATTATATATATATATATATATATATATATATATATATATATATATATATATATATATATATATATATAGGGATTATGTTTGTCGAATGCAAGTACTGGTGAGTAGAACTATACGGGGGTTAATTTTTTTAACAGAATTTAAAGTGATAGTCCGTTGCACGCAGCACAGCTCTAATTCTTCAGTTGGATTACGCTCAGTGGATATTATGTGCAGGAAATTTAGATCAAATCTGTTTTTAATTAACGAAGTTTTACTAAATTACTTCTAAACCAGCAATTTACGCCTCATATTGCAAATTACTCATTGCAGCCGCTGACTTTAAACTCATATACACTTGGAAGGAATTCAGAGCTTTAAGCCACTTTCGAGGCATGTGTGGCCAAAGTTTCCGAAGAAATGCATGGGTGTGTCGGTTTCTTCTTTTGTATTTTCTTTCTTGCTTCGGTGCATCGAAAGGTGTTTTGTTTAAAGGAGTAAGTGTAACAAAGTGAATTTTTACAGCAAGTGCGACTACACTTGTCTCAAAACTGATGCTAGCTTTAAAATTGTGTCGAAGTTGATCTGCCTTGTTAATTCACTGGCTTCACGTTGTATATTGCATTACGGACACTAATAGCATCTGTTGAAAAGTTGATTACTGAAATTTTGTTTTTATGTCGATCATGCATTTTGATTTCCAGTGTAACTAACGTCCGGCTCTTAGAGTCATCCTGCTGATAAGGCTTTTTTCCCTACATGGAATTCCCGATTTATTAAAATTCTTTAAATGTTCTAATAAAACGCCCCCTTCGCTAACCAATATAGTGTTTCCAGTATGCTCATCTCTGTTCTGCGTCGCTAAAAGACAAATAGTCCGAAATAAAGCTGGAATACATCCGGTTCGTTCACAGGTATCTCTAAAACGCACAGACCTGTTCATAGAAAAATAGCATTACATTCAACGGATTCTTTTATTTACTCGTTTTGCTTAACTAAACCACTCAGTATGTGTAATAGGTATGTGCTCATTCTTGGCAGATTCTCCAGATTGGTTAGGCGTGTCTGCGACGCAAGAGGTACAGAATTCCTTAATGTGGACACATGTGTATCATGCTTCTTTGTGCATGCGCTTATCAACTCTCTTCTTGCATAGACAGGTGTGATACATCATTCTCGGCCTCGTGAAGTTACTGCGTATGCAGCTGGCGCTGTTCACCCTCCTAATTCGGTACTTTCATTTCGGCTTAGCTTCTTAGCTATGCGGGGCATCAGCATAACAGCTGCACCAGAACAAAGTTGTGACTTTTATAAATTAGCTATACGTGCCTTTTGCTCAACAAGAAAGTTTGGTGAAGGTAGTTTCTTGTGGATGGATGCGGGGGCATTTATAAAGATGCTACAAGCTTAACCAAGTCTGAGGCAACAGGGGATAATTCATCAACTTAATTATGGAAGTACAAGCTATCAACACTCCACGGTGCGTAAGCGCCTACACTATATTGCTGGTAGCTCAAGGTCGCGATTTCTGTTTTCAGTCTATATCCTCGGCCATCTCCACAAATTTTGGTGCTAAAACGAACAACCGAATGACTTATTTCACAGGAAACAACGCATTTCACCCTTCTTTATTCTTGACTACGCGGTTCCACAGGATTGGTTCATTGGATCTTCGTCTGGCTACTGCGACATGTTGGTTGTGGCCTCGCTCACTTCTGCGGCATGCTGCTGTTCATTTATTGCACCGCGTGTCCTTATGCTTGGTACTCTGTTGTCGCCTTCCTTTGCCAAGCACTGCACTCACATCTACACGCACTCTTTGTCGTTATCCTTTATTTCTCCTAAATATCCACGGTACTCGGTTTCGCGAACTTCAGACACCACATGGAGTACACCACCATGGGACATCCATGATGTGCAGCCAACAAACAGCGTAGCCCTCAGAAACTGTCAGCAGTTGAATGGGTGGCAAGCTTCAGGTGAATAGCACAACCAATGCCGCACGTGAACAAGACGATGTAGCCTATCTGTGTAGTCGCTTTTCAGGTATGCAGGTCCAGAGGCTGGTACGTTAAGCGTCAACCACCTTACGTCGCCATGTTCATTTAACGCTTACTGAGGACCGTGCGCTGTCCAGGCAAAAGCATCGTTCGTGTCAGCATCGACCAAAGTTTGTACTGTATGAAGCAGAGGTGCCCACGCCATGTTATTTAAACCTGATAGGCCGGACAAGCGTTCCATGTGGCTGACATTTTATATTCTAAAAACCGAAGCTCACTCACGCGTAGCAACTGGCAAGTGTGAAACACGAGGTTGCCTGTTCGGCGTCTGTCTTGAAGCAGCGACTTCTGCATTGTTGCCTTCTTCTCCGCCGATTTAAACTTTTAATCTGCCTTTTATGACTGTATCCAATATTAAATTTTCGCATTTTTTCACATTCCAGGAGGAAGATGCGCAACATAGCAAGAAATCAAGGAAATACGGCTTAGTTGCTTCAGAACAAGAAAGCAATACAACATTCCATAACACATCTCCATCAGACCATTTAGGACCCTCAGCAGATGAATCAATGAACTACCTAGCAGCAACGAAAGCTAGAAGTCATAGCAATGCAGGCACGGAGCATTCCCGAATGACGTGCGCAGAGGTAGTCAAAAAGTCCTATCCGAAACCTACTGCAACAGCAGCATTTAATCACGACCGAGACGATGGGCAAGAGAGCTGTCACCGAAAAAGCGGAAGCTATGAGGTCAATGAGACCTCTCCCTGCCAAACTCGAAGCAGTATTTGTGAAGGCAAGCCCGCGTATTCTGCGGTGTCAGAGGATAGAAAACTCAATCCAAGCAATGTCACTGGGCACATGCCTGGAGGAGTACCTTCGAGTCATCAGCCGAATAAAGGTTTTTCCTTTGAAAGCACAGAAGAAGACAGCAAACCAAAGTATGTTGCGGGTTCCCCACAACCCGGAAGCCTTAGCGAAGAAGTCGCTCCTACTCTATTGAGTTTACAACACGAACAAAGCGAAATCATCCAAGCGGATTCTCTGGGAAGCGCCAACACGAAGTATGAGGTGTCACGAGGAATATCATCGCAAAATTCACGGATAGGGCACTTCCGAGAAAAAGACGGGTGCGTAAAAACGCTTGATCAAACACAACAAGAACTCAGCGAGGGCACCAACGAGAGACAGTGTGATGAAACGGAGAGGTCAATCAGTGGACTCGACAGTGACTTAGTTTCTACTGAGCAAAAAAGCTACACAGCATTCCAGAACGCAACTCCATCATACCATTCAGCACCCTCAGCAGATGAACCAATGAAGTATTTAGCAGCAACGAAAGCTAGAAGTCATAGCACTGCAGGCACGGAGCCTTGCCGAATGACGTGTGCAGAGGCATTCAAAGAGTCCAATCCGACGCCTACTACAACAGGAGCATTTATTCACGACCGAGACGATGGGCAAGAGAGCTGTCACCGAAAAAGCGGAAGCTATGAGATCAATGAGACCTGTCCCTGCAAAACACGAAGCAGTATTTTTCAGGGCAAGCCCGCGTATTCTGCGGTGTCAGAGGATAGAAAAATCAATCCAAGCAGTGTCACTCGGCACATGCCTGGAGGAGTACCTTCGAGTCATCAGCTGAATAAAGGTTTTTACTTTGAAACCGCGGAGGAAGACAGCAAACCAAAGTATGTTGCGGGTTCCCCACAACCCGGAAGCCTTAGCGAAGAAGTCCCTCCTACTTTATTGAGTTTACAACACGAACAAAGCGAAATCATCCAAGTGGATGCTCTGGGAAGTGCAAACACGAAGTACGAGGTGTCACGAGGAATGTCATCGCAAAATTCACGGATACGGCACTTCCGAGAAAAAGGCGGGTGCGTAAAAACGCATGATCAAACACAACAAGAACTCAGCGAGGGCACCAACGAGAGACAGTGTGATGAAACGGAAAGGTCAATCAGTGGACTCGACAGTGACTTAGTTTCTTCTGAGCAAGAAAGCTACACAGCATTCCAGAACGCAGCTCCATCACACCATTCAGGACCCTCAGCAGGTGAACCAATGAAGTATCTAGCAGCAACGAAACCTAGAAGTCATAGCGCTGCAGGCACGGAGCCTTGCCGAATGACGTACGCAGAGGTAGTCACAAAGTCCTATCCGACACCTACTGCAACAGCAGCATTTATTCATGACCGAGATGATGGACCAGAGAGCTGTCCCCGAAAATGCGAAAGCTATGAGGTCAGTGAGTCCTATGCTTACAAGATAGGAGGAATCAATATTTGTGAGGACAAGCCGGCGCACTCTGTGGTGTCAGAGGATAAAAAAATCTCTTCAAACGCATTCGCTGTAGACATTGGCAGAGGAGCACTTTCGTGTCGTCAACCGAATAAGGGTTTTTCCACTGAAACCACAGATGAAGACAGCAAACCAAAGTGTGTTACCGGTTCTCCTCTACCCGGCAGCTCAAGCGGAGAAGTCCCTCCTACTCCACTTAACTTACAACACCAAGATAACGAAATCCGCCAAGCGGATGCTCTGAGAAGCAGCACAACGAAGTATGAGAGGTCACGAAGACGATCATCGCAGAATGCACGGATAGTTTGGAACAGCGGTGTGACGCAAAAACACGACAACGTCGGGGTTAGAAAAGAGCGCAGGGCAGGGCTGACCAACACAGAAACCCGGTGCACCTCGAGCAAGGCAGTGGCTTCTTTAAGTCATCCAGAACCTACGGAAAAATCGCCTGTAGGGACCTTTTACACGGCGAACGTAAATCTAGAAATGAGAAGCACTGAAAAGCATAGAAGAGCAAACTTCCCTAAGCGCGTCGACTTTTATTCTTGCATCAGTTGTAAGGGCAGCTGGGAAGAGAATGACGAACATTTGAAGCCTAAGGCGTCAAAGCATTGCTATGAATCTGGGTCAAACAACGAAAAGCCCTCTCAAGGCAGTCGCAATAGATGTCAAAACTCTGAAATTTCACAAGCTTGCAATGAAGATCCGGCAAAAGTAGAGAAAAGCGCGTGCAGCGAAACAGACACCACCGCTACAGTACAAGATTTCACCCATCAAAAAAAATGGCGTTGACTCTACAGCTCCTGCTCCTGCATTTGAAGCGTCGACGTACGATCAACTAAAGACTAAAGTGACTGTACGGCGTAAATTTCAGACAGACATTCCTTGTTCACTGCAACCCACGTGTGATGGCGACACCTTCGCAGACTTGCATCGCGCAGATACTGTACAACGCAGTTCCCAGGAGCTTTACTCGCAAACAGTACATTCTTCTATGAATGCTTGCAGCCTAAGCCTGGAACAAGCGGAGCAGAGTATCGACGATGTGTCCAACAATCAGGAGCATTCATTTAGCGAATCTTTGTAAAGTCTGGAGACGGAAGTTTGACAAACAACTGGGGAGTAACCACAGGGAGCCAAGCCAAAGCACTCGTTTAATGGCGGAACAGAGGCTATCTAGACGTAACCCTAAGCGCCGATCTAAATATGCGTCTAGCCACAGTCCTTTTCACATGCAAGCTTGAAGATTAGGACTTCTGAGAAGTGACAAGTATTTTTATTCATATTACTGAGACACGACGAAGCATATTGAAAAGTGTAACTACAAGCAGTCGTTCATTCACTCATATGATTTCGGAAGTTGAGTACTTCTTTAACTGGCCTGCGAATTATGATCTCTGGGTGACAATGTGTTGAGGTGTTGCAGGCCATGATTTCTATGGAGCATTCCGCTGCCCGAAATAACTTATCATTTAATTTGTTAAGTATACACGCAGATGGATAAAGACCAATCAGGACTGTACCTATTCGACATAGTGTGCATTTTCATGAGTGGTTCTTAGTGGATCTTTGCTTACTGTTCTCTTCGTGAATTGTTTAGCGTTAATATAGGTGTACAACCAAATAGAAGTGGAAAAACGTAACTTTAGAAATTCGTAGCAACGCTGTAAATTTTGCAGAAAATACGTTGTAGTGTCTACCACCACCTTCTCTCAAGAATTGATGCAGCTTGGAGCCGAGTCATGTGCGCCTTTTTTGAATTACACAACAACAGAATATTATGTGATCAACTTCACATCTGCACCCATCTGCCGCCCTCAAGCATAGTGTGACAGCCAAAGGGAGCGGATGCAATTATCGCTCTTCGAGCGCTCCTAATCTGGTGCCGCAAAAACTGAACTAAGTAGAACAGTTTTAAATGCGTTTCGCTTAGTTCGTGGGACCTACATGCAACGAGAATGATATGTTCAACTTATTTAGGACACTTATGGGGAGCGATATTAGGAGCCATACATAGAGCAGACACTCAAGGATGTTCGCTCCCACACGTTCCACTTACCACGGTATTCAGAAATGCATCTTAATTGCAGCCCATGCTTGACTTGATGTAAACGACGCCCGGTACGAACGCACCCAAGACGCTCATCGCATTTCCTCTGGTGCGTTCCCGACAGGCATCATTTAAATGAAGCCAAGCGTGGCCTTCAAATTAAGATGTATATATGAATACGGGGTTAGTAATTAGAAGACGTTTGCACATAGGTTCCACTAACATAGGGCGACTAGATACATAACGAGGTTTAGAGTGTAGGTTTAGAGTGTATGCATGGTCTTTCTAGCCTACGCAGTATATGTAAATTTCTAATAAAAGCTAAGTACTCAAGCTCTCTTTTTAATGCTTAGGTGCCTTTGGTCGATGGGTGCAGTGCTCTGACGATAGCTGGTGCCAAGCTTTCACTATATCTGTGTGACGAACATTAAAGCATGTGGTATCTGACAGAAATAGCGCAGGAGCCGCTAACAATCAAAATTTGCTACCGAAGCTGTGAAAGGGGGAGGGGGAGAGGAAGCTTGCCCTCGCTGCTGTAAAGGTGCAACGTATCTAACGCTGGTCCACATTTTAGATAAGGACTGTTGTTTAAGCCATCAAATTCCCTTCATTAGAGTGACGGGCTCCAACAGATGCGCAACGTGAAATTCGAAGCACTCGTAAGTTTTACAGGAAGACAGTACGGGCCGTTGATGTGTAGTGCGCAGAGGTAAAGATCCTGAAAATATGAAGTGATGGGCCTTAGTAACACAATTCACAACGGAAAGCATCTGCTTTCAAACGCGTGTTCCCAACAGAACACGCATGCCTTACGTACAGTATACGGACCGACCCGGCCATGAGTGGATCCATAAGACTTTGTCGCCAAATTAAGACGCTTTACTTTTGGTAATCACTGAAACAGACGAAGAGTGTTCGGGAACGCATAGAGGTTCCTACAAAAATTACTAGAAAGAAGTCTTGCGCTACTATCCATGAGAGTTGCAAGTATGGCGGTTCAGCGAGAACGAAAATGATGGTTAGCATAAAGATTTGCCTGAAGTTATTCCTGGGGGCCTCAAGTGAAATTTCTAAATTTGCAAACTAGTGATTTTCAACAGAGTGTTGCAATAAAGATGTAACAATGCGCAATGACTGTGCTTAGGCGCAGTCTTCTTGCTTTCTGTGTTTGGAAAAATAATATTGCTTCGGGCCTGAGGCCCGCAAAGGCGGATAAAATGTAAACAAAAGCACAAGAAGGTCGGACGCCACAAGCACGAAAACCAGGCAGATTTATGTACTAACCATCATTTCCGTGGCAACTTAATGATCATGGTGCCACAGTTCCTTCTAGTTATTTTAGTACAACATTCTCTGCAGGGATGAGCAGAGTTTATTGAGGATTAGGTCACTTATTACCGCCATATCAGGGTAACATTTATAATGGTTCGTATTTGAACGTTTTTACCAACTATACACTTTAAAGTACGGCGTTGAAGACCATGTTAAACGCTAAAGTAGCCGTACTGACTTTGATGCCATGAAATAACTAGCGCGAACATTGTACACAAACAATGTACCCAGACATACCAACGCTCATTAGCCATTTCTGTGTCTGTTTGTCACTGTTTATATGCGTGCATTGGTTGCGTACAAGTTTTGCGCCTGTTCTGCCATGGCCTCAAAGCACCAGCTCGCCCAGAAAGGAGTTGCGCTGGCTATGCTTCTGCTCTCTCACGTCTAAGCTCTAGGAACAGTTGCACTTTTGGGTTGTATATTTGTCACGCCACATTAATCGCCATCGGTCTTGCTTGCGTTTCCTTTCTTGAAAACGCTTCGCTCGTTACTTTCCTGTCGGGAATGCTCTCTGAGGCTGATAACACGCATGCCATTCATGACTACGAAACATCGGGCTTGTAGCTTTAAAGGAGATGCGGGCAAGACAGGTGGCCATTATTGTTGTGTGGTAAATATACACCCCAATAAGTGGAATTGTTTTAGACTGTAAATAATCAAGCCAATGTCGCAGTTTCGCCTGACAGGCGAAGCATCGAGTGCGATATCAAATTATTAGACAGCTATCCCCAGTAAGGAGACAAGTTTTATCACCCGTATAAACTTGTAAAAATTCGCTTAGTAAGAAAATGAGCAAACATGGTGTCACGCAGTCAAGCAAACACATTTCACTCGATGACTGCGGACACTCGCTGTCAGAACGCTAGCGTCATTAACAGCTACAGCAGCGAGGGAATTGACCTTCGGGCTGTCTTTCGCTTCAACGCGAACTAAGGGGCAAGAGCACAGCACACACGAAGCTATCAGCCTTTGGTGCACCTATGTACTGTGTACCCACCGAAGATTGCTTTTGAGGTGGTCACCACGCAATGTTGTTGAAGCCTCACGCTTCAACAACTTTGTCGCTTTTGCAACCAAACGCACTGAGCGTGCCTGGAGATATTATAACACTGAACGCGTGGACCGCGCATGTACCGCCGATACAAGGGCAGCACAGCGACAACGGCGCGAATGCCTTTCAAAAGCCCGTGCAATTTATATCGCCACAAAACAAATTGGTAGTCTCGTCCCACGGACGAAGCATTCACAGCTATCAATGTTTGTCGTTGCGCTTGCACTTCTCGGACAGTGTTCGAATTGTATGCGGATGCGACATGTTGGTCCGATGCGGCACGCATGGCCACTCCTGCTGGGCAGTCAGAACAGCGCCCTGACAGCTTCTGAGCGTCTCACAACGTTTGTCTATTCGGCGTAGATGGGGACGGAGCGCCGTGTGCCGCGCGCGGCGCTGAGTGTAACAGTTTACAAGGATTGACTGACGGGCCAGTTGGTTCATTATCACCGAACAGCGCTTCAAGACAGGACGCGATGGAGTAACCCTTGCAGGGCGTGTGTGTGGTTACTCCCTTGCGTTCTTTCTTGAAGCGCTGTCATTTCTGCGAGTGTAACAGTAATTCATGACAACGATAGGCTGCGCTAGCACGGTCGCCTTAAGTGAGCCATCTTAATAAATCTAATGGGCGCAGTATCCTTAGCTGTGTTAGGAGGGCCAGAAATGTAAGAACTATTCCCTTTTCTGAAGGTAAATAACCACGTAAGTGCGCTGAAGCAGGTGAAGAGAAAGCTGTAGTATTTTTAGCTAAGCAATTGTTTGCGCCCATGATATTCACGACTACTGCGGAAAGCAATTGCTAGCTCTCAGGTCACACAGCTTCCTCGACCGCGGAGGCCACCCGCAAGGAAGGTGACCAAACAACTCCGTCTGCTCTTAATAAAGCTCAGTTATCCTCATAATCTAGCTTGGTTGTCTGTTTGAGCAGGCCTTATGTTAAGCATTGCTAACGGAATCGTTAGAACGCGCTCGCATCTGTCCATAATGTAAAGCATCATCACATAAACCTTTTGACCCTACTAGGTGGTTTTATTCGTTTCTTACATTCAGCTTTAGTTTTACTCCAAGCAAACGGCGAAGGACATGACAAAGATTTGCTAGCGAACATGCTTGCAACCTACTTATATTACGTAATTATCTCGTGCCTGGCGCTAAATGATGAAAAGGGCACTGCATGAAAAAAGAAGAGGAAACATAGGCGGGCACATCAATGAAACGCTGCCGTGTTTGAAGCACAAACGCATCTCACGCTAAACTTGCCATATAATGCCGTTGCATGTTCGCCCTCTAAACATGCTCAAATAAATGTGGGAGGGACATTTTTCCTGGTGAATGCTTTGCGCGATCACACAACCTGGCCATCTGGCGTGGCAGATTGATCCGCTTCTACTTACACCAGTGCCTCTGGTGCCACCTTCTATATCTATACGAAATTTGCGGATAAGTTTGGTGACAAGGAAAGTATAAAAAGATACTGGTTTAACATCATAGGTGGAGCGCCGACGATGACTGCGCATACAATAGGCCATATGGCCAAAAGGACGCCTCAACCAGCTCACCGCACGACTAGGGTAATCAAAGTAGCAACAGCAGCGCCGGCGCTCCTGGCATGATCTGCTACTGTCCGCGGCCACGAATCCTTCCATCTCCCCTGCTACCCACTTAATCTTCAGTGTGGATGAGATAAGACCAGTGGTAAACCCCAGGCGTTGCTCAGCGCCGAGTGAAATGTGACATAATGTTAGCTTGGCGTTTACTTCCAGTTCCGCTTAAAGTACTGCGTACCCGCAGCAGCTTCGTAGGAACGCTAGTGGGGTCATAGTGGCGTGCGCACTACGATCAAGCCAAGGAGGTTAAAGAAAAATTGACCGCCCCTGCATTACTGTGAAGAGGGGCACCCGTGAACCTCGTGTTTCGTGGTTTTCGAAGTAGACCGCGAGACGACGTTGTCGACGACCTGTTGCTTCACGTTCCCTCAGCTCGGGATCCGCGGCTCTTCGTTGTCGTAACGTCTCCGCTTCGCATTCCCTCGCAGTGAGGTCGGCATGTCGACGACGAGCCCTTTCTCGAGCGAGTTCCCGGCGGCATTCATCAAACACCGCTTGTTCTTCGGCCGAATGCACGGCGCGTGGCCAACCCATCTATAGTGTTTCGACGCGGGAAACACTCTTTCCTGTCACGTTACCTAGAAACACGCCTCCTACTGGCGGAGAGGATGAGAAGCTCCCGTAGCTTCTTACGAGGAAGGGTGAAGGCAAGTCTTGCCCCTCCTTCACTAGAAGCAGAACCTTGTCCGATGATCTCCGCTTACAGATTAAGTGATTTGGGTCGGTTATTACCATGCTAGGCTAAATAGAAAATAAAAGGTGGTCGTTCCCAACGAAAATAATACCTACTAAACATTGATGATTGTCTTCCCAATGCAGTATGCCAGGATATTCAGATTTCACACTAAAACCAGTAATACACAAATACGCGTAGATAAGTATCTGTCTAGTAAAATAAGCCACGATTCACCAAGGAGGTTGATTAACTCGTGGAAAGTGTGCGAAAGCGCTTCCTCACAATTTTTTTATTGTTTACCTATAGTTTTGTCTTGCCGCTCCTGCTTGGCTCCACCTTCGGGATATCATTTCCACTCCAGCAGTTTTTCCTTAACCTCCTTATTGTTTAAGCCCGCAGCGGAAGAGAGAACGATACCCTGGCTCCACCGCTGACGCGTTTGAGCACAGCGTTGGCTACCATGCTTCCACTTCGCTTCGTCGTTTGTGTAGCCTAACGCATTACGGCTCACTGGAGACGCTCTCTGCAAGCGAGCCGTGCATGCACTTTCAAGTGGGCCGTCACGACAAACCTAGTAGTGGCGTGAGTGTGCCTCGTGTACCTGTGTGTTCGCTATCCTAATAATAGTTGTCCACGGCATCTTCGAGTTCACCTAATCCTGGAAATGGTAAGTTGAGCATTGCAACAAAAGAAAGCTGCGCAAGTGGGCCGGCATTAATGGCACGGAGAGGTAGTTTGCGGACAGAGCACGGGCCCAAGTAAAGCCCCTGAAAAATGGGACGCAAGAACAAAAATAGTTTGTGTTCTTCTTTCGTACGCCGACTTCTCCATACAACGGTAAGTCAAACGCGATGGTGCCTGAACGATGCACACGCGCTTTCCATTCACCGGAGACGACTACATTCAAAACAGATATGTAGAGCGTCCTGATTGTGGCGTCTTAGCGCTTTGTGATTCGCAATGCTGCATTTCGTGTCGTTCTTCAAGCAAATTGTTTCCCAGCGCATTTCCTTGAAAGTACGAATTTTTTTTGTGCGCGTCATGGGCTGGGAACGTGTGAGATCAATTAGAAACGGATATGCTTTAAGCGAAAATGAGGCAAGGATGCCACAATTTTATCGCAAGGAACTCTATAGTTTCTACGAGACGTGAAGAACGCATCTTCTCTGCCTGCTAGTCCTAAAACGCGGTGGTCATGATTACGTAAGTACACCATGTTATAACATGTATATAATTCTTCCTTTTTCTCGGTGACCATTTTATTTCGATAGCATTTTTGTGGACACTCCAAACGAGCTTTTGCTGTAGTGGTTAATCTCAACGCCAGCGTTGTCATGAGCTTCTGCATATATTATGGAGTATGCATAAAGTGGTCTAAATTTACTGGCGTGGCATTTTACCAACCGCGTAGTGGAGTCTGTGCGATGCCCTTACAAGCCGTACACGGCGTCCTAAAGCTCTTGAGGGTGCCAGAAATTTTGGCGCACCCGCGTAAATCGCGCCCACGTTACTAGGACCCGCGGATAGTTCGAACGCCGTCCCAGAACTTCAAGCGCGATGCTAAACCTTGCTATTGCAGTCAGGCAAACTAACAAATTTGTTTCCTCAGACTATCACCGTTGCCGATTTGTCGCTCGGCGCAAAACGTTCTTGCCGTTAGAATAGCAGCTTGGGCATGTCGGTTTTCCATCGTGGCGTTAACCGCGCAAAACGTCGAGGGAACACGAGATGAGAAGATGACACCACAAGTGCTGTCGCTTGTGGTGTGGTCTTCTAGTCTCGTTTTCCTTCTACGTTTTGCACTGTTAACAACAAGGTCCTTGCCGTGCTGCGATGACGTCACGCTCTTTGTTCACGCAGCTTCTTGGCCTAGTGTTACTCCAAGATGGCGGGAACAGTGGTGTCAATAAAAGGATCTATGCATAAGGATAGAAAGTTGGGCGAGTTGGTACGGTGACATGATCTTAGATTGTAACGCGAAGTGAACACGGACGAGTGCTAGTCCTGTCTGCTCGTTTCTGTGTCCGTGTTCACTTCCGCGCTACAATCCAAGATCATGATCTATGCATAGCCGTATTTTGCTTTCTCGATGAATGAAACCCGAATCGCAGAAGAATAAAGTTTCGATAATTCCAAAAGTGAATTATCGATTTCAGCTCCATATTTCCCCCTAATAATCTGAGCACAAAATTCTTGCACAGAGTTGCTACGTCCCGGCAGACAAGTCCGAAAATTCACGTGTGGTGTAACAATAATATCGACTTTCTGTTAAATTTTGCCAGAGCGAAGGTTGGAATTCCTGCAGAAGGCACTCCTCCTAGCTGTTTTATTTTTTCCTAGGCGCTTACCCCTCACACGGGCTGGCGGAATTTCATTTCCTAGAGTCAGTTTCTTTTTTCCTCCCGGCATGCAGAATGTACAGCGTGAGTTGTAGTTGTAAGGTATACTGCAACGGTGAACATGAAGTGAAGAAAAAATAGCAGGGAGCGTTACGTAACAACCTTGTAGCCAGCGAAAAAACAAAGGTGAATCGAAGAAGATGCCGGGCATCCTGCAATAAGCGCGTAATTGCGTAGCTTGATAGGCAAGCGGCACGCTACCCTAGATTGGCAACGCCAGAGTATCTCAACCCTAGATGACGCCAACGCCGTCCAAAGTGCGCAGATAGCGTCTCGTGGGCACGTATCTTGACCTCACTACAGCTAGCGGTATGTCAGTGCTGATTTATATCGGTCGCGAACTCTACAACTATAGGCGGCTCAATACCAAACGCCGGAGGCATCGCGGCCTAGAGAAAGATTGAAGCGTGACTTTATGGACAAACAATGAAGCAAACAGGAACAACCTATCTGAACGAAAAAAAAAAGGTTTTACGTATTTGTCTATTCCATTCCATGTCATAAAATTTCATGTCATGAAATTGACTAGTAAGTAATAATGACGTCAGAAAAAGAAATCCCTTTTTTCTTTTAAAGCTAATTCGCACTCGATAGCCGCTACAGGCCACTGCAACCAGGGCCGCATGACTGCCGTGTCGCCATTCAGCGACTAAGCTGTCACATTCGTTCTTTTTTTTTTTTTTGGTTTGTCCCGACTGCAACTTCCCCTTGCTGTGGCGGAATCGGCTCTCGACGTTGCTTCGCAGTCTCGTAATCAGCGCCGGCGCGGGCTATCGCTCGCTGCATTTGGCTGGCGAACACTTGGAACGTTGCCAGTGTTCTGCTCGGAAGGGAGGCCGTTCGACCGTGAGTCGAGCTGTCCACAGCGAAGTACAGGCTACATGTGCTAGGTGCCTCAGCGACAGCGTTGTTTCAGCAATTGCGATTCGGTATTTCAGGTTTGTAGTACGTTTTCCTTTTCTTTCCGAGCTTTCCTCGTAGTGGGGAGTGGCAATGCCTGCATATTGGTAGGAAGCTGTTTGTGAATCCGACGGCACGACCCTGTGAGTCCATTTCCGGCAGCTCGTAGAACACAGCCTGACAGAGAGACACGCTGATCAACGTTGTCAGCACTGTTTACTTCTTTCACTCGGTGGTTTGTTGTGTGCTAGAAACAGTGGCATACTAACTGCTCTTTTAACAGCTGCCGTTCGCTGTCAGTTTCTGGTGACGCGCGGTGAATCTATGCCTATCGAACGCAGGCCGCCGATCCTCTGACTGACTTTTAATGCCTGCGGTTTCAAAATGGGCTCCTAAAAACTGAGCTGCGCCTTTTGTTAGTGACCTTCGTGTACAAATCAAGCCTCGTTGCTATAACATCGATTGTCACCAATGCAAGGGTATAAGCTAAGAGCACAATTATTGACAATGACAACGCCACAGTAGCTTTTGTTAGGTAAACACCGATTTCGTATTCTTCACTTTCCTGCAAAGCGAACAGAATGCCATGAAGTACATAATAACATTGGATTGGAAGGTAATAATAAAGCAGCATTTTGTTGTTTAATTTGAACCACCTGCACTACTTCACTCATTACTGCGTTGCGCTGCATATCTCTACGGGTGACATAGCTAGCGAGATGGATGGCGCCTGTGGCAGCCACATTTGGATCAAGGCGAAAAAGTTTGTGGAGTTTGATTTAGGGGCACGTTAACGAGCCCCAGGTGGTAAAAAATTAACCTGGAGTCCCTCACCAATGCGTGCTTCATTATTCTATCGAGGACTTGGCGCAAAAAAGTGGACTCTATTATTGTGACCTGGATTTCGTGCATTTGGGCAAACGAAAGCATAGTTAATTTTTTTTTTGCTTGTTGTAGTTATCCGCACAAGAATACTCTGACCCGTGTCGTTTATTGCAGTTACTTAAGTGCTATTTCTATAGTATCCTATGCGTTTCTTCTTTGTTCGTTGTTGTTTCCTGTTTTGAACGCGACATGTAAAAAAGGCTAGAACTTACTGCTCCCACTTCATTGTCTTAAATTCTCTTTTCCTTTTATGATATAGTGGCATCAGTGAGGAAAAAGAACGTCTAACTGTTTTTTAGGCTTAATAGGGAAATCGGCATAAGCTGTGTGAACACATGTCAACAGTAGCACATGTATACACTTAATGAGCATGCTTGGAGGTAGCATTAAAGAAAAGGGGGTAATTGGGAATATAGTATACGTTTTGAGATTACGTGAAAGATCACTCTGATTGTGGGCAGCGCTTTGCATAATCTGAAAATTTCAAAAATGAGAGACAAGCTTCAAGTCTCCCCGGTAGCACCTCATGATGTCAATAGATTTGTTTAGTGTTTCCTCGAGAGTGGTCAATTGTTCGCCAATAAGCAGGGAGCGCACTGTCTTCTAAACGAACCAAATACTCAAGATTTTGTGCTTTGAAAACTTTTTAACAAAAATGGGACCAAGGATACAAGTAAACGTGGTTTGCATTGACGCCATTGTGGTCAACATCTGGGGGTGCCAGCACATCGAGATGCCGGCTAAACAAGAGATGTGACCGCACAACAGGCGCCTCTTGCGCAGAGCGACAGATCGATAATAGTTAGAACTCAGAGAGAAGCGGTTAACTTCAAAAACCAAAACAATGTACGGGTGATATGGTGCGCTGACTCATCGTGGCCGGCCATGTTCGGGTACCAGTACTATGAGAACGGGCATCTAAAATGTCACGTGAAAACTATCTCTACTTCTAAATTTCTCACATAATACTTGTGTATCGGTTCGCAGGAGAGAAATTCAAGAAATGAAATGTTGTCCCGATTTGTCTGCAAACTTATTTGAATTCGCGAGGTAGCAGCAGTAGCGGTTGATACGAGCCCACCCTCGTCATCTGCACCAGTTACCTGTATGCATCACGATGGCGATGTAAGATGCTTCTTGAAGGGACAATGTTGATGCTAGGTGTATGCGCGGTGAAGTGCGACCTATATATTTAAACGCATTCAGGACTTCATACGCCTTTTCACAGGCGCACATCGATTCGTGGGGACTGGGTAAGAATGGCCACAAACCCACTTGCACATACCCTATGCCGAAGCTGTCCGTTCGCGCACATACCCAGCGACCAAAGTTGTTAACTAGTCCAGACATCAGCCAGTACCAAGTTCTCTATTAGCGCTACAAATGAATAGCAGCGAGAATCGCGGGGAAAACGGACACCATCCAAAAGTATAACAATATATACCTGATTGCTGAAGTTGTCCCTGTGTATTCTATACACATGTATACCTGGCGTGGTAACGACAACGAACGTTGAACCCCGTGCACAATGTCAAAAAACTTTCGCTTTCAAGTGCCCTCACCAGGTTTGGGCATAGTAAACAGACAAGCGTGGCTGTTGGCAGCATGGCAACGCAATAATATGATTCATGCTGTGTCCCCTAATTATCCAAGCAATTTCAAAAATTTAGTTGTGGTAACGTGCTCTGCAGACGGCCCCCTACAACTTCTAGTGTATAACCAAACTTTGCAATTGGGTCCCTTGAGGGACCCATTAAAGTGCTTTCCTAGACTAAACATAGTTTAGTGCCCCTTAAGCGGCAAATTTATTATTACGCTGAAGTGGCCCTGTTTGTGGCCGAAACTCCTTTGCAGGAAACCAGTATGAGGGTGGATGTGCAGTACAGAGACCTTCCGGGAGGTACTCACAAGCTGAGGTTCGCCGATGAGCTCCCTCGGCACGTGATGTGTGGCACGTGCGGAATGCTTTCTATGCATATGTACGAGGATGAGCAAGGGCACGCTTTTTGCAACGTGTGCGTCTGCCTGGGCAGCCCAGTGGCGGCGATATTTTGCAAGTACGAGAACAGGAACGTTCCTGTCGATCAGGTACGACCTACGCCATAGGTGGATCTACTGTTTTTGTCGTACAGTGTTCGTTAGCGTACGACACAAAGGGATGAATACCAGTGACCACCGAAGACCTGAGAGTACTGACTTGGGTGTGTTGGTGAACCATTGCAGAAAGGAAACAACGCACAAACAACGGGGAACAAGGTGTCGTCTGTGGTTTCATCCTTGCCTTGGTCACCGTTGTTCTTTGTACGCTGCTTTCTTCCCAAATACACGTCAGGGACATAATGACTTTTCAAGTGGCCTCATGTTATTTCCAGCTCACCCGTAAACATGCCACCTTTGTGTGGAATACTGGCCGGGCTACCAAATACGTATGCGGAAATGGGAACGCTGGTACCGGCACCCTGGGACGCATTCTTCAACCACAGGGAAGAGCTTTACGTCATATTGGTCTTCTCATGGGGAAAAAAAAGCAAGGTGCTCAATCTTAACAATGATGTACCTGTCGATGCATTACAGTGTGATTTGAGTCTAATGTGGTACGTTGCTGGATTGGAGCTTCATTTTAATGCGAAAGAATTATATTACCCATGAAATTAAAAATCCGGCGAGCGTTCGGCATTAACAGCCGATGGAAACAAAACACACGTGGCCACGTTTTGGCGTCACGTTCCCGGCGCTGGGCCTGCGGCGCCTCGCACTATATCCCACGGCGTCAGACGGAAGCCGTGGCCCACACAAAAAAAATGACTTTGTGCAAATCAACAATTGAGTTCACCCCCGCGCCAGACCGACCTGTCCCACTCTGAAAATTTACTTGGCCTGCCCCACATTTTAGGAGCACGTCTTCAAAATTAAGTTTACCCAATTAAAGCACATGACCCAGTGATAAGCATCGCGCGGAAGATTCAGAATGCTTTCGCATTCAGTGCACATACGGAGACTTAAGTGCCTCTGTTACTTATATCTTGTACTTTTCGCCGCCATATGGCACCATCAAATTGGATGTTCCCGTCAACGACTCGGGTAATCCGGTATGCCGCAAACTGTAATACATATACAGACAAGCTCTAGCTCTGTTAGTTTCTAGTACAATGCGAACGTTCCACCCATTTCACCCAAAACGACGCGCTATGTATTGAACAAGCGATCTCGGGTAGTTCGAGCCCAAACTTAGCCGATAACACCGAAAAAACACGAGGACTTTCAATGTCATCACCTTCGTTAGTATTCTATTATGTCGCGCCTACACGTGAGTGACCTAGGCCAGCGAAGCATTTGCTTTCCTTCCTTTCATTCTTTCTGGTGTTACAGTGCCGCATCTAAACTAATTGAATACTATTAACACAAATTTCCGTAATACCTGAAACTACAACGTTTCTTTTTGTTCTTGTTGCAGCTGATTGAAGCATTTGACATCATTCAAGTAATAAAAGACCAGGTTGTGTATTGTCCTAATGAAGAAAAGGGTTGTCCCGTTTACACGCCTCTATGCAGAATAGAGGTAAGCTATTGCTCGTTATATGAAGCAATATTTGGAAACGTCGAGCACATGACCAAAGAGGTTGAAGGCTCTTAAAGGGAGCATTTCCTCAGCTTTCATAAATTATCGTCATGCGCATCACTCTCAAGTTAGTTATTTATGCGAGTGTCATCAATGTTTAAGTAAATATCAGATCTCCATTCCTACCGATTTTGAACAGGGCAAATTATATGTTCCCTAGGTTCAATGCCCATCGTCTAGAGCTAACTTTTTGCAGCTATGTATGCTGCCGACAAATCTGGCTGCTCTATGCAATTGCGAAATTGGCTGCCTTCTCCTAAATGATTGAAGTATCCCTTTGTAAGGCAATGCAGAGACTGAAGTGCCCTTTCTCTTTATTTTGATCTCAGAAGTTTCATGTGTTATGTCTAATGGCAATTGATGAAATAAAAAAGATAAGATGCATAAAATATTAAATTGACAACACTTCAGCATGAGAACAATACGCAAATTCGGCAATCTTGCAAACAAATCCAACAAGTCTTAAAGAAATAGGTCACATGTGAACCTTTTAACTCAACATAATATACCACGGTTCTGGCCAGAGGCGCACATATCGGCTTACCGGTGTAAGCCATAGAATGCTGTAAAATTTCACACCATCATGTTCTTGTCGTTCACATTCATTCTCGCTTCTTCCCTTCCTGCAGACTACAGTAGCAGACCGAATATACCTCTTGTTCTACCTATCTATCGATCTATATCTATATATCTAAAGTCAATCGATACCTCTCTGAGCATAGCGTCGAGCGGACTCGCAGTTCACCGCCCAATTATAAGTCAATGCTGGGGAAACGTCGGTCTGTTGAATAAATCTGTTTCCTGTTTTTTTTTCTTTTACAGGATCATTACCTTCAATGCGAGAAGACTGAAATTGAATGCCTACAATGCCAGCAGCGAATCAAAGGGTGCCATTGGAAGAGTCACTCGAGAGACTGTCCTCGAAAAATAGTACAGTGCCGATTTTGCGTGGCAGCTTTCCCACAGATTGATCTCCAGGTATTTCTAATAGACCACCAACTCGCCTTTCCAAATCAAAGTAACTGTCACGGGCCTGCACTAACACAAATAGTTGAGAAATATTGTCTATTCGAAGCACGTGGAAGAGGTCCTTCAAGGTTTACGACATAGCAATAAGTCGCACCGTTTCACTGTCACAGCGCGGAGCAGATTCCGTTTATGTGGCATCATCTAAATAAGCCTCTCCGGGAAACTATAGTAAGCCTGCTTTGTTGAGTATTGCATGTTGTGAATGAATAACCCATATCAGCGGGCTTAATTCGCGTCCTTGCTCTTTATTTTCGTCCTGCATCTGTTCTTTGTTCCATCGTGATCAGTTGCCAACAAGCTCACCTTTTGTCGCCGCTGCATTGTCATTTCTCCTCTGGTATTTCTGAACCCTGGCTAACCAGCGGGCTTGCAATATTTTTTTCATGATAATTAAACATATTTGTTACTCGCGGTTCTCTACTTGCCTCGCTTAAGCACAAATTCAAGGGCTGCAATAAAAAAATTCACATTTAGGCTTAACGTCTTAGATGTCATCGCGAAGCTAACATGAAAACCACTCATGAAAACGTATCCCAACGTCACTTCATTTCATGATGACGTCACTGCGCGCATGCTTCATGAATGGCGTGCATTGTTTTTTGTGGGACGGCCCACTTTCAGACGCACGAAGCCCTGTGTTCTGAGAATCCAAACTGTATGACATCACCGACTGTGCTGCATTCATACACTAGCAAGGTGCCTCCGTTGCCTGTTTCGGAGCAGAAAGAAAATGGGTCAGGACACGTTTCTTTCAGTGTAAGTATTCCACTGCCCGTGATATCTTGTTCTTGTTCAGGTAATGTCATGGGCAACAAAATGAGAAAGAAAAGATAAGAGTAAAGAAAACGAGTTCTGTGCACGTATTACTGCATTCACTGTAAACCAATTTACGCCCTTAATGGTCCTTAAGGGTGCGCATTGGTCTTTAATTTGCAGTTTAACGTGCGCGAGGATGTGATAGTGTCAGTTATAGACGCAAACAAACATTGAACCTGCAAATCAGTCTGTACCGTGTCAAACACAGCGAAGTGTTAACCCTGAATTCTGTTCTCAAAAAAAGCTGCCCTTTCTTCTGCACTCAACTCAGTAGAGCTTAAAGCGGAGTGGTAGAGTGTCTAAACGAAAACCACCATTTCCGCTCCACCTTGCTTCTTGCAATTGCGAAATAGATAGGTTTTGCATTCATGTAAGAAGTTTGAAGAGCAAAAAAAGTGTGGTTAAATATTTTGATATGAAGTGCGCGTCTTTGACCTGAAATGTTCCCATTGTGCTCAATGTTACCGCCTGTGCACAGAACTATATCAGCCGCGCCCGCACAAAGGAACCAATGGTACCCGCTGTGATTGCTTAGTGGCTATGGTGTTGGGCTGTTAAGCACGAGGTCGCGGGATCATATCCCGAACATGGCAGCAGCATTTCGATAGGGGCGAAACATGAAAACACCCATGTGCTTAGATTCAGAAGGCGGTTTTGGCACGTAAAACCCCATAACGTAATTTTTAATTTCAACGAAAGGTCGTGTATAACGATTACACTCGACACGTATTTGCAGCGTCGTTACATGCACTTGCGGCAAAGAAAGCGCGCTAAATCGCAATGATTTATAATCACAGCGGTAGCACAGCACGTTAAAAGAAAACGTAGTTGGCGCTATTCTCCGCTTTGCTAAATGCGATGCAAAACACACCTGGCACATAGTTTTGCGCATGTGCACAAACGAATTCATTTTTTAATCAAGTCATATACTCCTTTCGCAGGGTGCCAACTGACGCAGGTCATCAAAATACGAATCAGCCCTTCTGCACTTTCAGTTAACCCTGCACTCTCCCATTCGGAGTGACAGTATGCCTGCTAAATGGCCCCGGCATAGGCAAGCACGAACACTAGTCGATCGAGGCGCACTCTTGTTTGCTTTGCTCGGCGGTAGAGAGTCGTGCACGTCAATTTGTTCGAACAATCCTCTCGGCCAGCTTGCGATAACACGGTGGCTATGACGTTTTGCTGCTGAGCTCGAGGTCACGGGTTCATTTCAGGCCCCGGCGGGCCCCGTTGAGATGAAGGCGAAGTGCACCAAACGTTTGCCTATGCAACACACGTCTTGAGATATGTGGAGCAGTTACTCAAATGCCATGAATTTGGTCATTTCATTTGTGCATCTATCGCGTATGGCAGTAACGGAAACTGACACGCGCTATGTGCCACGTAGTGTAACGTAGTGCTACGTAATCTGACACTAGCGACAATCACGTTAAACAGCTATAGTTTGCGTTGCCATGATAGAAGTGTACGTACGATTGTGACCTCTTGGTAAGAAAGTCGGGTTGCTGTGTTGTGGGTCCAGGGATCGACCTAAAATCGGGCACGTAGTTAAATTGTTTTGAGCTATTGGTCAAGACACCGGCAGTACGCAGCAGCCGCGGTCAAGAAGGTCCAGAATGCCATAGGAAAGCTTCCCTTTAAACGCTCGCGTACCATGCATTGGCTTCACTTTGAAAAAAAAAAACGCAAAAACAGGTGGCCGAAATCAATGAGGAGCATTCCACTACAGCGTGCCTCATAATCGGACTGTGGGTTCGTCATGTAGAACCAGAGATTTTAGTTAAATTTTTCTAACAATTAGTTTTGTCGTTGGGTGCTGGTGCGTATCAGTTTGTAGATTACATGGCGACGTTCCTTGTTGGACAGTTTCGTACGTGTTTCTAAGATGTACGCGAGCATTAAGTTAACAGGGGTGAGGAACGATGCAACACAGGTGGTCACATAGAGTTCATATTTTCCCTATTCATTTTCTTCATTATGAGCGCCTAGTATATTACTGTTGGTTATATTTCTGTTTTGAGAAAATGCTTATGCTAGCTCCTTACTCATTCTCCAACAGAATAGAATATACAAACCATGCAATTTCTTTTTTTCAATAGGGACATCGCGTTGCAAAATAAGGCGAAGTATATAGTTATGTTATGCAGTCTTTCTTGAAAAAAGTTATTCCAGTAAGCTCGAGGCCTTTAAACATGACTAAACACGTTTTATTTCTTGAAACCTCTGCGCTCGCTACTTTCATGTCAAGAATGCCATGTCACGCTAAAAACGCGCACGCTGCTCATGACTTGGAAGTGCTGGGCGCGCAGCTTTGAAGTAACGAAAGACGCGCAACATTGATTACGATTATTGTACTGTGAGTATTGTGATTAGGAACAACATAAACACTGAACAGGGCAAACATTTGTTACCGCGTATGCTGCCGAAAAGGTCAGTGTTAAAGCTAGAGGAAATTCAGTTAGCCTGAAATGACGCAAATATCAAGGGTTGGGAGCGGTGCCCATCATCAACTTTCCGCACTACATCCCCGCGATGGCACGCACTTTGTCAGCTTTGCCAGTTTCTTTTTCTTGTTGCTTAAAAACGAGGACTATATTGGGATGGACACGAAGGCTCAAGACAGAAATCTATAGGTATTGCACAGAAATACAGCTCAAACATGCCTAGATATTTTTGAAACCGCTACGTCATAAAGGCGGATACTAGTGCTCGGGTTAGGAGCGTGATATTCAGGAAGGGAAATTTTTCCACCATTTTAACCCTTAGAATGACTGTTTCTTCAACCAACACATTGCGAAAAAAGAGCTTTGAAAGAATAACGCACCCGCATAAACACTTTTGCCTTGTCTGGTTCGCTCTCGTCGCGTGATTGCTTTGCAAAAGAGAAACATTATCAAGTTGTTCGCTGTTTTTGCTTTTATTTCACCTAACTGTAATGCCTCCGGTGCAGATGACGTCACCTACACGAGATCCTGTAAAAATCCGGCGTCAAGGATGGCCTTGGTTTTTCCTGCCCGCGGTTTACATTTTTACCTGCCTCACCTTTTTTCTTCGTGTCACTCTGAACGTCTGCGTAAAACCAATACTCAACATTGCGTTCATGGCAAGCCGTTTCACGTGGCGAGTATTCTTTAGCCTATATCGGGCAGCGCTATCGGGCTTTGGTTCTTCATCGAATGACTCTTTGCAAAACGCAAAACCTCGCTCTGTGCACCATAAAAGTTTTTACTAGTCGCTCACCTATTGCACGTGCGTTTTCACTGACCTGCCGTGTTCTGGTATGCCAGAAGCATGACGCACAAAATAGTTTGCACATTCCTCAAGTAATAGCAATAAAAACTTAAGTTAACTTGAACTGGCTTCATTTTTTCTGTCAATATCATTACCTTATGTGTGATAAGGGCAAGGAAAGATGTGAGGATGATACGTCTAAATTGTATTTTTTTACCGTACGGGAGCTAATGCTCTGTTAACTATGTAACCAGAATAGAGCTGATTGCACAAAATATACTACACTTTATTAATAATAAAGTCGATTTTAGGAACAGTTATGAGGTTATACGTGTGTGAGATTGACAGCGCAAAGACTGAATTCACAGTGTTCTCAAGTTCTTTCATTTCGTGTTTGTGGTTGTTAGTTTGCCATGCAAAATAAAAAACTTCTATACTTCTAGACCCAACTTTTAATACCCGTCTCCTGCTGAAGGTTTACAAATCGGCAATGCGGTTGATGAGCCCAATACCTAAGTGCTATATGCCATTGGTCAGCCTTCTTCGCTAATAACATGTCCAGCAGGACAACGGTCGGTTATGGGCTCTTAGGAACCGTTGTTTGCGTAAACACACTATTTTTAAATATGTTCACAAGCTAATAAGCGCCCGTGGTGTAATATACCTAAGCCAGCTTTATTCTGACATGAAACTGCATGAAACTTAGGCAATAATGAATATGCATAAGCCAGTTTTCATGTGGCAATATCTTCTTAATAGCTACCTCTTGGTTACTAAATTTGAAACTAAATGAAAAGTTTGCCCACAAGAAGGGCCGACGGTCCCAAAATATAGGTACAAGAAACATCAACAACAACAAAAATTACAAAGTTCTTTCAAATATACGTAACCAAATCGCAAGAACACTAACAAAGGAAGTCTTTAGATGTATGCCCCCACCCCCCAAAAAAGAACGATTTTAGACTAAATACAGGAGTAACAGAATTGTGCACATGTACTGTGAACACACAAGAGGTTAAAAATGCCTTCTAACTGCCGTCCACTAGGAATTCAACTCAATGTCTATGAGAAAATGTTGTGCTGTCCTTATTGTCCGTCTCCTGTTCTGAGATAATGGCCAGCGCCCAAACTATTTCTGCACAAAGAAACGACACTGATCTGAAGCGTTTAGACGACTGCAAATTATCATTTGTTGCTTCTCATGTTGCAGGCACTCGACGAGCCAGTGTTCAACGAAAGCTTCTATTGTGCGGCTGTGTGGGCACTCAGATGAAGCCATTTGCTTTATGCGGTGCGAGTAATGTATATAGGCTACATCGAGGCGTAGGTGGTGCAGGAATACGTTTAGTGTTCGGTCCACCTTGAGGTTTACAGAGAAGCGCTGCTGAGGGGGAATATTATACAGTAAAAACGACATTACATGTTCATCAAACCATGTCGTCCGTCATAAGTTTCTTCGCAGGCCGCAAAGGGCTCGCTTAGCATCTAATGGCGAGAAGGGAATATGTGTGTGATTATAAAGTATGCTCCTAAGCTTCCGGTTTCTCTGCTGCTTCATCGCTTACTACACCAATAAGTTATTGAATACACTGTAAACCAATCTGACTAACACAAAAGGCCGTAAGAGTTTGCGCTTTAGTAATTTACTGTCATAACATTGGCGACAATATGCCGTCAATGTCTGGAGGTCTGCTTTAGAATCGGAGAAAATGACCCATCATCTGACATACGCACATCCGCCAACAAATTGCACAGCTTGAGAAATGTCCAGTGTCGGAACCTACCGCGAAACTCAGTGAACACAAAATGGGGAATTTGCAATTGCTGTGTGCCACGACCCTGTTATGGTGCATGCAGAATTTAAATACACTCGCGTAATAAGCTTGAATTAAGTTTATGAGGGACCAACGGTGGAGAAAATTATTTCAGAGCTGCCTGCTAAACGATCGCTCAGTGTGGCATAGTGATTTTTCACATCAAACCGATACTATTCTTTATTAAAACGTGGTCACTTCAATGATAACATGATGCATGATACGAATCTTGCGTTAGGTGTCGCCACACCGCATTGTTTAGAGGCACGCAACTTGTCGTTATAGCTTCTTGACTATTCCGCAATTACAAGCTACTTGACACTCACTTTCACCAGTAGTTTGGAGCAGATTGGCATGACGGAGGGTAGTAACGGACGAGAAACGAGTATAGGACACGAGGTATAAAACCTTTGACGGGCTATATTTCACGTACATGATGTGGTGACACATTTACGAGGTTTTACCAGAAGACATGTTTGCGAACGTTCCCTGTAAGATTTTCAGGTTTCTTCAAGTGTTCTTGACGGAAATCTCCTGTGGAAGGTATTCTCCTCTCTACATATGTGCTCAGAAGAAACACAAAACACCTTATTTGCACATATCTTAAGAACCTATACCCAACATTTCGAATGCGCTTCCATGGCTCGGAGCTTATGCAATGTTTTTTACGAGACTGTTTTTCGCATTCGGTAATACTGCCTGAACCAAATGCCTGCACGAAGTATCACGGCACTCGCAAACTTAAGTATTTCTTTCACTACTCCCTTCGGGCTACAGTTATGGCACATAAAACAACACACACTCGCAGAAAGGAGGAAGTCTGGAGCAAAAGGTATTAATCGTTGCCATGAGCATTGCTTCAGATATTTTAGGCTCCTCCCAAAGTATCAAATAACACGAAGCGATCAAGCAGACAGCATTACTGAGACCGGCTCAAAGCGCCGGAAGTGTCTGTTGCGGCAAACAGGAATTTAAAGCATCCAAGGCAACGCTACATTCTACAAAGTTTCCGCACGACGAGCACACATTCCTAAAAATGTTCCAGTGTTTTATGTGCAAAAACAGCAATATGATTATGCGAAATGCCGTAGGGGAGACTTCTTGTTAACTCTGAACACCTGCAATCAAGTAACGTGCCGCTAAATTTGAGTGCACGAGCGTTTTCGCATTTCATTCCTATTTCAAATGTGGCCGCGGTGGATAGCGCCGGAACCGTGACCTCAAGCTCAGTAGCGCAGCGTGATAGTCACACCGGGTGAAGGCATATTCTTCTGGAGGGGAATAGCTTTTCGCCTGGATTTTGCACATATAGCACGTGGGAGGTATGCTTCCCGCCGCCCGCTAAAGGAACAATAGGCAAAGATGCAATATTTGCAACTTTACTACACATATATGCACGTATAAGTAAATCTTGACACTTAGCTCCTGTGTTGCGCTGAGTGTTTGTGGCAGGGCTCAACACAAGTATAACACAGGGGTAAAAGTCATAGGAGAAAGATCCGACACAACGAGAAACAAAGGCTGATTTAGAGATAGATGCACCTAATATGTACGCATTTGCTAGCAACTCCTTCTGATGGAATCAATGGTGGTCTTGTTGACTCCATTTTGAAGGTGGGCAAAGATTCAATGCCATAATTATTCAAAAACGAATCACTAGTACTTGCTCTGTTCCGATGGTAGCTTACGAAGAATCGCCCTTGGTCATTATACGGGATTATTGCAAAAATGAATCTTTTAAGAGATTTAAGCCACAATCACTATTTGTGCGCTGACGAACGTAAACATATTCGTACAAGCAAAATCGCGTCACTAGCTGACGTAGTGCAGCCGTGATGTTTTAAGTTTATGGCTCGCAGAAGTGGCGTAGACGTTGCGAAAAAGATAAGGTTCCTCGTGCATCACCACGACACAACCAAATTTTAAAGCGTAGCTTTGTTTGCCTACCTTCCCATGTTCAACGTGGTTGCTGCTGCTACTGCTGCTGCTGTCTGCTATCTGCTGCCCGGTCAGCTGGAATTTTGGCAGATATACATATATACGAAGTTTATGTGCATCTCATATACTAGTACAAGCAAACAGGCTGATATGAACCATCTATGTTCATCTGCAATGTAATCCGAGTAAGCCCACCTCTGTTCTATGCAAAAACAAAAGAAATCTTACTTTCGGGAATTACTGCTGTGTATGTTACGACGCTCTTGAATGGACTGAACACATGAGAATGGTACCTGCTTATTTCTACTTGTGTATCTGTGTGTGTGGTTTCGCGTTATATTAGAGTTAAATTCCCTCGTATGACTACCATTCTTGTCTAAGATGAAATGAAAGCCAATGAACCGCTATTTAAATATAGTTACTGTTTATGCATAGTTCGCGTTGGTTCAGCTGATGGACTTGCGACTGTGTGTTTATGGTAAGTTTCGAACACGCCAGTGTTTAAATTTTTATATTACCGAACCTTACAGCCCTATTTTAAAGACCAGTTCTTCGATCTAGAAGTGTATGCTGGAGTTCACATTCTCCCTTTTTCTTTTGCTTTCGTACCTCGCACTCCTAGAAATTTTATTTCTTTGCGCAGAGCACAGAACTTGACTTGCCAAGCGATGCAGCTAGTGACGCGGATGAAGGCGAAAGTGTCTTCTGGAGCCTAAAGATTAGAAATCTTCTAAAGATTATACTCACCTGCCTGAGTATAGTCTGGAACTTTCCTCTCGTCAGTTTTCTTCGTCGTAATCTGTTCGCCAAAAATTTTGGCCTCCCGTTGTTCACCATTGTGTGCATCGCACTTCTCGTGAGGTGCAGGGCACGTCAATAGCACTGTAGCAGCGAAATTTAAATTCTTGTATTGTGTAACGCACTGTTATGCCGTTTGTGGCGCTCTAATAAAGGTATTTCTTTCTTTTCACTGTTCATAATATTGACGCTTGGCATTGTTGCCGCGACGTCGTCGTTGACATTACAGGAAAACGAAACAAGGATGCAGAAGTGTCAGACAGCGTGAGCGCTAACCTGCCACAAATGTTTCATTAGAAACAACCGAAGCACACGTGAACACGTTCAAACTGTCCACTTGTCGCCAAAGATACATGATCTAGAAATAATACCTTCACTCAAGAACCTAGACTGTATGCACACATTAGGCGCCATTTCGGAGGAAGAAGTCCTTTTGTGTAGAGAGGGGAATGGGGCACTTGTGCACTCGTGAACTCGCCTAAGACGTGCGTCACCGCATGTTCTGTGAAAGTGTCAACATAAGATAGGAGTGAACAGAGCTGTTCTTACACGGGCTACTGCTTCAAATGCATTACAATCCCGAGCCTAAGAACACACACATACATAGCGAAGTAATGAAATTATTCCTTGCAGTATATATATCTGGCAGCTAGGAACGTCGTTTCTTTTTTACGTCACACATCCTCACTGCCACCTGTTCTTCTTCGAATGCACCTGTGCGTCATGGAGGTGGTAGTTTTCGGTGTCTTGTATAAGCTTCACTATGCAGACCAGAAAAGTTTCAAGTGGATGGCAGCGTATGTCATAGTTCTTTCCACTCGCTATGACGAATTCTGGTAGAAGTTCTTTGTACACAGTCAAATCATAATCACACTTCCACGACGATGTTGCATGCGCATGAAACAAGTCCATGAGTCTTCTCTAACGGGTGTCTGTCTGGTTCACTGCCCTGAACAAGTCAGCAGTTCTTCGTCCTCTCTGAAAACGAAGCAGTGACATCTGATCAAGAAGCGCACTGGAGAGAACACGCCATGAACGTAGCGAAAGCTTGAAGAGTCGGGGTGCTTTCCTCTATGCTTTCATTAGTCACAGTTTTACGTAAATCTTACAAAACAGGGCAAGCAGTGGCTCTATGCGATAGGTCCCGCGCCCACAGCACCGAAAGTTCAGCACCTAAGATCAGTTTCCACAATCAAGATCTAATTTGTGAAGCATCTAAAATGGCAGAGCTAATTGCGTGCGCTTATTTAGTGTCTTCATCACCCGAATCACCTTCTAACATTATTTATGCTGAGAGCAATACACTCAGAAAAGAAAGAGAAATGATTTACGATATATACATATTGGAGAAGAAACCGTCATTTTGTTCCTGCATTAGCTAAGACGACAAGTTCATAGGTTCATGGCTTTGAGAATTCAACATAGTACATGATTCCATCACTGCAGATCTTACTTGTAAACCCAATTAAGTTATATTATTGCGCTGTATCTTTTCAAGCTACGCATTCATGACTAATTGCTTGTCTGAACCATGTGTGAAATAAGAAGGTTAATTAGGCACAAGCCTAAAATCATACACTTCTGTAACCGGCACTGTGATGGCAACTTGCCTTCTCTTCAGCAGCTGCTTGTACACGATGTACACAGCCAGAAGGACAAAGCACACCACTGGGACGACGATCATCAGCGTTATTGTGGTGATGCTGAACCATGGAGGGGCTGGCTTAGCTGGAAAAAATGAGTCAAATGTAGTCAGTTATTTTGATCTTTATTATAGCGTATTCGTTGTCACAGAAAGGAAGGAAACATCTGACGGGCTCACGATATTACGAATGCTATTCAACACGAACAGTAGCTCTAACATCACACAAACGCTAAACCCGGCAATCGTTAAAACCTGAGGTCCTCTCCTCGGCTTAGCAGCCATAGCGTTCCACTCATAAACAAAAGGCTTCGACTTCGAAGGCTTCGAAGTCCCAGCCTCATCTCCCACATTTGCAGAAACACACACTGTAGAACTGCCTGAAGTCAGGCTTCTGTCTGTATTCTTTAAAAAAACAAGCACCTAACTTCCATCCTAACACACTTCAAGTAATTGATATAGATTCATACGCCAAACAATTAAGTACCTCCAACTGAAGCCCTTATATATTTATTCGTGATGTCGTGCTTACGTCCATACATCGTCTTCACTTCTATCACCGTGGCCGGTCCTTCCTTGGTCTGGTGGACGCCATGGTTGAAGGCTGACACGGTTATCTTGTAGACGCAGTTTGCAGATAAGTTGCCGACGGTCAGTGTTGTAGCTTTCGTAATCATGTCGAAGCCCATGGAGCTGTTGGCGAATGTAACCTTATAGCCATCAAGGGGGCCTCTAACTTGTTCAGGACGGGTCCAAGCTAGTCCAACGCTGTATCGAGTCAGGCTGGTGCAGTTAAAATTCCTAGGTGAGTCGGGGGCTGGAAGTGGCGACAATAAGGCATTCTCATGTCAGGTCATCAGAGTTCAGTTTCTGTCATTAATAAAGATAGCGGCAGCCGCATAATAGCTACTGCGTACAGCAGCTTGATATACCAGCATCCATGGTTTGACAGGTGTGTACAGCATATTCATGTTATTGTGTTGACTGGAATACATCCCGCTTAGATAGTCAAAAAAGAAAACAGCAGAAAGAACAGCTTACGTTCGGATAAGCACACTACAAAAACGTGAATATCAGTTAGAAAAATAGGCAGGGTTTGTCTTAGAAGTTGTGTACTAAACTGCAATGCACGCACGACCATAAAACATAAGTATGCAAACACTCAGGGCTGAAATTAATGTACAAGCTACCCCAAGCGAAGACTGCCAGTACGAAACGTATACATGCTTGCAGGCATAATTGAAGAAATCCATTTCACTTCAATAAAACAATAATGAAATGAATAGATGACTTTCGAAAGTGCCACGCGCCCTAAAGTGGTCACCAATAAGGCAGTACCGAAATCTTGAGCCAAGGGGCTGCGTCATCTACTTACTTCTTCTTCATCAACTTGTCCTGTGTCCTTCATCGCTGTCCTGCGTGTTCCTGCCTTCTGTCTTCGTCATATTGTGCTGCCCCTTCTGGATGTTCAACCAGTACTACTCGCGCAAGATGTGCCTGGTCTAACTAGAGACAAGCCTTTCTTCTACCGTCGTAGCTAACAAAAAGTCAACAGGCTGGAAAGGTAAACGCGACTCCAGTTTCAACGAATGTCCCCATGTTTCAACACGGCTGGTGCACCGAATGCATTCCTGCGGCTGTACCCGTTTTTTTTTTGTTTTGTTTTTTTTTGCCTGCCGGGTGCATGCGGCGAAGCTAACGACCTGACTTTGGTAAACGCATGCTAGGGAATTTACAGTGCACTACCGAGAAGACAGTGGCCCGCAATCGGAACAGGGGGTATGCTTTACCCTTAGCTTTGTTGCATGTTTCAGCTGTCGGTATATGCACGGTGACACTCCGACAGCCATCACGTTCGGAGCAAGTGGGCGTGGAAACAGTTCCTCCAGCTGAAATTTAGCCTTGCGTGTTGTTTAATGGAATATCTCGTGGCGGTTACAATACTTCAAAAGGTATTTTGGACGGGCATCTAAGAATGTGTCTTTCAACACGTTTTGATAGCTTGCCCGGGAACGCCAACCGATTGCACGTCGGTTACACTTGAATGCAAGCGCGCGCTGAAAAAGTGCTTTCGTCTGAAAATGTAACGACCACGAGGTTTCTGCGAGTGCGTTTTTTTATACTTAAAAGCACGCGAGAACCAACTGTTCCACGAACGCTCAGCGACCCCGATTGGTTGCAGCAGCCATTCGATAAGGTTTCCAAGCATCCATGCTTTTCACGAGCAGATAGCTTCTCACTCTCGGACATAAAGGTGGCCACGGGTCGGCACCTTTGTTCCCTCGTCGAACGTTCGCTCGTCGTCGTGTGGTCTTTTCACCGTGTGTTTGTCGCTTTTAGCGCTACCATCAGTTTCAAAGAGTGTCGGCAAGTACAACCGAAGAGTCCGTAACAACCAAAAGAGAGAGATACAAAAAAAAAACACCAGCTGCTGACCTCACACATATCCGTGCATCGGGACAGTGTGTTCTGAAGGTACGGAACACCTCGTGCGCGTCGAAACACGTCGTGCGCCTCGGTTGACTCGGGCTGACTTTCGCCGCAATGCGAACGCGCCTGGAGCTAAGCTACGTCATCCACGCATACCAATCAGAGCACGCGTTTCCTTAGAACATTCCGATTGCGAGTGGACTCACTGCGGCACCCCGCGGCAGTCGCGGAAACTAGGTACGCAGCACAGGGCAACCGAAACCAAAACTGACCCTCATGGTGCCCATACCTTGGCGTCACAGGTGGCGCCGACTTCTGTAAAAACGCCTATGCGATTTTTATTGCGACTTTATGTTAGAATCATGTAAGATTGCGGCTACCCGAAACCGGCGCATTTATAAATCTTTAACTGCCGCATTGAGTAAGTTGCTAATTTTAAGCGCGAACTTGACATGATCGAGATGACGACTGACATATACGTGCCTAGACTATCATTGAGTTACGTTTGGTACTTTCAGTCAGGCGCCATCTAAATCGAGAAAAGCATGCGCTTCAAGCTAAGGCGTATTTCTTAATATGCAGGTAAGTCTTATTTATATACAGTATTAAGTAGTATATTTCAGTTATAGTACCTGTGGTACAGTTACTGTAAGTGTATAGTACAGTAGAGTAACTGTACCTGTGGTACAGTTACCACAACGGCAATGCGTAAGTATACGTTGCGCAAAGTACTGTGTTCCCCGAAAAATATGGCCAAAGGTATTCTTACCTGTGGGATAGTGAGCACAGGTATTACACTGAGTGTGTGCCCAATATTTTTATAGAGGCCAAGCTTAAACTCGCGTTTTCGGAAGCTCAATTCTAGAATTCAGTAAACAGAATACCTGGAACAGCAATGCGCTTAGGTGAAGATTTTGATTACCTATACCAAGGAAGTCGTTCTAGGCACAAGGTTTCTAGAAAATGTTTATGCTATGAGTGTTGTCTGGCTTCATTTTCTGCACTGACATGTCCCGCAATCTCATAACAAAAATTTCAGACAAAATGTTGATTTAAGTGACATCTTGCTGATTGTTGACTGTATCAGCACGTCCCGTGATTCCTAATGTCCTTCTTACCTGTGAAACATTGTCAGCAAGTATAACCATTTTGTCTCGGCTCAGCTTACTTCAATATGTCAGCAATCATAGAAAGAATTGTAAGTTCATCAAGATGCAAAATCTGCATAAAATTCTACAGTCGTATGCAATGAACATGTGCATAGAAAATGACTTCTCTTACTTCCCACGTCCGTCTCGAAGGAGACCTTTTTTGGTGGCCCGCATGTATCACTTGCTGTACATGAGGAAACCGATGCCGTATAAGGATGCCACGTCTCCAGGCATTCCAGCCAGACGCTTGTGTTATTGACTCTAACGTCCACGGCTCTTTCGATCAGCCGAATAACATAGTGCGTCACGTTGTATCCGAGGTTGATGGGCTTCGTCCAGTTTACTAACACCTCGTGTTCGAAAGTGTCACCAACCTCAGGTATCGGTGGTACCGGTCCTGCGGATGGAACGAAAATTTTTGCGTAAGTGACGTTCGTGATAAATATCTGCGCCACGCCTTTTTATTGGTGAAGTCCTTCGTCTGTAGTGCTTGCATGCAGGACTTCAGACCTGCTTCATTTCTTTTATTTGACCCGTGCTGTTCTTATACTGTGACTACTCTCGCTGTTTATCAAGAAAGATATGTGGACTTACACTTTTAGGACTCTTACTGCCACCCACATTTCGCATCTCTGGTACCACTTTTTTGTTGCCTTGCGTCTGAATTTGCACAACAGAAATTTACGCTACAAGCTCTGTACAAGTAACAGCTCCGTCTTAAACACATACGCTGGTACAATGCTAGTAGAGACACGTCACTAAATACAACTTTAATGTGATGAAAACTTTATTTAAGCGTCACGGATGTAAGCTTTATCAGTTAAAGACAGCGCTGCTGATGGTCATTCCGGAGTAATGTATCAGAAATTAACATGAGTACGCAATTTCAAGGTGAAATCGATGTGTACTGACTGATTTGAATGGCGCTAGCGCTTACACCTGACAAAATCGTGATTACTGAAGAATACTAGTAGAGAAGTTTAAGAACTTGACCATGAAAAGCACACTAGCACTATTTTACCGATTAGGTTTACGGCTCACCTTTTCCAAGGCTCTTAAACTGCACACTTGCTGCGGGACCAGCCTGCTTGAGTCCGTAAGGGTTCATGATGTTGTAAGCCTGGACATCGACTTTGTATTCCGTGTACTGCTCGATGGTCTTTTGAACAAGCTGAGTTGCATTCCCTGGTACTTCGGTGATGAGCACTTTTTTTGTCTCAAGGTTACCGGTGGTTACAATGTATCCATCTAGTGGGCCATTTGGATTATCCGGTCGTTGCCAGCTGTACACGACTTCCCCTGGCACTGTTTGATTCACAGAAAGGTTTTTTACGGCCGAGGGTGCTGGAAAAAAAAATAACAATGTACACCCGGCCACAAAAGTTTACGGACCACAGGATCTCAGAAAACGCTCAATTCCCGACCAGCCTGTAGCAATAGCCAGTAAAATTGTATGCGGCAATGTTGTTAGCATATTCTAGTCGAGGTCCTAGATGCAAATACCAGGCTGCGCTGTGAGGTTACGGAGATATTCAGCTCTTTGTCACATTTCATGGTGCGTAATATTTTGTGGCCGGGTGTACATGTGCATGCAGTAGAGATTGAAGAAGAAATGTTAGAAGTTATTTTATTGTTTTTGGCGCTTTTGTAGCATCTCAGCTTATAAATACGCTCAGGACAGTAAAAAGATAGTCTCACTTCATTTATCAGTATCAGTCCTTCAAGGTATGTGTACTTTGATATTAAGAGGAAGCTTTAGCTCGGGCCCAACTTTGACGCGGTCTATTTAAATACATGTAAAACGCAAAAAAGATTTTCTGAGATAACCCCCAACCAATTAGAATGAAATTTGTTGCATTGGAAATAGAAAGTTAGATTATTGTGCCTGTTGCAAGCAGAACTTCTGTTTAGCGCCTGAATTTTGTGAAAATTATTTTCGAGAATGTGGAAGTTCCCAACAAATAGATGCATGAAGTTTATAAATTGATAGCTCTGCATCAAAAACAGATATCACGGTTCTGTAAACAGCATACATTAGATCATTCAAAGCGGACAAATTCGACATGTCAGTTTATATCTTACGTAAATATATTACTTTGTGTACGAGGGTGCAGCAAAAGCTGTATTTCCATATGACTGAATTATCGGAGATTCGTTTGTATCACAGGAAATTTGTACCCTTTAGATGTACTATCAGATGCAATTCACAGAATTGTGATATCATTTTTTCTTGCTGAGCTAGAGTTGTGAACTTGGTAGTTTCGTTTTCTGAAAAGTTTCAATTTTTGCCAAGTTTTAATAAACATTTACGATCACAATGCAAAGTTGAAAACCAACAGTCACTAGATCTTAAGTTTTCTTTTAAATGTGACAAACCCCGTCAAATTTGGTGCACTGGTTGTCAAGAAAAGTGAATTTTCCTTTTACGTGTATTTAATAGGAGCACCCGAGCCAAAGCTTCCTCTTAAAGGAAAGATTTACTTTAACCACTGTTCTTTACTGCTTCTGGTCAGATTTCGTATATACACGCGATGTTTCATCGAACACTTTCATTTTTTTAAATCGCCTGCGGCAAATAGCACAGTTCTATTCCACGAGCATGCCGACTCGAAGAAACGGACGTTACTTCCACAATAAAAAATTAAATGCGCAATGAACTCGTAGACTAGCAAGAGATTCTAAAGGCGATAACTTCCTCGATGCAATACGTGACCGTTGCTTTAAGAAGGCCGAAAGCATCCAGCACGCCGAATACGACGACGTCGCAAACGAGAAACTGGACGCGGAATTTAGCGCAGCAGAAATTCGGACAGTCCTGTTCGAACCAAACACCCCATCGGCGCCCGGCCCAGACCGGGTTACCAACAAGACTCTCCGTAAATTAGACAAGTCAGTCTCCCGACTCGCGACCTACGTCAACGAAGTGCTGGCGAGGGGGCTCCCTTCCCGAGGCGTGGGAACGGGCCCGTGTTATCACGATTCCTAAACCAGGCAAGCAAGTTACGCTCGAAAACCTTAGACCAATTTCACTCACGTCTTGTGTCGGAAAAGTCATGGTACAAGCAGTTCTCACCCGCGTGACCGAGGTTCTCGAAGACCGCGACGTGTTCCCGTAAACCATGCTAGGATTCTGCCGCGATATCTCCGCACAGGACGCATTGCTTCAGCTAAAACACCTGATCGTAGACGACACTACCAGCTCTACTAAGGCAATTCTTGGCCTAGATATTAAAAAAAAATGCCTTTGACAAGGTAAACACAACGTGATCTTAAAGACAGTAAAAAGAGTGGGACTAGGCCAAAGAACGTACAATTTCATTAGAGATTTCCTTGCGGGCAGGCGCGTAGACGTCGCCGTCGACGACGATCAGGAATCGCCGGAATATGAAATGGGTTCGTCCGGCACGCCGCAAGGCTCCGTCATATCACCATTACTCTTTAATTTACTTCTACTCGGTCTAACCGAGAAATTAACAGAAGTAGAAGGATTGCATCACAGTGTCTACGAAGATGACATCACCCTCTGGGTTTCCGGGGGAGGATGTGATGGTGACGTCGAGCGAACGCTACAGGCGCGAGTAGATGCCGTCCAGGATTACTTGCGAGGAACGGACCTCGAGTGCTCGACTACCAAGCCCGAACTCTTAATCTGCAGACCCACAAGCAGAGGGACGTCGTAAAATGCTGCGCGATGAGGAAAGTGAATACTCCAAAATACGCATTATATTGGCAGACGGTACTCCCATACCGCACGCAGACAAAATTAGAACCCTAGGTTTGCACCTGCAGCCAAATGGCCATAACGGAGACCGTGCGAAGACTTCGTCGTTCGGTGGACGACGCAATAAATCCGACTCTCGCGTCGCATCACGAATAGACGCAGTGGTATGCGCGAACACTGCGCCATCCATATCCTGCAGGCATACGCGGTAAGTCGCATAACGCATATTGCCTCCTACCTGAAGTGGATAGGGTCGGAAAAAAAACAACGTCGAGGGCATGATACGAAAGGCTTTCAAGACGGCGGTCGGCGTTGCACTCAACGCGAGCAGCGACAAGTTTCTAAAGCTCGAACCTCAGAACTCACTTGACGAGTTAATCGAGGCTAACGACCATGCGCAATATATATGAACGGTTATCCAATTCAAAGACAAATCGACGCATCGTCGAGTCACTCAGCATCACGTACCACACTCAGCAAGGAGAAAATACGGCGTTTCCGGCCTCGGTCCGCGACCGCCTGATGATCCCGCCGCTTCCCGAGAACATTCACCGGAGGCACCACGTCAAGAGACGCAACAAACGAGGAAGTGACCTTCAAAATTTGTTTGGCAACAGCAACGAGGCAGTGTACGTAGACGGCACGCGGTATGGAGAAGGGCAAAGCGCACACGCGATCGCGGTTGTAGACCGCACGGGTAGGTGCTTCGCGAGCGGGACGGTAACCACGGGACACACGGAGGCGGCCGAAGAAGCCTCTACGGCCCTAGCACTGGCCGCCGTGCCGAATGCTGCGATCGTGATCAGCGACTCGCCGACGGCGATCCGCGGCTTCGCGCGCGGCCGCGTCTGGCGGTAAGCAGCCCGCACACTCCAAATTTGTGACGCTGGCGACTCAACATCGCCCTCGCAACCCCGAAATTCTACGGTCTTCCTCCTCTGGACCCCGGCACACACCGATGTCCCGCTCGCGGGCCACAAGGCAGCCCCAGGAAGGCTCGAGGTCTCGCACACGAAGCCTGCCGCAAATTATGTCGACGCCGCCTCCACCCCCGAGAGCGGGAAGTCGGATCTGCCGGATCGGGACACTGCGACAGAAGTGCAGCAACAACAAGAAACACTATGGGCGTGGGGCGATCGCCTGACCACGTTCAGAGACCTCACCGAACACTGCAGACTCGAAAGGCGCACATTCCCGCCACCGAACGAAAAATAAACAGGAACGAGGCCGTAACCTTACGCCTACTCCAAACACACACCTACCCTAGCCCGTCCGTCTTATACCATTGTTACCCAGGATTATACCCGACTGATGCTTGTAAAGCGTGCGAACAGAAAGAAACGCTGCGATTCATGCTCTGGGACTGTGCCGGCAACAACGGTACTTTACCACCGCCGTTCGCGAGGTGTCCATAACCGCGGCCGTTACCAGCATACGGGAAACCTCGAGCTTGCTTCTTTCCGATGCGGCGTCAGCTGCGAGGGCCGCTGGGGACGCGGCTCTCAAAATTTCACATTTCGGAGTTGGAAGGCCAGGTCTGGGCGGTCCGGCAAGCCGAAGATGCCGCCCGAGTTCAAGGACTTCGAGCCGCCACCTGAGGCCACGACAACCAAAACCACCGCACCATTGTTTTTAATAAGGTATACTTTGCTTCTTCTTTATAATGGACTAATTAACAAAAATGCATTAAGTTTTTAACCAGTTGCCTTATGGCACATATAGCAATTTACAAGTTCTAGCGGGCGAAACTGAAAGGAATATCCACTTGAAAGTAATTGTGTGGTTGACACCATTTACGAGATATGCGCCTTCAAACTTGAGGTACAAAAGCACGGTCGTTCCACTTACTTTCTTAATGAAAGTTCGTTTCATTCATTGAAGCACAAAAGCTACTGGGGTTGTTGCGCCAATGTATTTCTCCGCAAAGTTCGGGAATTATCTCGAACTTTGTGTCACCCTGAGAATTTGTTTCAAGATGATATCCGCACTGCGAACCCCACGGCTAGGATTTGTACATTGCAATTCGTACCATAAGGTAAGGAGTTATAGTTTAATTAGTGACTTTTTATTATTTATTCAATTATGAATTCCAACTTTTTCTGCATGTAATGTCCGCCTCTTCGAGTAGACCAGCCCATGAACTAAAATTGTGCTATCCACCACAGGCAAACATTTAAACATTTTGAAAGTGTTCGCTGAAACACCCGGTATATATATAGCCATGTATGACGTTAGCGGTCAGAGTTCTATAGTTCTAATTCCTTTGATAACCTGGTATATTTGCCCATCGTACAGCGCAGAAGGCATATACAGGACTATTACGAAGGGTGGATTACCGGCCATAGTTATTAACACACACAAACCTGGAATCAAGCAGCCACTTACAACCCACTTTGGTGTCCACCGCCTCTCCAGCGTCTGCATGACAGGGTCCGCTGCAGTTCTTGACAGTGACTTCGAAGTGCGATGAGTCGTTGACTCCTGTAATATCTATTGCGATAGGTTCTTCTTTGAATGCGTCTCCGTCCACTTTCTTTCTGGTGAGAATGGGATGCTTTCTGGGAAGATTGTTGAATAGTGCCACGTATTCTGAAATCGAGGAGTCGTTTTTCAAGAACATCTCAACAGACGATTCGTTCAGCTTCCCGGAGCTCAAGGGCAGTGAGGGCCCTGCGAAAAAAAATTGTTTAATCTTTTGTGTGTGTGTGTGTGTGTGTGTGTGTGTGTGTGTGTGTGTGTGTGTGTGTGTGTGTGTGTGTGTGTGTGTGTGTGTGTGTGTGTGTGTGTGTGTGTGTGTGTGTGTGTGTGTGTGTGTGTGTGTGTGTGTGTGTGTGTGTGTGTGTGTGTGTGTGTGTGTGTGTGTGTGTGTGTGTGTGTGTGTGTGTGTGTGTGTGTGTGTGTGTGTGTGTGTGTGTGTGTGTGTGTGTGTGTGTGTGTGTGTGTGTGTGTGTGTGTGTGTGTGTGTGTGTGTGTGTGTGTGTGTGTGTGTGTGTGTGTGTGTGTGTGTGTGTGTGTGTGCGCGCGCGCGCGTCCGTGCGTGCGTGCGTGCGTGTGCGCGTTTCATTCACCATTTCCTTGAACGCTCAAATAAATTAGATCAAAAGAAAGGAGCCTCACCAGACGTGCAATTTACATATAGGAATTTAAGTGAACATTTATGTGGAACGTTGCCCCTAGCATATTTAGCAATTAGCTATCCACATGAAATGGCAATTAAGAAAACTGCGGTTTCGGCAGTGCACAGCTGCAAGAAGCTTTGTTTGTTCATGTTAATATTTTGTTTCTCTCGAAACAAGTGCATAATCCCTCTCATACTCATATCTTAATGTTTTCCCACTTTGAAACCCGATAGTTCGTACTTATTAAGTGTTTGTTTTTTTTTCTTTTGCCTTCGTAGGTTGCGTGAAGTTAAAGGTTGCTGCTGACAAACTATAGGGCGTCTGACAAATGAAAGTGAAGTGGAATACCTGGACTACTTTGGACGAGTCCATATGCTGGCTCTTCCATCATGGAACTCTAAAACGGAGGAGAAAAATGAAGGCACCAAATAAGTAAGTATTAACATGGTCTACGTAATGCTGACCGTTGTCAAGGTGACAAACACACTACAAAACAGGAGCAAATATAAAAACAATTGCCTGACATATACTCAGCTTCTGACACAAAGCTTCTGGTGGTTCTACCAAGCTCTTTACGAAAGCACTGTTTTTTTATTGCTTTATTTTTTGGTATCACCAATCCCAAAGCAAAAGAAGACTTTTTTTTTTCTAAGGAGCTGGGTTTAGGGGAAGCAAGCAATGCATGTTTTGACAGGTTAAGAACGGAGAGTGGACTGGCTTTATTCAAGAGTAAAAGCAGATTTGCCGAGAGAGAGTGGTGGTGCCCCTGTCTGACAGCTTATTTCGTTCGAGCAGGGGTCAGTGACCCCCACGGCGGGTACAACAAAGTGATGGACGGTCACTACATGTTTTCTGCTTGAATGCAAGGAGCCTTGGTGAGTTAAGGAAGCTTGCCAAGCGTTTACTGCCTATGCAGCTTATCAATGATAGCGAACCAGTAACGGTACTACTTTTACCAAGTGGTAACAGGAGGAAACAGTAGGACTGTTAGAATTAGAATCTTATACACTACAACCATACCTGCGAACTCTCCCGAATGTTCCATAAAATTTACGAACTTGAACACATTCTACAATTTCTACAACAACATTCTAGAACTTGTTCGTTCTACAACAAGTTCTGCTCTCGAACATGTTTCTAAGGTTATTAACAATGTGGTCGCAAAAGATTTTAAAAAGCCATGCAATAAAACGAAATTGTGATTGTGCCTGCGCCATAATGTCAGAGAGCAGGTACCTGCATCGAGCATATTTGTTCATAAAGTTCCTTTAAGAAAAGGGCAACAGCTATAAGTTGCTAGAAAAGTCACTGTGAACTAAAAGCCATGTTGTGCCTGTCAATATCTCCTATTGCAAGTTCACCGCCGCTTGTGTGATGCATCTAGAATGTGTGTTAGCCTTACCCCTTCTTTCCCTTCCCCGAAATGTCGCGTTCGTGAGATATTTAGCGATTTTTATGTTCGCCGCATGGCAAGCATGGTTAAAGTGACGCGGTTAAAGGCCTTACTTTTACGGTCGGAAATTTATGCTTGGAATTGTTTGCAGAATATTATTCGTGGTAGCGGCTATGGGTGACACTCTTCTTTAGGTATTCAAACCCGTTGGTCGCATTCTTAAGCTTGTGATTTGCGAAAGAATGCGCATAATTTTGCGCATCAACACGATGTAAAACCCACGCGGCGCAAGATTATACGCAGCCGTCCAATGCGTCGTCTCTCACAGACCCCTAAGAAAACAATTTTGACATCTTTTCGATAGGAGACACAGGTCATATTTGTGCCTGGTGTGTGTTGTGTTTGTTTCATTAACCCACTATGCGAAAATTTATAAATGACTTATTGTAGATAGCACGATCCTAATCAATGAACTGTATCAGTTGAAGAGGCGGGCATTGCTTTCAAGAAAAATACAAACGCGTCATAGAATAATTAAAATGTGAACTAATTAAGTTTTTAACTATTTACTATGCGGTACATATAGCAATTTGCGAATCATAGCCGGTGTGTTGACAAGGCGTATTCACTTGAAACAAATTTCCAGGATGGCACCATTTCAACATACTCATTTCCGAAGCCTACGATGAAATACATTGCGATCCACTTACTTTTCTGCTTCAATACATACAACGACATTTCATTAAAAAATGAAGTGGAACAGCAGTGCATTCTTAACGCAAGTGCCATGGCGCGTATCTGGAAAACGGTGCCATCCGGAAAATAATTTACAAGTTAGGATGCTTTGCAAAATCACTGGCTTCAATTCTAAAATTGGAATAAGTGCCGCAAAGTAATTAGCAATAAAATTTAAGAAGTGAAAATTTGTAGTTATTTAAGTTTCACGTAGAAGCAATATCCACCTCTATTAGTAATCCGGTTCAAGGATAATTGCCCTATCTACAGCAGACAGTGTTTTCTAAATTCTGTACAGTACAAAAAATGCTGTATAACTTTAAGTTAGAGTGTTGCAAAATCCACTGACAGAACTACTTATAGCAGGGGAATCATTCATGCTGTATTTAAAAGCAATACCAGCTAATTGTAAAGTGAAGTCTGTCTTCTCGTGATTGATTTGTAAAAAGGTTCGGTGACTAGCTCAGATCACACGATGGACGTCCCTATTGCCTGCAGTAGTCATCTTGATTAAGAAAAGCTATTCCTTATTCACTGCTGACGGAGACTCGTAGCAACATGCCAGCAGGTTGAACCTCTCACCAAAGACTTCTTCCTCTTCAGTAGTTTGTGTTCAGTAGTATTGAAAGTAGTAAACTGAAAAGGCAAGCGCTTAATTGACTAGCAAAGTGTTTAGTAAGTTGAACACGTTGCTTGTTAATTAAACGCTTGCCTTTTCAGTTTACTTAGTGGAAACTATGTCCTGGTTCAACCACTCCGGTAAACAAGAAATTTCGGCAAAACGCGGGGTTTTTTTCCGTACCACAGCTGTACCGAACTATCAGAAATCAAGTCGCGTACACAAATGCCTACACCGTCACTAAAAACCAAGCACTTTCTTTTGAACGTAAAATTCCATCAACCAATCAAAAACTCGCTCACTAAGTGAATCGATCAGCCAATCACTGTAACAGAGAGCAAACACTCCATACTGACGGCATACTGGAGCACGTCAAAATTACATCAGCTTGCAAGGAAAAATCAATTCGGCTAGGTCGCTCGACCACGGTAACTTCCGTTAACTCCGTTGAGACACGGACCGAACAACTTAACAATTGCCAACTCGTCAAAGGCCACGGAATTGAGGAGGTCTCTAAGGAATGCTAGTGATAACCATTTTCACCGCGTTGTTTTCTCCACATTGCTCCTACTGGCGCCAAAAGATAAACGGTCACTTTGCAACAGGCAGAGACTGCAAGCTACAGAGATCTGCGCTGAAATCTGAAAAACAAAGAGATAAGTGTGCTTTAAGCTCCGTTTGCCATGTATCTGCGAGAGTAGGGAAGCTTGTCCTATTGTTGTCCGCTCAGGCGTGGCGCTTATTTGCACGAAAAGCCCTCTTCTATTGAGCAGACGCTTGCGGAGCATCAAAAACAACGCCCCTGGATGCTGGAAGTTTCTTCTGATGATTAGGCGTATCAAAAAAATTCCTAGGTCTACAAAAGTGAACACATTATCAATTTCAGTTTATTTGTTATCCGCACAGTCGAAAGTAACGCATTATTTGTGAAGGCAGTAGGAGGTCTCAATGTCAGAGTGGAATGGGCGTCTACTGTAAATATAACAATCATCAATTGCAAGCACACGGCATTTCATTTGATCCTATTTTGTGTTCCTATCTATACCTGAATTCATGTGCCCTTCCGTGACCTGGGTTCTTTGCTTTACGGCTTTAGTGTATATATTTCAACTGTATTTACTTTCGCATGTCTTTCATGTGACATTTGTTGCGAGCTCCGAAATCAAGAAGGGGACCTAAAGATAGAGTAGCACACTCTGGTATAGAAGTTGAATAAGCATGGATAAATTGCTTCAGAAAGGCTGGCCTACGCTTCGATAGGTGAACCTATCTTTGCCTTTACAAAGAGAACCTTGCGACATCATAAACTAGCGGGAAAAAGACATCGCATGACAGCAAGAAGCACACAAGAGAAAACTCTAGTGTCTTTGTCTAATTACGCAAAGATAGGTCCAGCTATCGAACCGTAGACCATGCAGCCTGTCTGAGGAACGTTCTTGCTGTTTGTCTTTCTATACTACAGTCTGTTGAGAGCTCTCTTTCGGGGTTTATGAGAACAGGCTTTGTTCTCCAATGTGTTTTGTGTGATCTACGTTGTCAGCAATCTTCTTGATTTATTTGTAGCAAAATTAAATACCTTAACACTCGTTGCTCCCTCCGATACTCTTCAGTAACGTTTATATCTTTTAATCCCAACTCTTACAATTTGCAGCAATGTCCCGAGTTACATTTCTGATATCTAGAGACCACATATCCTGTTTTGACAACTCGCTAGGAGCAGCATTACGTATTGTTATATACAGAACTGCTAAAAAATATTTGCGACTGCATTGATTGGATAAAAATAATAACACCGGCAATTCTCTGTAGCGTTACCAAGCTATGAAAATAATCTTTCTACTCGTAATAAGCGCATAAAAAATCTTGGGCTTCATTGCCGTTGTAGCTTTATGGACGTTTGTATTGCACCTCCCGAATGCATCAGTGTGCTTGCAGGGATCTAATCGGGAGTTAACGAAGTAAACACTTGGGTTAGTTGATGTGACGTAATCGCAATCTGCGCTGTGTTCAACGTCGTGGGAAAAACGGAAGAGAGAGAGAGAGAAAACAAGGGTAGGAAAGGCAGGGAGGTCAACCAGAACAGCATCCGGTTTGCTACCCTACACTGGGGGTGGGGGGAAAGGGGAATAGAAAGAGGAAGAAAGGGAGAGAGGAAGCACTGAGTACGTGTGGGAGCGACCCCATACACACGGACACTATAAACGGTCCGTTAAGCCCGTGCACTTCAAGTACCGCACTAGTGCACGAATCGCTTTTCGAGCCAGTGACGGGTGTGGCCACGGTCCGAGTATCTTTGACTCGGTGAAAGATCTCGAGTCCAGTCTGCGTAAAGTTTCCCGCAGAGAGAGGCGTTGGACATCGTAGCGAGGGCAGGTACACAATAGGTGCTCGATGGTTTCTTCGCACCCACAGGAGTCGCACATCGGGCTCTCGGCCATTCCCATACGGTAGTAGTATGCGTTCGTGAACGCCACTCCCAGCCACAAGCGACACAACAAGGTTGCTTCGCCGCGGGGAAGGCTAGATGGCAGTTGTAGCCGTAGCGTGGGGTCCAGTTTACGTAATCTGCAATTAAAGCCACTTGAAATCCAGAGATCTTGGGACTTCTTACGTGCAAGTTGGCGAAGTTCTCTGGCAGCGTCCGACCTCGCCAAAGGTGTTGGACGCGTCTCGGTATCTTCGTGGGCACACCGGGCAGCCTTGTCAGCTAGGTTGTTGCCGACGATGCCACAGTGAGCAGGTGTCCACTTTCCAGAGCATCGTGGTGCAGTTCCCTGATTTCAGATGTCATTTGCTCGTAAGGTCTGTGACGTAATGCGGACTTGATGCTGTGAAGGGCTGCCTTAGAATCACAAAATACGACCCATTTCTCTGTAGGCTCTTCGGTGATGTACATCATAGCGGCATGGAGAGCTGCAAGTTCTGCCGATGTAGATGTAGTCGTGTGCGACAATTTGAATTTAACTGTAACGTTCTTGGCTGGAACGACGAATGCGGTAGTTGAGCTGGTCGGTGAGGTGGAACCATCGGTATATATATGTATGCGGTCATGATACGTCTGGTGCAGTAATATGAGCGTAAGTTGCTTCAGAGCCGGCGATGGATGATTGGACTTTGAAAAACGGAAGAATTGCACCACTAATTATATCAGGGTGATTTTACCTCACTCAGCAAAATTTGGAGGACGCTTAAGCTTCGCCTTTAAGAGTGGAACGCGACAGCATTCAAAGATCCCAGAGTGCTTCCCACGCTTCCCGGCAACTACAGCTTATGTATACGTCATGTTTGCCGGGAAACGCTGGCGGCGAAGGCTATGCACAAAAGTGAGCTTTGTGGCTCCTTTCTTTTTTTTTTTTTTTTGATGCTGTGCAAGAACCCGAGGGGGCCGCACTGCTCCTACTAATACAAACCTTTAACCGGCAGCTGGAAAACGCTATCGCATTAAGAAGGTTTGTGTTTGAATTTCCGCGTAACAGACTTATGTTTTCTCGTATATTCAAATTACAATCTGACGCTGCCATGTCTGTGGGCTATGTGTAAGTCGTACTTCACAATGATTTTTCTACGTATTTTACCTTGAGAAATTCAATTGGTTCAGCAATTTCCTGGCGCGACACTGAGGGCCTGCGTGGTTGGGTGTGTGTGGTTTGAAATTCTTCTTAACGCCGGACGTGGGACGCCGGACGCCGACAACGGTTTTTCTGCTACGCGGGGCCCTTAATGCTATCGCATTAAGACTTACAGCCGTCATGTTGCCCGCAGTACGGCTCAATAATAACCCTTTTCTCTAAGCATATATGTCCTTGTGAAAAGCGTATTCAATTCTCATTGGATAATTTTGATCGTTCAATTAGCGCTCCGTCGAACTTAGCATGTTTGAATTTGAAGCCCTCAAATCGAACTCGTAGCTTGACCTTCGTAGACACCAGCACATTCAAACGTTGCTATGTGATATAATACAACGACTGCAACAGTGAGAGAAAGTAAAGTTTCAGGATTCTTGCTGCCACGTCACATGACTAATTCTGAGTTCATCCCTAGTGCTGCCTGTAGCATCACGCGTATACATTCAGATAATGGATTTGCAGAATCCCAGGGCTCCGCAAGACAGGCTTATTAAAGAGCTGCGTCCCTTCGGGAAGTCGTTTTTCATTACATTTTCTCGGCAACAACTCTAGGCTACATATATGGTGATGTCGTCCATTTGTGCCCTGGCAAAGAGACATTTGCATTTATTCATTTGCCAAGCTCATCTTGGCTTTCACGCTTGCACGTCATTCTTTATGGGGAAAGGCTTAAGGAGTAGCATTCACTTTGGTCTCGCTTATCGCTCCGCAGTTCAGTGACTCATTTATCTCGAACTTGTCATTTCTCTAGTCGCCCCCTTTTTACGGAGCACGTGAAGCGATATTATATCTCTGGCTTCGCGGCATCTATTCTCCCCTGCCTTCACAAATGCGCGGCATATATTATCAACCTATGCTAACTTGCTCGCTGCCCCATTGTCGCAGGGGGGGTGTGCTCCGAAGTTCAACATTTTGTGCGAAAGGAATGGGGGTGAGTTGCACTCCACAACACAGGTGGGTCACGTGGGGACGTTCAAACAGATCAACTGTCAATTAGCGTACTGTATCCACACTCTTCTGTATACATTCAAGGAGGGTTCCCCTGTGTAGGGTAGCCAACCGGGCTCAGTCCTCGTTAACCTCCCTACCTTTCATTTATCATTTTCTCTCTCTCTCTATTTTTTACCTCAATTTGCTTATAGCACTATGGCGTTTCTATCCTGGCACGTCCACTTTAGGTACCTGTAGGTAAGCGTCGGTAAAAAACAAAAAACAATATAACAACAGTGATACGTAGAAAACCTACCGGTATCAAGAGTCCACGATCCTCTTCCTGCGAGCAAACATCAGCGGGAGGGACTAGCAATAGCGCCGCAGTCACAATCATCCGTCGGCAATCCATTTCGAGGCCCACTCCGGTCGCTTTCGCCGATAGCCGCTTGTTGTTTTGAGGTGATGTCAACGACGCAGCCTGGAGAAGGGGGCAGCGAGGGAAGGGGCTCTACGGACCAGCATCCGGTTGCTATGAATCCGCTAGCACCAACTCGAGGCGTGCCGCCAGCGGTTCCAATCACGGCGTTTGAACCCCAACGGATGATGGTGAGACAGGTGGCTGCAGTCCCGAAGCCCTCGAACTGTTCAAGTGCCTTTCGAACCTGCGCTCTCGAACGCCTCCTCACTGCCGTGCAGTGCGTCTGGTCTGTTAGTTCGTGTGGCGACAATCGGGGCCGCAGGGGATTCCCTGCACGTTGTTGTGCGGCTGAGGGTAGATACGGAAGTCTCTCCACGTATGCGGATCGTTGGTTCGCTCGCCGAAGCTCTGTGAGGAGGAGGGGGGTGGGGGGGCGTCTGTCGACACCTCGGTCGCGTGTGCTTGTGTCAGCTCGCGTCGCTCTATTAAAAATGGGGAGGCGTCGTTTATCACAGCCATTGACGCCTCAACGAGCAATGCCGAGTGCGAGATGGTAAATATGTAGCATAAAATATATGTATGCTGAGCGTTGAAAAGTAACGTTGTGGAAGTTGTGGTGGGGAACCGCCGTGCTTGCTTAGGGTGTTGCGCTCCTAAGAACGCGGTAGGTGGATCAAATCCCGGTCGCGGCGGCCGTATTTGGATGGGTGAAAACGTGAAAACACCAGTGTACCGCGCATATAGGGTTCACGTTAGAGAGCCCCAAGTGGACAAAATTAATCCGGAGCCCTCCCACTACGGCGTGCCACAAATTCGTATCGTGGTTTCGGCATGAAGCTCCAGAATATGATTATACATACATACATACATACATACATACATACATACATACATACATACATACATACATACATACATACATACATACATACATACATACATACATACATACATACATACATACATACATACATACATACATACATGCATGCATGCATACATACATACATACATACATACATACATACATACATACATACATACATACATACATACATACATACATACATACATACATACATACATACATACATACATACATACATACCATTCACGACGATTCAGCAATTATCACATCATTCGAGCAGCCTTTTATTACAGCGGACAGACCCACGCAGCTGCATAACACTGTCGTGAGCGGAACACCTGTACATTCCAAACTGACAATTGCGTTTGAAGGCTTCACTGGAAGAGATTGCACGTGCTTGCACTTTATCAGAGGAGAGCACATGTCTTCTCTGTCGTCACGGTGAGCTCATTTCTCACTGTCTCTGGCGACGCGGCCAATCGTGACCGTTTTATCGATGGGCTCGATCTACAGTCCTCTGATGCGATCGGGAAATTGCCACGATGAACCCACAATCAAGGGCGTCGCCTTCGCAGTGTGACGGAATGTCGCCGTCATTCATTTCCTGCAAATTACGGCAGCCTCCTGGCAGACGGGCGTCGACAAATAATAGCTCAAGGTATCAGCACACGCCCAGACGCATTGCATAACGGTCTCATTGCTACACGTCGAACACCTGCCAGACCTTCTGCACTGCGACTGTGCTTACGCAAGCGTCGCATGTACGACTTATAGCGGATAGTCGTAAGGCGTAAAAAAATAAATTCTTACATATTGTGCTCGTTGGAATTCTCGTCCGCGTTTTCGTTTTATTTTGTTTTTTTTTTCAATAATTCCTTTTTGCTGCATTATTTAATTGAAGGAGGAAACTCCGCCGGCCGTCCGCATTCATTTATATGCAGGGCGCATGGTCGCATTACCTGAAGCGGGCGTGCCTGTTAACCGTGGCTTCGCGTACGGAACGAGAATACAGTAAGAAAAGAAGACTGTATTTTGGTGCCCATATACGTCTTGTGCGACTAGCTTTCAAAGTTGGCACGCAGCGCTTCAAACGTAGCACAGTGCGACTACCGATACACCTGTGATATTCTATGCAACAGTTAGCTTGAACAACAATTCATTTGAACGACTCCTAGTTGACAGTGTAACGTCGTTTGGTCTAAGAATTGGCAGATGAGGTAAGAATATGACGTTTGCCCAGCGCTCTTTCATTTCTAATGCAATGAAGTTTCACCTGAAAGTATGAAAAAGGTAATGAATAAGAAGCTGTTCTGGGCATCTCACAAACGGAGACGTGGCATACAAAAAAACTATTGCATACAAGAGAGCTCTTTGTTTACAGCCTTCTCAATAGAAATTGAAGGCCTACAGCTCTAACGGCACGCTGAACTTGCTGGTTGTTTAGGTTACCCTTATTCCGGACATTCATTCAATTTATACATAAATGCTTTTTCAAGTAAGGCCACCACACGTAGGCAGAGGTTGCTATTGGGCCATACTTTTAATTGGGAGCGAGGAAATCGGTTGCACAGAGCGCAAAAAAGTACGTTTCGCACAGTATTGGTTATGAACTTGTTTCTCATTAAGCATGAAACAATCTTTATTTTCTGCTATTGAATTAATTCCGAAAAAGAAACCATGTCCATTGCACTGTGCTAAATGGACACGTGTACATTTCGATGACGAATTTTCTCTGCCGTCACACACCGTTTCAGACAAAACACCGAACAGCAGCGAATGGCAACTACACGGGCTCATTTTTATGTAAGTTGTAAAAGCGTGAAGCCAAGTTATAAGCCACAGAAAAAATCTCCCTCTAAGAAGATAGTGGAATGCCTGACATAATAAGGTCTCGCCATTGTTGAAGCAGACAAGGAGGACGGTTTTGTGTTGATTCATGAAGGTATGTTCAATGCGAAAGCGCGTGAGGCATTTAAGAAGAATTTTAAACTGTCGCACGCCCTACCTAAGAAGCAAAAGTCCTTGGCTCTCCGATTGCTAAAAGACAGAAATGTGGAGCACCTCCAAAAGGCAGATAAAAAGTCGGATAATCATAGCCTTGAAGTCATCTTCACGGGTAAGACACATAAGCCTTAGTGCCCGCTTAGAGTGATAGGATCCGAGAAAGGTACTTGGCACGATGAAATTAGCGATTATCTTCAGCGCATCCTCAACAAGCTGGACCTACAAGACCCATTTTTGCTGCGCAATTCGACAGATCTGGTGTTAAAATTTGGCCGAGGGCAAGTTGGCTACCGCAACAACTTTCTTTTTAATTGACGTGCAAGATCTCTTCTATTGCGTAACCCGGCGCGGTCTGTTTGACGCATTTCGTGCACCTATCGATACATCGGGTGAAGTGGACTTGAAGAGCAATGTTGTCCTGAGTTCTAATCCGATCGTAGAAAATTAGATTTCTACTTACAGTCCACCATCGTGTGTTCCAACGGTTCTCATTATGTTCAAAAAGGCGGTATATCAATCGGTTCTTCTTTAGCTCCAGTATTATGGAACATTGATCTTACATCCATTGACAAGCCCATCTTTGCCAAAATCGGAAATTGTAAAGTGGTTAAGATTTATAGATATGTGGATAACAACCTTGTCCTTTGAAATCTAACTGAGACGAGCCTTGACGTGGTTGTGGCGGAATGAACTAGCACTTTCTTGACAGGGTCTGGCGAACTATGTTTCACCTGGAAATTGCCACAGGATAACTCAATTTAGTCTCTGGATCTTAGTCTCACGACGGCCCACGTCTACTGGACGTATAACCCAAGGATTAAGAAAAGCCCTGGTGTTAACCGCGCAAAACGTAGACGAGAGACGAGACCAGAAGACGACACCACAAGCGCTGAGCCCATGATGTGCAATCACGTGACTGCGACACTTGTGGGCAATGCTATAAGAGGCCGTGTTTCTTTCAAAATAAACGTTGTTGAAAGTCAGCACTTGTGGTGTCGTCTTCTCGCCTCGTCTTTCGTCTACATTTCGCGCTGTTAACACCAGGATGGAAAACCCACAAGCCCAAGCTGCTATTCTAAGAAAAGCCTTCTACCGTGTGAGAGCGCGCATTATAACATCCAGTCATGATGACCAGGAAGTCGAAAGCCTCTATGAATACGTGGAATCGGCGATGGGTAAAGTCAAAACAAAATACAGTATAGTGATGGCTGACTTCAATGCCAAGGTAGGCAAGAAGCAGGCTGGAGACAAGGCAGTGGGGGAATATGGCATAGGCACTAGGAATAGCAGGGGAGAGTTATTAGTAGAGTTTGCGGAACAGAATAATATGCGGATAATGAATACCTTCTTTCGCAAGCGAGATAGCCGAAAGTGGACGTGGAGGAGCCCGAACGACGAGACTAGAAATGAAATAGACTTCATACTCTGCGCTAACCCTGGCACCATACAAGATGTGGACGCGCTCAGCAAGGTGCGCTGCAGTGACCATAGGACGGTAAGAACTCGAATTAGGCTAGACTTGAGGAAGGAATGGAAGAAACTGGTACAAAAGAAGCCGATCAATAAGTTAGCGGTAAGAGGGAAAATAGAGGAATTCCAGATCAAGCTACAGAACAGGTATTCGACTTTAACTCAGGAAAAGGACATTAGTGTTGAAACAATGAACGACAATTTTGTGGGCATCATTAAGGAGTGTGCAATAGAAGTCGGTGGCAACTCCGTTAGACAGGATACCAGTAAGCTATCGCAGGAGACGAAAGATCTGATCAAGAAACGCCAATGTATGAAAGCCTCTAACCCTACAGCTAGAATAGAACTGGCAGAACTTTCAAAGTTAATCAACAAGCGTAAGACAGCTGACATAAGGAAGTATAATATGGATAGAATTGAACATGCTCTCAGGAACGGAGGAAGCCTAAAGCAGGGAAGAAGAAACTAGGAATTGACAAGAATCAGATGTATGCGTTAAGAGACAAAGCCGGCAATATCATTACTAATATGGATGAGATAGTTCAAGTGGCTGAGGAGTTCTATAGAGATTTATACAGTACCAGTGGCACCCACGACGATAGTGGAAGAAAGAATAATCTAGAGGAATTCGAAATCCCACAGGTAACACCGGAAGAAGGAAAGAAAGCCTTGGGAGCTATGCGAAGGGGGAAGGCAGCTGGGGAGGATCAGGTAACAGCAGATTTGTTGAAGGATGGTGGGCAGATTGTTCTAGAGAAACTGGCCACCCTGTATACGCAATCCCTCATGACTTCGAGCGTACCGGAATCTTGGAAAAACGCTAACATAATCCTAATCCATAAGAAAGGGGACGCCAAAGACTTGAAAAATTATAGACCGATCAGTTTACTCTCCGTTGCCTACAAAGTATTTACTAAGGTAATTGCAAATAGAATCAGGAACACCTTAGACTTCCGTCAACCAAAGGACCAGGCAGGATTCCGTAAAGGCTACTCAACAATAGACCATATTCACACTATAAATCAGGTGACAGAAAAATGTGCGGAATATAACCAACCTTTATATATAGCTTTCGTTGATTACGAGAAAGCGTTTGATTCAGTCGAAACCTCAGCAGTCATGGAGGCATTGCGGAATCAGGGTGTAGACGAGTCATATGTAAAGATACTGGAAGCTATAGCGGTTCCACAGCCACCGTAATCCTCCACAAAGTAAGCAACAAAATCCCAATAAAGAAAGGCGTCAGGCAGGGAGGTACGATCTCTCCGATGCTATTCACAACGTGTTTACAGGAGGTATTCAGAGACCTGGATTGGGAAGAATTGGGGATAAGAGTTAATGGAGAATACCTTAGTAACTTACGATTCGCTGATGATATTGCCTTGCTTAGTAACTCAGGGGACCAACTGCAATGCATGCTCACTGACCTGGAGAGGCAAAGCCGAAGGGTGGGTCTAAAAATGAATCTGCAGAAAACTAAAGTAATGTTTAACAGTCTCGGAAGGGAACAGTAGTTTACAATAGGTAGTGAGGCACTGGAAGTGGTAAGGGAATACGTCTACTTAGGACAGGTAGTGACTGCGGATCCGGATCACGAGACTGAAATAATCAGAAGAATAAGAATGGGCGGGAGTGCATTTGGCAGGCATTCTCAGATCATGAACAGCAGGTTGCCATTATCCCTCGAGAGAAAAGTTTATAGCAGCTGTGTCTTACCAGTACTCACGTACGGGGCAGAAACCTGGAGGTTGACGAAAAGGGTTCTACTTAAATTGAGGATGACGCAACGAGCTATGGAAAGAAAAATGATAGGTGTAACATTAAGGGATAAGAAAAGAGCAGATTGGTTGAGGGAACAAGCGCGAGTTAAGGATATCTTAGTTGAAATCAAGAATAAGAAATGGGCATGGGCAGGACACGTAATGAAGAGGGAAGATAAACGATGGTCATTAAGAGTTACGGAATGGATTCCAAGGGAAGGACAGCGTAGCAGAGGGCGGCAACCAACCATCTCCCTATGATTATTATCATAAAATACGTTTTCATCGGCCAAAACACAGATAAATACATAAAATTGCGTGATACGTTGGTTTGTTGATGCTGCACGCACCGTCTTTGTGTTAACTCATAGTAATCGAGAGGTACTTGATGGTTTCCTCTTGTCGCATGGGACCACTGAATGGCCTAGACCGAATTGGTGGGAATTTTCACAAAAGCTTTAGATCATTATAGCTCCTAAACAACTTTCACACAGTTCTGCTTACCTCAGACTATTATACGGTGTGGAATATTTTACATAATTGTAGCTCAGCTAGCATTCCTGTGGAGCAGCTGTGTATACAACACAGCCGCGTTGCATATAGTTACTCGTCTCTGCGAAGTCAAATGTCAAGCTAAATTTACGCAGTCCTGTCTTTCATTGCTGGCGCCAACACTGGCAAAGGTCGACGGCTTCGCGAAAAGCCTCATCTCGTGCGGTGGCGAAGTCCCACGCCGCCGATGCCACTGCCGCGGTCGTCACCGCGCCAGCGTTCTCAGACGCATTCAGCGCAATGCCAAACCTTGATGTCGCTTTCAATGCTTCGCCTTCGGGTGAGACTGCCAAGGCCTTTTGAGTGAGACTACTCTTTGTAGTTGTTTGTTCGAGGCGTGTTAGGGAAATGAAGCCTACCAAATAGCTTAGCTCAACGTGCTTCTAAGATAAAGCATGGTCAGCTTGTCAGTAAACTAACCGAACGCTGAAGATGCTCCCCCGCCTCCCCTACCCATTTCGCTGTACTTTTATTCCTTGAGGAGAAAGGTTATTGTTTGCAAAATGCATTGAAATCAAGGTTTACGTTATATTCAATGCAGTTTGGTACGCGTGAGCATCGCCGTAATTTGCTCGCACTGTTACTGTTTTAACGCACCTTGTGGTTATTTATAATTGCGCCAATGCATTGCTTGTATCCCTGAAGTACTCCCTTTATCAAAAGAATAGGGACCGGGAGTTCCGCGATATAGCCAATATTTCTTGCCCGCCTGTGAACGTAGCTTGAAATGCAGGACTGGATTCAAAACTGGCCATGATGAAATTTTCAGTGCACTCATCATGTCGAGTTTCGAGTCTTAATTATGAGTAAATTCGGACTTTTTTTTTCGGGGGGGGGGGGGGAAGCTTGTTCTCCGCATACTTTGTTCAAGATCTGAGGCTGGGAATTTCGTATTTGCTAAGGAGAAAGTTTTCAGCGTTCAAGAAATGAGACACAATTGGGTACATAGCGGCCAGTGCAAAAAGCGGAAATTATTAATTTTCTTTTTCTCTAAAAGCAATCTCTAAGCTTGTGAATCTGCATGCATATGTCACGATGACACCTGCACTGGGGCTCCAACGAGAGTATAGTTTCATTCACACCATACAGGGACAGATTCAAGAGCCACTGCATGTTCAATATTTGCAGCGCCGAAGTTTAGGTATGTCTCGAAAATTAAGGGGGGTGTGGGCCTCTGGATATGTCAGCGCAACCGCACTCCGTACTAGTGGCTGATGCTGTGCCCGGCAGTGATTGTAATTTATCTCCGCCAAAAAGTAATATGCAAATCAATGAGTGAAAAATTGAGGACACACTTCGTCCCGCTTAGAACCCGGGGATTTCCAGTCTTAAAGCTGATGCTTTTACCACTGTGACACTGGAACGTATACAAACGGCAGGTGACCAGCCATACGCGACAAAGCGCCATATTCGAAAAAAGGGAAGTTAAAGCGTTTACAAAAACAGGTACAAATGTCTTTAAAAGTAAAAAAAGAAAAAATTCACAGCAGATTACAATACTCCTTAATGTGAAATTTGAGTGCAGCTCTATGTGTGTTTCCATTTCGCGACATCCTGGCTGGCGCGCACAATTTGTCTCGTGCGGCACATTGCAAACTGAGCGTGGTGTGGCACGACTGCTTCGCTCATCGGGAGATCGCGAGAAGCAGCGCGTGGGTGACGCGTGGGCACGAGTCACAGCGGCCGCCGCCGACAGACGTCCGCTCATGCAGCGCTTTGTTTCCGTATATGGTATCGGTCGACGCGCAATCCGCAGGCCATCGGTCAAGAGACGATGGTGCGCTACAGTGGCGCCATCTCGTTCCGGTCGTCGCCGCAGGCCTCGTCTTTCGCGACACTACGTTTTTCTTCTCGCGCTTTTCTCATAGCCTCCCTCTCCGCTTTCCTCATCTTGCTCTCTTCGGTATCATCGTCTTTCATCACCTGCTGTCCTGCGCATTCGCTCTTTCATCCTTCGCAGCGCTGGTTCGATCGGTTACGCCAAAGGAAGAGGATGCCGAGGGAGGACGCTTGCGCTAAACGCAGGACGGTGCGCACAACAGCGGCACTATAAGATGTAAGCGGGAATGTGGTTTTCTTCAGGGTTTATTGTAACTGTTTATTTCAGTTAAGTATACGCCGGCTCAGATCTTGTTCACCTAATCCCGGTCCTCTCTTTCCACAACGCTGTACAAATCTGTGTTTCTTCTTGCAGCTTTCATTTTCTTCGATAACCTTGAAACAAAGGAAAACAAGCGTAATGAGCACATATGCAACAGCACCGCCATGATAAAAATGTAAGCGCCAACGTTGCATTCAAATGGTTTTGTTACATTTTTTTGCCTTTAACGGCCAGGTTAAGATTGCCAGATTATCTAGCCACTTCTACTCTCTGCACAGTGAGGTTAATGTAAGCAGACGGCCATTTGGAAACGTTTGGTTGCTATCTCAATAGGTAAACCTTGCTCTCCCTTCTTCAAAAAGAAAATTGTCCCACCATTGCTCACGAGACAAAAATAAAGGCATTTGACCAGGAATAAGTAGAGCCTTCCTGCAAGTTCCCTCACAGAAGTTATTCGAATAACTGCATGATATGTTTTATCAGCTTAGTAGTTGTGTGTGCATATATATATATATATATATATATATATATATATATATATATATATATATATATATAGGTTCGAGGTCGTCGGTTCGATATGCCGTCGCATTTTGATGACGGCGAAGTAGAAATTAACTTGTTTAGTTAGAGATAGGCCAAGTTTGAAACCTGGAAAGGTAGTAAATAGTAAATGGGAGGCTGTGCTGGTCCTCGTAGCCGGTCTGTTCCTTACCGACGTTAAACCCCGTAACTTGAAAGGTGTCACTATTTCTTTGCTAATTTGACGCCGAACAGGCAACAGACTGTCATTCACACATTGATACAAAACAAACGTTTCCAAGACGGCGGTTTTCTCTATGCACAATGAAAAATTCTATATTGCTTAGACAGCCCTGAGCATCTCAGGATACTTCAGACGAACTTGTTGGCTTATTGTGTGCACCATAAAGAGTATTTGCACCACAACAATTATTGTCCTTTGAGTGTTTTTTTTTTCCTTTCTGTAACGCGCATGCGTGGTACGTTGAGGTCCCGGAGGGCGTGCGCGTTATCAACGTAAAACAGCAAACATGATAAGAAAGTAGCGAACGCAGAGTCTTCGATAAAGGAAACAGAGGCAATGCAGATGGTGATTATTGTCTCTGGAACGAAGATACACCCCATGCTTGTAAACAGTTTTTAGCGTCTAGGTGCTGCGCGACATAATTGCCTTTAAAATGAAGCACGCTAAACATGGATAAGAAAAAAAAGAGAATCACGACGGCGCAGGAGGCACTTCTAATAACTTGTTTCGGGTGAACACCCAATGGTAAGTTTACGCCTTGTCGCGTGTGCAGCACGCATCATTCACATCTGTCAGGAAAACCATCATCCCAAAAATCTCGTTTCGCAGTTATATAGCTGTCTTCACGGATTACGCATACTGCGCTGTATATATTTTTTATGATAGGCTTCAATGTTCTCTTTTCACGTGAAATTTGCTCACGTGAAAACAATATTATTTTCACGCGAATATTCCTCCTGCCAAGAATACTTATATTACGAAGCCGGGACTGACACTTATGGTGTTGCACGCGCATGCTGGTCGGCCAGTTCATTATTATTTAAATTTATATGATATTCCCTGCGTTCTTCATTAAGACGGCGGCTTGTCTCTTCCACCTACGATTGGCCGCATGGCCGGGGATCTCGCACACAACGGCCGTATCACAATTGGCATATGCTATGGCATGTTTTCTTTTCCCATAGCTTTCGCACAGCTCACAAGAACTCAGGGTTCGTTTTCCAAGGCAGGCATCATTCTCTGATTAAATTTACAGACCCGACGTTTGAAATCATTTCTACAGATGCAAAGTTATTGCTAAAATATTTTCGTAATGTTGCCCTTTCCATGGAGCCTGTGCTTACGAGACTCCTCGCTCCGCACTTCATGCAGCCGTGCTGTCAAATGCTGACGAGAAAGCTTAGTGCCACGAAACGACAGCGCACACAGAAAGAAAACAACCCGCCGTGGTTGCTTACCGGCTATGGTGTTGGGCTGCTTAAGCACGAAGTTGTGGAATCGAATCCCGGCCACGGCGGCCAGATTTCGATGGGGGCGAAATGCGAAAACACCCGTGTACTTAGATTTATATGCACGTTAAAGAATCCCAGGTGGTCACAATTTACGGAGTCCGCCACTACGGCGTGCCTCATAATCAGACCGTGGTTTTGGAACGTAAAACCCCATAACTTAATTGTAATTTAAAGAACACACAAAGACGTACAAGCACTATTCAACTCTTTAATATTGGGAAGGTCTTCCTATAGATATCACCTTGTCACACATGCGCACAATAAACATAGAGAAACACCGCAGCAAGACCACGTCTAGGTCAAAGGCTCAAAGGTTCGAAACGTGTTTTGAACTAACGCCACTCGCGCGTTGGACCCGAAGCGGCAAACAACCGACTTTCCCTCAGCGTTTGCGACGCGTCTGTCACTTATCACTTGGGCCATAATCGCTTTCCGTTGCTGCAAAGAAGTTGTTGGTACGGCTGTCTGGCTTATGCTCAACCCGGCGACCACTCGCTTTGCTTTGTGAAAACACGCATCTGAATCCTTCAGTGCTGGCACGCAAGCATGTGTTGACATCATCATTTACTAGACTCCCAAACAGCGTGCCAAATTCTACTAACCTTCATACTATCTGCAGCCTAAAATCAATGCTTTTCGGTACACTGTGAAACTTTTGTAATAGCTCTTGAGCACTGACACACAACATTCAAACACCTTTATGCATTTATAAAGGGTGTTTGGTTTTCCCAAGCCCTAACATTCTCGCGTTTAAGGGTAGAGATCGAATCACTGACGAGAGCCAATCGAGGTATCTTGTTTGCCGACCTTTTCTGGCGAGTGCAAATGGCGATAGCTCCGACAGACGACTCAAAAAGTTCGTCAAATGTGCCTTGAAAGCTATCACCCTCCAATTCTCTCCTCAGCTAGTTTTGTGCGTGAAGGGCTGTCAGAATGGTAACACATTTTTTACACTAAGCCTTTTCTGATCAAACGTAGGTATCTTACCATGCGACAAGCCAACACATTTAAGAGTGCAAAATAGCTTTAGTCTCTTTACTAAACGTTCTTTACAGACAGCGCCCTAGAAAGATCTCGGCACCTAAAAAGAAATACGAACAGCATCCTCTCGTCCTCCATAAACACATGATTAAAACAATTTACGAAACACCCCATTTAGAGGAGGCCGCGTTCAAGATATGGTCAGCGCGACGCATAATAGTCCGACGCGGATTGATAAGGCCCTAAAGAGAGATGCCAGCTTGCAAGGACAGGGACGTCATCAGTGCACTTGGCGCCGCCACCTGCAGTAGTTTGCTTGCCTCATCAAGTCACCTTCGTGTTGCCGCAGCGCTGACGCTTACCGGTTGGATCAAATTTCATAATATTGAGGACGACACGGGGCTGCTTCGAGACGAACAAGTGGTACAATGCTTACGCATACTTAGATGCGTAAGCACTGTACGCATCTAAGTATGCGTAAGCATACTTAGATGCTTAGATTTACGCAGAGGAGTTTCTGCGTGAATATTTTATGTTGCTGTTCACTGCATAAGAAGGTTTGCTCTAAGGGCTATATGGCCGGAGTGCTTCCGTATACCTCATGTTACCATACTTTGATCATTGAACACTGCTCCTCGTGCTTACAATAGACGTAAACATTTATTATTTCATTCAAATCAATCAATTAATGAGACGTGTTACATCGAAAGCCTTGTCCTTTCACAAAACCCACGCATGCGGTTATTCAGAACTTCTTTGTAGAAACTGACCGAGTATTTTACGTTACCAAGAATCGGGGCGGGGGGGGGGGGGGGGAGTAAGCGTATGAAAATCAGCTTATATCTCGAGTTGACGCGGTACGACTTCCGTAAACTAGGCGGGCAGATCAATTACACTGTCTTTGTACAATTAGGGGCACCAAGGCGGAAGCTGTTGTGCAAATTTTGAATTTCACAGCTTCGGCGCCGAAGCGAAGTGCGAAGTCTGGTTGGCTCAATTACCGAAGAGACCATAGTGTGCACCTCATAAACTAATAGAAATTTTAGAGAATAGGTCTACCTGCTAAGTTATAGCGGCGAAGCTAAAACAGCGCGTCTAATGATACCCGCCTTGGTTGTTTAATGGCTATGGTGTTGGGCTGATGAGCGTGAGGTCGCGATATCATATGGCGACCACGGCGGCCGCATTTCGATGCACTCGAAATGCGAAAACACCCGCGTACTAAGATGTAGGAGCATGTTAATGAACCTCAGGTGGTCGAAATTATTCCGGTGTGCCCCACTATGGCGTGCCTTATAATCAGATTGTGGCTTTCCTAGGTAAAACCCCATAACTGAAAGTGAGTCTAATGAAAACTGTGAGAAATGCCCAACAAGGCGTAAGTGGCGAAATTGCTGATATTGGCAACGTGAACGTACCCACGCAAGCAAAGGAAAAAAGAGCGATGACTGCTGGGTTTACGCCTCGGCTGTTTACTCCACCACACTGCTTTTTAATTATAGGTCCATGATTTATTCCCGTGTTTCAGCACACACACACACACACAAAAATATTGCGGAATCAATAGCCGGGCCTTAGATCAAGCACTATATCTTTGTATACGATCTGTCTGGCCATTCTGACTTCTTTGTTTTAACTTCTTGTCTCGGTCTCAGCCAGCGAAAAATAATCAACAATGGGAACTTACTTGAGTGCTGAATAGAGCTCGCCTTCTTCGAGAGTGTCGGGCAGAGGGCTGCCAAATGTTTCCGGCAGCAAAATCATCGCAGCGGATATAACAAAAAGCATCGCCGAGTACAAAATAAGAACAGTCTTTTCACCCCACGACATCAACTGAAAGGAATAACAAAATCATAATTCAAATTAGCATTGCAAACAAATGACGATACCAGGCGGGACTTTTACCTGCAGAAATAACCTCAGAACGAAAGACAATGATTATCTGGCAATAAGAATGGCGCATTGGGCGCTTTACACCAATCGCGATGCTTCCTTAAAATTTCTCAAGCGTGTTGTCCCTAATCTCACTTTGTATAGACTGCGGGGCGAACCTACGTAGCGTTCCTCTGGCGTCCTTAAAGTGCTTCACGTCCACGTGCCCTTCAAGCGTCCAAGTCCTCTGTGACTCACAGCCATATTATTTATTTTTAACTTAGCGCCTTCGCCAAATGACATCCTGAATTTTTATAGCCTTTCTTATGAAAATTTGTTTAACGCTATCAAAGCAGAACAGGTAATTTTTGAACCACAAGAACACATGCAATGCCAGCCGTGTGGAGCCTGTGGAAACAAAGACGTCATGCCGAAAATAGGTATGATATTCGTTTTATATGGTATAAGCCTAATAATCTATATTGCCTACACTGGTATAAGCCTAATAAGCCCAGCTTGTCGAAGCATGGACCCATTCGTTGATATAATAGAGTCCAATATAAAGTACTTTAGCATACTTTTTTGTAGACGTATAAATCCAAACGTAGTCGCTTTGCCAGCGCTAAAATTATAATTTTTTAATACTCTTTGTTGACCCTAAGTATGGGTATATTATCGGGAATCACGATGTCAGTGCCTTTGGAGCACTCACAATTGTATGAAATTGTTAACTGACCAGGTTTTCTGTTGTCCCTTAATTAAGAAAGTAAGTCGAACATTGTGCGGATTCTATACAGTATAAATTCTACGAACTTGGCACAGAAAATTTATCAGGCTATTCAACTGAATGCCAAAACTTTTTCTAGCAGTTACGCTTGATTCACACATAGGTTATGTGCGATGACATGTGCTTTTATTAGTTCTGTCAGTTTAGACCATTCTGATTGAATAAATCACTACAAAACAAAAGAAAGCCATAGGATGAGCGTACTTACGAAGACGTTGATCCAAGGTTCTATTGCGGCCCCCAAGCGGCCGACAGTTGTGCACAGCCCGAAGCCTCCGCTTCGAGCGACGGTGGGGAACATTTCGTTGATGAACACGAACTGAGTGGTGTAGCCTAACGTGTATGTGAACCAGCCGGCCATGCGGATAGTCGTTCGCAGGGCTAGATACTCTGCGTACAAAAACAAGTGACGTACCATGATTTTATTTTCCGATAACGAGACAAAGGGCGGAAGTTCAGGAACAGGAACATCCAGAACTTTTTACAGGCTGTGAGATAGAAACAAGTACCGAAGTGCTTTCTTATCTAATATTTCTATACTAAAACACGAAAGAAAGAGCACATGAGGTGGGGATTTAAGCACGCCTACGTACACGTAGGGACTGCAGCGCTAATGTTGAGCACTCCGAGGGCAAGAAAAGTGCTGAATAATTTGCACAGAAACAACAATTTCTGAAGAAATCGATGTATTCGCTGCCCCATAGAGGTGTCTGCGAAGTCTAAGGACTCGGCTTTCATATCATTCAGATTGCTCCTTCTTATCATTGCTTCTCCGGTTCAAGAAATATCTCTGTCTGATCCACGCATCGCCATTGGGTAGATGAGCTGCTTCAGAGACACGAACTAGTTTGGCATCCTGTGGACAATTATAAAAGTGGGGAAGACCCGACAAAGAATGGCCCTTTAGTTGCTATAAGAGATTCACGGTGAAACAGCACGAAAATACAAATACAGTAGGCATACCTACAACACAGCGCTGGTCCTGTGTGCATGTGGGATCGGATGTGTTCGTATATATTAACACTTCAGCTTGTGTTTATCAAGGCTCCGGCTTGTTTCTAGTTCGTGTGCAAAAGCCGTACATCATGATAGTTTAGCGGACTTCAGCATTGAGGGGGAGAGGTGCGAAATCCTAGTTTGTCGCCCACAGCTTTGGATCCTGGAACCATTCTTATTCTTAGTATGCATAAATGATATTCGATCATATCTGTCCGAGGACTACGTGGTATACGCTGACGATACTAACATATTCATTACAACTGAAAAGGGACAACTGTGTGCAACCGCTGAGAGAACATTACAACGGCTTTCTGTGCGGCCTTCCGCAAGCGAATGAGTCCCTAACAAGTCGAAAAGTAGTTACTCTTTTCTTTTGTACAAGAAACCTGCGTCTTACATTCAAACCCACCTTACATTTATAATAATTACTTGTTACAGCGCGTACATCCAACTAAGTTTCTTGGTAGAACGTTAGACAGCAGACTATCATAGAACCGACATGGAAAAAAGTGCCTAAAAATTATGCAGAAGCACGCCGATACAATACAATTTGCGACATTTATTATCGCTCATAACCCTGCTATTCTTTTATCATTGCTTCATTCGTTGCCACATAACTTACGTCATTGCTGCATACCATTAAATTAACCCTTCCACGCTACTTTGCAGTTCTCCCAGAAACAAGGCCTATATACACATTACCCTGTTTCTAGGTAAGCGTGACTCTACCCATTTCGATTTGTTTCTTCATTAAACATCCTACCAGTAGATCAAATTGCGGAACGTAGGAAAATCATTGCTTAAGATGCGTCGCTACATAATACGCTGTGCGGACATCATATTGCAGCTTCAGGTAGTCCGGCGAAATACTCGTTCATCATAAGCGCCGCTTGAGGTCCCAGTTATTCGAACAAACTAGGGAATATTTTCATTTCTCTACAACGAAACAGTGGAATTCACTCCCTGAAAAACATAAAGAACCAAAATACCGTTCCTTTTTTTTAAAACTAAACTAGAACAGTACCTTTTCCTTCTCATAAAGCTACCTCACTGCTCAATAATTTATTATTCCTGTGATTCTTGAATTGAAGTTGATTTAAATACATGTCTTGTGTCACTGACATTACCTATCTTTTATTGTTCTGTTACTATATTGTAATAATTATATCAGACCTTCCCACAACTCTAGAATGAGTTTTGGGCTTCCTGTGCACAAGAATGTAATATTGCTTCTCTTGTTTATGTGAAAATAAATTTGATTGATTAGCTGTTAACAGGAAGCTAAACATCGTGGTAAGAGAGAGAAACCTCTAGAATGTAATTGCTAGAAGTCTCCCAGTGCGTACGTAGCTGACCCCATGTTACTCTGCGTAGGAAATAGGATCTACGACAGAAATCTTCTAGGAACAGGATTGTCGGAAAATAAAAAATAGGCCAGGAAATTTGTGGTCCCCCTGTGTTCAGGTGAGCCAAAGGTTGCAGTGTTGGCGTAAATACCGTAGAGCTTCTAAGGTAAGCCTATGTCTTGAAGTAGTGTGAACAAAGCGTTTGTTAAACCTTGACGTTACTTTGAAGGAGAGGGAGAGGGAAAAACGCTTCATTTCGACAACCTGTAACGCATAGTACCTAGCAGTGCTTCCTACTTCTAGTTATTTTTGGGCAGAATAGCCGATTTTAATGAAATAACATGTAATTTTGTCTCTATAAACCGGGGAATCCTGCAAAACCACGAAGCTTCCGTTTCGCAACCATACAGTGGGGAATCGTTAGAGAAGAGAGATAAACGGATAGTAAAGCTCAGTGGGGATAATCAAAACTTCGAGTGCTTTGCCCTAACTTTCCCGAATAGATGTGCTCCCACAATAACGGTGCGTGCTTTAATTAATACGGAGTACAAAAAATAAAACTCTATAGTTGAGTGAAGCAAAGCACTCGTGAGCGCAAGATCTCTTAATTTCTCTAGACTAGAAAAAAGGAGGCTGGTAGGTGTACTTCTATAAGTTCAACGTTTTTGAATACACACTAGATATTCTTATCAGAACCACGAAGCCAGAGCTCCACATACTCAATAAAATGAGCGCACTGACCCATTCTCATCTTGCTGGCTCAAGTATTCATTTCAAATCCGCGAGTGCATATGAGTGTGAGCAGACATTTCAACTTGAGCAGACACCTGTTGGTTTGGGGTAAGCGTGAGTACGAACGTGAGTGTGGGGAAGTAGGCGTGAGGGGACGCCAGTGGGCACCCACCTTTGGGCGTGAATGCCGTTATGAGCAGGGTGAGAGTGAAGAATCCGTAGCTCGAAATCATGGTGGGAATTCGCCTGAGATATTTGGTGGTGACGAGGGACACAGTGTAGCCCGCGCATTCCAGACCAGCGGCGATGCCAAAGTTCAGGTAAGGGTTTCCGCCGAGAGTAGTGGCAGTCCTCGCGTATCCGTAGTACACTATGTAGGACAGGAAGCTGAAAGGGACCAGATTCGATTAAACGGCTTCCTCAGTCGCATTCGTATGAAATCGTTGGAACTAAGTCATGGAAGGAGGTGATAATTATGGGAGACAAATAATGAACGCAAACCTAATGAGGGTGGTTGTGATGACTGCTGCCCATGGCTTTCCCTTTGAATCGGGTTAGTCTAGTAGACTGCGCAGGCTAAATAGGTAATACTACATCGAGTATTGAATGTGCTACATTGCCTGCCTCAACTTTATTTTTTAAGATTACACATCATTACGACCTCCGGTGCCTAGTTCTTCCATGCTTTTTTTTTTCACGGATGCTCCAATCGTGTCTTGATTACCACCACGAAATATTTAGGGATTTCGTTAGCTTTGCACTCCAGCGTTTCGAAAGTTTAAACAATCCTTCCGGTTCTGTTTTTGTGCATATCATTGCATTCAATTACTACACGCGGAGTCGGACGTCTTTTGCAGCCATTCGAAGTCAGTTTTTTTTTCAGCCAACACAGGTTACGGGCTTCAAACACAAATGCCCTTAGACGTCACGAGCTAAAACTGCAGCTTTCTTAATTGAAAAGCGTCACTTTTCGCGAATAAGTAATCATGGACATCATCCCATAAAAATGCCAGCAGTAAGCAGATTTTGCACACCTAGTCCTATGACCCACATGAGAAGTCCTGCCTTCCGGGCCAGACAGCCCGTTCCAATTTGCGTGCCAAGTTAAACTACAGGGGCCCAGACAACAGCGTCCCTATTTGGAGGCAGTTTTGCTCGTCAAAAAATGGTTTGTGAGGAATCTGCGGGTAGAAATATTTAGGTCGTTTTACGTAGTTGAAGGACATTCCTTTAAACTCCTGCCCAAAGGGCGCCTCCAACCCAACCTAAAAGCTGCTCAGCCAGTTGCTGTTTCCGCAAAACTTACGTGATGAAGCATACAACGGTTAATAAAAAGTTTGCTGCAGGACACCAAGGCGCTTTTTTTTTTGCCATAGGTGAGCCTTTTCAATGAACTGTAGTCAAAGCAGCTCACAAGGTGACGGCGATTTTGCTTGTTCGAATATGTCGTGTGGCTTGTTGCCTCATTTCACTTATTTGGCTTCACGCGGTGTTCTATATTTGCACCAGTGCTTGTGTTATTTTGGAAACGTGGAATAATGTGACCGATTTCTTGGTATTATTGAATGTAGCAGCACGTTGTGTTATGCGCGAGTTTCTGACTTGCAACTACAATTGTTAACCAAACCGCTAGTAAAGGACACACTCGCATTCTAGGTGTTGAAATATTCAAATCGTTAGGTCGACAATTGATTGATCCTTCTCTCCATACATTGAATGATGTGTTACTTAGGTTACCATTTGAATGATATAATTATTGAATTATTGTTCATTAGTCTAATTTATATCGACTGTGGAGCGAAGGTCCCTCCCACTGCCTTTGCGTTGCGCCTGCGTATTTCATCGTATTCCGGCCAATTTTCTTATCTTATTGCACCATCTCCGCTGTCCTGAGCTGCATTTCGCTCTCCCTGATGCACTTAGAAACACCAGTATTTGCATCGAGCTTTGCATGGCCTCCCTAAATTCCTTTGTTCCGTCTAATGAGACTGACTCAGCTTGATTGAACTTACGAGACGGTGACCAGCACCAGAGTGTTTCTTCGTAGGTACTTTGTCTTGAAGAGTCCAAAAACTGACACGTTGCTCTGGTGACCTTGCGCGGCCTGCACAAAAAAAAGGACGCACTGGATGCATTTCATGCTCAAGGTGCTGCAGTGACGTCCCGCCTGGTTTAGATCATGCTTTGGACCTCAAAGATTCAGCCTTAGGATCGGGGTAGCTGGTATATCATAAAGAGCAGCGTTGAAGCATGTAAGGAAGACGGGGATAATTATTAAATGTAGAAATGGCCGCTAACATTTAAATATGTTTTACTGAGGGAAAAAGCTTAGTTATATAGACCGGATTTGCGAAGCACGAACATATACGAATAATAAAATCATGAGCAACTACGTTATGCAGTAACGCTGAGTTGCGCATGCTTCTATTGTTGAATCCTCACATGTATTCTGTTGAACTTCCCCTGTATATAATCACGATGCTTCGCTCAATCAATATTTGCTGCAAGTTAGCGCACGTCTGCGTCTGTCTTCGTCACCCCCCGCCTTTATACGGGCTTATAGACTACTCGAAGCGCCGTTTTGATAGCTTCCTTACGTTCTGTTTTCTCTTCAATAGACTGTCCACTTCTTTTTCGACGTCCCGAAGCTGCCTCCTGTTGAACCGCGCAATCTTGCGGATTGCATCGCACGCTTCAGCTTGCTTTCCCATGCTTACGAGCCACCTGGGCGACTCGTACAGCCATCTGAAAATTCAAACCGTCAACGACATATCGTAAGCAATTCCTTACTGCTTTTTTTTTACGTTCGATTATATTTGTCGCTCACTCCCGATAGGCTGATCGAAACGAGGAGGAACGACAGGCAACCGCTTGGTGCCAGTCACCACCGACAGAAAGAAACACAGGGGAATACGATTCATGCAATAATACACGAGAGTTGAGTGTCAAATAGAGACCACAAGGTGGGGCAGCATAAAGGTGGTTACCGCCATATACTACTAGCCGCGTGGCGGTCGTGTTATGCTGCTCAGCATAACTCCACGGGTTCAACACGCGGCAGCGGTGGCAGTATCTTGATGTGGTCCGAATTCATTTGATTAAATTTAAACATGCATTGGCCTTAACGTTACGCCGAGCAGTTCCAACACTGTTACTTCGTTGGTCACGAATCGCTGCGCCCACTTAGACACTTCAAATGCCGTATGCACAAGAATACATGCCAATGAGGCGCGCAAATGAGAAAGCGGTAATGGAAATAATAGTATTTAAAACGTGTAGATACATTTGAAACACTCCTGATTGGAACTGTGCTACAAGTTGAAAGCATACGTGCGGAGGATTTTTAGTAAAACAAGAGGGAAGATAGACGACTGGTTGTTAGCTCTCATTGTGAGTGTGTATTACTGTGCACTCGGATTTACTTCTTTTATCGCGTTCCGCGCGAATTTACCTCAGGCATGATTATTATTTTCGAAGTGGCGCGACAGTGGTTTGGAGCTTTCCAAGTATGCTAAACATCAACTAGATAATATTCTCATGTCTGACATCCCAGTCGTGGCTTCTCGAATGCGGTTTACATTCTGCGAACTTCGGAAATCTTACTGAATAAATGAAAATTATTAATCCATCCTGCGGCTGTACGCTTTTCATGAATTTAAAGATGCCAACACTTTGGTGGCTCAAAAGCTATAACGCAGAAAATGAATTTATGGCTAAAGGGGATAATAAACTAATATATGGGTGTCATCCATGCAGCTCTTGCACTTGACGCGCTGAACCGCCAGAACGGCTGAATGATGCAGTGTTTGTGGTTTTTTTTCTTCTTTCTGACAGTTGGCATTCTCACAAAGAGAGACGGGGCACCAGGGTACGGATGCCTTGCTTGCTGTTTAGGCAGCTGCGCGGTACGAACCGTGTGCTTACTTCAATCCGGGGGATAATCTTTATGGCAGGGATTGCGCTCAGATGTGGAACATGTAGGTCAAGCCGTGGGCACCAACTGTACTGTTTCTCGAGTGGCGCTGGCTTTTGACTTAGAAATAAATACCCTCCTCCTCCTGGATCTTCTGAAGGCCACGCGCAACACCTTCATCCGGCGTTCTACGCTTTTCTGACAGATATGAGCATGTAGACTTCTATGTGGCCTAATTGCACGTCGTGATGCATTCATCATCAGCAGTAGCAGCAGCAGCAGCGGCAGGGGTGGTAGCAAAGTCGCAGCGGCAGCGGCAACAGTCGTAGGGCGACAGCAGCGGCTGCAACAGTGGCAGTTTGTATGGGACGCAGCCAGTACTCCTCCCCGTCCCTCGCCCTTCCGTCCCCGTCCCCGATCAAGTGCGTCCCACCCTTCCCTCACGCTCGGAAAAAATGTCTGGCTATGCCAGTGGCCCGCTTAAGACGCTTAAGCTCTGCTGCAGTTTTATAACGCTGTTGTGTGTGCAGACGCATCAATTCGTATCTGTCGTTTTTCGCTTTTCACATTTAAAGCGAAACTATCCAGGCGAACCCTCGTGGACTCTGCTTGCCACGGCTGCTACTTCTGCTGCTGACTTGCGGAATAGCTCACGCAAAGGACAGCGCTCACATAACGAACTGGATCACATGCAGCCCCATTTGCACTATACCCTCACTGTGGTACCGGTGACCAACCCTGCTCTCTATGAAATTGCGGGGTGAAACAACAAACGACACATAAATATCCTCGGTGCAACAAATAAACGCTGAACAAGCGCAAGACTCATTTTTAAGGCAATGCTTTCCGTGCCTTCTTTACCGGGGCTTGGCGCCTCTACTCGGTTGGCTTCTGGCTGAGGAACGTTGGGCGGTCTTGGAGATAGGGCAATAGTAAGCTGAGATGATGCCGGAGATGCGTAATAAAGGCTGGGTCAATCTCGGGAGCAGTATAATCCGGGGTCACGCGGATCACGTGGTTCGCATTGCGGGGAGTTCCGCGTCTTGCTGATTTGTCGTGCAGGCGCGTAACCTTTGTGCGGCGAAACTCGTTGCAGAAGTTGAACAATAATGTAGCGTTTAATTAGCAGCTTCACGAAAGCTGCGTTGACGCAGACTCCAAATTACGCGTTGAATTTGCATATTTAATTCTTTTTTTTCTTCTTCCCTCTCCTCCTGTTTTGGGTAGCTTGCCATTTCTTCGTTTTCACTCCTAATGATACGCCAAGTTACTCCGTGGTGTGTTGTGACACCACGCTGTAACACTGAGCGTGTGAGAAATAGCCTGGCATGTCGGACACCTAAGTACTTTTTTTTCCTGCTATGTATGCTGTTCCGTGTGCCTCGCCAAGGCCTTTAAACTGCTTTTTGACCGCGGACCTCATCGTCGTAAACCTTTGATGTTGGAGAAAAGAGTGATTCAATTAGATCGAGTTGGGTCAGATTGATTGAGTTGTCTGAACTTTTCATATCCTGCTCCAGCCAGGAACAGGTGCTTTTTGCTTTCCTACCATCAAAAAAGATAAAATAAGCAAATACTCACGGAATGGCCAATAAGAGGGGCATTGCGAAAGATGCTTGAACGATAAGCAGTTTCCTCCAGTCTTGCGCAAGCCATACGATTAAAGGTAGCAGAAGTACTCCGGTAATCCAGCCGTAGCCGTAGCACACATTAAGTGCAATCCGAAATTTCGGCCCAATGGTTTCTGCCACTATAGTGAGAAAAAAAAAGTGCTTATCAATTAAAACTTCGTGTGTCACTTCTTCGTATGTGACATTACTTCACAACGAATGTGAAGACAAACGGGCGTATATGGCATTAGACTGACAGCTCTAATCACTTAGCGACCACCACACAAGATCTAATGGTAAGGTCTCTCGAATTACAATAATAATTTCATTTGGAGGATGCTCTGCGGCCTCACTACACTCTGGACGCAGTGAGGGCACAGTTAGATTTTGATGTAAGTAGCGCCAGCGGGTCTAAATTAATCCAGAATACCCAACATTATTTAGCAGCCCTCCTAACCCACGGGTTTATTCTTGACATTACACCCCCATTATTTCACTCGCTTTGATTTTTGGACGCCGCGGCTACAGTTCTAGTTACTAAGCTTACGCGTGATGATCACAATACCTTAAGGAACAGGTCTAAAATGTTTTCTATGTTTCTCCAGTCACTCCAGAGTTTAATTATATCGCGACATTTGGTATCGCGCGCAGATTATGGTAGAAAAGCATTTGGAATGGTAGCACCACTGGTTGGTTGGTGGCGGTAGCTCTACATCGTAAAGATTGATTTTTTTTACTTGCTTAATTTCGGTAGTAATATTTGAGAGAGTAGATCGGCATTAACTAATACTGCCGGTCTGGCTCCTAAAACACCCATGCGTCTTCACGTTGCACTCATTTTCATGCAAATTATTTTGTCCTTGCACTCATATAATTGTGCGTGCAGATCCATGTAGTTCAGACTACATAAATATATAAAACATCCTAGAAAAATTGAACGTTTTACTTCAATCCGCTCCTATTGTTTTTTTTTTTTTTTGAAGCACAGATGATGCCATAAAATTTTCTGAAAGTAAATTACTCACAAGAGTAAATTTCACATGAAAGGGGCAAAAACTCGATGTGCGTCGACACAACTTCGTAGCCTTAGAGAAGCTGTGTTTTTTACTATCAAAGCAGCCAGTAAACGTTGCATATGAGGGTAAACTGTTTTGCTTTTGAAAGTAACCTACGCATATATTTTTTATTAGCCATCTTTTATTTACTGCTTGCACGCCTGAGCTTTGATTATGTCAGATGTGTTCATTTTCTTCCCCTGTTTGTTTTTTTGCATGTTTGTTTCTTTTTGTTGAGTATGTCATATTGGGTATAACTTTTTTATTTGTTTAACCAACTGACTGGAAAGGAAAATACGTGAAGCAGCCCCACTACTGAGAGCACACTTTAATATTTCGCTATTTAAAACTACATTTATGAGTTTGTTGTAAGCGTAGTGCGTGCGCTGCAACATGACAGTGAGCATAATGTCCGGAACTCACTCCCACCCGGCTCCCGTCAATATAGGTCAATGGGCAGGTGCCTTTCTAATTCTGAAAAGTTGTGCATAACCAACGCCCATGCTGGAATCAATTTAACTTTAGAGAAGTGGTCAATTCAATGCTATAAAACTAACTCCGATGCGAACAATTGCCTCTATTGCCACTCTATGCAACGTGCAAGCTAAGGCTTTGTTTATTCACCATACCGGTTGCGACTTCATTGCGATGCAATGTTTCTGCACTACGCGGTTCAAAAACAACGCCGAAATGCAAACAGCAGGTCACGTGAATGCACGTTGAGAGGCGTAATGGCACGAGGGTGAAAGATATTTTTGAAATATGTAGAATAAATAACGGTAAGCCGTGGTGGAATTACTACGACGAGAAAGTTAATCATGCGGTTGGCTTTTACACCCGTTTTATCACAGTGCCTTAGGCGAAGTGAAACCTGGAGAGCGCGCATATGCGGTTGTAGGCACGTGCACTACTCAGTAGGACAGCAGCAGCAGCAGCAGCAGCAGCAGCAACTGTCAGCTAATTCTGTGAGGGCTTGCAAAGAAAGCGCCGCCCTATTATTGTACGACGCATAACACAGACGAACGGGCTGTCCCAGCACGGAATGTGTTGTAAACTAAGCTTACGTAGACTGAAGCAGGCCACCTGGAGTCCGGAAATTGCAACGGCCACGCCCACTCTGGCTGTCAGAAAGAAGTTGAGGCTCGAACTGAACGTCAGTGCAAACGAGGAAGCGCACAGGCAGATAGTGCTTAGAACCGCCACAATTCTCCTTCCAAATCTAAAAAAAGAGAACAAAGAAATGAATCACAGAGATATCGTGGTAAGGTTATATACAGAAGGATTGTGCCCGCGTTGTAAACACCACGCAAGAAATGATTTAAAGATGTAGAGAGTTCGTTATGCGGCATCAATTGCCAGTAAAATTGCGTTAATCAAAGACTGCGTTGATTTATTCTATGTTTTGTATAAATGAGAGTTAATTGTGCTTTTGATGCACTTGCCGCAATTTCTCACTTAATAGGTATTTTGAGATGAAATGTCAATACATCGGAGTGCCGTGCTGTACTGCTTTAGCACACGAACTTCAGCAAGCATTCCCAGCGTTAAGAAAATAATATTTGAAAACAAGTCAGCCATTCTCTTTCTTTAAATTCCATACCCATAGCGATTTTCTGTTTACGGATTTTCTTAAGACGAAATGTCACTACGGTATCAACTTGTTAAACGAAGTCTACAGAAAGTGTACTCACTACAATAGCGTAAAACCTAAACAAGTTTTCCAGTATTAAGCACAAAAAAACACACACATCGTACTTATTACGCACGGGAATGTGCTTTACTTGCCAAATTTTCTTAGGCTTGGCAAATCGAGACAAAAACATACCTGTCTGACAGATTACCTATGACGAGAATGCCCAACATCAAGCAAGCCATGTAGGTGCTTTGTATCAGTGACCTCTTCCATGTATTATCGCACACGAGATTCCACTGAAACCAAAAAGTAACAAATTCATTAAAGAAACGCATGGACGCACTTTTCTTCTTCTTTAGTGCGTTTAAAATAAATTTCTCGGACATAAGCTTAATTGCAACACGAGGAGCCTTCTGCCCCTTTTTTTTTCTCTATTATCCTCCAAGAATGCTGCAACAAGTTCTTGATTTTTGAAATAGGCTTTGTTTGCAGTAAGCTTAAAAAAAATTAAATGACTGAGGGACTCCTAATTCGCAGCGTCGTTTCATTTGACCTCGTTTTCCAGTTCCAGAGTCACTTGTACAAGTTTATATGATGATTTAGGCGCACTGGAACTTTTTAGGCGTATCTTGTTCGATGCCTCTCTTGGTCTTTGTACATTCTATTCAAAAACGGTTCAATTTTCTGAGCAGAAACTATTTTGACGCACTACTTGCATGTCTTGCGCGTGAATGGAACGCATTTATTGCCATAAGATAAAATGGGCTCTAGGAAACTGCATTAAAATGTAGTAGAAGAGCAACAGACAGTGGCGGGAGGGCGGAAGCGCTGACATAAAATCAAGATATCAGGACGAAGTACGGCGAGTGAAGAAATATTTAGTTTTTAAAGCATTGAAACTGTTCACTGCGTCACTAGAGATCGAATACACTAACGCAACTGCATTGGTGCTCCTCCTTAAGCCTTTTACGTAGAGCCATCCCCCCAATGGGAACACATCTCATACGTATACCCCTTGTTCAACATCTAATCTGTGTCGTACTTTAGGAAAGATCTGTTTCGTTCCTGAAATATGCAAAGCCCGTCAGCAGATATCGTTTTATACGCAAAACTTTCAGTTAGGTCAGCGTAGGAGTCGCTCGCTAAATCGACATGAAATAAAAACGTGATACTACGTATTGCCGCTTATCTCTTTGAAACCGTGCTACTCACGCGCCTTACTTTGGTATTGTTGTGCAAAGAAAAAAAGCCACGGCTTATTCACGCATAGATCACGTGCAGGGACGGCACCGTTGTCGTGCCAGGCAGATGCAATCGGAGCTAAATATAGCCTCTCACTCGGCGTTCATACAGGCACAGCTCCGGAGTAGGTATGTGTGTCAGCGGCAGAAGTCGTGTTTGAAAAATCTCCCTCTCTCCCCATGGTAGGCATAGCACTTCAAACTCAAAGCTGTACTAATCGGGAGTTGTAAGGCCGGAAAATGTGCAGTTTGTTGCAGATGTTGGATGACGCACAAGGTCCAGAAATGGCGTCGAGGGACTCGGGTAGCATAAGAGGGTCACGCTTAATTCACGCCCACCAACTTTGATTAGGGCAGGCTTACGACCAATAGAAAACGAGCACGATTGCAAGGTGCGTCCGTAGAACCCCCACTCGCTGTATCATACGTTAAGCTTCTAAGCTTTGCAAATGCATGATTAAATGTTACCTAAGTATTTGGTAACATAATTTCTGTGCCACAGTGCCCATACGCTTCCATCAGCAAGCTCAAGTTGTTTCACGTGATTTCACGGCGGTGGCGGCCTCCGTATAGCCTAACCGATAATTTTACGTTTCCGTTTTCATAAACAAGCATGCGGGAGCCTGCCCGGAAATGACTTATAACATGGAGCTCGAACATTGCACAATATCGGTCATGTTTACTTGTGCTCCTTCTAAACATCCTTTACAATGTTTAGAGGGGCAACATCATGTTGTTTAAGAGTGAGTTCATCGGCCTAAATGCCAGCCTCTAGGAGCACATATATCTTATCAGCCGATGAATCCTTTAGTTTTTGCCTCCACTCGCATATGCAGGCAGGACAAGTAAACTTCAATACTGAAAAGCAGTTAAGCTCTGTTTATTTACTTTATTCGTCAAAAACGCAGAAAAGCCTGTGCACTAGACAATGCAGTGACATCGCGAACCTATATGACGATTAGTTTAGTGAAATTGGCCTACTATACCGAAAATGACGCTTCAGAAATTAGAGAAAGAACTGCTACTTGACATTTGATGTCATAGCACAAACTATTCTGCTTGCTAAAGCAAATGTCTGCCTTAGTAATTTTTTTGCCCACAGAGCTTATTTTATAGTAAAATTTTATGTATAATCTCTTTCTCCTTTTTTTAGATGCCACAATTAGATACGGATTACTTATTGACAGTACGTAAACAAACCCAATAGACCACTATTACAAGGAAGCCTAACTGATGCTGCTCAAATCTCAACCTGAGGAAGAATTAATAAAGGAAACAATTTAAAAATGCAAAACCTGTGAAGAATATTTTGAATGGAGGTGCTTATAGAAACTGACAAGTAGTACTGCGTCACTGTATGTTCAGGGAGGTGATTCCATGGAGTCAGGTATAATTATTGAAAAAATAGGAGTATTTAGAGGTTTGATTTTTATTAAGTTGCTAATTGTTAGAAAGTCCTTATGTCTAGTCTCTAAGCTCTTGGAGAACTGAAGAGGTACTAAGCGTCAATTTAACTTCTTGACGTTAAATACTTGAGAAACAAATTTTTTATCGGGAACCACAATTTCAATTCATATTGCGCCGGAGTTCACCTTACCTTATTAGGTCTAGTAAAGAAGTTTGTCGTTGAGAACATAAAATGAAGTGTATGGCTTTCTTGGAAAGTCTTTGTAATTTGTCCGCACTTATAGACCCGCATTTGATCGAAATGAAAAAAAGTTTCTTTTTTTCATCAAACCTGATACCTCTCTCGCTACTTTAAATTCGGGGTTTTTGCGACGGGTTCTCATTCGCAATTTCTTTTTGCCTGCTCAACAATGCTTATCTTGCGCATTTACAGAAATTGCAATGCGTCACTCAAAACACACACGCTGAAGACCTTCCTCAGTGGCGGCATTCCTTCGAGCCCTTCGAGGAAATACGGCTCGGCCACCATCTCACCTCGTCCGTCACCGTGTGTCCGAACACATGCTCGTCGTACGTCCAAGCGTCGCAGCTCTTCACCGAGCTGTTGTCGGGAATGAGCTCGCCATCGGTGGAATTGTCCAGCAAGCCGTACGCGGAGCACTGGCTGTACGACTTGGACTGCGGGTCGAACGGGATGAACCGTTCCTTCCATTCGGTCTCGCTGAGGTTTGCGAGCACACCGTCCGGCAGAGATGGGCGCGAGCACCAGTGGTCGTGGTCGGTGACGAGGAACACGTAGGCGAGGTTGTTCAGACCCGTAAGTATGCCACGGTAGGTGACGTAGGCCATGAAACAGGCTTGCCAAGGCCCGAAGTGGCCGATCAGGTCGACCACCTCCGTCATATCGCCCGTACCTGGAAGTTTGGAACCACTGTAAGCGTAGCAAGGCGGCGACGATTCATGGTAGTAGAAGGGATACTTGCAAACAAGGACACAAGAAGGAACGAAAAGGATGACAAGAAGGCCTGTCAGTGTTGCATCACAAAGTCATCGTGTTTATGGTTTCGTCCAAGTATGCACGACTGCTCTTCAGTAGCGTGAAACCATGGAAGTGTTGGATTTGGTCACTTGGCAGATTTGTCCACAGCATTCGTGACTGGTACTCGCCTCAAGTGTATCAGCGCTGCGGGATGTACAGTCAGTGTGTGTGTGCGTGTGTGCGTGTGTGCGTGTGCGTGTGCGTGTGTGTGTGTGTGTGTGTGTGTGTGTGTGTGTGTGTGTGTGTGTGTGTGTGTGTGTGTGTGTGTGTGTGTGTGTGGAAAATGAAATGTCCTAGAGAAGTGACAGAATTTCCCAATATTTTATGTACCATCAGATAAGTAATGTCTCTGTGAATTCCTGGGATAAGATGAAAAGTAAGGGAAAGTTGGAAGGCATTCGTCTTGATAAGCACTGCGCGAAGGCGTAAGTACACGAAAGGACATCGCAACATTATCTGTCCTGGTGCTTGTGAGATACTAGTCGCAAACTAATCGCCAGGTTGCTCAGGTTTCTAACTTTAGTAAAACGACTAAGTACTTGAGGAATAGGCACTAACAAACCGAATCGACATAGGCTCATTGTGTGCTAGTCATGCGACAAGAGTAAAGTACTGCGTGCTTCAGATAGGGTGCCCGCGTCATGTGCATGGTTATGGATACCTCCGGAAAATGTCGAAATTTGTCGTGCAAGCTGCTGTGTGCACCGATTTTTGTCGCAAGAAATGTATTGATGTACCACGTGGCCAAGAATACAGCCAGTAAAGCCTTACCGCTATAGTATGCTTCCATTATGCAAGATTTCCCGTCAGTTCCGGAAGTTATTGTTTATGTAGATTGCATGGGCGGCAAAAGTATCACAGAAAGTTGAAAGAGCCTTTCAGATTTTTCTGATGTTTACTACTCATTTGTAGGCTTCTACAGCAACATAGCACTGTTCTTTGCTTGCATATGCTTTCCATGACAGCTATAGGTAGACGAGCATTATACACTACAGCCATGCAACCCATAACAATATTGGGGTTTCCAAAAAGCATTGAAAATGACCAATGGCTTAAAGGCCTCCAATGGTGCACGTGGAGAATAACTGTGAAAGTGAAGCTTAATTAAACTTAACATGGTAATGAAGTTTCATTTTAGTAATCCAATATTTTCCCTACTCATCTGCTTTGCGACATAATTAGAATAAGACGCACTCTCAAAGACTGGCAAATATGATCTGGTAGCAAACTTTTTTCAAAAGTTATTTCCTTCCGTAGTGGCGTTACACCATCCAATGTTCGCGACAGTAGCGGCCCGCTTTTAGAACATAGGACTGCTTAGTTTAAAAACTAAATTCAGATCTGTGGCATACTCACATATTTGTGAACGGACAATGTTTATTTTATAGACCTTTTTTTTGCTATGTCTAGTGTGCAAGCTTCCCCCCCCAAAACGTATGTCATTAGCGAAAGCAAGTCTATTTTCGCTGTGCTATTTCTGGTGCGTGCACATCCGCACTGTCTGATAGCCGAAAGTTTCCAGACAAGAAATTAGCAATATCCACATGCTTTCAATAGATGCTGTTTATCCGTCATAAAACTCTCCAATAATTTTCAATATCGTGTCTTTACATCTTTGCAGTCAATGCAGTCATTTAGAAATTTTAAAAGGCGCGCATAGAATTCTCACTTACCTCGCACCTCCCGTCTCACAATGCTCAGGTGACCTAATGGACCTCTCCTGGCACACTCCTCTCATATGGGAGATAACAGCAGCCTCGTAAACTGTCAGAGATTACTTTACAACAGTTGTTGTGTCCGGGCGAACGTACCTCTTTCTTTGTAGTAATTACTTCTCAACCATGAGCAGATTCTTACTCTGGATAGCTTAGTATGGCGTCACAGTAGGAAGTGTTTTGCGAATTGTCTACGCAAATTAACTTAACCGTTTTTTGCAGGTTAGTCCCTCTGCTGATTAGTAAACATAATTGAGCACATGATTTAATATTTTCAAAAGATCAGCACACTTACTCTTTCATGTATCAGCGATGCACCTATAGCCCAAAAGTGTCCGTGAAATCTTTATTGGTCCTTCTCTCGCTGTTTTCTCGCCCCTTTTTTGGTCGGCTATTATAGGGTAGCAGATCGGAGGCTACCCTGATTGGCTATGGCTGCATCGTTGTCGCATTATGCCGCCCACTGAAGAAGCTGTCAGTGTATTTCAAAAAGAAAACAAAACGAAAGTTTAACACTGAGAACTATCATCTTCCGTAGACGATAACACTGACGGCCAACGTTAAAATCATATTGAAGTCAGACTAACTGTAAGCATGCATTAGTTTACGAATTTACAATTTACGAATTACAAATAGTTACAATTTTACGAATTATAACTGTTTCACTTTCCTATATCAGTGTACCACTGGATTTGTATTGCTGAAACAGCATGCAACAGGACATTACCAGGAAGTGAGTGGCTTCTATTGTTCTTGAAGCCATTATCTTTATGTCACACACACACACACAAGTGGATGCACAATAGCTCTACATAGACATCGTTCCGCTCTGTTTCGATGCGCAAACGAGTAATGTCCTTGCGAACCAAGATGTCATACGTTGTTCTGATGTAACGTTGTTGTGTAAGGTATAACCAATGATCGTTACACTGAAGTAGACGAAGTGTCGCCTTCAGTGCCGCCTTCATTGTCATCGTATACCTCGTCGTCACGGTTGTGTCATCGTTGTCATCTCACCGTCGCCGTCATCATCAGTGTGCTCATTGTCATATCGTCATCCTCGTCCTATCACTGTCATCACTGCCATCGCGCCACCGTCGTTTTGCCATCGTCGTCATCGTCGTCGACATGCCATCATGCCGTCTTCATTAACGTTCTCTTGCCGTCTCATTGCAGTTGCCATCGTCGTGATGCTGCAGTCTTTCTTGCTTTTCACTGCACACGTGAAATGCGCCCTGCACGTGTGAAACGTATGCAGCCGATGAGAAACACGGGTGCGTTCCTTCGTATGAGTTCGGTATAAACGAGCAAATAGACAAATTTAGGTCAGTAATGCCTTGGTGCACTCAATCGCATAAATACAAAGCACGCTAAATCTGCCGTGTCTCTTTTTTTTTCCTTTCTTCATGTCTACCATTCAAGTACATGTATATATACATGAAGCTGCTATTTATGTCTGCCTATTTCGCATGCATAAAGACTGCATGCATAAAGACTTTTTTGGGCAGCAGCATATATAGAGTGCCCTAAGCTAGTTGTACCAACAACAAATAATAAAAATAAAGAAAGAACATCGTACAAGATACCATTTTAGGACCTATGGTATTCGGTTGTTAAAACTCGGACTGCCGAACACCGTAGTTCTCATAATTCTTTAATTAACCGTATCGTTTAAATCTTCCCGTATTTAATCACTTGGCTAACGTTAGTTCAGTTCAGTTGAGTTTATTATTCTTTAAGTACAATGAATTGGTAAGAGACAATATACAGAGTGTGGACACACTGTATACCGGTGGTTTCATACAACATATCGAAACCTAACTTTCATGCCTCTAGAAATATTGACCTCCTCATAGGACTATATTTCAATACCGATCATTCAACCATGTTCTGAATGTCTATGACTGCAGTACTTTTTCGCAGCTCCTAAATGTGCAGAACGAAGCAGTTTTTCTGTCGGGCAGGCTTATCTTTTATTTTGGGGAATAAAAGGGCTCTGGAACTCTTCTTATCGGTCAGTTGCACGGGGTCACACACGAAATTCACAGAGGCGTGCCTTCGAGCCACTCGGATATGTTCAGACTTTGTGGTCGCCCTTCCTAGAAGTCCTAGCTATCTGCTACGATAGGTCGAATGCCCTTACGCTGCGCTAGCTATGCAATATAGGGCTGTAGATATTTTTTCAGTTGCCAGGTAGTGTTTAAAGCACGAAGAAGGGAATAACAAACACGCCTAGCTTCAGCGTCCATATAGTGGCCTAAGTCCACCATTTAAATTGTTCTTTCGGGCACGCTGAGCAATATACGGGGATAAATTGTGTACTGCAGGTAGTTGATGAACTGGATATGCAATTTTGGCTACATCGAGCACGATATTTATTTATCCGTCGTTTAATTCGCGCAGATTGTAGCACGCCCTCAAGCAGCAGCATTCAACACTCAAAAACAGCTGTTCGCTGTCTCCCGTGTAAGTAAACACTGCCGTTATCACACCATCCTCGTCATTACCGCGGTCACCATCACTGTGCGTTCGTCGTCATTGTCGTGCCATCGTTGTCACACCGCCGCCTAGGCTTGCGTGCCATCGTCATAAAGCATCATCACGCCCCTGTCATTGTCGTGCTCACCGTCGTCGGACACCTGTCGTCGCTGCTGGGCCAGCGTCGTTCACGCCGCCGCCGTGGTTCTTTGCGTGCCATCATCACACTGCAGTCGTCACCACCGTGGTCATAGTAGTCGTTCATCTCCCTTCATTTTCTTGCAATCGTCATTGCACCACCGTCATGGCTGTTGTCATGCCGTCGCCGCCACATTACCGTCATTGTCGTGCTCAAAGCGGCTCTGCATCTGCCGTTGTGGTGCCATCATTTCCACGCCGTCGCAGCAGTTGTAGCATCGCCGTCATACCACCATCATCGCCGTTATAATCATTGCGGTGCTTCCGTCGTCATTGTAGCGATATCACCGTCACGCCGCCATTGTGGTTGTTCAGCCATCGCCATCGTCGTTGTCTTCATTCGGTCATTGTCGTGGCAGTCATTGTGGTCATCGTCGCAGTTCTTCCATCGTCGTTGCCATACCATTATCGTCGCGCCGCTGTTGTGGTTGTTGTGGTGATATGTTCATCACGCCATCTCCATTATAGTGGTTCTAATTCTTTGCTTCCTTCGTTGTCCTGCCATCGTTGCATGTCGCTATCGTGGTTGCTGTCCTATTATTGTCGTCATCCAACCGTCATCTCCGTCATCGTCATCGCAGTTCCTCCGTCTTTGTTGTGCCATCGTCGCCACGGCACCATCATGGTCGCCGTGCTTGTTCATCCCTCCACCGTCATAATCCAGGGGCTGTATTGTGTAACGGTTCGCTTTCGAATCGGTTCACTCGCACGAACGCCATTGGTCAGCGCTTCGTTGTAGTCATCCCGGTGGGCGTGACTACAAGCTTTGTTGTCGTCACACAGGTTGTGAATCATGTGGAAGCGAAACCCTCGTCTATTAGAAAGGGAATCGTGAAAAAGTGGTTCGCTCGAAGGTCGCGCGTGGTCGCGAGCATGATCTCGATGGTTGCAAAAGCAACATTCGCCGTCGGCTAGTCTCACGCTGGCCGGCCCTACGAGAGAGACGCCGATACGGGCTTCTTTGGCTGTGTTGCTGGCGAGCGTAGGCCAAAGCCAACGACGTGACGAAAGGCAGCGATGTGACGCATCCGACATGAGTGAAGCAGAGTTCCGAAGGCATTTTAGGCTCTTCAAAACAGAGTGCGATGGACCTGCGATGAACTAGAACATCACGTACTACAAGATTTGGTAGCGTTGACTTTGCGACGTAGTGCTGTGTGCGCTATGTTATTTTTAATGCGAAGCATTTCTTGCTGAACATTTGTCGCTTTGACAGTATCTATGTAGCCGCCTACGTCTTGGTGCTTTCATGGTCATTTCGTTAACTTGGCACGTACCACAGTTGGCAATGTATGACAGGAGTCTACGACGAAAGTATGATAGGTAACTACATGAATCTCACGACATGCATGAGAACATGGTCATGAAATAACCGCCCACGTCTTGATGCTCTCATGGTTGCTTCCTTAACTTAGTAGGCTCCTCGCAGATTGCTTCAGATAACATCGATTCCCACAGCACGTGGGATCTGCCGGCTTTTTTTTTTTCCTCACAGGTTGTTTTCAATAGTGCGTCTGGAATGTAGAAGTTATTGGGTTGTCATAACCGTCTGTCAGTCGCATCATTACCGCCATCGCTATTGTAATTGCGGTTGAAGGAAAAGAAAAAAATATCACTGCCCAACCATTCCTCACAGATGGTTAACCAGCGAAGCTGAAACGTGCGGCCCCCGTCTTTACACTGGGGCCCCAGTTTACACGTTGCCGTACACGTTGCCGCTCATCATTCCAGAAGCTGTAATGATGAGCCGCAACGGAGCTAGCTGTGGAAGAAGACGACGCCGCTCAAACCATTGATGATGATTACAGTTTTCTGTACAGAAGCAGCATGGACGGACGCATTTTCGTTTCGCCTAGCCATACAAAGCTTCGCTTTAAAGGCCGATTGCTGGGAAATTTTCGACCGCATAAAAAGCCCAGTTTCAGATAATTTACACGAACAGTAGCCTCTGAAACCTTACGCTTGAAATGCAGGTCAGCGCGTCACAAAGAGCTCTCAAATATCGATGCTTTTTACACATCGAAACTGAAAAAGACGCTGCCATTATCGCCCGGCGAAAGTGACGTACAGTGAAGAACGTGCAGAACCAGCCCCCGTGCTGTCTGCTTTCCTTGCTTGTATTCCCTTCCGGTGTATCAGCGAACAGGTCCTGCACGGTTGCAAGCCAGAGAGTTAGTATACCTTGCCAGCTGCTTCTTGGGCTGTGACAATGCCGTAGCATGCCCGCGATGTTCCTTTAATGCGACCAATATTCTCCCAGTCGAGCCGATTTTCTCTATCCTTGTCTACGTTCAAGAGTAGGGCCTCAATGCATTGTGCCTCCGCTTGAAAAAGAAGGGCGATTGGGTCGCCACTCTAAAGGTACGATATAGTCCGGCTTAACGCGGAAGCGATCCACGCGTGGCCCACGTAAGCTAAATTTTCAACAATTGGATTCCCTACACTCTATACTCGCGGACAACTTTCTTTGGCTACGAAGCGGAAGCTACTGGGGCGGAGCTTCTGCACATAACTGTATTCGTACGCAATGTAGTCTGGGCGCGCTCGGCACCGGTTTCGGTTTCTCCAACCTCGCACAACTTCTCTAGGCAAGGCAGATAAAATAACTCGGCGTGAATCAATGTTCATTCACATACGATATGTACCACTTTCTGAACAGCCAGCGTCGCAGCCTGAGTCGCAACTCTGAAGAAGCCGTATGGCGACGCTACACCGACACTACCGTCGGTAGAGCTGGCGTAGTAGTCAACTCGCTCACTTTCAACTTTCAACTTCCAACTTTATTTCGCATTTTCCTTTTTACAGCAAAAGAAAATGCAAGGGCAGGAACAAAAAGCTGCACAATTGCAGCTTGACGAGGTTCCTGTCCTCTGTCTTTGACTAACAGTTGTACGTGCCGATGGTTGCGGTTTCCAGATAGGCTCACTTCGTTTCCGCGCAGACGCTAGGAAAACTTTTTTTGTGTGCTTCAACAGTCTTTAGTTGCTAAAGTTAGTCAACAGCCTCTCAGGGGAGTTGATTGGCGGGACAGCAAGCGACGAACACTCACCAGAAGACACGGGCATCATTTTGCGTTTGATGAGTGAGCAGAACGTGCGACGGTTTTGGGTGAGTGAAAACTCGAAAGAGCAAACTAAAAGTGAAATAAAATACTAGTATTTGACTGCTGAATGTTACGTATTGTTCCAAATTAGGTGCTGTAAAAAAGAAGTATCGTTTCCTATTTCCCACCTAAGGAAACGCGAGCAAAACTGCTGGACTACTTCCAGCAGTGGTGAAAGAGGCGCGCGCTTAGTTTTCGTAGCCTTCCCTTCATAGCCAAGAAAAGTTGTCCGCGAGTATAGCATGGCTGGCGCGTAAAAAGAGCATGATTTATCGCACGCTGAAGCATCTGGAACAGGGTGCATGGCGGGCTAGTTTGGCTGACCAGCAGCACGTCGTTCGGGTTCACTGAAGCCAGCGGGTTGCGTTTCCGCCTTCGACGAACAGATAAGCGCTCGCTCGCCACGCACTTGTCCGCTGGCTCTGCGGCAACAAATGATCGTCGCGCTACTGTGAGTCACGTTTAAAAAGCAGCAAGTGACAATGTTAGCGATCTAAGCGTCTAAGACACGGAGTATCCAACTTTCACCGGCAACTGCCTGGCACACAGGGAACAGCCGGAAGCGCCGGACTCACCGGCCGATCAGTCCACTAATGACATTTGTGGTCATCCTCATCATCAGCCTGGTTATGCCCACTGCAGGGCAAAGGCCTCTCCCATACTTCTCCAACTACCCCGGTCATGTACTAATTGTGGCCATATTGTCCCTGCTAACTTCTTAATCTCATCCGCCCACCTAACTTTCTGCCGTCTCCTGCAACGATTCCCTTCCCTTGGAATTCAGTCCGTAGCCCTTAATGACCATCGGTTATCTTCCCTCCTCATTTCTCCTGCCCATGCCCATTTCTCTTTCTTGATTTCAACTAAGACGTCATTAACGCTCATTTGTTCCCTCTCCCAATCCACTCTTTTCTTATCCGTTAGCGCTACACCCATCACTCTTCTTTCCATAGCTCGTTGCGTCGTCCTCAATTTAAGTAGAACCATTTTAGTGAGCCTCCAGGTTCCTGCCCCGTACGTGAGTACTGCTGAGACACAGCTGTTATACACTCTTCTCTTGAGGGATAATGGCTACCGGCAGTTCATGATCTGAGAATGCCTGCCAAACGCACCCTAGCCGATTCTTATTCTTCTGCTTATTTCAGTCTCATGATCCGGATCCGCGGTCACTAGCTGTGCTAAGTAGATGCATTCCCTTACTACTTCCTGTGCCTCGCTACATATCGTAAACTGCTGTTCCCTTCCGAGACTGTTAAACATTAGTTTAGTTTTCTGCAGATTAAGTTTTAGACCAAGCCTTCTGCTTTGCCTCTCCAGGTCAGTGAGCATGCATTGCAATTGGTCCCCAGAGTTACTAAGCAAGGCAATATCATCAGCGAATGGCAAGTTACTAAGGCATTCTCCAATAATTATTATCCCCAATTCTTCCCAATCCAGGTCTCTCAATATCTCCTGTAAACACGCTGTGAATAATATTCGAGAGATCGTATCTCCCTGCCTGACGCCTTTTTTATTGGGATTTTGTTGCTCTCTTTATGCAGGACTACGGTTGCTGTGGAGCCACTATATATATCTTAGAGTATTTTTACATACGGCTCCTCTACACCCTGATTCCGTAACGCCTCCATGACTGCTGAGATGTCGACTGTATCAAACGCTTTCTCGTAATCAATGAAAGCTATATATAAGGGTTGGTTATATTCCGCACATCTTTCTATCATCCTCATTGATAGTGGGAATGTGGTCTATTGTTGAGTAGCCTTTACGGAATCCTGCCTCGTCCTTAGGTTGACAGAAGTCTAAGGTGTTCCTGATTCTATTTGCGATTACCTTAGTAAATACTTTGTAGGCAACGGACCGTAAGCTCATCGGTCTATAATTTTTCAAGTCTTTGGCGTCCCCTTTCTTATGGATTAGGATAATGTTAGTGTTCTTCGAAGATTCCGTTACGCTCGAAGTCATGAGGCATTGCTTATACACGGTGGCCAGTTTTTCTAGAACAATCTTCCCACCATCCTTCAACAAATCTGCTGTTACCTGATCCTCCCCAGCTGCCTCCCCCTTTGCATAGCTCCCAAAGCTTTCTTTATTTCTACCAGCGTTACTTGTGGGATTGCAAATTCCTCTAGACTATTCTCCCTTCGATTATCGTCATGGGTGCCACTGGTACTGTTTACTCTCTGGTACTCTCTATAGAACTCCTCAGCCACTTTAACTATCTCATCCATGTTAGTAATGATAATGCCGGCTTTGTCTCTTAAAGCATACATCTGATTCTTGCCTATTCCTAGTTTATTCTTTACTGCTTTTAGGCTTCCTCCGTTCCTGATAGCATGTTCAATTCTATCCATATTATACTTGCTTATGTCAGCTGTCTTACGCTTGTTGATCAACTTCGAAAGTTCTGCCAGTTCTATCTGTATGGTTAGAAGCTTTCATACGTTGGCGTTTCCTGATGAGATCTTTCGTCTCCTGCGATAGCTTACTGGCATCCTGTCTAACGGAGTTACCACCAACTTCTATTCCACACTCCTTAATGATGCTCATAAGATTCGTCGTTCATATCGTCAACACTAAGGTTCTCTTCCTGAGGTAAAGCCGAAAACCTGTTCTGTAGTTTGATCCGGAATTCCCCTATTTTCCCTCTTACCGCTAACTAATTGAGTGGCTTCTTATGTACCAGTTTCTTCCGTTCCCTCTTGAAGTCTAGGCTAATTCATGTTCCTACCATCCTATGGTCACTGCAGCCCACCTTGCCGAGCAAGTCCACATATTGTACGATGCCATGGTTAGCACAGAGTATAAGGTCTATTTCATTTCTAGTCTCGCCATTCGGGCTCCACCACGTCGATTTTCGGCTAGTAGACCTGTGCGCCCTCCAATTTGTACCTCTTATTAAGTTTGACATTCGAAACCTGCCGCCCTCTCGTTAATGCTAAAGATTTCCTGTATGTTACCAGCTATATCCTTATTAATCAAGAGAATCCGACTCCTAGTTCTCGTCTCTTCGATAAGCCCCGGTAGCACAGGACAAGCCAACTTTTTAGCCCTGTATGTGCTTCTTTCGTCCTCCTGACTTCACTGAGCCCTATTATATCCCATTTACTGAACTCTAGTTCCTCCAATAGCACTGCTAGACTCACCACACTAGATGACGTCCTAGTGTTAAACGTTGCCTGGTTCACATTCCAATGGGGGCCTGTCCGGAACCAGGGATTCTTTGCACCCTCTGCTGTGTCACAGGTCTCACCACCACCGCGACCAGTAGCGTCGCAGCTGCTGGGTACTGAGGGGCCGGGGGTTTATTGTTGTATTCATATAGGAGGTTGTGGCCAAGTACTGCACCAGGGTGGCCAATTCTGCTCTGGTTAGGGAGTGTGCTATCGGTTCTGGTCACCGGGATCAAGTCACACACCAGGCCTGTTTATGCAATTCATCATCACAAGGATATTTCTTTAATCCGGTGGAAAATTGCGTGGCACCGGGATTCGAACCACGGTTCTCTTGCACGCGAGGCGGATGATCTACCTCTACGCCACCGCTGCACCCCTGACATCGGTAGTAAAGGATGACAAATAGCTGAGGCTTGGCACGGCAAGGCTAGAGGTGCTTGGTGCTAAGCGTGCGTGAAGTCGCGGCTAGACAGGCCGAACTGCGGCCGTGATAAGGTATTGCCCATTTCGCTCTGAAAGTTTTGCCCATTTCGCCGCGTAACATCCTCCTTCGTGACAAATGCGGCATGCGGTTCCTGCTCGTTTCTGGCACTGTATTTCGTTTGTATACTTAGACGCGTCCGATGTAGAGACTCACGAATTATCTTGGAAATGATGCGCCAGTCAAAATAATCGGCCGAGAATATCGCCATTGAATACAACTTACCTTCGGTTTCCGTGCGCCATCGCGGCGTGTAGTCAGCCAGAGAAAGGGTTTGTCAAGCAGATCTTGATGGGTAAGTGTGCTGTTGACGCGCAGCTTGTGCAGCATTGTGTGTGCAGCACTGTGTAGCAGTTTAAATATTTTGTGCGCATTTGGCTGGTTCGCGTCGCACTTTCCTGTTGCGCCGTGGTGCGCCCTCTGCCTCTGAAAGCTGGAACAGGAAACATGCGTTCGACCTTGGTCGTGTCAGCGTTGTGCGCTGCACAGCTATCGCTCGTGTTGGAGCACGTATTCGAGCCCCCCATGGCCACACAACGCATCGGCGTTTTTACAACAGCTCAAACCATGAGCACAACAGGGAAAACGCACCCCGACAGAGACGTCAGTACATTCGCAAATGATGAGTGAGCTTTGCACCTGGCTTCCTACGCGCAGCGGGGCGCAAATTGGACATCAACAGTCGCGTACGGTACTTCAATAATCGCCATTTCCGCATCGCTGCCGTTTTGTTGCCAGGTGCACGCATCGTCATCATTGGCGCTATTTAATAGCTGCTAATAACAAAATTAGGCAAATACCAGCCCTGCGACTTTGCCAAGGTTACTCTGAGAGTATATGCCAGGCGTTTATAGAAAATTTCGCCCAAGTGAAATTTCGTTGCTGTTGGCCTTTAAAAGGGGTGTAAGATTTCTCTTCGTGGTGCAGGAGAAAGCGGCAGCCAAGAATGCTTCTTCGACCGAGGCTAGATTCTCGAAGTTGTGGGATGTGTGGATGGAACTCTCATCGCAATCGTGCGCCCTAAAGAGCTAAGTCGTGGCTAAACGAAATCCTATTACAGCTTCGGCCTAAAGGCTGAGAACCGCTTCCATTGCTTAACTTATGGCGCACAAGCGATATGAAAATGTAAAACAGCGCCGATAAAATTAAACCACTAGCTCTCCCCGCCGGAAGCTCATGGTTATGACTGGACATTAAATGTGAGTGTGTTTTATACAAGCGAATATTTCTTTTTACTAAACTAGCAGCACCTTTCACTTACGTTGTCGTTCCTAAAGTACAAACAAAAATCCTGACGTGCCCTTACGGCTGAACGCCACTCGTTCATTGGTCTCCCCCGCGCCACGACGTTCCACTATTTCTCCCAGTGACGTAACCCAGACGTAACAGCCAGGCGGAACCGGTTCCAAGGCACACCGTTACAGAATACGACCCCTGATCGTAATTGTTGTGCTTCCGCCGTAGTCCTATCATATCCTCTGCAAACCACAACAGTGGTTGTTCTCACACCATATTTACTATCGTCGTCGTCGTGGCTGCCGTACAATCGTCATCACGCTACACCATTGTTTGTGTCGTCTTGCCGGCATAGTCATCCCATGGTTGCTGTCAAGCCCCAATCATTCTTATTGTAGTCGTAAACACCGTGTGTCGTAGCGTTAAGCGTCTGGCACTGCACACGATTGCCTTTTTTACCGTGTTTCGAAATCTGCGTGCACAGGCCGTTGCAGAATGCGCTACTGCTTTAGCGCCACAACTGTTCGCACTTACCTGCAAAGGACCACACTAACCAGCCAACATCACTGGACCTGGCGAAGCCAAGTACATGGTGTTAGATGCATAGCCCAGAAAAAATGCTTGTATCGCAACTCCCTGTGTGTCTTGGTAATTAGGTTTCTGGTAACGAGCGACCAACGCCACAACCTCGTACCAACAGCAGCGTCGTAACGCAGCCTAGCCAGCGGAGGAGGCCGTTTTTAGTGGGACGTGTTGCCATTTGGCAATGGCAAGTTGACGTCATCTTGAAGTACTTGTTTCCGGCTTCTAAGTTCGGCACTGCCGTGTTAAACATGGGAGCGCCTGCATTTTTCGTAACATGCTTGGCCATTCAATTTGGCTCAACGCTTCCGTTTGCAATTGGTGAAGACATGCCATTTTCATAGCATCTTTGCGGGATAAATGAGGAAAAATGCTATTCGAGAGGAAACGTAGCCTTTCATTTACTCTTGGATTATTGGAAAACAGTTGGCCATAAAAAGCCCATCAGAAATAAAACAAAAAGAAAAAAAATTTGTCAAAGAAATGTTTATTTACCTGTAGCGAAAAACAAAATACAATTGAATAATTCCCAGCAAGCTCTCTTTCTCGTTTCCCCAAACTGAACGACGGCCTTGTCTACATTCTTTGCATCCCAACATCTGCATACAGTCGCTGTTTTCAGGCATAGAGCCCTCGACGTCGTGTTCCGTTCCAGAACGCCAGATGCTGCTGAACTACCACAACGCGCAACGGATAGAAATCCTTCTGCACGTTTGTATTCTTTGCCTGAAGGCTACAACATGTGTAAAATATTAAAATATGCGCGACCACCTTCCTACGAAGTTAACAGAAACTTCAACCACCAATTACTGGTTCCGTTTCATTGCCTCTTCTTGCAATCGTTGCAGGACCCTTTTCAATGGCATTTCAAGTTTCCTGATTCTTTCTTCTAATTTCTGAAAAAAAAAGGTTTACATTAGTTATGGCTTTCGCACAAATCAATATTTGTTTGATCCTATAACCACCGCATACGTTTACATGCCTAGCCTCAGACATATATTATGCTGTCTTTAATTGTGAGGCATCGCCGTACTGACATTAGGTACAAACATTTACTTATTCAAAGGCAATTAAGGCATGCGAAACTATAACCTATTTTGTAGCTTTTGAATGTTCTCTTTCGGATTGGAAAATATGCAATAAATGCATGCGCAACTTCGCAAACCTTCACGTCAAAACACAAATACATCAAGAAATTGCTTGGAATATTGAGCAACAGTTTTCAGTCTGTCGCTTTCTGAAAGCTACGGCAATGTAGATCTGTCACTGATGCAAATGGTCCATTTTTCACTACGTGCTAAATATATAATGTTTCTAAAAGAAGAAGATTAGTTCACGCGACGATAATTGATTGCGCACTATACACACCGAACTATTACGTAGGTCCATCGCGCATTTGAAATTTGGCGAAGATTTAGGGAAGCCGTTGGTTAGGCAGTATAAAACTAAATGCCGTGCTTACAATTGTGTTTATTTTTATTTTACGCCAAATGTAATCCCGTGCAATGCCTTGGTTCATGCTCCGAACCAGCCACAATTTTGATCTGATGCAATTCATGCACTACACAACGCACGAGCAACGCTGAAACGCAAGCACCAAATCAGGCGCACGAGCTGTTTGCGCCACGCACCACGTCTTCGATACAGCGATGTCCAGAAGATGAGCGCGATGTGTAATGCTCGCCGTGCGCTTGATTCTCATATGATATGTGTGCGCACAGATATATGGCACATATGTGAATAGAGTTTAGCATTGATACCCCTTGTGTCATAGTGGCAGGTAACTTATTCGGAGTACTGGGGTACAGCCAGTCACAGCTACGTAGTGGCATCTATCCAGTCGCTTAAGAATCAGGTGGACCAAGCGTAAGAACTTCTTGGAAATCTAATAAGCGATTCAATAGCCTGCGCTATTCGATTAGGAGGTCTGTGGAATGTGGAGGCACCTACAGGCTGACAATATATTGCAGCTAAGTCTCATGTTGCAACTTATTAGTTTATTAGGATAACAAGAGGTGCGCTCGCTGTCGCTAATTTGTCAGATAACTCCCCCTGCGCTATGTGCATAATTATGTACGCGAGGATAGTGCATCAAAAACAAAAACATCGATTGTAATTGCATTATTTAAGATACATTGCGAACATCTTGAAACACTTCTAATTCAACCTGTGCAGCAAGTTTGGTCAATACGTGTTAAGTGCTTTATTAAATCCACTTGGAAGACAGACGGCTGCACATTTATCCCTCGGCGTCAATTTGGATCGATGTAGCATGCTCACTTCTGTTATTGTTCCAACAACGTTTTCACGTCACGCTTATCTTTCAAGTTACTGGATAGGTGTTTTCCATGTATGCTAGAAATGAAATGGGTATTGCCCTATATCACGATCCTATAGGGAGTTCTCGCACGAAGGCCACATTCTGTAAACATGACAAAACGCACTGAATATATGAAAATTACTCATTCCTTCTCAAGCTCTAACGGTTTCAATATTCGGAAAGCACCAGTAACTGCATTTCAAATGGAAATAATTATTCGGTGCTCAAAGGGTTAAGATTACTTGCTACGTGCACAACTTACTCGGGAAGTTTTGCTACGTGCTATGTAAGTGGTGCTATGTGCACTGCTTACCAACGAACCAAACATGTGAAAAGAGACACAAGTTTGCTCTAAATGTGCACCATCACCTGTGTTGCAGAGCCCCTATTTGGACGATGTAATTAGGTTATGGCATGTTGCTAATAATCGACCTGTAGCGGACTCACATGCGCAAATTCACAGCAGATTTGAGGTCGACAAGTGGCACTCACATTTATGGCTTCCTTGAGTTCGTTAACTTCTTCTCTTTTCTGGCGTATTTCACTGCCGTCATAAACTCTCTGGGAACTTTTCAAAAAAAAATAAAAAAATACACAAGTCACACACTTTTACTCAGATGAGCTGCCTAGAGGAAAGTGACAAAAAAAACCTCAAAAACTATAAAGCTCTCAACCGACGAGCACGAGTGCTCGCCTGCATGCTTCAAAAATAGCCTCATTTACTCAGCTCCTAGGAGTTCAGTAAAGTCAGGTAGAAGCAGCTGCCTGATATCTTAAAATTTCATTGACTGCACTGAACATCAACGTGCTGGGAGAGCTGAATAATGAATAGAACAAAACAATTATGAATTCCGCCTAAAATACCAGACACTTGAAATCGTGAACATCTTACACACTTATCAGACCAATATGCGTCTGTGGGTTATATAATTTCAATTAAATCTTTGACTTGGTGTTTTATATATTATTGAAGTTTTGGCAACTATGACGTATAAAAGGCTCACGAACACTGTAAAGTGCCTTGAACGCGTGCTAACTTATACCACATTAAGATCATAAAATCCCCATTACTTGTGATACGTGAAAATTCATAGCCCCAGGAATAACACTGTTACATCTTAATAGGAAACATTGGTTGCGCTTTCTAGGCAATCACATGTAAGAAGACAGGACAGGCGATGATGCGCCTGCGCTGGTATGGTCTGATATATAAGTGTTTTTTCTGGAATAAAATTCAGTTAGTTTGCGCCTGTCCTGTCTTCTTACATATGATTGTCTAGAAAGCGCACCCAATGTTTCCTATTAGAATGAACCAACTTGCCCAACAACGCATCCTGCTAAACAGTTACATTTTTGATGTGCATACATGTAATAATCCCAGCGTCTGTATTTCCAGTTTTCCCCCTCTTACCTGGCATCAAGAAACGATGTACAATTTGCTGCGGCATCCCCGTGCTTATGTGAATTTGTCTTTCCCTTTACAAGCGCTACGATGCGCAAGTACTTGTTAACGTGTAAACCTTTAATTCACATTTAAGGCAGCATTAGCTGGTCTCTTTAATAAAGACATCTGACATATTTATCCTCCAGAGTATTTTCCTTAGATCCTGTATTACCACGCACCACCTCCTTTGCCAATGTTCAGCAGTGGAGATCCTGTAAAGCATGACGGATGATTTTTATCCCTGTGCCCGCCCAGTATCCCTGATAGAAATGAAAACAATCGAAAGTTGACTGAAAACGAAAAGCTCCCACAGTCAGCGTCTTGTTGGGACCTCTGTCGTAGTTAATGTTGAACTGGACATCTATAGAGCAGCAATAGAAACAAGTGAAGCAACCTTACTGTTGCATAAGTAAGCGAGTTGAAGAAAGATCATCGTAAACAATTTCGGTGCAGAATTGCACGACAGAGAAAAGAAAGAAGTACATACTTATAACTGAAAGTCACTATCAATACACGCACCCACATTCACAGAGATAAATCGAGCATGAACTGCAAACGCTTCACTAAATGTAGTCACATGCGTTGCATATAAAGAAACTTCATATCCTTGAAAAATCACGAGCAGCTATCATGAGTAAAAACACGGTAAAGAAGAGTACTCACAGAATCCACTAAGCATCAGTTTAAAATAAAGATATCATGCAGCAATACCACAATAATCATGCCTGTGTAAAAATACAAACCACGTCGAACACTGAAGCCCATTTTCACAAACCAACCATTTAGTGAACTTTTGCCCTCCTTTCCTGTTCGATGCCTTAAAGCGTTTAATAAACAACCCTTATACTTCAACTTTGAGTAGAATTCTGGGTCATGCGAAAGCCACAATTTGATTATTAGGCACGCCATTGTGGGGAACTCCGGATTAATTTTGACCACAGCGCATATTTAACGTGCCCCCATTGCACGGGGCACGGGCGTTTGTGCATTTCGCTCAGCTCGAAATGCGGCCGCGGCGGCTGGGATTCGGTCCTGCGACCTCGTGCTTAGCAGTGCAACATCATATCCGCTAAGCCACCGCGGCGGGGCTCAGTTCAACGTTTCCTTAACCTTATCGTCTCAAAAAGGAAACGCTTTTTTTTTTTTTGAGGTAGACCGTGAGATACGTTAAGGTGCCACGTATCCTGTGCAAGAAGGCTGACCATGGCAGAGCGCGTCGATTTTCGGCACCAAAATGCAAAAACCCGGCGTTCGCGAAGCGCACCGCTACCTGAAAGTCATGCGGTCTGCTCTCAGGAACCGTCAGTATCCCACAGAGGTAAACAACGATGGGAAAGTTTCTCGGCAGATTCAGCTTCTTTTTTTTTTTTGAAATCGAGCTGTCCCCCCTCTTCTCCCCAAGTGGCCACTCACTCCGAGCCCATACGATTGCGATTCTCTCGTGCTGCTACTTATGGTTGCCTCAGAACAAGGCTCGCACCCACGAGGGGGATCGACCACACCGGACGCTGCTTTTTCAGCTCCTTGCCCAGAAGGCAAAGGGAGGGCCTAACTGTCAGCAACAGAGAGGAGAAACGACACGTCTGCATTTCTTACAAGGGGAGTACGGGGTGGAGGGGGAGGCATGAGCTAGACACTCCTATGAGTACTGCTGAAAGAGAGTATATTCCAAGTATCATACAAACTTTTCGCGATGCTTGGGTATCTCCTCCCCAGACAAAAACACCGACGGCTTTTTGGGAAGTCGCAAGGCGTAATAAACTGTCAAACGGCAAGAAAAGCAGGCAGCTCACAGAGGACCCGGCGCACAACACGATTACCTGGCAATGAACCATGCCACGGTTCACATTCAAAGCACCACGAACGCACAAACAGTCACAAAAAGAAAAAAAAATAGAAAAACAGACGACGACAAATGTTGCGCCGTGAGGGACGCACGAAACCGCGAACTCGCAGTATATACACTGCTTTTGGACTGCGCGTAGTAATGTGCTTCTAACTTCTTATTTTTATTGGCTGTAGCTACTTCAAAGCCATTTCATTTAAATAAACCATCGATTGCGGCCAAACAAGAAGCTCACAGCCTCGCTCACATGTTCGCCCCTTGTGACAACAAGGTCACCGAGCAAAAGGCTGCCTTTCTGATCTAATAAGGCTAGTTTTCCAAACACACCTTGTCTTTTTATGCAACTTATTTTTCCCTACTCTTATAAAAGGGCGTCTTATGGCGTTAAGGTTTGTTCGGGAAAACGGACTAAGGAGCTCCTCCAAAGTAATACGAGAAGCGCAGCCTTAGTGTTTGTGTTTACTATAGACCAGACTTGCACTGCTTCGAGGGGGCAGCCACCTTCTGACAGGGAATGCGGGGATTTGTGGAAAGAATGAAACAACAGCCGTGGTAATTTTCAGCCTTTTCTTGTTGCATAGTTCTCGCCAGCGCTCGCTCGGCATGGCATTATCGTCAGCAGATCAAACCCGCAGCTCTGCGAAGACTGCGCCAACAAGAGTTGGTGACCAGATTAGACCACAGAGAAACATACCTACGCAAAGAGCGGACACTCGAGCCGTTTCGCGGCCGAACAAGTGAGGGTCTTACCACCCACCAGGTGGAGTAGCGATGTGCGCTTCCACTTTACCTCAAAGGTAGACAGCTTATCATACGTCTACGAGGTTACCTCCATGCACGCATCCCGTTTCCAGAGAGACGTTAGAGACATTTAGCGTGTCCGATATTCCGGCAAGCGCGGGCGGTTTGCTGGTTTAGCGGGGGCGTAAACGTGAGCGGCCAGATTGGTGGCGCCAGCTGGCGGCGCAAAGCCCAACCACAAAAACACAAATCTAATTGCTATATTCTGCTTAGCTGCTGGTGTAAATTTTCGACAGTGGCGTAATCGTGTTCACAATTACGCCGCTGCCGAAATTCGCACGAGTAGCGAAGCAGGATATAGTGGGTTACTGCAGCTCTGTGTTTGTATGCTTGAACTCTACGCTACCAGGCGGCTGCACCGCTCTGGCCGCTCACGTTTACGCCCCCACAAATCCGGCAATCCGCCCAAACCACTCCCGTTTACCGGAATAGCGGACAAGCTAAAAGTCTCTGTTTATGCTGCGCCGGTCATGCGCCGCTGGTTACGCCCAGCCCACCACGCTTTTCCACGCGTTGCCTCGTTCGTGCGGCAAGGTGCTTCCTTTCCTCTGTAGAGATGGTTTTGCTGACTCTTGCGTTAAGGAAATTGCTACCAAAACGTTTCTTATGCTCGGTGAGCGTATTTTCGACGTCTAGCATAGAATCTGAGCTGTGGCACTCATTCACCTCGCAGCCAATTGATTGTTTTTGCACCCATGTTTTCAGGAAGAGCTTTGCATTCCTTCCAACGCGTAGTTTTCCAAAAGTCACTCGTAAGGCCTTTGGTTTAAAGCACAGGGCTCGTTATATGTGACTCACCCGTACGAGCACACAAGCGTTTCATTTACCGCGGTTCCAGCAGTGTAATGGACATTTGGGATCGTTAGTGAAGGATGTTTACCTCCCTGTACGCTGCATGCACCTGGCCTGGTTCGCAAGTGTCACTTTAAGCTCAAGCGTTGCTTGTCATGGCTGAAACAATCTTCTTGTAGTCTGTGGCTCTATGAAGTGTGTGATCCAATATTTTTCCTGTCCACTTACCCATGTAAAAAAGCAAAAAAAAAAGCTTTTTTTTTCATGGAACCCTAGTTCCTTTTGCGTGCAACTGAGAAAAGGGGCCCAGAAACGGCAAAAGAATTGCAACAAGGCGATCACTGATCTCATTACTTTTCCAATATACATGAGCTGAATCAGCCTTGCTGGTTCTTCGAGATGCTTGGCCGCTTTTCCAGTGAAATGTTTGCGATCAGCGAGTCTATTACGTGCATTTGTACGACATGCTTAAAAATGAAATATTAAAGCTGTTCTGCTCCGCTACAGGCGACGTATTGACGATTTTGCAGCCGAAAGTAAACCGGAATCGCAAGTATTGCTATCAAAACCGACACCAAAACAGAGCTAAACTACGCCTCTAAAGTCTCGGAGGACAAAACGGTCTGACAAGCAGCCCGGAAAGACGCCCGAATGAGAAGCAGCCCGGGATGCAGTAACTCGGCCGCAGGGCCCGACGAGATTGTGTGCCCTTAACCAACATATTTCTCTATGATTATTCATTAAAGTGCGCTTGCTCTAAACGGGCGCGTTAGAGAGATGTCTTGTGCACGCATATACGCAATGCTTCTTGTTCGTAAGGAATCGTTACCACTGGCCGTCCGCATTCGCTAATGAGATGTCAAGCATCACGTGTCAAGCTCACGTGCACCCTTGCCTATACAGTCAGCTTATTTCTTTCCCCGACTGCCGGGGAAAATGTTTTACTCACCTTGCAGACCCGCCTGCCTTCTTTTCTTCCTCCTTTTTGTAGCACTGTTTTATGTGTTCTTCGTAATCGGATTTTTTCATTTCTTCGACGCACTCTGGGCACTCTGTGATCTGTTGCGAGCAGTCATCCACGTGTTCCTGCGACACCAGTACAAATGCATGATATAGGGCCTCTCAGCACTGCTCCTCTGCCGTGGTTCTCCACTGCACTTTCACCTAACGGCGGCTATGTAGCTCTGAACTGTAAGCGAGATTTCTTGGAAGGTCCGCCAATACAGCTTTCTTGCAACTTCAGCAACTTTGCGTTGTAGTTGTTGATAAAAGGGGGTACAAGCACAAAAGTTTTAACCACTTTGTTTCATGATCAGAAACCCTTTTTACTTAGTACCAAACACAATGATACGCGCACGTGCAAGAGAAAATGAGTGTAACGCACCTATACACTGCCATAGGGCCAGGTATATTCTGTCACTATACCGCATTATCGGTAAAACATCGGTAAGCCGACGTTGTTGCAACCACGACTGTGATACTGCTCAAGTAGGCTATCACCTGCACGATTTTCACAGTTCTGGTGCTCTCTGCGGACAAAAAAAAAATACGTCTATTTGATTTTTAACTAGCTTCCCGCATAAGCGGAGGCCGCGGAGTGCCATAGGAACAACGAAAATGGTTACAATAGGTTTACAGACAGGTCACCAATTATCCCGCATCGATATAGGTATTGAAGTGTCCTCTTCCGACATGTCAACGAGGAGCGCAGAAATAGCACACCACATGCAAGATACAGAAGGGAATAAATGGGTACGGTTCGTGGCGTGCGCTCGAGCACAACAGGGCTAACCGATAGGTTTGGGATAACAAACAAATTCGTCGTCTTTCCGTGGGGTAGCCTTCCAAGAGTGAGGACTCCGGAGGCAGACATAACCTCCAACTTTCCACTGATAGACATGGGGAAAACGGCCCATTTCGCGGCATCTTCACAACAGACGCGTAGCTGATTTCGACGACAAACACTGCCTGGAACCACCGTGCCAGTTGGCGCAGAAACGCGAAAAGTGCCACCGACGGACCACATCATCTGAACCTTCAGACGCCATTCTTGAGCGACATCGCGTGTGTTTCAGTGAGCTATAAAAATAGCTCTCTTTCGAAGGCGAATGCGCCTTGCAAGTCGGCCGGGTGGCAGCAAGTGTCCTAAGCGATGAAAATCAGAGTCCGAAAACGGCGAAAGCACCAAGGAAACCAATGCGGTTCGTTAAAGGAATAACCCGCTTGACGGCGAGTACTTGATACGGTGACAATTTTCACGTAGCCTACGTTGTTTTGTCGCTTAAATACCTAGAGAACAGGGCTAGTGACGATTTACTTGTACTGGTACTGCAGATGGCTATACACACGACTATACGACGCGGTGTATGTGTGTGATCGTGTGATCAAATAGTTTCTGTGCAATAGTAGTCTGTTGAACACCTTGAACAAAACCGCTTCTGAGATAAAAATAAGTGGTAGAGACAAAAGTAGTATGAGTGTTCCACTTTTTAAACAGAAATCATCTGCTACCACCGCGCATAAACACCGTTGTTCATTCAGCTTTCACACTTTTTGTCATCCACCGTTGTGCAGTACCAATGATGCGTGTTCGAGCACAAGGAAGGTTTGTCGTCGCGCTACAAAATATATCATGATTATCATTCGACATAAGTGGCGCCACGGAAGTTTTGTGGTCACCTAGCAGTCACAGAAGTGTGCACAGTATGATGGGCAGTAGTGCTACTGTGATCACGGGAGTACCTAAATAGCAACGAAAGGCTTCGTAATGTGCTATCGAAAAGCGAATCGCAAGCGCAGCTGCTCGTGGTGTTGGCTTTTCTGAAGGTGTTGATAATTACCGTTGTGCATAAGTGGAAAACCCTCGCTATGTAATGAACGAGAAGAAAGGAAACTGGGCGGTCGGATTTTCTCAAATCCGACAACTTTGATGCCTTCAGGTAGCATGTCTGGGTTTATTGACCAGTTGCTTTGAACCAAAAAGTCCCCACATTAAGTGACGCCTGCGGCAGATAAGACGTTCTACATCCACTGCCTTGACCGTAAGTGGTGGCGCTGGCTAACACTGCCAGCGTTAGTTCTTGTAGATGGACTTGAGTGCCCGAGAAAGTTGGCGGGAACACATTGCCGCAGTGGCTCACTTAGCAAGTAAGAGCGCCGCACACGTAATGCGATGACGCGGGTTCATATCCCACCTACGCCCAGTTGTTTTATCATCCACTTTCATTTCCATTTATTTATCATCGCTTTAACTTGATTATGAACAACTAATTGCCCCTAAGTTGTCATTCGTGTCATTGTTTCTTGGCTTCCTGTGATTTTACTAATGGAAATCGAGCCCCTCAGTTACCTTTCAACTTGTTCACATATAGTCATTTACTTCAGGGTACGCACCTGCGGTCAAGCCAGCGTTTCCTCCGTGGTGGTTGAGCCGTCCACAAGTACATATAATCATTCCAGGACTACAGAAGAAGACAGATCTACCGGCCCCTGCTCTAAAACAGCTGAGCTTACTTCTTTTGCATGAAAAGTACAGCAACCACGTGCACATCTATACCAATGGATCGACTACGTCGTGCAGTTCTGGTGGTGCGGTGGTTATACGGTTCAAGACATCGCATGTCACAACCTCAACGACGGCACAACTAACGGGCCGGCGTCGAGCACTGGAATTCATTGACTCTGAAAGATCTAGAAAATGGGCTGTGTTCTGTGATTCAAAACCTGCATTACAGTGCACGCAGTCAGTTCTCCGACATGGATGTCATGACCAATTGACATACGAAATCGTGAAACTTTACCATCACGTCCAACAAAAAGGCCACGAGGTCGTTTTTAATGGGTACCTGCCATTGCGCAATCAGTGGCAATGATTCCTTCGATAACGCTGCTCGCACAGCATATGAAGAAGAGCACAGCGTTCCAATTCCGCCTTCCAGGACAGACGCCGCAAGGCAGCTTCGACACCTAGCACGCAGTCTCTCACTCACCGAGTGGAATTCGCAAAACTTACGACTTACATGACTGCATCGACTACACCCATCCCTGTAACTCCGACCTCCACTCGGACTTCCTCGGCGTGAAGCTACGCTTCTCTGTCGCCTTTGGTTAGCAGTTGCTTTCACAAAGGCATACTCTACATTAAGTGGAGTGACTAACAGTGCAGCATGCGAGGTCTGCGGCACCGAAGAAAACATCGACCACCTGCTGTTCCACTGTCCACAATATGCCCCAGAGAGACAAGAACTTGCAAAAGCTTTCCAAAAAGTGGACAATCGGCCACTTTCCGTGCAGGTGCTGCTGGAACACCGCCCTCGTCGCCCATCGGCCCATAAAGCGGGGAAGGCGATTTTGTGCTTCCTAATGACGACGGGCTTGTGCGACCATCTGTGACTGTCAAAGCAATTTCTGTAAGACCGCACGCGTGAGCGAACTCATCGCAATTTCCTTCTTTCCTTCCCTCCTCTCTCTCCCTGTGATCTTTGTTTTCCCCTTTCCCATTCCCCTGATGTAGGGTAGCCAACCGGACGTTATTCCTGTTAACCTATCTGCCTTCTGCTTTTCGCTTTCATCCTGTTCATATATATGTATATATATGTATATATATATATATATATATATATATATGTGTGTTGGGGGGGGGGGATTGGGTGTGGGTGTGTTGGTGTGGGTGGGTGGGTGGGTGGTACGACTGACGTTTATCTGCTCCGAAGCATTGTCACTTATACTTCGCTTCTCGAAATCTCACCATGTGTGTCGAGCGAGCTCCTGAAAAACATTTTGCAATGCGGTGATCGCTGTTTTAATTGTGGATCCGGAACCTCGAAGTGGTGCGATGTAGTTCTAACGCATTCCTCTCTAACTTACCGCTAATTCGCCACCGTAATGTATTGCCCTGCTTTTCACCTTGGGAAATATGTAATCCTTATGCGAGTTACCCATGAAGCAATTATTTATAACAGATGGTACGTCGTTGAATAACTTAATCTTAAAGGGTTTTATTAGGCGTAAGCTCTTCCTTGGCAATAGATCAAAATTTTAAATAAGAAAACAAATTTCTCCTTACTTGAATCTCTTGTTTTTCCCATGGTTTCAAACAGTAAGGACAGGTCTCGAATCCGGGAACAGTGTCGTTTTGCCGATCACCGCCACCTTCGCCCACTGAAGCCAAGGGCGTGCTGTCGTCACAATCCTAGAAGTTAAATTAAATTTTAGATGATTATCGAACGTATAAAAAATGTATCTATGCCGTATGTATCAATCGTGTTATGGTTAAGCTACCAGCCGTTTTTCGTACTGAAAGTTCAAACCCGTGCTGTGACTCACATGTACAGGGTTCTAAGCTAACAGCAGCGAACTACTACTACACACAATTGCAGGGAAGTGCGACGTGTAACATCGCTCCATAAATAATTTTTTGAGCGTGCAGTATTACCAAGTGCGCGTCTTGCAGTCTGAATTATGCCACTGCTGTAAGTGCAGAAAAGAAAACGTATTCAGGTAAATTCGAAGTTGCTCACGTTTCAGCTTTTGAGCACTGTACTTCAGCTGTAGCAAGCGCAAGCTATGTTGGGATAGAAAAAGCAAAAAGATGTTTAAAGGGGCGATGCGATAGCTGTAAGAAAGATAGGCAGCCAGACAATGATGGGATATGTTGCAATTAAGCTTATTTGGTGGGGTCTAGGTGGTTTTGACAGACTCGTTTTGAATATTTGAGACTACTAGAATAGACATCGAAGGAACAATACAGTTCCAACAATGCTTGCCGCTCAGAGAAAGCCCAATGACAGACACGAAAGGCGAAGAAAGGGTGCTTGCTGTAGAAAGACCCCCCGTGGTTGCTCAGTGGCTATGGTGTTAGGCTGCTGAGCACGAGGTCGCGGGATTGAATCCCGGCCACGGCGGCCGCATTTCGATGGGGCGAAATGCGTGAACACCCGTGTACTTAGATTTAGGTACACATTAAAGAACCCCAGGTGGTCGAAATTTCCAGAGTCCTCCACTACGGCGTGCCTCATAATCAGAAAGTGGTTTTGGCACGTAAAACCCAATAATTTTTTGCTATAGAAAGCAACGGTTAGCTGAACGCTGGGCGAGTACGTTAACGGATTAAGCATCAGACCACTCTCAACGATTCGTCGTTTTAACAAGACGACTCGTGCTCGTTCCATTTGCCTGCCTTAATTTTGCGACATCTGATTTCCTCAGATGAATTAATTCATCAGCAAATATGCTTTCACTTTCATGTCAGCATTATTTCGCTACCACTTCTTTAAAGATCATTAGCCTGTTGGTAGAACGGTATACTACTTGCTTGCCGACGCACCACCTCTTCCTCTACACCGCATGCATTTCTATATGAGAGATCTTGTCATTTATATCACAGAACAGCACACAGTGCTCCGTCGTCAAGATCAGCGACAGCAGCTGCACGGAGTGGCTTTTCAGTTTGAACAATTTTGCCACAAACTTCACCCTTTTCGTGTCCTAAATAATTGCGATGCTGGGTTGGATGCTTTCCTTCCTTGAAGAAGAAATATGAGAAATCACAGAAATTACACGAGCAGTATACGTCGATTATCCGTCCCCAACTGTAGGGCAGTGAATTAGATTTAAGCTTGGCTATCCTCTATCATTTGGCTTCTCTGTCTCACACCCTTTCATTCTATATATCTTTGATTTGATGTGGGACTCAATACTACTAATAGGTGGCCTCTATATCCAAGCCAAAGGAAGGCAAACTACGACTACCATCGCCCTCATACTCCCCATGCTGTTTAGCAAAAGTAGTCGCGAACAATCAAAACAATACTGCTGATAAATCTCATCATCATCATCACCAACAGCAGCCTTTTTTATGTCCACTGCAGGATCTCCAATTACCCCTGTCCTGCGCCAACCGATTCCAACTAGCGCCGGCAAATTTACCAATTTCATCACACCACTTAGTCTTGTGCCGTCCTCGACTGCGTTTCCCTTCTCTTGGTACCCATTCTCTAACTCTAATGGTCCGACGGTTACCTAACCGGCACATTACATGACCTGCCCAGCTCCATTTTTTCTCTTGATGTCAATGAGAATATCCTCTATATCCATTTGCTCCCTCATCCAAGCCGCTCTCTTTCTGTCTCTTAACGTTATGCCTAGCAATCTTCGTTCCATCGCTCTATGCGCGGTCCTTAACTTGTTCTCAAGCTTCTTTGACAGTCTCTAAGTCTCTGCTCCATATTTCAGCACTGGTAAAATGCACTGATTGTGCACCTTCCTTTTTAATGATAATGGTAAACTTCCAGTCAGGAGCTGACAATGTTTGCCGTATGCGATACAACCCATTTTTATTCTTCTATTAATTTCCTTCTCATGATCAGGGTTCCCTGTGATTAATTGATCAAGGTAAACGGACTCCATCACAGACTCTAGAGGCTGACTGGTGATCTTGAATTCTTGTTCCCTGGCCCGACTATTCACCATTATCTTTGTCTTCTGTATATTAATATTCAACCCCGCCCTTACACTCTTTCTGTTAAGGTCCTCAATCATTTGTTGTAACTTTTCTGCATTGCTGCCGAATCGAACAATATCATCGGCAAACCGAAGGTTGCTGAGATATTCACCGTCAATCCTTACTTCTAAGCCTTCCCAGTTTAACAGCTTGAATACTTCTTCAAGCACGCAGTGAATAGCAGTGGAGAGATTGTGACTCCCTGTCTGACCCCTTCCTTTATAGGTATCTTCCTGATTTTCTTGTGCAGTATTAAGTAGCTGTGGAATCTCTGTAGATAGTTTCCAGGATATTTGGGTAAGTGGTCTGTACTCCTTGATTACGTAAAGCCCCTATGACAGCTGGTATCTCTACTGAATGAAATACCTTTTCGTAATCTATGAAAGCCATATATAGCAGCTGATTGTACTCTGCATATTTCTCAATTACCTGATTCATGACATGGATGTGATCCATTGTAAGGTATCCCTTTTTGAAACCTGCCTGTTCCCGTGGTTGACTAAAGTCCAGTGTTGCGCTTATTTTATTGGAGATTATTTTGGTAAATATATTATATAATACTGGGAGTAAGCTAATGGGTCAATAATATTTCAATTCTGTAACGGCTCCCTTTTTGTGGATTAGTATAATGTTTGCATTCTTCCAGTTTTCTGGGACCGTTGCATTCGGCAGCTGATAAATATAACCTGCGATTATGCAACTTGTCTGGCCGATCCAGTGTTCTCATTCATTATGTTTCGGCGCGACTGTGTAAAGTCCATTGTCTGAGTCTTACAATAATACTTGAAGACAGCAGCCTATGTGACTACTCACCGAGTTCTCGCTTTGGGGCCATTGCACTTCCATCGGAGGATTGCTGTGCTTTTCCTCGAGGTGCTTCTGAATACACAAACGCACATGTAAATGAACAATGTATGGTCGACTTTATCTGCACCATAATTTCGTTGTTATGGACGTTGTTATGGACGTTGTTATAGCTGTTGTTGTCATTGTTATAATCTTTTTATTCGTACAGCCTCAGTTGAACGTTGAAGGCGTTCAAAAAAATATAAACGTGTGGCTAAATTAACTAAGCATTACGCCTTGTCATGCTAAGCTTACAAGAAGCCGAGAGAGTTTATTTCATTCTGATAGATAGAAACACAAAATAATCAAAACAAAACGCAAGGGCATTCTTATCGAGGCCGTTCGTGAGTTCCCGTCATAAAAGTGTAACCAAATCCCTGTCACCGTCATGCATGGCCTGCGTTTGGCTCGGACAGAAACAGGCATCAGGAAAACGTGAACACAACTGAGTATGCGCTGGCTTCACCTTGAAGCTATGTCACGCTTCAGTTAGTGCTGTCCACTTTGGTATCCATCGCTCAGAAATCCTCAGGTATTCTTGGCTAAACTGCGTATGACTGTGTTTCAGCAGCTGTAGAGGTGCTCATTCCCGCCCTCAAGAAGTGTGCACAGGACGTCCGTGAGTGAAAGAATAATCTCACGTCGCAACAAGCACCTAGAATGTCCGGCAAGAGCGCGAGAACACGTAAATGTAGAGCTCACAGTTCTTTTTTTTTTCTTTTTTGCATTCCTAATCATGCAACAGCATAGCAACGCCACTTTTTCCTCGAAGCAATTCTAAGAAATATCCTAGTTCCTCAGGCCCCTCGGCCAGAAGGTGGTACTACAATGGACTGCACCAAGTTTTCATAGGCAAAGCCTCACGCACGTCTCTGTCTGCGCTGACCACAGCCTAGCCACCGTGCTACACGTGCAACTGTGCCCTCAAATCACCTGACCCACTTTCCTCAATCTTAACCCAAACACAGATGAGGACCAGACAACACGAATAGTCTAGACCCTTAGGTGCATGCCTGACTTTCGTGGGTACTTTCCCGACGCGGGGCATCTTTCCGGTATTATCTGTGGTTAGGAGTTGCCTTCACCGAAGGCTTACACTAAATTAATTGCAATGACCTACATGTCTCCTGCTGCGAGTTCTCATGTCTACATGTCTACATGTCTCCTGTCTACATGTCTTCAGACCTACATGTCTCCTGCTCCAATGATCAATGTCTACTGCTGTGAAGAGTACGTCGAACACTTTTTCGTGCTCCCTCTGTGCATTTGAATGACTAAAACAATCACTCTCCAACGTATTACGCTGACGGAACTATAGGCCATTGCCCATGCGGGTGCTGCTCATATACTTTCCCAACGGCTCGTAGTCCCACATTGCAGTAAAGGATCCTTTCTGTCTCTAGAAGGTGACCGTTCTGTATGGATACCTTTTACTGCCGGGCGCCGTCCCCACTAGTACACGCATTCACCACGTCTTTGCTTCTCTCTGTAATGCTTGTACTCCATTAGTTTATTCACTCCCATAGCTTAGTGTAGCCGATTAAACGATTTTCTGGTTCATACTTCTGCCTTCTCTCTTATTCTTCGGCGCCTCGAAATGTAATGTGTCCTCTATTACGTGCATCCGAAACTTGGGAACGATCCCTAATTTTTCGTAATGTCCATAAAGTAGGATTCTGCATACTATTTTACAAATCATGCATCAAGTTTTTTCAAAACATAAACTGTGCACGCGAAAATATTTGAAAGCTACGTTATTATGTAGAGGCACAGCATTGCGATATGTTAATAATAATAATAATAATAATAATAATAATAAAAGTAATAATAATACCACATGGCGAAAAGAAATTGGGATTATACTTCGTCGGCCCTGTTGTGGCCACGAAGAACGCCATAAGGAGGTCGCTTGCTCAGAACAAGCTTTCTAGATGTTTCTCGAACTGCCCGAACCTGTACAAAGTAGGACGCTGAAAAAGCGACTTGGATCTGAAAACGAATCTGTTACCTGTCAAGCAGCGTTGTGCCAAAGTTGCGGCTTGCGCGCGGCGCCTACAATTAGGTAACCGCCAATCGAGTGCGTGCCTATCCCACGAGAGTTTTGTGTTCAGGGCTGGTTTAAAAAAACCAATGGGCGCTAGCTATTCTTTCTCTCCCTCGTCTCGCATTTTTTAAACCAATTTTATAGTTCAGATGTTGGCAGATATGCATTGGGTCAGCGCAATAATGCCTACCATGCTCTTGGACAAACTATTTAGCGATAAAGGACCAAGTATTTAGGCTTTGAGACAACTCCGCGGCAACGCGATCCTACATTCAATGAGTGTAGCAAATTTTTCATACCTTCATCGCGGAGTAGATTTTGTGCACGCCGCATCTGGGACACGTAAGGATAGCGCCATCTAAATCTGTGTTGTAACGTCGTTCCGAAACCTGAAAGGTACGAAAAATCACCATTACCACCACCGTCATTGTTATCATTATCATCAGGCTACTTTATGTCCCCTGGAGGAAGAAGGCGTTTTCTACCGACCTGCAGGTATATTTACCTTGCGTAGTATTCCGATGCCTGCAACTTCGCTAGCCTCACCACACCACCTGATGCTCTCTCGCCTTCTACTGTGTTTCTTTTCAATTGGCAAACCCCCTTGTTGTTTTAACAAAGACCAGGCTATTTCGTCTACGCATTATTTGAACTAACCAAAGCCGATTTCAGCCTCACCTTGGCAGAACCTACTTGACTACATAGGAAGGAATAAACCTCTAGGCTCGTTTCAGCTGAACCGACATTATTGAGGTTAAATTGTAGTAACGGTAGCAACCACATTTTCATTGGGCCAGTGCTAGGGCTTCTAATCAGGCGGAAAGCCGTTGTGTTGTCGTCCGTGCGCTGCGGGATCATGAAGAGCCAACCGGAGCGCCGCGTGGTGTAGAGCAGGAGAGTAGTAGGTACGTCACACGTTAGGAGAGTAACCACGTGCAGCCAATAACACAGTACCGCGTCGCATGGCTCCACCAATCACAGCGCGCACGCAACGACTGCTGCAGCCAACGAGAAGCCGCGCTCGGCGACTGTTGCGACTGGTGGGAGGAAGCGGCTGGCGTTGTTCTCCTTTTGCAGATAGTTTAGCAGCGTGTCAGTGCAAGTACCATCGCAGTTCATCGGAGGTTGGCCATGGACGAGGCTGCGAGTCTGTCTAATTCGTCAATGCGGAACTATGGCTGAAACGACAATGGGAACGTGCGTGGCTGATGCTGACATTCATCAAGTACTCAAACAGATGGCTCACGGCATTTTTCTTCAACATCACGTACTTCATTAGCCCATTGCGTTGTGCTGCAGCTGACGACATTGCGCACTCGTGCAAGAGTCGTAAAAGCGAGCTTGTTGTAAACTGCGTTTGCTGGATTGCTAAAGTGTATGCGACGTGTGTATCAACTGAGAATGTTGCTGTACATGTGGTGCTCTGCCCAGAAGCTGAGAATAAATGACTCTTGCAAAACGCATGTCGTTGAGGGAACGCCACCGCTTTTGGTAGCATGCCTGACATTACTATTCATTAACTAATGTTACGTTAGTTGCGTAGGGTGCGCCCGTAGAAACGGCGTCGCCTTAAGAGAGGCTGCTCTTTCATGTAGCACTGACATTGTAGCTGAATGAGGGAAGAAGCGCTAAGCAGACAGACTGCGTAAATTTTGTGAACGTGCAAATGAAACTCCTGCACAGAAGGAGCCCTTTCTCGACGTTGATGCAGAGTGTATGAGACAAAACTCCCGAACGGCGACAATGCCACCTATGTTCCAACGTTCAGGCTGTGGGGATCGACTCGGCGGGCGAAGGAGACTGCCGAAGGGTGTGCCTCGCGCTTGGTCAATTACGCCCATTGAAGAGCGGCACACACCTATACTGGCACATACCCAATAACCCAAGTTGGCATCAAAGATGTTCATCGGAGACAAACACAAACCGAGTGCCACGTACCCAGTTCTCCAAGTAGGCGTCATAGAGTTTCTTCGAACAGCGGTGCCAATCCAGTCCCGCGTCCACAGTGACCCATGTCGGCAAGATAGAGGTTCATTTTCCCACATACTCAATGGCCCAAGTTGGTCGAATAATGGGTTTAGCACCCTGTTGCCCCAGCAAAGCAGCCCCATGCTCTAACCAATTGATCACTGACCTCCCAGGGACCCAGGTATAGGCGGAGAAACGGCTAAATACAAACATAGAGACATGCATAGATAGAAAAATAGCTATACATCCCCGCTGAACGTGCGTGAAGCAGCGTAAGAATTCCAACGTATCAAAGAATAAACTCTAAGTACCCCCATTTCGATTCTGTATCTCATTATCAAATAAGCACCCAAAATTCTGTAAACACCTATGAGGACATTTGAAGCGTACAAAGTTGATAGATTGTACACCCCTCTGAAGTAAACCACTAACCGCTGCCGTCTTACGCTACCATTTTCCTTACATAAGATGCAAAGCAATATATCAAATTTTTCCGTTTGCTTTGGCGCAACAAATGGCAGTTACGTAACTGTGATTTTTTTTTCAGCGACCAGGCTTTCTTTATCAACCATCCTGTGGCTCGGTCTGGATCAGTCGGCGCTCTGTCGGTCGGTCGCTGCTCGACTTTTTCCCGAGTAGATTCAACCCCACTCTAATATAAAAGCGCGTCCGCCGACCAAACTCGAGCCTTGGCCCAGGCAGCGCTGCAGGCATGCTCTGACCATTGGGCCACAAATGCACGTGCACTTTTCTCGTGCAAACACCAACTAGCTCTTTCAGATTTCCGCCACATTTTGATCATGAAGAATATTTACCATGCTATGAGCACCTGCTCACAACGGGAGACTGATGAAGGAGCGGGCGGTACATATCGTGCCACCAACTACCCCTTCCAGATGATCGCCGCCTGCTGATGATTATAATAGTTTCCATGATATGGAACATACCCAGAACGCAATACCGGCTAAGATTGGTGTCGGGGTGTTGATTACTCAGATTATTTCCCTACTATGCACGTACCCACAATGGGGGATTGAGCGCGAAGCACATCAGCCTGTTGAGGATGATGATGATCGTTTCCGCAGAATGACCCATGCCTACAACTGGCGATTCGCCACAACGTGACCGGTGCGCTTAAAATACAAAACGGAAGATTGTATGAAAAATGTAAGCCAATATAGGGTTCGCGCGGGCGCTCGAGACCACCTGCGCGCGCCAGTTTCCTTTACTCCGAAGACGAAGCAACAAAATTGCATAATTTATAGCATTTTATTACCCGTTTCATGAAAGCTTCGCGGTTTACATAGATTGCAACGTGTGCGTTCGATCTGCGTAGTTCGTCTTTTTGCTTTTTCTTTTTTGCATTGCAGTTTATACAACATTTTAAAGTGAATTATTCAGTTGTTTTCAAGTAATTATACACAACTCCTTTTTCAATGGTAAAGTCCTCTAAATCAAAGTTCTGCTTCCAGGAGCAGCTAGAATTTAACCTATTCTCTCAGTTGCAACACATTTTATTCGAATCTGGCCAGTGGTTTTGTCATTAAAGCAATTACGCGTTTCACATTAAATATAATAGGGAAAGGAGACATCACTTCTGGCAAAAGGTTCCTAATCTCAACTAAGAAATAAGCTGTATACAGCTGCGGGCTCTCCAATCTGCATGGCAGTCTTCCTGTCTCTTAAGGTTACGCGTATCATGTTTCATTTCATCGCTCGTTATGTAATCCTTAGCTTCTACCTCATCAATCGCGCATTTCAAAAACGCCCAAAACAGTGTTAACATGAACATGAAAAAAGTTCTCGAAAGATTTGACGGTCGTATAGACAGCGATTCAGAACATGGAATGCCATCGGCGTCGCTCTTCTGCCCACCTTATGTACACTCTTTTTCTTTGTCGACTTAAATATGTAAAAATAATTTCTTCTTGTACTGATTTCATCTTTCCCACCAAAGTTATAAAATAATTATTTGATAAACAACAATAGCATTTGAAAAAATTATAATTTTTTGCGTGTCAGAAGTTATTTTTCTTTTATTACCTTATCTCTATTCTACACACCACGGTTTTCACATTGAAAGGCGGGAAACATTCACATACCTTCTCTTTACGTGTACCAGTGCAGTCAAGTTGACAAGTGTACGACGTGATGGTTTCATAGCAATGTTCGCACAACTCGTGCTCGCATTCCAGTTTCCGCAGCATCTCGGGGACAAAGTTGCAATTCACACAACGTCGTATACCATTGGCGGGGATGTTACGTATCCCACATGACTCGATAATATTGTCCTTGATTTTAACTCCCAGATACCACCTGTAAATGAAAACACACAGTTTTCTCTCCACCCTAGACACGTACGAAGAGCAACAGTTACATACTTCTTACTTGATAAATACCAAGTGGTGTTTATTTTAGTGGAAGCTGACTCATTAAAACTCGCCTGTTGCGAATGGCACAATTCTGTTGCATCAGCCAGCTGACTTGAAAATGTTGTCACTTCTCAAACGATTATTCGCAATATCACGTTAAGTAATCGAGAATGAACGAGGAACTTAAGGGTTTCAGAAGCGCTATATTTCCGGTTAGTCACAATCATACAAAGCGGCTGGCAATGAATCTAGAAATATACTTCAGAAGGACGGTCTGTTGGGCTAGTTGGTGTAACATTTTAAATTCCCAAAACAGCGCCAAAAATGCACCTGCAAAGCACACGGCTCGAGTGGCTTTAGAAGCATTCCATATCCACAAAAATTCATCTATCTGTCTGAGCGAGCCATCTTTGCTTTTTCAGGGCGCCAAACGGTACTTCTCAAATTCTGCTATCTAAAGCAGGCAGTAGTTTTGTTCACCTTTTTTAGTTTTTACTTATGTTTATCACCTTCGCATGCGAAAAGGGGGTAAGACATTTGTGCCTGACTCACTTTATAACAGAGGAGCGTGTGTCGATTGGAATAAATAGCTGGTAGGAGCGCTTATCCACGTCTTTCATGTCTTCATGTGTGTGTGTATCTTTTGCGCTTTTTTTGGAATTTACAATGAATCTAGCAAAAGCACACAGGCAACTTGAATTGTTAATTTAACAGGGTCATAGATTGAGCATGTTGGGGATGCATAATCGTAAATGTGCAGCGCGAAGGTTAAGCGTTGCCAGGAATTGCTCAGCTTGATATGAATGTTGAAATAATCCGCGGAAGAAAAAAATGAAGGTGGTAGACGAAGACATTTGCCGCCAAGGGGGCCTAACCCACACCCTTCGCGTCAAGCAAGCCATCCTTTACCAATTAGGCTACCATGGTGGCCATCTTCTCGCCCACTTTCTTCGACCTTGTGTGCAAGTTTACCCCTGGGAGTTTGAGCCAGTGCCACTTATGGTCAAGGTGGTCGATGTGGAACATCCTTTTAACCGCAGGTGTCCCTTGGTACTTACATCTTTATTTACCTGATTATTTCTGTACTGTGCGGCGCTCGCTAAAGATTTGGCGGATCCCATGTACACGTGCGCATCGGCTACAAGCGAAGCTTTCTTTACCTCCATACCGTATTAACATGACGTAATATTTCAGCGGAAACCCGCAAGGTGTAGAGCAGTAATTAATAAAGGGAAAATCAGACATCCACCCGTTCGTAGCGATTGCTACAAAGGAAACCCATACGGGTATTAACGTATTAACCATATGTGTATTAACTTATGTGCATCTCAACACTCTTCGCTGAATGACCGCTGTGGTCCCCTTTTGATCGGTCAACTTATATCTCCACACACGGCTGCTTCTGTCGCTGACTACTTCACTTCTTGCGTTTTGTTCTGCTTTCTATATTTATGGGATTCCTAGTGGCACATACTATTTTTGGGGGATCAGTCAAAAACCTTCATATGCCTAACCATATGCCTAACATATGAGTGGGGTCGAGATTGTTTACGCTTTGACGCTGGCTGCCGGTGCGGTGAAACATGGGATAACATCGCAGAGGTTTCCGTGAGAGCAGTATAGGGACCATGGAAGAGGGCGGTCCGCATATATTGAAAATGTAGAAGGCAGAGCGCCTTTGAAACTGTGGTTGAACGCGAGTGGCTGAAAGGCCGCCGATGACGCTCGACGCCCCTGCAACCGCTATGAGAACCCGCCGCGTTCCGCTAGCGCGTTTGACGCTAGCCTAACCTAACATTAATTTAACGTAACGAGGCCAGGGCAGAAAGACAACAATGCTCACGACGTAACCATTGTGAGCATACGCCGCGCCACCTTAACGCCTTTTACGCCAACCTAGCCTGACCTAACGTCAACCTAATCTAATTTAACCCAACCTAAGCTAACGTTAACCTAACCTAACTTGACGTGGCCGACACGCAAATATAATAATCCGCACGGCGTAACCGCTGTGAGAATACGATGTGCCACCGTAACACCTTTTTACGCAAACCTAACGTAACGTAACCTAACCTAAACCTAAACTAAACCTAAGCTAACCTAACCTACCTAACGCGGACGAGACGCAAAGCCAATAATGCTCACGGCGTGAGATCAGGCAATCGTTCTCCACCGCGGTTGCTAAGGCGCTATGCCTTTATTTAACTCAAAGGGGACCACTCAAATATTCTCCTGCAAGTTGGCGGACGCCCGCATACGAAAAGCCTCCCAAGAGCGACGATACTTCTCCAGGAGTGCAGGCTGGGCCTCTACTAAGGCCCCTATTGCTCCCCGAGAAAATCAGTGATGTTTGTTTTTAAGGTAGAGTGTCGTAAGCCGCGAAAAAAGTTATAATCCGGCATGACTGACTCCGCACCAGCTCCGCAGGGGCAACAAAGTCTGCCCAGCGTACCTAAATTTAGACACATCGATGACCAAATCAGTGCCCGCTGCTTGGTCTGTTTCGCCGCGCCAGCAGCCAGCGTCCGAAAATAAACAAACTCGACCTCACTCCGTAATGCCACCACGCCTATAGGGACAAACGCACAGAATACGCGCAAAAAACTTCTCCGTAGAGCCTAGGCAGAGTGAGATATTGAAGGAGCAAAATCCCCGATTTTCTCTCTCACACCCGCTCTTACCTGCGCCTGCGCAGAAACGTCGAGCACCTCAAGAAATGCCACGCGCCGCTGTACTTAATAGCAATTGTAAAAACCCTACCGGGATACTCGGGGGTGGCAGGGAACCAAGATGCGGACAGGATGGCTCGAGAGTACACTAATTACCAAGCGTCCAGCGTCGACAGCCTCGAGGAGCCCGCGCCTCTACCCGAAGAGTACTCGGCCATTTTAGACAGTTACAGAGACAGCAGGGCGCAATACTCCCCAGAGCACAAATCCCTTAGCAGGGAAGAAGCTGTCGCATGGAGAAAAATACAAACAGGATCGTACTATAACCTTAACGTGCTACGTAAAATGCACCCCACACTATATAAGGACAAACGTCCATGGTGCAATCAGAAACCTACATTATGCCACATAATCTGGGCATGTCAACAAATTGACGTAGTCCCAATCATATCACGCCCAAGTGCGGAGCAATGGCAGGAACTGCTGTCCAGCAATCGCTGCGAAAACCAGCTAGGTCTAGTACGGCGTGCACGATGGACAGCAGAAGCCAGCGGAGCCCTGGACTGAGGGCAGCCGACCATTGCGATAGAGGACGGACGAAGCAGCGGGTGAAGACCTCCGGGAAAGACACAAGAAGGAAGACTCCCCTCCAGAACCCGCTTAAGCCGCAGAAGAATACAATCACTAGAGCTCAATAAAGTTTTCACTCACTCACTCATTCTCAGGGATATTCAGTCGCACATACCCGGTGCACCCTATGTAGTTGTATTATCGGTAAGACAGCATTCAGCAGTTGTCAAAAGCCGCAGCAGCAACAGCAGCAGCCGCAGCAGAAGTGGGAAATTCGAAGAAGGAGGTAAGGAGAGCGTCACCTAAAAAACAGTATGAGGTTTTACTTTCCCAAAACTGCCATCTGATTATGGCGCGTGCCGTAGTGGGGGGGGGGGGGGCGTTCTTTCACGTGCACCTAAATCTACGTACAAATGTCTTTCAGCGAGCATATTTACATCGAGCTCTCATTGAAATGTTCCGCCGCAGCCGCGATCAAAGCCGGGATCTCAAACTCAGCAGTGCTGTGCCATAGCCATAAAGCTACCGTGGCTGGCACGGTTTTGACTAATGAATAATGTTCGAATAAATAGCTTCTTAAGCATTCTCTGTAGGGCACACATCGCCAGTGCTAAATAGTAGCAGAGTGGTAAGGAAGTCGTATTCATATAGTAGCAGAAATCTTGTGCTTTAGAGAAAGATTTAATTCGGGGTTCCTATCCAAATACAAGGAAAGAAGAACTCGTTTTTCCTCGGCAACCAGTTCAGTAAATTCAATGAGGCTTGTTGCATTTAAAAGCAACAGCTAAAATCCAGTGTCTTTTCGTAGAAACTTTTCGATAAAAGTCATCATTTCTTTTTGATAAGAATTTTTGAATATTGATAATCTTCAGAAAACGAAACTATTTAGTTTACAACTATGTAGCTTTGCAATGCGCAACGATATCAATTTTCTGTAAATGTAAATTTCATCCGTTGGTGCATTTAAAGTGATCAAAATTTATGTAATGTAGTATTACACATGGCTGTCAAATAGACCATTAGTTTAAGGAAACTTTTGGGCCCTTGGCCAACAACGGCCTTGCAGAAGAGCGCTTTAAAAGCACTTAAGACTTTTCTTGAGGACAGCGGCATCGCTGGACGTTACTAGTGCTTTCATTGTTTTGTTCATTTCAATGTCACTCTATATATGCATCTGTTTGGGAATTATGTAATGTTGACTGTTCTCTTGTGACTGTATGTGCTAATATATTTAAACGATGTATATACCACCCGCTGACTAGACAATGTGTTATTAGGCGACATTATCGTTTGTACTTTTGAGACTTTCGACTTCATAAGTGTGGAGACATTTGCCATGTATATTGTATGTACCCGCTGACCCGCTGACTAGAAAATGTGTTATTAGGCGACAGTACCGTTTGTACTTTTGAGACTTTCGACTACATAAGTGTGGAGACATTTGCCATGTATATTGTATGTACCATGTGTTCCTTACGTCATAGTCTTCCTGTGGAAGCGTTGCTTTATAAGTCCTGGTGCTTGTGTGAAAAGATTATTTGATATGTAACCGTGAACCCTGAATGATGTATGACGGAACCACCCAAGAGATAAGGAGTAGCCGGCGCCTTAAATTGCGCGCCAACATCTCCTTATATCATATCAATAAAAAAAAAAAAGTATGTGAGTAGGACTTTTGCAAAACCCTTGCAAAAAACGTAACAAATTCACGCAAGCTATACATTATATATCAAGTCTGTCCGCTTTTTACGTTCTAACTGGGGCTGTTTTCAGACCTGCGATATATGTTTTTGGTGAAGAGTGCGTATTTGTAGACATTGTGCCTCCTTATTTTTAAGCGTAACAATATTTGAAAATTCCTTTTAAAATATCAAGACATTAAATCGAATTAAGCATCCGATAGTCACTAGGATTTAACATTATCTCTCAAATGCAACAAACTTACTTTAAAATTGAGCAATTGCTTATTTTTAAAAAGCGTTTCTGCATTTTGCATGTATTGGAACAGGTAGAATCGGAGCGTGTGTCAAACTGAAGCTTCCTCTTCAGAGCAGTGACGAGAATTAGGCCTACGCCCAGGTATACAGTATGAAAACATAATATTAAAGTTGTCATTCAATTGCACCAACAATTAATTTTCACCACAAACTTTCGGAAGTATTTCTTGAAACTACTGCAGAAACAAACATTGCTGCCATGTAAAATTCTTTCACGGTAACCAGTGAATCGCACAGCTTCCTGCACAACAATAGAATAAACAATGGCTATGCCTACCCTGCACAATGACATATTTAAAAAATGCAGAAGGCAAGATAATTCACTAGCCTAGTCAGTGATTATGAACAACCGTCCATAGAGGCACCAAAGAAAGCACCTTGCCGTCGATATGACCGAACTCAATTACAGTTTTACTGACAAGTAAAAACTACACAAGAAGTAATGAATGAACGAACCCGTCGTCTTTTTTGACGAGCGCCATCGCCATGTTGCTGCAGCCCGAAGCAGACGTACGTAGGCGCACTATCGTGTTAGAAGGAACCTCCGACCCGGTGCCGTGTGCATAACGCCGATAGCAGCGTTATGTTATTTTTCTTCCTGTTATCGCTCTTTCCTTCTGTCTTTTTTCTGGAGCCGACGTCTCGCCCCTTCGCGGGATATATTGTGACTCACAGAGGGGGGTCAAATACACTTCTTGCATGAACTGGAGATATTGTGCGGCGCGAAGCAAACCTCCAACAAGCTTCCTATCTCGGAGGTGCAGTACCGGCTCAGTGATGTCGTCCTCTACTATCAGAGGGCGCCACAACACAATCTGTATTGACGTGGTTTCGATGCAACAGGAAGCCATACCCATATTCAAGTAATATAACTTCTTTTTGTCTGTTTACTTAAACAAGGGAAAGATACGCAAAAATATTCACGAAGATAATCAAGAATAAAGCGCAAGCTGAATGCAGAAGTAATTCCATACAGAGCACAATTGGGGCTGCAATAAGTATGAGACGGTGCGATGAAACGGGAAAAGAAATTAATGGTGACAGCGCTAATGTTTACAGATGGCCAGTCTGTGCTTAAAATCAGACATCATGTCGGTGTTGCAATTTAACCACAGGTCGGTTGGCCTTGAGGCACCAGGGTAATATTACAAATGAGGCATTGCAGGATTAAGTGGGTTAATTAGCCTCTGTTAAAATCAGAGAAAAGCAGAGCAAAATTAGTTTTGAAGAAACGCTCAGAAACATCGGTGAAGATAAATGGGCGGCTTAAGTCCTCGGATATATTTATCCCAAAAGCGTCGGCAGAGAAAAGAGACAGAAGTCAAGAAAGTCGGTGACCAGGTACAGGGTATTCGATAATATGTCTAGACAGCCAGCAGTCAATAGAAAAAAAGTCAGAGAAACAGACAGCAAATTCAAAGCAAAAATGGAAACAAAACAGACCATGGAGATCAAAAATAATTGGGAGCAAGAAATTAGCTAGAAATATTTTTACCATAACACAACATGCAGTGTCTTGCTATTTGAGGCTCGACGTGGTTGGCTTACAACATACCGGAGCAAATATTCCCCACTGAATGAGACAGTGCGTGCAGCAGCAAAATCCGGAAATAACTTAGCACACCTTTATGAAATGCGAATGCATTCACCCAGCGAGAGCGTTAGAAAACGTGCACCTTCCAGATGCACTGGGATTTAAAGCGGGTGGAAGGCTTGACCTTTCCGCAATCAATATACACGAGAGACTTTTGGAATATTGGTACAAAACAACAGTGACGAAATTGACAGGAGCGGACCCGTTACAGGTATAGATAACTATATACAAGGCAGATATAGAGGTTTTAAGAAAGAGAGAAAAGATTAAGAAGACAGAGAAAATGCTAGACTTTTTAATGCCTATAGATTACTTGATTAACTCATGCACGCTAGGTTACTTTTGGTCGCTGTCCAGCTTCTAAAAGAATCATAATAAATCATTATCATCATCATCATTATGTTCTGCCGAAAAGTTCAGTGCAGGTATGGTCTAGAATACGTGGCTTAATCGCTCAAGTGAGGAACTGGCATTTACTTGTCAGGAGCAGTGACTCTAAGCAGCAATTTTTCTTCCTTCTTCTCTAATATCAACCAATATTCCAGCTAAAAAATTTCGCACTGTTCAAAATTTTATAATCTTTCTCTTTCTAAGATTTCTAAGATTGCTTCGTCCATTTTTCTAAGTTTGCGAACGAAAATCGCCAGAACTGCTCCAGAGAACGAACTTACTGAAATCGCGCGTCATTTACTTCGCGACTTTACATCAAAGAGAAATCAGTCTAACAGATGAACTTCCGGACGGTCAGAGTGCATGCGCATCTGCGTCTGGGCATCAGGTGTGACGCGTCTGCACGTACATGCCAGGCTTCAGAGAGCGGCTACACTGACGCCAAACTACCTTAAAAAGCGGGCACTAGAACTATCATCTGAGAAGTGCTCCCTGATTGCCTTCACGTGCTAGGCAGGACCCGAAGAACAAACGTACGCGTCCTCCAGTCGGTTCAACTTCAAGAACTGAGAATGTGCCTTGGCCTTCTGAGTTGTGCATCTTCAGCAGCGGTTATGGTAATCGCGTCATCACCCAATCACAACAGATATCGGCGTCGATGCCTTAGACATGTGCACCAGGCATTTCGCCCGGATTCCACCACACCCCATCGCCTCACTTCCTGTTTCTAGGGCGCACTATGCATTAAGCGATATTACTGCTTCGCCTCGTGCAACGCTTCCCTCGAACTTCACGCCTGCAGAAAGACCACTGTTACCATTGTGGTGATAGTGGCTGAGCCTGAGAGTGGCTGATAGTGGCTGATAGTGGCTGAGAGAAAAGTGGCTGAGGCCAACGGCAACAGAACAACCCTGAAGTATTCGCGTTTCATCCTGACAACAAGAACGCTAGAATGTACACGTGGCACGTACACAAAGAGACTTCTGAACACGCCTTATTCAGGAGAATCACGAGATCATGCACAGGGGTGGTTCCGGTGTTCAGTTGAATGAGTGGATGCCACGATGCTTGCAAGTTGGAGGAAGACGCAAAGAAAGCTTCGCTTTAAAATTTCATACCATCAATGACATCGACTTCAACTTCTGCGCTCTTTTGCTTACATTTTGACAACATGTCGGCGAGGTCCCGCCTAATCTTCATGATCCACTGCAGCTTTCTTTTGGGCTCTGTCGGAAAACGGTGAAGTTTCCAACAATTCTTGTAATTGTTCATGCACATAGACACCCATCAGCCAGTCATTTCACTGAAAAAGGGAGAGACCAAGCAGCCGCAGCTTCTTCCTCGCTCTTGTCGCCTTGCGAAGTGAGGTCGCAATGGCGGTGGTCGTCAAGAAAAGTCGGTCGAGGCGGCGAGTACCTCTTCAAGGAATGTCCCCACCCTTCACGGAGCGGCGGCGAGGGAGAGACCATTCAGGCATCCTACGATACGGCGGATGCTAGCGCCAACTGGAGCTGCTGCGAGGAACCGGGTGCGCCGCTTTATGGCCTTTGAAATTTGTGAAGTCGGGTTGTGTTTTGAGTTTCCGCTTAACAGAATTATGTTTTCTCGTATATTCATATTTCAGCCCGACGCTATCATGTCTCTAGGTTGTGTGTCAGTCACACTTTATGATTTTTCTGACACATCTTACATTGAGAAATTCAATTAAATCGTTACCTACTTAGCGCTGCATGGAGGTCCTGCATGGTTGGCTACCCGTGGTTCGAAATTATGTTTGCCGAAACAACGGTCGATGCGGGACGCCGGATGCCGACACCAGATTTTCTGTGACACTGGGGCATTAACGCTGTCGCGTTAACAGTCCACTTCCATAGAGTTGAGAGTGCGTGCGCAGCTGCCCTACCGGGGCCCATGATATTCAGTAGCCCCTCTCGGCTTTCCTGCTTTACTTGTACTCATGGTGCTTATAGCGCAATGCTAAGAAATATGCAATTGTAGATTTTTCCTCTAAAAATTGGGCGAAGAGGAGAGGTACGTCTCCTGAACCCAGCCTGTAATGCTGAACATATTGATCCTCACTTTTCTGCCTCCTTTCTCTAGGACTAAGTCAGTCTCTCATGTACAAAAACAAAAGAGTAAAAATGGGGGCAATGCTGCATCTTCTTTACCATGGTCACCCATCAGCCTGCTGAGGCATGTAACTACCGTTAGCCTTTCAAGCTTCTTTTGAGATCCCTCCGGAACTTTCCTGACCATGGCTGCTGATTGGCTACATGCTGCTGCTTTCTGGCCAAGTAGCTCACACACAGCGTTGGACTATCGCACTTACTGACTTCATAGGTATCCAGGCTGATGACCTTGTTTTATATCGAATCAATCTGTGACAAAACAAATGATACGTAAATATCCTAATTGGAATAAGCATACGTGATAAAGAGAACAACTCCTTCTGTGTGCCTACTTTCTTAACCATTCTACATTTTTAACCAGTTGCATCTATAGCCTACTTCTATTATGCCAACGCCAACTTCTTCGAGATTATCGCGGCGTCTGGATGATGATGATGGTGATGATGATGATGATGATTTCCATACTGGCATGCCATTCATGGCTAGGAGTATAGCATATGCCCCCTTTTCTAACGTTGCAATGGCCGGCAGTCCTTAACCTGATATTAGTTCGTGGAAAGAGGATAATTGCGAGCCTTCTCTCTGTGCGTCCTCGTTTCAATGCACAAAAAACATAGCTCCGCACCACGCTCGAGAAACTGTACAGCCATCTCCTTGCAGAAAGCAGAATCCTTGGACCCTAGACCCAGAGGACGCGTCTGCCCACGCGTTCGTGGAAGGAACCGATTTGCATGAGACTCTGTCATTGCTGTGAGGCCCCTCACCACGTGTTCACAGGCATATGGTTTCCACACCTTTGTTTCCTTCCTTCGTAGTTCTCGACCCTCTCCTTCTGTGAAGGGTGTCCCACAGAGGGGTTATTCTGTTTGACCTCTCAGTCTTTCGTAGCCTATCCCTCTTGCTTCTCCGTCACTCTCGCTCCTTACATATATTAATACTGTGAAAGCGCCTCGCAACATAGTGCACATGTCTTATAAATTTTAATCACTAATTAGTCATTCACGAATATCAAAAACTAATTGACAGAATTTGACACTAATGCGAGTGCAGCAGTATGCCAATGTACACGGAGGAAATGGCCGCCTACTATATTCGTTTAAATAGTCTATACTATCGCGCCTACACTAGCGAACAAATCATGTAGTGGGTATGACTTGCTGCTACCATTGTTGAGTCAAACAGTTAACAGGACTCCCAGAAGAAAACACGCTATAACTAGGCTCTACCGTCATCAGGCGCTTGGTTGGCGCTTGCCGGACAAATATTCTGATACGAACTCCACACACCACCCTTGATGTTTTAACAGGAAGCTTTAGGTCGGAAAATCATATTTACCAACACGATAACAGAGAAGTCTATTTTTTTTTTTCAGCTGCTACTGCACCAAATTTTATCAGGCTTCTTCAATTTAAACGAACTCTTAAAGGGTACTGACTCAACAATGCAAACTTACTTTATTTATTTTGGCCGTTTCTTATTTCACAAACATTGTGCAAAATTGCAAATTCGAAAGAAAAAAAACTTCGCACATACCAAGTTCGGAGCTCTGTTACTTAGTATAAGTAACGATATAACAAATCTATAAACTGTATATATGGATACATAAACGGGCAAAGTCTATTTAATAAGCACTACTTTGAAATATGCCAGTAATTGGTGAGTGGGAGTTTTTGCAAAACCTTTGTCAACGTTGTAACGATTTCACTTAGCAACAAATTCATATATCAAATTTTGTCCGCTAATTTGTTTTATTAGATACGTACCTTTCACGCAGAGTTGCGGAATCTTGAACTCCCTGCTTCAAATTTTTTGGAACTTACCACACTCCTGGGATTTTTCTGAAAACTTTCAAATTCCGAAATAATGTTCATTTTGTAATGTAACTACAGTACAGCTGTTTCTCTCAAATCCAACAAATTTCAGTCAATGGGGTCAAGTGATTGTCTCTTCAAAACATTTCTCCGTTTTCCAGGTATTTTAGTAAGAAAATTGGAGTTGGCTTCGAGCTTAAGCGTGTTTCTAACGAGGGGGTCTCACACAATGATGTGCGCAGATGCGCCTGATTACAGATTGTCACATGTGAGCATAAACCGGGCAAGGTGTGGATTCCTGCAAGCTTTAACATGTTGTCGCATTTTGTTAACATGTTGAGCCCTAAATAGATTGATCCCGTGGCGTTCTAGGTACCTTTATATTGAAGCGCTTTTTTTGACGTAAGCGATGATAAATCTCACCATGGTGGATGTTTCGCTGACCCGGTACCATAATTTGTGAGTTTACCCGTGTAACAGAACATGTCGACAAATAGAACCGTCGGAACTACCATGTTTTCAGCGGTGGCGTGACGCCAAGATGATTCTTCATAAAATTATGAACCTCACTCTGGTACGGGTGTCAACTTTCGCCACGACTGGTGGCCACATAACCATTAGTCAGTGGAGACGTAATGCCCCTTCTATATGATTTTAAAAGAACCTTATAAATAGGTGATATGCCCGCGTTTAAAATAGTATACGGTACACTGGCAAGGAGCCAGGCTTAAATCATAACGAACAATATTTATTTTCAGCCGTTCTGGCGGACTCTGGCCGCGTAGACTCGTGAGCCCGGGCTCCCTCGTGGAAGGAGGCGCTTCTTCTTCTTGGATGCGAGACAGTGATGAGCTTAGTACAACACGCGATAACTTCGATGTCCGATGATATCGTGATTGATTGAAACAATTGCATTGTTATTGAGCATAGTGAGGTTACTGAGCGGACCTTCGCCTATAGTTTGTGGGAGTATGTGGGTTTCAGACGGAAACCCAAATGCTCGTACGGAATTTTTGATGTCGTGTTTTTATGTGGTACATAGGTTTGATCGACTGCATATATATTGTGCTGCCCCTTGCATTCGATTTCGAAAAAAGCCCTGATAAACAAACCCATATATCCCCATATTTTTCCCATACAATAATTCCTTCATATTTATGGGGAAACACACGCTCTTATATGGAAAACATGATGTTCATGTGGCATTTTTCGATACGAGGTTTGTGGAGCATATGAGTATTTAAGATATGAAAAGCGCCATTAGTGGGTCTTTTTTTTTCGTGATTACATGGCCACGGTATAATTCGCGCAAGAAGATTAAAAAAACTTGAATAACTACAACAAGACGTATTGACGTTTAACGTTTGCCAACACACGGCAGGATATTTCATTATACATTCATGGAGTGCCGATAGTTTCTATCATTTTTATATGATCAGGGCTTATCGTTGCTCTTCATGAGAGTAATTTGGGAGTACGGCGCTGAAATATTGTCAGCATAGTGATTAATGATACGCTGTTTTGGATGCTTGCAACAAGAAAAAATGCTACAGGATTCTCATTTCCATTGTTGACTTCCTGTGATTGAACGCATGCTGTTGTAGTAAACGCAAATTGGTTGAAGAAAGCTATTGCATCGGCTGCTTTAAAACAGATTACTTTTATTTCCTCAAGAGGTAACGCAGCTTCTTTGAATGCATCAGATACTATCTTCCGAAATATTTAGACAGATTTTTGCAAAATAATCTAGTGTAGTTATTCACGGTGCACTCTTAGCTAGCCGATCGTCCCCAGACGATGAAAACATTTCTGAAAACTAGAAAAGTAATATTTTCCAGGCAAATTGCTATCGTTCTCGGGAAAGCCTTTCGATAATCTTCAGCAGTGGTGGCTCTATTCGATCCATCGTTTCTTCTAGTGCCTGCAATAAATAAAAACGCTTTTGTCAGCAAATAAACAAATGTACGTTACTCTTATTGACTAATATTCTCTCCTCACAAAACTGCTCCTTCCGTAAGAAATAATGCGACAAATCACAAACCCTCAAACCAGATACGTCGTACGCGATACCTCTTAAACCTTGCCGCCGACAACCCTTTGTTTGTCAGTGATTGTAATTGTTGCTTTCACTATACATTTGCTGCCACCGTTTCATAGTACTTGAAGTCTAAGCGGCAAGTACATTAAAATATGTCAATTTAACGAGCTCAAAAACATCCAGCGTTGCCTCTTTTAAAGCTCTTACGACCAAGCATCGGGTTTTACGTGCCAAAACAGCAGTATGATTAAGAGGCACACCGTGGGGCAGGACCCCGTAGTAATGTTTAGCCACCTGTGGTTTTTCAAGGTGCATATGATTATAAGTACACGAAAGTTTGGTTCTTTTTTTTTACAGTCCTCCCTATCTATATGCGGCCACCTCACCCAGGGGGAGGGAGGGGGGGCACGCCAAGCTCAGCAACGGCCTAGCCATTTCACCTAACCACTTTCAAAATAAGAGGCCTAAATCTGTGTTTTCACCGGCATACTTATGACAATAAAATGATTAAGAAACAAAAGATTAAGCCGAAAACACTCAGCCTCGCTCTGCAGAAAATGTTCTGCAATTATGTGGAGGGCACCACACATATGCTATAGGTAAAGGCTAAGGAATGAAAAACTTACTGTGGGCACGCATTTAGCAACAAAATTGGCTCTCTCATTTTTATGAGGTTCATTTATTTATATATTCATTTATTTATCATTTATTTATTTTGCATCAATTCATTTATCTGTTTTGGTTTAGAACAATGGGTTAGAAATCAATCACGAATGCTAAGTGCTGAACCAGTCAGAAGCTAGAAAAGCACACATCTTTGTACACTAAATTTAGGCTTTCTTGCCTTAAGAAGAAGCTTTAGCATGGAGGTTCCTGTCTAAATTCATAGCAAAAGAGAAATCGTTTTTTTTAGGCAACCACTGCACCAAAATTTATGACATTTGTTGCACTTAGAAAAAAATTAAACTATAGTGACTGTTATGAACTAATTTGCGATTGGTGTGATCAATTTTTTATGACACATTGTTGAATATTGCAAATTTCCAGAACACGAAACTATAAAATTCAGAACTGTGTTATTCAACAATGAAAACGATCTTACGCTTCTGTAAACTGCATGTAATAATACATCTAATTCAGAGAAAGTTTATTCATGTATTATTATTCATGACTCTCAAGTACACCAATAATATATGAGTAGGACGTTTTCAAAACCGTCGTAAACAATTTAACAAATTCACGTAAGATATATATTGACAAATCGAATTTGTCCGCTTTTGGTGGTCTTAAGGATGGAGTTTGTAGAACTGCGATATATCTTCTTGGTGCACAGCTACGAATCTGTGAACTTCGTGTGTCCTTTCTTCAAACATCTAACAGTCGCTATCATCTAATTTCTCTCTAAAACGCAACAAATGTTATTAAAATCGGTCCGGTGGCCACCTCAGGAAAGTGTTTATCTGTTTTTCGTGTATATGAATAGGTGGCATGGGAGTTAAGCCCCAGCTCAAGATTCCTGCTGAACCTTTGGTTAATAGTTCATGCCTGGCATGAAATGAGGGTGGCACTGTAATGCCGCTGTAATGTAACAAGTGTTGGTGAACTCTAAGCTAAAGCCTAAGATCATGATCATCAAATTAAACTGGTTTCCAATCTTGGGATCATTTGCGAATGCGATTTCAGACACTACTCAATCTGTATCTCCGTAATTGACGAAAACAAATATGTGAAAATGTCCTTCGCTTGCTTCAAGGAAGCCTAAAATAGTCATTGATTATTCGCTCAAGTAAACTGAATGAACTAGTCGGAATCACTAAAGTTAACGTGAGTATACGGACATAGTGTGCCCTACAATATAAATGCCTGTGATCTTTATTTCATTCTTGAGGTGTCACTTACCCACAACTGCTTTGTTAGGCCGCAAAAACATTTTTCAGAGTCCTCAACAAGGAACAAGCGTGACAGAATTGTATAAAGTAAAACCTAAATTAGAAGTTCAAAGGGCGCGATGTCTATTCTTTTTCTTTGCCCGGTACAATTACTGCGATTCTCACTAAAAATATTGGCACTATGGTAAGTCAAGGTTCATCTCAGCACTGTTCCTAAACTTTTTTTGTAACGCGTTAATCGGTCAATAAATTGTTAAAAAAGATGACAGGCTGTTCTACACGACTGATTGTATGGTAGCGCTGGCCAGTGATCTAATTGACACAGTGACCTAATTAGGACACAAGAAAGTGAATCGTTTGAACGCTCGCCTAAAGATATCGTGGTCGTAGAAGCTCGCTCAACATTAACTAAAGGTAAATGTTAGGTTATGTGATTTGTGTTCCTAACAAGGTATTCATATTGCATAGTCGAAATCGCGAGCAGCAATATTGCTTCGCTGAAAGTGAGCCAGGCTTGCGTTTCTTTCTCGATTCCGCTGATTCGTTTGAATCTCCCCTTCGATTGCATGTAATGGATACTGTTGTATACTGATGGCCTCTATGACTGAGGTAATGCTGTTTTGGAAAGAAACACATGACACGCAAATAAATTATGAAACATTGCTCCTAGCCCCCTAACACGAATGCAACAGCTGGCAGAAACTGGCCTGGCAACACTACAAGACCATAATAAATCGCGCCTAATTGAAATTCCGAGTTTTTTAATAAAAAAATTGTTATTCGTAGTGCGAACAGCGTCATGTTAAACTTACATGGATTCTTTCTTTCAGTTCGTTGACGTCAGCCATCAATATCTTCTTTTCTGTGCTGTCATCACTTTTTCTCTGTATTCTAGGGAAATATTAGAAGAGCAGAGATGTTATTATGATTTTTATCGCCATTATTGCTTATTTATTGTTGCTTTTTGGACCCCTCCCTCTCAAACTTCCCTTTCGAAGGAATACACAGAACAAGACAACTACAACAAATATGTCCCTGAATTGATAAATCGGTGTTATCATTGTTGTAATCATTCCCTAAGTATTTGTTTTTGCACGCGCCATTTCATTGCAGGACCTGAGTATCAAGCTAGCTTTCTTGAAAAACTCAAATGCAGTCTGATTAAATCTATACGCGCTCCCACTTTAAATAACGTTTTTCATGAAACTGTAAAACCAGCGGTCTTTTCTGCACTGGGCGACTAGCCCTGCATGATACGGATGCGCTTACTGCCAACCGTATTAATTGCTTCTATAGCTGGTTTCCAAAGCATGGCCGCCATGACTTGTTTCCAGCTCCCGAAATCGCTTCCGGTTCATGCAATCAGCAAAATTGAAGCCCTTGATATCCGTCTCAGTCACTCAAATCCACCCATCCCTGGCGCGTCTATTTGGACACCCCAAGAAGGCCCATGGGAGCAGTGCCAATGGACAGGTAATCGGACGCACCGACCTTGGTTTCGGAGATCACGTGTGCGCATGCTCAGATGATGACAGCGATGAGCATGTGATTTACGACAGGCTGTACGTGAGGCAAAACCTTTTGCCTGTTAGCATGGATCGAGGTTATTTACACCGCAAATTACCCAGAGCACGCCAACATTTTTCAGTATGCGTCATAGCCCTGAAAACTGTGATACCTATTTTGGTATTGCGGTTATCGCTAGTGCATTAGAATTTTCTGTGCTTCGCCTGCTACCAAAGTAAACAGTGGGGGTCTCACGCGGACCCGTTTTTTTTCATCATGTATTCAAAAGTTGTGATAGAAGTGTCTTTTTGCTTGTGTCTAACATATTTTGGTATTTTCCCGTGCTATGTGCATTAAACTTCTGCAGCTTGTGAAAACGAAAGTAACCAAATGGTGGGCAAAGCTAACATCTTCATTGCTAGGTAGTCTGCTGCAAGGTGGGCCCATGCATACCGCTTATTTTAAGAAGACAATGCCGAAACAGCGCTAAATGAATGTCATTGGTTCAAAACTATAGATGTGCGTGGAATAGAGGGGCGTGGCGCGTGCGACAAACACAAGAAGGTGCCTAGTAGAGGCGCACAATAAAGATGCGATTCCTATTTCAAAGAAAGGATGGGATCCTTTTTTTTAAGTTTCAACAATCTGATCGAGAGAAAGACAAAATTTACACGCGTTAACTTCTCCGGTTGAACGCGAACAATAAGTGTAGTTGCCTGTATAGCTTTACAAATATTCATGTGTCTTCTGAAGAACTATTAGAAGGTACCTATCCTAACATATAATTATTCTTTTTCTGTGCATCTGACATGCACACGTAATACTGTACTACTTCAGATCCTAGACTCATTGCTATCAGCCCAAGTGGACTAGTGGGAACGTGTTCCGTAGATGCCTAATGAAGTTTTTGATTGACAGATTTATTTATTTATTTATTTATTTATTTATTTATTTATTTATTCTGCATTAGAAACTGATCGACAAATACTGTCACATTTTGGCCGCTTTAGCTCTCATTACATATAGACACATCCAGCTTTGTGTTGCCACGCGAAAAACACATTAATTGCTTATGAGATAAGGAAGTTCTATAATGCATGATTTTGCTTAAGAAAACAGGTCGCTCACCTGAGCTTGTCTGTTGTCTTTTTTTCTTTTGCGGGGCACAGCGTCTTCGTGTGAACATCCAAATTTTTAGCTGGCATTTTTTCTTTACAATTCGGGCAAGTCATAATACGGTCCAGGCACTTTGCCTCGTGCTCCTGTAATTTCAAGGGACATCAGTACAAACCAGTCACCGCTGTTCTATTTCTTACTCACTTAGATAATATTGCTACATCCGCGTTATCTATATCCGGTGTAGCTAACGATGTAGCAACTTATTTGAGCTGCTGGTCAAATAAGTTGCTACTCCTATCAGCAGACACAACACAATATCGAATGTTGTTCCTCTGCTCTTGAAAGTGCACCAAAGTGTGCCAGGTAACAATAAAGACAGGTGCCTTTAATCATTATCTCGTAATTGTGAACATTAACCTCAATGAATGGTTGTTTGAAAAAGTGACCACCAATTTTCACATGTTAAGGGCAAGTTTAAATTTAGAAGTTAAATAGTGTCACCATTGCCGAAGTAAAAAAAAAAAGATATTCAGCTCACTGGGCGAAACTAATATACAAAATGTCGCAACGCATTTCTACCGAACACGCTGTCAAGAGGAGGAGGAGACAAAGGGGAGGAAAGACTGGGAGTTTAGCCAGTGTAAGTACCGGCTGGCTACACTGTGCTGGGGAAAGGGTTAAAGGGAATAAAATGAGAAAGAAGAAGAACAGGAACAGGAAACAGGAACAGGAACAGGAAAAATGGAAACCAGAAAATTCACACAGTAACGCGATACTACGCGCGACAACATTCAAAGGCGGTCGCACAATTCGCATGTCCTTAAACACTTCAGCAAAGCCCTTAACGCCTTGAGTGCCGAAGCCCGTCTGGACCAGTGTCCTAGAGCTTTTTCCTCTGTAAAGGGGTGATTGTCCAGTTTTTCGAGCGTGGTCACGAGCACTTTTCTTGGCACTTTGTAACGGGGACAGTCACGAAGGAGGTGCTCAATCGTCTCCTCGCAGCTGCAGGTGTCACAAGTAGGGCTGTCGGCCATTCCAATGCGGAATGAATAGGAGTTCGTGAACACGCTGTCAAGGTATTGCATCAGAGGGATGCATAAAACAATAGCATGCGAACCGCATCGCAGCATTGATACAAACAACGAAAACGACAGAAAAACAGCACGAACACAAGATTCGATAAATAGAAAGCAGGAGTAAACGCATGAGTACGAACGCAAACCAACAGAGTAGATCGCTTATATAGCTAATACCTGCGAAAAGGCGTCGTGTAAGGACGTCCTGATTCGACATTATTGTTGAACTATTTATAAGCTCAAACATTGTAGGATTTCATGCTCCAACTATCATCGTTTATGCGTATTAAACTATCGCAAACAATAAATAAAAAATACATCTCAGTAAAGAGAACAAAAATCATAAATGCACATATGGAACAAACAATGCAGTAGAAAGGCCGGTACATAGATTGCAGCCCATCAGAGGTAGCTGATCTTATCAAATAAACGTTGAGAACTGCTTCAAAATTGTCAGAAAGAAGGTTATTCATTTCAGCGTAATTATTTAAATGATTTAAGCTTTACTACCGGCGCATTTTAGGGTTGGTCTATCAAGGCTCATGCTTGTTTGTGGACGAAAAAGAACGAAAGAAATTTAGAAAACTTATGTAGCATCCACATATGACGTATGAATGATGTGTTCATGCCCTGAATTTGAAGAGCGGCACCGGGCTCATCAACCACCGGTCTTTTGGGTTTCTCGTATAGTGTCTGTCGTGTCCCTTTTTCGAATGTTAGGTCTGTCGCATTTTGTCAATTCACATTGCGCACTACGACTTCTTACGTTATTTTGATAGCTATATATGAACCTTCCAGGGGAAAGTTGGCCTACGTCAAAACCGTTGGCGTCGACGTGTGGTTATGCAGAAAGCCTATAAGTGCGACAAGGTATTGCCTCGTGAGCCGTTCGCTGAGGGCATGAGCGAAGTGGGCCAGGGTGAACCGAGAGGGATGGTGCCTTGATGAGCGCCCTCCTTTCCAGTGCCCAATGTCGGAGGCCACGTCATTAAACGTGCCTCAGAGTAGGGGGACGGGTCTATTGGCCGCGGAGGCGGTGCTGGTGAGCGCGTTTCCTCTTTGATCGCGGTTGTGGCGGAGCGTGGCTGTCCACGCGGCTGAACGCATACGCGGGTCACGTGCCGTATCTTGGTGGTGCAAAGTTTGGGCGAGCTCGGATGGCTGGTCTAGTCACATGCGCTGTCTTTCCGCACGCGTAGCGTTGTAGGTCGCGTAATCTCCAATGTGGCACATGCGTTGAAGTGAAAGGCAGCTAAGGCAATCGCTGTCCGTGGCCAGCGTTGACCCCCCAGTGATGCGAAAGCCAGTGTTCGCGGTCTTCGAGGGTGACCTGTGAATGTTTGCCTGTGCGCGCGAAGCACCACACTTGTGTGTTTTGTTGGTCCTTTCCGTAAACACATTGTGAGTTGTGCATGCAATAAAATATGTGAGTACTACAGACCGCAATATTTTAGTATCGACAAAGGAAATCAAGAGGAACCATTGAACACGATTTCCAATGTAAGCATTAATCCCTGAGTCTACTGAATTACCTGTGAAAGTTGTTGGCGCACCATTTTTTCTCCTTCCTCGGTGGTCATGGCGTCTGCATGCTATTTCTGAACCTCGTGTTACTGCGGCAATGTACCTTTTCGTCGCGTGGTGGTCACGGCGGCCTTCCGTTGACGCCAAGACTCGCGTCGTATTTCCTATTTATGTTCCTTTCCTCTCGCACACGCCAAATCAGCATGCTAGAAAGCCGCTTTATCGACGCACAACGATCTCCGACCTCTGACGTAATGTCAGCGCCTCTGCGACGAACCAGTGAGGTGCGGATACCGAGGCACCATTCCCTCTACTCGGGTGTCCTAATTTCCGTACGTTGACTCCGCCTCCGCAGCAGCCCTCTCATCCTCCCTACGGCGCCACCCCCTCTTTGTTCCATCGGCAAAAGAATTTAGGCCACCGCCCGCGAAGGAAGGGAAAGAGTCAAAGGAAGTCATTCCCTTTGAAATCCAAGATTTTTTCTTACTTCGATCTCTTCCTTTTCCAGTGGTGTGTTGCAGTGTTTACAGGTCCCGATCTCGTGGTCTAGCTTTGCCTTATCAGGAGCTCCTGGAAGGGAGTCTGACGAGTCGTCGTCGGTCATCTGCAACAAAAGTTAGCTACAAACACCTGAAGTGTCCCAGAAAGAACATCAAACTATGCGAGTTAGCCTTATCTATGATTAGATATTGAAGCAAAGAAAACAATTATGCAGATCTAACGCAAATTTGGGAACATATGCGAAGGGAAATTTTTGTGGTGCGTACAGTTCTCTTTTTTCATCTCATGCCATGTGTAGCCTCACGCAATGTTTATGTTTGCGCATCCAGCAGGTCACAACTTTATTCTCATACAATAGTTATGCTTGTATGCTCCACTGTTCCCAAGCTAAGCCAAAATACAAACACCAGTTGCAGTTACACACTGGGAGACGTCCATGCAGGGATGTCACGTACGCGAGGGCGATGTTCGATGTTTCCTGAGGGAAGAACGGTAAGGAGACAGTTGTACGTAGAGAGAAAAGAGAGAAATTTAAATGTTATATGGTTACGTTAGCCGATCGACAGGCCTTGTATGCTGTTTCAGGAACTACTATAGGGAGATACAGTTATAAGAGATGCATGCACATGCTATACTCCAAGGAGATATGATTAGTACAGATCTACGCACAGATACGTTTGACGCATATCTGAATAAATTTAGGCATTCGGTACCCCTTGTTTGCATGAAAACATATGCGTCACTATAAAATTATTCTCTAGGGTAGCGTTTGGATCGTTACAGGAAACCCATTACCTACATGTAAACCATTGCAGATGACTCGGTGTTTTCACTGACCACGTAACGGAGTCTTCAATTTAAGATCGCGGAATTTTCGCAGAGGAGCATAAATAAAAATAAATGTTAATAGCCGCATTCAGAATCAAGCACCGCGGGATGGTACGGAAAAAAACAGTCCACCGAGGAGATTCGAACCCACAGTCGATGTTTAGTGAGGGCGTTTCCGTATGAGTGACCTGCCGCTGCAGCCTACACAGTGGATAGTCAAGTGAGAACAGTGTTGTGTTTTTACCCCCCTGGTAATTATCCCAGCTAATGAAATCTCTAAGGGAGCATAAATATTTACCAATTTCTTTTGAAGAAATTATTAAACTTTACCTCGCCTGCCGTAAGGCGACTATTTCTTGTGGTAAAAATACCTCTAGAATCGTCACCCTGCTGCTGTTTGTGGCGGCGCCTCCGATTTTATAAATTCAAGATTGCTCTTACCATTGCATTGTCACATTGTGCATCTCTGCACGCATGTCTTGCTGATGGCACTATGTCTTGCATACGTTCGACACCGCGTTGTCTTGCGTTTCCATCGTCCTTGCAGGGATTATTCCTGCCGTCGTTCCCTTCTCCCTGAGTGTATGAAAGCAGCGACAAAGCATAAATAAAATAATGAATAGGTTGCCAATTTTTCTCAATAATTAGGTTTCCCAAATATCCGGAAATGTCATCTTCAACATCACATTTCACTACGCCTGCATTAAATGATCTCGTTTGTGACTTCATAAATTAAGCCACTTTAAGGAAACTGCGTGCGGCATGCTTTCTCTAATGCTACATCTACCTTGATAACAATGACAAAACCAACTGTAAGCCTAACATTCTGTGAACTATGCGATGTAAATATTTTGGCCCTCGCAACACTGTACTCCTGGCATGAGGCTACCTATATTAAAAAATGGTGCCTGCACATTCTGCAAGCCTGTTGATAACAGGCTTTTACACTATGCCTTCGTCAAGTATTTTTCTGAATTTAGACTGAGTGCTTACTTGAAAAGCCAGTTTTCTGAACACTGAACTCGCCTTTCAGGATAAGTTGCCTTACTGTTATTGCGTGATTGTATATGAACGAATAAAATTGGGTAACACAAACTCACTGAACTTGAAGTGGATTGCAACGAGGTTTACCTTTCCGTAATCTTCGTGAGTTTTCAGTTTGTGTGTTGGTCCCACCTCTCTTTTTATTGTCGGCAAGAATTCAATTTCTTGTTCAGGGTTTTATCCAAATTTCACTTCTGGTAATGTTCTTTTATTTGTCCTAGTTCATTACTGCTGTGAAATATAGGTAGCCTCTTATAATCTTGAGAAGGGTAGAAATTCAGTATTGTTGAGACGACGTACTGCAACTGAAGCACAAAAATTAGGACAGAGGCACGGTGCTAGGTGGATCACCTTCGTCGCTCCTTGTATTTCGCCCTTCACTTGCAGTCTCTCTTATAGTTACTACTTGAAAAAAATTTAGGTTATACTCGTGACAACAGGTACACTGTTTCTATAACCCAAAGTGTTTCTAGTATTCCGGTCACTGATGGCATTTCCCTTTTCATTCGGTCTTTCCAGTTTCATGTAACATACTTATACTTTCTTTTCTTTTTCTTTTTTTTGCGTGCGTGCAAGCATCCACCAGAGCGTATGGTGTTTATTGGACACATTCCCTTCCCTATGACCAGATAGCAATGCGTACGTGGGTCTGGCTAACCTCCCTGCATTTCATCTCTTCTATTTCTCATTCTGTTTCTGTTTTTCCCCTCTCTCACTGCGCAGTGGCCAACTGGACAGTCTCTGTGGCTATACTTTCGATTTTTTTCACTCGCACAACTTTAGGAGGGATACTGCTGCTGTTGTGTCACAGGGACTGTCATTCTCTATTTACTGGGGCGTCTATAAAATTATGTACACTTCAGAATCACACCTTTATCAGCTGTCTCCTTTTCTACAGACAACCTTCAGCAAAGTGTGTAAGCAGGTCAACTGTGATCCCCCAAAGAAAAAATACTTCTTAACCCGGTTCGTCCATACGAAATCTGTGCAATCAATACATAAACATTGGCACGTCTACACTCATAGGAAAAAACCCATAAAATTCGTCCGTGCTTATTTTGTACGAAAACAGTAATCATCAGCTATCTCGTGTGAACTTCCTGTCTTTCTGCGCAGCATGCCCGACACTCTCTGGTCAGGTGATTCTTCCCTCACAAATATGCGCGAATCATTCGTCAGCTGAAAATAGCTTATTGTAGCCATCTAGCATGCTTGACACGTTACCGTGCCACGTAAAACTTTACTCCCCCCGGGCATGCGCCACCTCTCCGCGGAACTGCATTAGATATGTGGAGAGGCCTGTGTTTTAGCATAACGTCATGGCTTACCGCGGTGGACCATAAAATCAAATTATAGATGCTGTGAGGAATTACAACTGAAATTTCCCCATCGCCAGCGCCTCACCAGCGCCAATGATAAGGCACCATCTGCTCGTTGCAAACTAAAGCCTTTGATGCCATCGCTTTAAGTCTAGAAGCTTCTAAACGTAAATGTTATCTCAGTAATAAAAACAAAACATCCCTAATGCTTTGTACTCAGCGGCAGATTAGAGTTAACGATGGTTGATTTTACCAGTTATTTATTTGGGTCACGCCTGAGAGCAAGTAGATTTCTTTATCTACTTGCTATTCTGATGAAGGAGGGTGGTCGAAACTCCTCTGGGCGCTGCCATGTTGTTATGCAATCGCGGTAAACTGCCGCAGTAGTCGGTGGATATAAAGCGCGCATGCGTGGTGGCTCTAATGGATCACGTGTCATGCGAAGCTAAAGCACTCCAATAATGGGAACGCATCGTTAAAGAAAGGAAATACGCGCAACACAAGATTACGAATGCTGTTTGTGGAAAACGGGAGCCCGGGAAAGTATGTTTTTTTTTTTTTACACAGCACGACACAGTCGCATGTTAGGAGGAAGCTTTGATTTGGAGGCTCCTATACAATTGCACGCGAACAAAGAGATCATTTTCAAATCGTTCTTCTCTGGAACCAATGAAAAAAAACTTGGTTAGCTGTGTTGCAATTAAAAGTAAATGTTAAGTTCTAGCAACTGTCGCAAGCTGAATTGTGATTTATAAAGGTAATGATTTTATCGAAAATGCTGAAAATTGCCATATGTCAAAAACGACAGTATCGCATTTTCAGCTCTTTAACGCAGCAATGGAAAATGACATGACAATTCCGAACAATGAACCTGCTAATACCTCTAAAGTAGACAAAATGCATGTATAATACACCGCCTTAGAATATAATTGAACTAATGTTAGTGAAATATTGGCAGTATTCCGTAAAGTTTCTTACGATTTCCTGTAAGCCGAAAATTCAGAAACTAATTGCTCCGCTTTCGATGCTCTGACGCATGCAGCCTACAAAACGTCGATATCAGATTTTAAGTGCACAATTATGATTTTCTAAAACTCGCCTTTCTCTTTTTACCGAAGTTTCCTGTTTTTGGCTCATCTTTTTTTAAAAGATGTAGGAGATAAGTCAAATTCTGCTTCCCACAGCCCTGAAAATTAACTTTTGATCTCAAATGCCACCAATTTTATTCAGATCGCACCATGATAGGTCTCATGAAAGAATTTCTGTGTTTTACATGTATTTGTATAGGCGACATCGCATTCAGCCCCTAGCTAAACCATTCTCCTAAAGGAAAAACTCTAATGTGTGGCTCCCACGTTGGTTGTGCTTCAGCTGCAATTGACGCCTGAATCAGTGTCGATGCACTGGGCAAGTTTCCTCAATGCTGTTAGCGCCATTAACCGATTCATTTTCTGCAATATTGGTGTTCACATGCAAGAGGGAAAATGTGCACGGGCTCTGCACTCATGTGCTCCTTTTGGCAGTGCATCGAACTGTACAAGAATGCGAAACAATGTATCGCGAGTGTAGAGAAAATTTATACAGATTGATTAACTTTCTATAGAATCACACCCATAAGGAGCTATATTAAGGAAATTGTTGGGGTCATTATTGGGAGCAAACACTCACTTGATATTGTTTGAGCTGTTCGTCAGCGTTTTCAAGCAATTCCGGGTGCTCAGACCAGATATGCTCCTGCAATCAGTGGGTAATAAACATAGAGTGAAGTTAACTACTCGGAACACTGTATTAAGCAATGCTTACTCGAAAGGTAGACGAAAAGAAGATTAGGTTGAGCTGTACGTTTCAGCAAATTATCGTTCCACGCAACGACAGGGCCACTTTCACCGTGAGAATACGCTTGATAAGCAAGAAAAAAACGCTTCATTACATCTGAAATACGCTTTATACGCTTGTTACGGCTATTGCCGCCGACTCACTTCGACGGACATGCAGATAGAAATCGTCGTCATCAATACTAAAAAAAAAAAAAGTCGGGTAACACCACCACCTTGATGTTCCTGCAACAGCTCGACGTGATGTCATGTTTATTAGCGGTGGCTACTTGAGCCCAGGTTTACTCTACATGGAGCCCGAAGGAATTCAGAGCTGTGCGTCGGTTTTCCGCGCGACGATCATATGCCACTGGCCGAGCGCAGCCATGCACGCCCGCCAAATTTTGCAGAGAAGCCGACCCTACGGGGTGTGCGCAACGCCGTCCTTTCATCTCGTCTCGCCGATGCGCTACTGCCATCACTGCAGCACAGTTGGAGCCCTTCATTTGGGCTGCATCGATTGGCACCTACGCAGCTTTCGTGCGAATTGCATTCGGTGTTTTGCTGAGTCATCTAGCGTCCTCCTGTGCTGAGCCTGTACTTGAGTTCCCAGTATGACATACTGCAACGCACCCTACTACGCTAATGATAGCGAAAGCGGCCATGCACTTTACTAACGTCAATGTGAATAGGTCGCGAAGCTTAAGGCAGAAAGCTGTTCAGAAGAAATTGTCACCGACAACGGCAAGAGTGGTTATGCGAGCAGCGATCGAAGCGCCACTATGTGAGGAGGGAACGAACAGTGGGAAATATAGCAGCGGGATTACTGAAAACGACACACAGTTTGATTCATTCAATGAAAATAACATTTCTAATCAATTTTATGTACGCGTGGCGACTAAACAACACACAGGTGTAAGTTACTTTATTGTTATTAACAGCTTTCTTCAGCGCCCACCATAAGAGAGGGCGGAGCGTTGACGCTGACGCATTTCAATGCAGCTGTTGAAGTGTTCATAAATGCGCGCTTGTAAAATTCACCTCTCGAATGCGCCCCACACAGGTTGTGCTGTTTCGCTTCTCGACGTGTGTCCAAATTTGATGGTGCGTGTAATTTAATCGTTTCTTAACGTTTTCGCACAAAAGTAAGGAGTTACGACCTCCACATAATTGTGTACTTGAGCTATTTTCGTGTGGCTGCACCTGCCGATGGGCTTGGCGTCCGACGATGGGACCAGCACTCTACACCTAAAGCTTTCGTCGTTCTCCAAAGAAGATATGTTCTGTGCAAAGGTGCGATAGCGGCGCCCTTACGGCTGGCTTTGCGCTGCGTCACTTTCCGCACTGCAAGTTCGAAACGCCAATCAGCTCGAATGGCGGTGCATTTGAATACACAGCTGTAATGGCAGGCCACCAAAACAAATTTCGATCTTTCGGGAACCATATTACTCCTCTTCTATTTTTAACGAATATTGCGTCACATTATTTTTAGTCCGCCCAAAGTGGTTCCTCATCACACTCATGGCGCTAAGCTCCATGAACAGCCACTGAACCGCCATGTTTTAAATGTACGAGCTTCCACGGAAGCGTCCCTGGCTGGTAATATATTCCCCTTGAATTTTACTACATACCAGTCAGCCCGGTCTGCCGTACAACGTAAACTGCGATGGCTTTGGCGTATTGACCGCGAACACTCAGCTCTAACAATTGCAAGAATATGAGGGGTGAGCTAACTACTAAACAATGGAAAGTTAGTTCCTGGTTGGTAGGATGCGCCATTAGCTTGTATGTTTCAAAGCTTCAGGCACAAAACCCATAACAAAAGAACCAGCCATGGTAGTGACCTTCTTGAAATTATTCTCATGCTGCAATGACAGTTATGTTATGCCACTTGTGTGGCTGTGGGAAGTGAAAGTACGAGAAGAAATGTTTGACTTCATGGCAAGCCGCTAAACAAGTTTTAACTTCTGCTAGTGCTCTCCTGTTTTCATTTTACTGCATTTAGATTGCTCAGTATATTCCAATATATTTCCTAAGCTAGGCTGTCAAGGCCAGTGTTGATTTCGCATTGTGGTGACATTCTGTTTTTGTGGAGCAATATAGAAAAGTTGTTTTGCATTACCAGTGTACCCTGTGGAATAAGATATGAACGGAAATAGTGCACACCGCGAAACCTGCCTTCAGATCGAGGAGTAACGCAAGAACTTTCGTGTACCGCGATTTCGGTCTACAGCTCTGAGGCTTCTTCAAGGACGCCGGATGCTCAAAACAATTTTCAGCCTTCAGCGGTGTAAAACACCACAATTTCACTTTATTGCAAAACGGACGCGACTAACCACACAACTTCACTGCTTGCATGCATTTGGAAGATACGTTTATCAGCATTTTATGAAGCTAAAGTGTGCAGTGCTGCATTCTAAACTGCACTAGCAAATTCTCCCCGGTCACAGCTAGTAATTGTGGAAGGAAGCGCTTGCAATTAGCCCTAGCTTTACAACCAAGCTGCTAACTATGCATTTTGGAGTAGAATAGGTGGTGTGGCTCGAATCACGTGAAATAACTAGTATCATAATGTTCTTAACACCTCCTCAAAGATACACTTGAAGCACATGTCGGATATGTACGATAGCGGAAATATCCCGCTGAATGAAACGCCAGATAACCTGATTAAACAAAAAGGCGTCTAAATGTGCCCTATATACGGATCATGGTTTTCGTCCATAAAATCACTCAATTAAAACAAGCAAGCGGTCCTGCGCGGCTAATCTTGGCCACAGGACAGTCAAAGTTAAGAACTGTTTTACGTGTGCGTAAATGTATATTACGAACGATTACGATAGCCGAACGTAGCAATCTCAAGCGATAAGTAAGTCGGAAGGTGACGGACCTTCGCACAACACTGTTACACGTGGTAGCATATACAAAAACTCGACCTGGGCTTAACTAATGAGAAATGCACTACATCCTATTCTAAAAGTGAGAAAGGCTCAATCTAGCAAGTTTTATTGCGTCACAATGGCGCAAGTACAAAGAAGAAAGCACTGAAATGTGTGACGTGATCCTGCCATACCGCCTTTGACGTTCTGGTGCGAAATTAAAAAATTAGAAATTTAGCTACTTATTTTCTCTTCTATTAAACAACCTGTCCCTGTGAAATGGACGAATACGATGTTTGTGGAGTACTTCATCAGTTGAAGCTAATTTAGTGCATTTCATAGGTGTTCCGTTAAGAAGAAGTGCACATAACATCAGGATTTTATTAGAACACGGCGCAACATAAAGGTCTCACGCATATGACCTGAATCTACAGCACACTAACGGGAACATTTCGCCTTCCACAAACAGATTCTTAGAGTATCTTCTACAAGAATGCGCGTGCTCATGATAAACTTCAGCATTAAATAATGATCCACAAGAGATGTCTCACATCTCCACAAGAGATGTCTGAAGTTGGTCATTATGAAGTTTTACGGTCGAAATGTTCTGTAAATTAATGTGCATTTCATAAAGCTACAAAGGGTAGTTCAGACTGTTTGAGTGTATAGCTTACCAACGTCTCCTTTAAAGCTGTGATGCGCTTACCGAAAATTTTGGCCCATCATTATTCTGCGGCTTTGTACGTTAGGTGGCACGTGTCTACCAATGTACATTGCAAACGAGACTGCTTCAACAAATCCACGAAGTGCAGTTTCCGAAAGTGACATCTTTGTAGAATATTATGACTGAAATAAAGGTCCCAGTGCAACCGAATACACGGCAAATATCAAGTGAAATTAGGGGAAATCGCCCACTGCGTTTTCCAATAGCCAAATTTTGCAGAATGTCTTGATCTGACTTTCTTGAAGTTTGAATAACATCTAGGTGGTTTATTGCACACGTTCGTATTTCTCCGCCTTGTCTGATATATTACAAGCTAAGTCATTGTTATGGAGTCACCCCGCTGATAGCAAAGCCTCCGTCACAGCACACTTTGCTTCTTCCTCAGGTCGTTTTATGGTACAAGGATTTGTTACATACGTTAAGGTACGACGGAAAGTTTCTTACGACCATATACTTGAACGACATTGGGTTTGGACATCTTGGACAGTAAAGTACCACATCCTGTATTTCGCAAGTGGAACTCCCTCTTCTTGCCTGAAAAGTAAGTTGGAACGTTATATTTCAGAATGTTATCCTCAAAACTTACAAAACAATGCACTAACTCAATGTCACTTGATATTGAGATAAAGTATACATCTAAGTTTCAAACCATGGACCCTTTTATTATTTCTAGTTTTTTGTCAGGCAGTCTGCTAAGGTAGGAGCAGCATTGAAAGTTGTTCGGCCAGCGTTTACGTGTTTGGTTTGTGCATAATGGGAAGTGGAAACAACAGATGTCGTGTTCGTATCAAACACGTACAACAGAACAACACTGTGCCATTCTCACGTAGTCCTCATTCAAACAATAATTGCTTCACCTTTGAGTTGAGCTGTCCATAAAAGTGCTCTCCCAATCAGGGCGAATTTCTGTATGCATACGTTATCCCTCTAATGTCCACGCAAGGTTTAACATTAAGGAAAATTGAAACAAATTCTTGACATATATTTCTGCCCATGCAGAGTACATTACTAGAAAAAAAATTTTTTTTCAGTTACGGCTTTATTACTGTACTAATCAAATATCAAATGGTTTGTTACACTGTCTGCGGCTGAAAATTTACTCCAGCACATTAGAAATTCAATTATGGGCTTTTTGCTAGTTTTCCCTAACTTTAATCAGCATATTGAGGCAGCAAACTCGGCGTAGCATATATGATACATTGGCCATAACAGGGCTCATTTGCGGCGCTTCCTGTAACGTCACCGTCACAAATAGTATAGGAAGGACAAGCAAATATCCTGTTTCATCGGTTACGCGTGACAATAAAATATTATGTCATTATTGTGTTTTCCCTATGCTTTATGTGACGTCACAGTTATAAGGTGAAAGAAAAATTTGTCCTCCACCGGACGGAGCCTTTTCCCAATAAAGGAAACCCGTACGAGTTTCTCAAAGAAGAAAAAGCTTCGCAGATATTGAAAAATGAATAACTAGGCGAAATATTATTTATCATACGCTACGCATGCTATCTGATTATTCTGTGGTTGTTGCAATGTCCTGGCACTTTGTGACACATACAGCACAGATACGATAAGAGTATCTAGGCACTCTTTTATGTATCATATAGGCTATGCATGATTTAGGATGTTCCAATATTATGGGCTTTTTCCTACGTCCTGGCTCTTGGTGGGACGTCGCAGAGCACGATAAAACATTTTCAACGAAAACGCCGTGCACAGTATCATTCGGAGGATGTTGGCAGTTCCCCATTTGCCGGTCATCACATTATGTTTCCGAGCCTTGTCGGCACGCTTCTCGATGACTTTCCATCACATTCTGTATGCCAGTTATCTGTCATTCCACCTCATCGAATACAAATTACAGTGATTACAGCGTCAACAACCTCAATACTGATGCTTCAGTCTTAAGCAAATAGAACAAAGTGTACAAAAGTAATTTGGAATTCAGAATCGGCCTCACTTTGGAAGCCTGAGGATCAAATCGAGATTCCTCAAAAAAAAAAATGAACTCGCCAGACGATGATGAACATAGTGTTTTGTGGCGCCAGGACCAAGTATGACCAAAGAGCGCCAGGGAAAACTCGCCAGAGTTCATTGTTCGTACATATCTTTGCATCGTGTGGAATCAGCTTACCTAAAGAACGACTATATAACCTATTTACGCGATGATATCTATGTCTTCATAAAGTATGGAATCAAATTTACCTTCACGTAAATAAGAAATTTTTTTGCAATATTCTAACAACAAATACATTGACACATGCATGAATTAAATGACCAAAGGCAGGTTCATAAATTACTGTATGACTCAAAAAACACAATCTCATGGACGTTATATGTGCATTGCTAAGAAGTAGTGCAGCTTCTCACTCATAAAAAGACGCTAAATTCAACCATATGATGCTGACATATACCCTCACAAAATATTTCTGGCATAAATATGAACTGACGCAAACTGCAGTATATCTTAGGTACGGCTAGAATTTAATGCTCTGATATAGTGTTAAACTTATTGAAATTCGAAAAGATGAGTCACCAACCATAAAATAATATTATTGCTGATCAGCCTAGGACCACTGCATTTATCGTCCGTTGCATGATGCCAGCTAACCTTAGAATACGCAAAATGAGAGCAGATATTTGCTTCCGAGTGCTGCGGGAAGATAGAAAAATTTTACGTGCAGTACCTGGTCTTTGGTTGTCCTGTAATGGTCCTTTTTGCAGATGTAATCGATGCACGGGTTGAAGCATTCTTCACAAAGCTTGTGATCGCATATTAGACTAGCCCATGTTTGCGTATAGAACCCACAGTTTTCACAGAGCGGAAGATTCCTCTTGTCTTTTTGAAAGATTTCGCATGGAATACGTTTTCCTTCTGATATTGCTATCATCATGAAATTCCTGTAAAATACAAAAATTACGCTTTGATTTTGGCATTTACTAAATTGGCGCAAATCGGCTTTCATGAAAGCAAGCAAAATTTTTCGACAGTACTTGTCTCTGAAAGCTTAAGTGATACTTATGACAATATCTTGAACTCAAGCACCATTCAAAAAGCACGGAGTCTTTCGCCTTTTATTCAAGTTAACGGAAGGCAGCTTGCCAGGGCTGAGTGTGGCAGGTGTGCCTTGAATGTCATTGGCCATTCCTGCTTGAAAGAGAAAAGCACGCTTTACGAAAGAGCGAGCATTAGTCTAACATAGCCAGCTTCCCTGTCTTACTTCAAGCAAGAAAGACACAAATGAGGGATCAAGGCTTTATGTGCGGAAGTCCGAAACCTCTTCTAACTCGTTTTGATCACACCACTTCTTTTGATGGTCTGTCGTTCTCTTGTCGGGAAGAAAACTTCATTCGTTGTGGAAGTGACAATCGCAGATGGTTAAATATATAAAAGCATGGCCTATTTCTTCTTCCTCTTTTCTATCATCGCTGGCTTCGTTTCCGATATTTTCCCTCGGTGATGGTTTAGAGCTAACCTGTAGAATGTAGCGTCAGCCAGTCACAGCACCTACAGCGGAGCGGCTTGACGACTCAATGCGGGCACAGTGCTTTTTCTTTTTTTCTTCCAGCGCCCGCTTAGCGAGAGCGCGCCTTTGCACACATAAAACTACTAAAAGTTTCTTGTAGTGGTTTCGCTCCTAAAAAAATTTCGTGCCTAAGAGAGTGTCAATAACACGAAACACACGGTGATTCTATGTAGTTTTCAGACCACTGATGTATGATGTGTTGGCTAGTGTCTGGGCAGTTCTCGTAGATAATGTTACACTAGATACAGTAAATGCAATGCAAGAAAAAAAAAAAGAAATAGCGGACGGTTTGAGAAGTAAAACCTCAGACTTCAGCTCTGCAGGACATGGGTTAGAACCCACTCGGAGTGCTGTGAATTTTTTTAAAATCTATTTAATCAACTGACAAAGCACTTGATATTTCTGTGGCAGACACCAGCATACACCGGGAGTGAGCAATTGTCAAGTACGCTGTAAAAAAACCTGTGCTTTAATTTTCTTTTTACAAAATTTGTGATCTGGCATGGCTTTGTGTGCAAATTTTGTGTTGTCCCGCATAATTTGCTAAATGACACTTTTTGTGAACTATGCTTTACCACGTTCTGACTATCTTTATGTTCTCTTTTAATATTCTGTATCGTTTACTTGATTTTTCCTTTTTAGTCAGCCTATCTTTCATTTAAACTGTTTGACTAAACAAAAAAAAAATAGCGGTTATCACCCATGATCCCATTGGGCCAACTTCTCATGCACATACATTTAACCCTTTACCAACCAGATACAAAACACTTGGCCTAGACCTATTTATTGCTTTGTTTATTCTTCATATTGCCTAAATACGTGCCAAATGAAATATGAAAATGTTTCCCCAACTAAGCGAGATATAATTGACCAACAATAATGCTGACTTGCCGGTTGATGGTCAAAGACGGTTGCCTGGTACATGCATTGACAAAGCCAATGTCTCTTCTTGAGTAGCACCTCTATGGCGAAAAAATAAGAGCTTGCCTAAACAAAGTAGATAATTTCCGCATCGGTGGGAATCTGACCACCACGTGCTCTAAGACAGCGACGAAGCGTCCGGGTTTTGTTACTAAGGCATCTGCTGCTGATCACAGTTGACAATTTTGTGAATATCATTGCTGAGCAGGTAGCTAAATAAAGATAAGCTTAAGAGGCCAGACTAATAGTCGCATTTGTCCTGTTTTTGTTGGCGCTCTTGTTAGGTCAGTAACTCCTGTTAATTCAATGTACAACGTCATACAGCGTTACACAAAACTTCCACCTAAATGTATGTTAAAGTACAACGATCGTGCCGTATAAGTGATTTCTGCCTTCACTTTACCGACACCTCAACATGATTCCTTTCAGAATGAGGGAATTATTGTGGAGGATGGAAATAAAGCTAAATCAAAATCCATTGCATTCCATTTTGACGTTTATCGCAGACCACGTTAGTAAATATCTCACTTTTTAAAAACAAGGTAGCTAGACCCAACACACAAAATTTATTTTCATGCACACCGCCGATTTCTGCGCTTGCAAATTAAAGTTACTGACCATGTTCGTATTTTAACATATATAACAAAAAGGTTATTAAGCGAGTTTCTATTGCACCACAACACACAGTAACAACATAGTGTATACTATTGTGGTACTTTAGCCTTTCTGCTATTACGATATTTCGCTTTGCTCTTTACGTTCACGATCTGCTGATTTCATAGAATATTGAACGTATATATAGCAATGACAAGCATTTGTGTGCCTGCAGGACGCATTTTAAATAACCCATAGAGCGGCCGCCATTAAATGCTTCAATAGTTTCGGAACCTACGCAATCCGTAAGAGAGGCAACAGGACTAATTACCAAACACAGCGGTAAACAAATTTAGCGAAGTTTTTTGTCGCTGAAACATACCAGACGATTTGGTTAAGCGGTGCATGTAAAATGAACTCGTGCTATTTCATAATCCGTGCCAGCTATGCCCTCATAATAAACACAACTTTTGTCAACGAAAGACATTTTAGATCATGGAACGAACCTTTCGGTGCTTTCAGCCATCTTGCTGCAAGCTGAGTGAGCAACTGCGCCGATAACGGAAGGTACGATAGCGCGGGGTGTGACGCTTGGCGCCGTGCGCAATATCACCATATCGCGAGCAGCGTTCTTTCGTTTTGTTTTCTGAAGCCCGGCTTCCATTGTCGCGACAAACGGTGACTCAAAACTGAAGACCATAGCCGTTGTTCGAGTTCAACCGGCGCTTCTTGGTGCTGTAAAGAGTTTTCTTTCTTTTTTTTTCAGAAAGCGATTATGCTCACTTTTAATGAAGCGACAGCGGAAACTCAGTGATAGTTGGCGAAATATATCAAAATATTCTTATGTCAGAAAGCTCGAACTTGCTGGCAGAGTGTGCGAAAAACCATCATCGACATCATCTTAATGTAAGCGAATGGCACGGTACTCAAAATACCAGTCACTTCACTACCTTCCTTATACCGCAGCTTGGAGGCAGCGGGGGTAAGTTAATGATGCTGAACCAAAGGAATGTCAGAAATGCCACATAGTGCTAAATCGTTCTGCGCATTATTTATTCTTATTTATTTTGTCAGTTACTGCCGGCTGCCCATTAGAAGGCAAGGCAGGAGTGGGTGCAAGTCGAAGGTAGAGGAAAAGCAAGTATACACTACTAGGCGATAGCATGAAATTACAAAATGAATACTGTCCATGACACAGAGCACATACAGCTCGCAGAAATTAAGCGCCACTTGAGAATTAACCAGTGAGGATCGTGAAGAGTTCTCCCAGAACAAGTAGGAACAATGCGGTCAATCTGTTTTTAGGGAATATATTTCTTCTTGCTTTCCATTTTTTTTCATTCTTTCTTGTATCAGCCCGTAAATACTTACTTTCCCCTACATGATAATGTGCGGCCTCCGCGGTATTGTCGGCGCTAAGAGAAAAATCTCGGAGGCAATGTAAGGTGACCTTATAACTGGCGCCGTGGTGACGTTGCGTGCATGAGCATTGACTCCCGTATTCTTACATTGCTTGCTCAGTCGGTCCGCAGTGCATGGGGGCCAGCTGTCGACTTAGGCGGTACCACGTTCCCAGAACCTCTATATAATCGTTTTTCTTAGAGCATGGACAACTTTCGCCGGGCGCTTACTGCCACTCGGTGTCCGCTTTCTTGCTTCCACATGAGGTTCGTTGATAGTACGTTGCTGTGAACCTAACATTCTTCCATGAACTGACTAATAGCTCGCGAAATCCGTATTTCTGTTTTGTTAAGGGCGCAGATACGTGGGAGATACGCCATATTATCCTGACCCTTTTGCACAAGTTTGAGTGGCGTAAAAAAATTGTGGGGACTGTGCCGATGTAGTAGGGAGAAAGACACGCTGAGTTCCGTTTGTCCCTAGCCGAGTACACCAGACCAAGCTCTCCCTCCGGTCGATAATATTTCAAGCATATCGGAAACATATATTCGAATGGTGCGTTTGTTAAAAGCTCAGAAGATTTTATCACGGAATTTCAGAAAATATTATGGAACACTGTTCAACTCTAGTAACGCGAGAAATTTTGATCTTTTGAAACATTTCGCCTCCATAGTGCATTGTCTGTCAGAGGACGATTCTTTACTTTTAGTGGACCATTTGCCCAGCAAGAAATCTAACTTGTCATTCATCAGTTACGACTTTCTAAAACACCGGACCCTGATAGCATATCAGGAGAATTTTATAAAGCCTTTAAATCGGTATTGCGCACTCTCTTAAAAATCTTCCCACTAGTATGTATGAAGACTGCCTAGCACGATCGTTGGCCAAAACGTGTTATCTTGATCCCTATAAGTAGAGAAAAAGAAAAGTTACGATCTGTAGAAGGCTATAGGTTCATTACACTGCGAATTGTAGACTACAAAATTTATAGGAAGGTCTTGTCTGATCGACTCCTGTGTGCAATGTCGTTACTTATTGGAGCTCTCCAGACGCGTGGATTGAAAGACCCTTTCACACAAACCAAATTAAACCAAATCCGGACACCTATTCAGCATTGCTTATCCCCCTGTAAGCCCTTTGCACTGCTTCATGTAGATTTAGCAAAATCATTTATTAACGTGAACCGCAAATCGCTTTTCGAGCTTTTCGAATACGTTATTCTGGGATCCATTGTTTACAAAAGTGGTCGCGTGGGCTAAACTATCTGTTCTACCGGTATCATTGTTAAGGGTAATGTTTAGAGGCAGCGTGTATTATTTCCGTTATTACCACTTATATTTACACTTTATTGATAGTCATTGTATATAACGATTGTAAAATGCTCTAACATTCATGAATTAACTATTCTGGGCATCGAACACAAACTTTGGCCTACGCAGGTGATCTTGCCTTTTTCTGCTCAGACAAACCAACCATTTACAACGTTCTATCGCTGACATAAAAAGCTGTGTGGCTTCTGGTGCCCAGATAAATTGGTCAAAACACTCAGGTCCTTGATTTTGCTTATTCTGAGGTACGGAATTATCTAGCGTACGAATTCAATGTCTTCGTGTTCCTTTTGATGCATACAAGTTTAGTGCACGTTTCTGGCGAGAACGTGTACGCGTACTGTAACGCCATGCGGATACTCCTCAACGCCTCTCTGTATTTGGTTGTGCAGTGGCTGATAACTGGGTCCTAGCTACCAAAATATGTTACGTACTGCAGATTATTTATTGTGACAAGATTTGTATTCAACCTTTTCACAGAATATTCGCTACTTTTGTGTGGTCTTGTAGATATGACACGTCATAGATTGTAGACATTGTCAATTTGAGCACCACAATTCCTATAAGGTTCAAAAGTGACGCCTAGATTTTTAAAAGAGTTCATTTTACCTCAAATTTGTATTATCCAGACTTGCTCGAAAATTGTAGTAATCTGCTACTTAGTTCTTAGAATGCCAGATGTCGTACTTTGTTTTCTTTTTATTCGTAGTAAGCTGATTACAGGTAAACGATCTCTGAAAATCAGTAAACTCATCATTTAAAGCTGCTTCGAGTTCATCCAGTGAGTCGCCTTTAAGAATTGACGCTGTATCATGAGAAGACATCAGAGCCTCAGAATATTTCAAAAGAGATAGGAAATCATTGCCCGTCGACTAAGAACGAACGGAGTAAAGCGCATCTTCCTATACGTTGTGCCTAGGCAAACGCAGATTTCGCTAAGCAAACGTCCGCAGACTTCACTTTCGCAACTCGCGCAAGTGCACAAGCTTGGGGCGAAAGTGGCGCATCTTTCGAATGTGTGCGCTCTTCACTCTTAAAAAAATCTTGCAGCCTTTGAGGCTTATCTTGTCCCACAACAATAATCGTAATCTGTTTTGCGGAGATTTCTTTTTCTTACCCCTGCGCGTCCGCTACTTCCAGGACATCAAAGACATGCGCGTCATCAGCGTGACATAAGCATTCTTTGATAGGAACGTAGCGAGTGCATTGTTTTTAACAAAGGAAACGCAAGCAAGGCAGATGACAATTGTTGTCGTGGCACAAGATAATTCCCAAAAGGGTGGGATTTTTTAGAGAGTGAATTGACAAAACAGGAACTCACTCGAAAAAATCACCTGATAAGTGAACCCCGGTTCCGTCCTCACTGGGCAAGTACCCCACAAATGCAGAAGACAATGGCATGAAAATGCCGCAATGTGGGGTATTCCGATTAGCATCTTAGAGAACCAGGTGATGTTCAAGACGTCTGGCTACCAGCGTTCTGTCAGTCACAATGGTTGAGCCTACTAAAACACATAGTATATTGATGGTTACTTGCCTCTACTAGTGGACACGAAATCTTTTTTATTTTATTTATACAATACTGCGGACAAGAAGTCCAAGCAGGGTTATTATTATTATTACAGCATAAGACATTTCGCTCCATTCTGCGAATAGCGAGACTTTAACGTACGGGTGAGCAGATCAAGTTCGAAAAAAGACTGCGAAGTCCCTGCTAACTGCAAGTATGTTCCAATCGTAGGCTCACGTTTTCTTATCTTGCTTGCTTTACTATATGTGAACGAAGGTTATTGAAAGATGTAGGACGAGTCAATCAAAATATCTTATGCAGTGTTAGGACAAGCTTAGCTGAACAAGCATAACGATACTTTAGGTCTAGGCACGTTACAGAAAAACCTTCCGCAAGCGATATTCACGGGATGGCGCTGCGCCCTTAGGGAAACTCGCATAGACAGTGGCGCTGGATAATCTTCAAGGTAATATTGCAGGAAACTGTAAGCTTTCAGTGCTTTCCCCCAGCATCGTCGCTGTTAGGACTAAAACCTTGGAAAGAAGCCTAATAAGCGTCCTCATAAAGTTTCTACGGGCCTACTGTTCTATGCCCAACTTTATCCTTACCCTTTGCTGTGGTGTTTTGACTTGGTAGGTAATAAAAACGAACGTCTGGGTATAGGAGCATGGCAAGAGAAAAAAAGAAAAAGAAGAATGCATTTATGCGCCCTTTTCTATCCGTAGCTGTTGCGACCTGTGGGGGTAGCAGTCTTTGTTAGGTGTATAAAGCACCCTTTGCTTCAGTCCTTTTTGTTTGCTTGCGAATGAAAAAAGAAAAAAGATACTAATAGTAGCAGTAGTAGTACACCTACTACCATTACTGCTTATATTACTACTACTTATACTACTAATAACTACTACAATAACAATAAAGAACACGACCTGCCTACGCCTGTCAATATTTTGTTAACTGTTTCTTCTAGCCTCAATTAGGCACAATTACATTTAAAAAGCTGAAAGGTAAATGAAACAAACAAATAAGCCAGAAGATACTGCAATTACTGTCCATCCCTGACACGGCGTGGCCACGACCTGTTATGGCGATATAAAGTGTGATCAAGATGGTACGTCACCTGCCAGTAACTATATATAAAATAGAAAGAGATGGCCCTCAGTTACATACACATGGGTAAATACGCAAAGGCATTTGGATTTTGGGCACCTAAATGCAAATGTAGCGTTACCTTACTAATATCATTCACGAGTACGTCTGTGGATAATTCAATTGCAGAATCGTTTCTCAATTTTGAAAATCTTTCGACAACGAACAATTTCACACCTTTCAATCTTTAAACAAAGGACCTACCTGTGTCATATTTTCATTTATTTACTTTTTTGCTTTTTCGAGTCCATTTCGCTTTTACGCTTGGTTGACACAAAATTATTCAAAGAATAGGATGTTCAAAATTTTAGCATTATTCCCACAACATCAAACACATATTCATCAAACAAAACCACTATTGGTTTTTGGAAAGTCGCTGAATGATCTTCCGAAGAGGTTTTTCGATCTCCTCAAGCCGTTCTTCTAGCATCTGAAAAAAAAAACATCTCGTTACATGATCATTCGAAACACCTTTATTCAATAGGCATCAAGTGATTTCACCAATAGCTCCTTTAACATCATTCTGGATTACTGGACTCCTAATTAACTCAACGACAGGTATGAAACCACTTAATACTGGCCTACGTGTTTAGTACGGGCTCGTGCAGGGTGAGAAAAAAAAATAAGGTCCCGTTGTCCATATCTCAATTGATCATTTGCCACACCTATGCACGACATAATAATTCAAAACGTTTATTTTATGCTTTTACGCAGAGTATCTTGAGGTCATACACTGGGGGTACATACACAGAAAAGAACACATCAATGCAGCTCATGCAGCGATCACCTGGAATGCAAAAAGATGCAATAGTACATATATAGGTAGCAACAAATATCAATGCGGAGCAATGTTACGAGCAGTGCTGCCCCTTTTTCGGTTCCTCTAAGACGTTAAGGCGAGAGCCTGCTGCACACTTGCTAATCCATGAAGTCATACGATCTAAGGGGTCAGACTTCCTGAAAGACGTAACGAGCTGCAGTGAGAAGTGCACGTGTTGCGAGCCGTTGTCTGCAAGCTTCGGCCTCCTCTCTACGGTGCCGTCTCGCATCGTCGCGTTGCTGCTTTAGATTTTCTGTCATTGTTAATTTCATTTTTTTAAGCACACACAGAATGTTCGCATGGTGCTCAAGCATTCTCGTACTCTTGTTCTTTTATCTTTCCTTTGTGCTAAGGCGCCCAATACATTAGCATGGGCGTGTCAACCTAACGATCATTCACTTAATTCGGTTCTTGCCTCCTTACAGAACCTAAAACTTTAAATTCAGTTTAATTTTAGAAAAACTTCTCAAATAAGGCTGGGAAGCCTAATTAATTTACCTTTATATCTTGGCGAAATTTATATACTGCGCTATTTATTTTAACAACAGATTTTTTAATGGCCTGTCGCATTTAGCACAAATCTACTATTGGCCTGGAATACTCGAGGAGTTAAAACTTACGTACACTTGAAATCATTGCACGTATTTCACTAATTACCACTTATTCATAATGAAATTGTCATATAATTTCTTTAAGACATATACTGATGAATACGAATTGATGCTAGTCATTTCGCAAGGCACATCTACATGCAACGAATTTTGAACGTAGCACGCGTTTTGGGATCAGCGCCGTCACACTTACCTTAAAAATGCACTGCAAAATTTACCATTTTTAAGAAAATGCCTTTTTCTGCGTTGAAATTCAAGAATTCCCAGAACACCCTTGTATTTCTTCGCAAACTTTGCGAATGCATATCACAAAACTGGTATAATCCTCAGAACTCGTTAAAATTCGATACTACCTTAAAAGTGACCGGTTACAATTCGTACATCGATTGGAACATGTGGCGTGTAATAACTATATTAAAATCAATTACCAAATTTTTATTACCCGAATATTTACTTTAGTTCTTGTGCAATTTGTGCTGCCTCGAACTGTACTCTAACTCAAGAAGTAGAATTGTGCTACACGTCATAGGCGATATTTTAAAATCCGTTGGCAACAATGTATAATACCGGGTATATTGAAATCAGCCTGTAAGGAATTATTCGAATATAAAATTTTCTGCGTAAAGTATTCTTTCTCCATGCAGCTCTTCGAACTGTTCGGTAGCAACGCTATGCCGTCCATATATATTGGATGCTAGCTTTGTATTCTTCCTTTGGGAAATATCTCCGAGAATGTCTTAACTCAGCCACATGTTAAGCAAAATTTTAATAAGAGACCAGGTAACCGGGGCCTTGGGATAAGAACCCCAGGTTCGTGAACAAGATGCATCTCAACTCACTTGTATTTTAGCCTTAAGTCCTCGGATTTCATCGTCTAGTATCTCGTCTTCGCTCCTGTCATCCTCTTCTTCCTTAACTCTAAACCATGAAAAATAAGAGGAGAGCTTTCAACTTTGCATTTTTTTCACTGTGATCTATATTTGCAGTAGCAACGTTGAAAAAGAAAACATAGAGTGTTGTCTCACAACCACATTAAAATGTCAACACAAATGATGAAAAAGGTCATTCAATCAGAAAGAGTGTAAGTTTTGCACTGTGTACGTTATATCTATGAGCGGATATTCAGAGATGCTTAGGATTGCATGGTGACAGCCACTACGAAATAGTAGGCTTCTTCTCAGAGGTATTCACCCTAGTTTCACCATTGAATGTGCTACATTCACCAACTATTTTCAACTTTAATCTCGAACAGCTTCTTTGATTGCATCATTATACATCGTGGTGACTTCATTCCCACCAAAATCTCATGACAGGTTCTAGGCCAGTCGTTTGAAACGTTGGTCAGACTCAAAGGCTCAGGCCCGCTGACCTGTGCTTTGAATCTACGTCCCGCTGCCTGCTTAGTTAACCAGTTCAGAGACACAAAAGTTTGTTTCTTTAGGGATTATGAACTAAAGGTGTTAGTGTTTGAAGAAACCTATCGTTTGGTCTCACTTCCTTGGTAAAACGATTGCTGCTAATAATAGTGTGGACCCTAACACACCCTCATATTAGAACTATTCTAAAAATTCTGCTTTTGATAAATATCATGTTAATAAAATAATTGTAAACAACATTTTTAGCAGCGCAATTGTACTCAACAGCAAAGAGAACATTAAGAAAGGCCAACAGCTGGTAGGCGTTTCTAGAATTCGCTTCCTGTCCCACAGTTTAATACAGCTCTTCCTCCGCTGTTCAAATAAATGAACTCAAGTAGCGGAAATTATTAATGCGCCAAATAATCTAATGTGCTGCGTGTAAGCGTGCCAACTTACCTGAGCTTTGCTGCGCCTTCATCGCAGTGTTCTGTGACGTATAGCCCGTTGTAGTGTGGCGCGAAATCTTTCTCGGGCACTGCTATCTTGTAGTTTTCGCATTCCCTGTCACGGATTTGGCTGATTTTCTCGTGCTCCTGTTAAAACAAGAAAAAAAGCCACTTTTATTAACCTCACTATACCATATGCACAGCACGGACTCTAACCTTTTGCAGGAAATGTGCGGCATAATCTTCAGCTTGAAACGCTCTGCTTATAGCTTGCAACAGTTTGAAGAATTGAGTACTCAAAACGTGAAGCCGGATGTATTACTGTTTTTTTACTACAAATAGCATTATTAGCGTACCTCATCCATTTCGAGCCTGCCTGCCTGCCTGCCTGCCTGCCTGCCTGCCTGCCTGCCTGCCTGCCTGCCTGCCTGCCTGCCTGCCTGCCTGCCTGCCCGCCCACCCGCCCGCCCGCTTGCCCGCCCGCCCGCCCGCCCGTCCGTCCGTCCGTCCGTCCGTCTGTCTGTCTGTCTGTCTATGTGCCCGCCCGCCCGCCCGCTTGCCCGTCCGTCCGTCCGTGTGCCCGCCCACCCGCCCGCCCGTCCGTCCGTCCGTCTGTCTGTCTGTCTGTCTGTCTGTCTGTCCGTCCGTCCTCTAGCGCTGTCTCCGTAGCACAAGTCGTATACTTGCTTGCGCCACGAGGTATGTGCACGTGGTCGCGATGGTGTGGGGGTTGTTCCATCACCGTCATGCGAGCTTGGGGATCTTGCTCTCGGTATGCCGTCGCCGTCAACATTGACCTGGACTGAGTGGCACAATTTGACTTGATGCTTGGGCCACTAGTCATGAGCTCGTGGTCGCGATGCCATCCTGGCCGTTGCGTCGTCGTAATTCGAGCTTTTTCATCCAATTCCCGTCGCACGATCGTCGTCACGCATCGTCGCCACACAGTTGGTCATGCCGTCACTGTCGCGCTGTCATTTCATCATTCACACCACTTTAGTGAGGTCATCTCATTGTCGTCTTGTCGTCGTCTTCGTACCGCCTTCGCCATTCCATCAAAGTTATTTTTTTTTCGTCCTTCTATTGTAATCATACTGTCGTGATTCATTCGTGATTATACCGCCCCCGTGTTGTTTACCCGAGACGGTCCCTATCATGCATCCTATGTGAGACCGTCCTCATCATGCCATTGTCTAACCAACTTCATCATCCGTCTATCGTCACGTCGTCATCGCCAGGCCATCGTTGTCATACAGCTTTTACGATACAGTCATCGTGACCACATTGTCATTACACCCTCATCTTCATACCATTGTCCTCATACCATGGTAACACCATCGTTGTCATTGCGTCGTCGTCATGTACTTGGGCACACCACCGTTTTCATGCAGTCGCCGTCGTAAATCACCGTTATTGTAACTTTGGCATCCGATTCTCGTCATCCTGTCGACGTCAGCCATAGTCGTCACACAATTTTTGTCATACCACTGATATCGTGTCGTCATCGTCACGCTGCCACGTCATTTCATTATCGTCATCACTTCACTAACGCCATCGCATCGTCTCATTCCGTCGTCGTCATACCCCCTTCGTCGATAGGTCGGACGTCTCTCCTTTCTCGTCATTCTATCGTAATCATGCTATCGTCCTTCAATCGCGATTATGCCACCACTGTCATGCAATCACTGTCATTGTGTCGTTGTCAGACAGACGCTATCATGAGTGCGTTTAAAGTCTTCGTCTTCGTCTTAAAGTTTTCGTTTAAAGTCTTCGACGATGGCCACCGAGGGCTGGCCATCGTCGTCATTCCAGCTACTTCATCCGGTTGCCATCCTACCGAAATTTCTTCAGGTAAATCTTTAACTAATTGTTTTACAGTACATTAATTTTAAAGTTTTAGTGAGTCAGCTTGCAAGGCCTGTCAAGTTGAAGCAAAGTCTCGGGAAGGAAGGAAGCAAAAACTTTATCGCTCTATTTACAGCTTTCAGCGGCTAACAGAGGTCTTCATGTTTTGCTGAAGTCTCCGTCGTCTTGAGTGGTTGGCGCCCCTATTCGAGAGCACCGATCAGCCTGGCCACTTTGAGAGCGTGTTGCACCAATCCTTTTTGGACTGTGAGCATGCCGCTGGTGAGCTGGCCCTCCCCCTGTTCTACACTGGGTTTTTTTATTTGTGGAAAGAGAAGTTATTTCTGCACTCCCATGTGATGTGATATAGTGTTGGGATGGGCATGTGTCCCTGTATTGACTGGGAAACATTTTGCGTAGGATGTGTAGATTGGAGAATGCTCCTGTCTGCAGCCTTCGCCCGCCGACTGCTTCGTGTTGTGTTAAAGATGGGTGGGGTGGTGGATATATTATCCTTTTGCCTCTGTGATGGTTTAGCATTCCCGCCTACGTTGGTTCCACCGTCATAGTGGTATCCGGGTCCATTGAATGTCCCACTCGGTATGTAAGCTCGCGAGCTAGACTGTTGGCCCTCTGGTTAACCTCTATTCTGGTGTGATCCGGCACCCAGAAAATCGTATGCAGTATCTTTTCGTTTGGAAGCCCTGCCTCGAGGAGGATTCGCAGCGCCCCTTTGTTGGTTCGACCTGCCGTGTAATTGCTGCATGCTTCTTTGGAGTCTGTGAGTATTATCAAGGATCTGTTTCTACGGTAACCCTCCGCCGCTGCTAGAGCCACAGCTGCTTCTTCCCCCTCTATTACCATGCAGCTCTTTAGGGTTGCGCTGCTTATCAGCTCTCCCATGTGATCCATAGTCACGGCCGCAACTCTATGTTATTTGGTGTTGTGGTCTCACGGGTATAGGGCTGCATCCGTGTATACCACATTGTTTTTAGTGGCCAGGTGTTTTTCTACGTATTCTGCTCGCGCCTGTCTTCTGGCCGCATGCAGATGCGGGTCCATATGCCTCGGTAGGGGGCTAGCTTTCAGTGTCTGGCGAAGAGAGTCTGGTATGTCAGCCATCCTATCTTTCGTTGCTTCTGTGTTTTTATAGACTAATCTTTTAAGGAGCGCCCTGCCGGTGGTCGACTGTTGAAGCCTGTACAGCTGCGCACCCAGTTGTGCCTCCTTGAGCTCCTCAAATGTGTTGTGAATACCAAGCTTGAGTAGCTTGTCGTTCGACGTGTTTCTGGGCAGATGCAACGCCTTCTTGTATGCTTTCCTGATGAGAGCCTCGGCTTGTTCTCTCTCTTGCTCGGGATGGCACCGATATTGAGATATCAACCATCAAATTTACAGTAGTGGCATTTCGTCTTTCTCATTGACCTTTTTAACAATAGGCTGATTTATTCAGCGAAGCGCGAAAACAGCGAGAACTATAATGTGTTTTCTCACGCACCTTGCCAATGGGCACATTGAAACTGGTGTCTTCCTGAGAATTCGTTCGAAGCGGATAGACATTACGAGCTCACTACTCATAATTCATCAGTTGCAATATTTGCAGCAATGTAATTAGTTTAAATTTTAATTAGTTAAATTTTGTAGTTATTAAATTATGCATTTCACGTCTTTTGTGCAAGCGCAGTAGACCTCTCCGAGAAACCCACGTCAGGGATAAAAAAAGCTCTATCTGCCCAAGGTCATATACTAGAATCGTCTATGAACAAGTAAACGCCCAAATTACATTGAGGGAGCGTTTAATACCATACCTTTCTGTCGCTTTGCTTCAAGTGCGGCTCGCTACAAAGAGACCGCAAAGTCTTGCGGCCCAGTGTGTTCCCAGGATCTTCCTGCGGTGAGTCAAGGTAGTCGTCTTCGGTAAACTGCAAGGAGGGCGGGCGCGTTACGACACTTATTCTTACCATTAAACTGCAAATAAAATATTATCAACTGACACACATTACTTCTTAAAACAATGTTACTAGTAACCATATTATTATTCAAGGGGAATAAATAAGTACAGTAACGAATATAGGCAGCAACACAGAGAGCGTGTTCTGTAATTTCATTTTGAACATTAAACCTTCGAGAAATACATTAAACTTACAATGAGCATATGACTAAACAAAAATGCTATACAAGCATTATATACAATAAATATATAAGCATAAATTTGCAACCCACCGCAGTGCCTTAGCGGCTTAGCGGCAGTGTTGCGCTGCTAGACACGAGGTCGTGGGATCAAATCTCAAGTAAAGCTCTTGCTTGGGCTAGTTCATGATCAAATCTCGGACATTTTTTTTTTTCATTTCGATCGGGGTGAAATGCAAAAAACAACTCCCATGCCACGTGCATTGCGGGTGCGGTAAAGAACCACCTGGTGGTCAAAATTATTCTGGAGTCCCGCACTAAGGCGTAACTCATAATTGAGTCGTGGATATGGCACGCAAAAGCCCCAAAATGAATTCTATTCAAAACTCTATTTGCAAATTATAGTCTTGGTTAGTGCCGGCTTGTTTCATTGATCTTTTCTCCAGGTGCAAATAATTGATAACGTATCATACTTCCATCTTGGTGCTGGACATACCAGTATTGAAGGCGGCTGGTCAGTCGCAAAGAGCACTTATGAAACAAAGGCGTTGTAGTACGGTCCCTTATCTTTCTGTTAATTTTGCTTAAAGCAGTTTGGTTTTCAAGCTTTGTAGTGGAGGCCACTACAATCGAGCGCTTTGAAGCCTCCTGCCGTGCATTTTGTTCCTTTGTTAATTAACCCAAGAATAATGAAAAAGAGTAATTTTGATTCTGACTCTGCATTATGTACATAAAAGGAATGAAGTACTGTAACAATTCTTTACAGGTAGTAACGCAACCACTGATAAAACAGGGCACGTGAACGCGCCCAATAATTGTTCGCATACTTTCACTTAAGCGTTTAGGACAACTTTAGAAGCGTGCATAAAATAATTATTTTTCTGGAGATTACACAAGCTTAGTCGGCATTCAGTAAACGATACGTTGTGCCTGATACTTTCCCAAAAACGCATTTGTCTCTATAATACGCTTTCTTAATATGTTGTCTATCAAAAAAGTAATTTTTCTATCGTGTTTCAAGTTATTAGATGTATGGCTTTACGTTTACGGTAAAGCTCTCTAAGCCTTTTGTTGTTAAAGTAAAATTCTTGGCACTCATCAATATTAGTGCGCGTTTATCTTGAGCTCGCCCTGTCACTGTAAAGATAAACATTTTATATTTAGGGCCTGAGCCAGTATTCGGCCCTGTGTGTAGCCTTTCAGCTAGAAGTGTTGTAAAATTATTTCTCGTAAACATTTTTGCGGGACGAAATGCGAAGTTGGCAAAAAAGTTGTGCCATTTATGTACAGCAGACGTGTTACATTTTAGGAGTGAATAAATATTTTATTATCCGGTTTTATCTTATTGAAGAAAGGTTTCGGAATGCTTCCGCGGCCTCTGGGGAGCTGTTAACTCTCAAAAAATTTATCACACAACTTTGCTCGCTTAATGTATTACCTCTCGCCTAACGTCGGACATGCACGTATTTTTTTCTAGCAGCCCCAGCGATCATATGAATTTATAGGACAAGGAGAGCTGCTAGAAGAGGGTATTGTTCGAAACCTACAAATAAGTCGTTTTCCAACTTTATCTCGCTCGCTAGCTCAGGCTCGAAACATTTGTAAAATGTGCATGCCTGAAGATGCACATGCATGCCTACTAGAGCAACAACGAATGTGTCATCTTTGTGAGAAAAAGTGAAACTCATATTTGCTGAGCCAAGGAAAGAGCCACGACACCGATTATACAGCTTCTTGTGCGTCAATGGGAATATCATTGCTGCGTTTCGAGTAATTTGTCAGCGTCCGTACCATTTTAGTGTTACTGGCACTTTGAGGAGGTTCCGCTGCTTCCGGCCTCAGCGATTCCAGGCCTCTACCACCCAAACTGTGGAGGCTCTTATCATAATGATCCTTGCTGTCGCAGAATTTTCTTTCGTTCTTCGTTCATCGAAACAAGAAAAAAATAGGCAAAAGAAGAGATTAGTAAACTTCTCAGTAAATATAGAAAACAAGCATAAAAAACAATGTAGATGTACATCGGCAAAAAAAAAAGGATATTAATCGCTGGTCTCGTGAATATTCAGGCATGAACAGATCACTTGCAATCCACACATTCATACGAGTTCGTAATTCATAAGGCAAATAATACCGTTTTTAACATATAGTGGTTTATCCTATCTATGAAAGAATACAGGCCAATGTACAGATAATCACTTTTACCAAAGGTAAAGTGATTATCCATATTTCTTTTCTTTTTTTTTCTATAGTCCTTCTTCTTCCATATTAACTAGACATACTAGCACCAGTTGTTTTTTTATTCTTTGTTTATAAATGATCAGATAAGACCACGTCATAAAAAAATTACCTTTTTATTGTGCGTTTTGACCACTTGTACAGCGTGTGTAAATAAACAGTCTTGCTTGCATATGCAAGTGGAAGCGACAGCGCGAACCCATCACGCAGGCAGGTTCGCATAATTTATATTTAATTTATGTTCGTTGTTTGTGCACTGACACCACATCTTCACCAATTCAAAATACTTTATTCGGTCCCATCTTCTCAATCAAGGGCTTGTATCGCTGGGGAGAAATCTACACGCCAGCTACCATAAAATTTACGTTTATTGTCCTCACAAAAGCTTACCTATAGGCAGCCTTCCCGAACGATAATGTTTATAAAGAAAGAAGTTATTTTTTTTATTCAGCGGGATTTCTTTGGCAGATGGCCTTAAGCATTGCAAATCACGTGCCCTTTACAATCAAGACATTTATTGAAGTTATATCACTTCTTTAGTTCCCCTGTAAACACGATGTGCGCAAAGCTAGAGAGGCTAGTTCTTATATAACCTTTATTTGTCTAATAGATATTGGCTACTCTTGAACGTAAGCAAGCCTTTCGTTTGATTCATTTTCTCTTCTTTGTCTCCTAGTTTCACACACTCAAAATTAAGCCCTCTCAGTCCCCAATTTCATCTCGTGCACCATAGAGTATGTCTTATATATAACTTACCCGAGGCGCCGAATTCGGTGTCGTACTGGAGTTTCGAACAGAAAATTTTGAGTGGCAATTTTCAATGTGTGTCTGGAAATTAAATTATATTGGCTTCAAATTCAAGCTTCAGAAGATTTAGCTGAGGCAGTGTTGAGTTTATAGTAGCAAAGACATTTTTTCGCAACAATCACTGTGGGAAGTCGATGACGGTTATTGCGTTTAAAGGAACATAAAATTTAGCAGCTGCAGGCAATAAATTCCTCAAGCATAGGCTACATATTCTCTAAGAAAAAATGTTCAACTTGCAAAATTTCATAAACCTCAATTGTCAAGTATACAGATCTATATATTAGCAAGAATCATAGCATCAGAATTTTGCAAACGTCGTAATATTACATCTAGAGATAAGAAAATTGATGTTATACACACCGTCTTAAATTTAGCACAAATTTGACGTAGAGTTATTACAAAGCCCTCGTAAGCATTACAACAGATGTAGGCAAGTTGTCAACTAATATAGGTAATTTGTTCGCTTTACAAGTTCTAACATATACTGGACAAACATGAATGAAACAAAAACATGAATACAGGACAAACTAATGAATTCGTAAACTTTCTGCTTCAATTTTGTTTGCACCTTTCTGAATTTCGAAAAATGTAATATATCTCAGGCCCTATATCAGTATTCTGCTTGTTAGAGTCGATACAACAAATTTTGTTCAAGTGATTCCAGAGAATTGCTGTATTTCACATGTATTTCAATAGGAAAATCAGAGTTAACCCTGAGCTAAAGTTCTCCCTTAACCACAAAGATGATATTGAAGCAGGGACTCAAAATAACAGTTCCGAGTTTGGTCGCACAGAAAGGCCGCTTCTTTTCTCCCCCACTACCTGCCGTCGTTGCTTAGTGACTGTGGTGTTGGGCTGATGAGCGCGTCTTCTCTTCGTCTTCACTTCGCTCTCGTTAATCTTTTCTATGACTAAATTGCCCGCCATGTTTCTTATCTACGAACAAAACTAGGGTTCTATAACGTAAATTTATTTCATTCTTATTTTATTCCAATCTCATGACTTCAAACTTAAGCAGCCGCCGACGCATGGGTGCTGTACCGTTATGTTGTTTTAATAGCCCAATCAAATGCTCTCATCGCTCTGAGGAGGGGAGCTCTGTTTGATTCTAAAGCCAATACCTCTGACTACCGTGACAGATTTTTCCTTAACAAATTGGCCGATGAGAGGTCAGGTGGACGCAGCAAAGTAGGGGGTATCGGTATAGCCAAACTAGAGCAGTGAAAGTAGATAATCGGTGGAGGGGAGTGGTGCCCGCGTCTCCAATTGGCCCGCTTGTCCTTGCTGAGCCTACCGTGGCTCATCGATGATTGTGGCGGCGTGAAACCAGGCGTTACAAATGTCGTCCGAACGGAGGCTCAGTGAAGAAGATTTGGCAAAGCGGTCTTGCATACGTGGTTGAAATGGATCGACAACGTTTTACTGCCGCGCAGAATGTTAATCATATGCGTACGCCTTTCTATGCCTACCCATCGACGAAAACCGCCCGTCTGTCCGTCGACCAGGTCAGACGATCACTTTCAAGATATGGCCCGCAGCAGCGAGCTAATTGACCTTCATGCTGCTTCTGACTTCAGCGCGAACTGAGCGGGGAAAATACAGCGCGCACGAAGCTATCAGCCATCGGCACAGTCTGTCGCCATCGCAGATAGCTTTCAACATAGGGCCCGTAGGGTCACGCCATACGCAGCCACCTCCCCAGGAAGGTGCGTCACGGTTGATAATGGTTCGACGCGGAAGGAATAAGGCATTCAAGAACCATAATCGCTTATAACAATCGGAATGTCACCAGCGCACAATTCACTTTGCGCCAGCGTACACAGTAGTTCGTGTCCCCGCAGCGCTGTCATTTTTTCTGGGCGCATCAATTTTTCGTAACATTGAAAATGACGCTGGGCTGCTTGGAGATGAGCAAGTGGCACAATGCTTACGCATACTTAGACAACTCCCAGAGGAGTTTCTGCAATAATTTTTTTCTACACATGCAACGATAGCAATCTCCGCTGGAAACTGCGAAAAGCCTGCGCCAGAGTGATCGGTGGTGAGCCACTTTTTTTCAGGAGTGCGCCCTCCCCGTCTGGGTTTCCAGCTATTCTAAACAAAGTTCAGATTCATCGGTATAATAATCCATCTTTAAAACCTATACGTAACTTTGACACGATGAGTTTATGTGACTGATAAGCGAAGTAGGAGTGGCCCGAGAACATTTTGACCAATGACGAATGGTTACTGGTGAGCGGTGTAGAATCGGAATGCATTGGTTTTGTTTTGTCCGGCTTAATCATGCATAACTAGTAAGTACAAGTAATGTTCGGATGGGGAGCTTTTGCGGTTTCTGTGACGTCTCGTGTGAGACACTCAACTTGAGCGGGGCCCCCCAAAATATGCTTACAATCGCAAAGGCCTGCTGAACAAAACAGGAGGGAAACAGTTTGGAATAGCTTTGAAGTTATAGCGCCCTATCTGAAAACAACCACTGTGCAGAACTAGACTCAGAAGATAGTAAATGATACTTTTTTGTACTCCTTGCACAAATCATAGTTCTTCGCCCTGTACACAAGTACTTGCTGCGGTTGTCCACTGACTTCTGCTTTATTATTCATAGGCGACATGCCCTCCAGAAAAAAAAAATAATTTGCGCCGTTCTTTAACTTATTTTGAGGGCTCAGTCAACGTCACGTGAGAACTCGAGAAGATTCGTTCTATCCTATAGTTACTTGAAAAAACTCTGAATACTACCGTAATAATTAGGAAATAATATTATTCGAGTCTAAATCACTTTGTGCGCAGTGGCACATTACTGCCAAGCACTAGAGCAATCACTCTAAATAAAGTTTACACCGTTTGGGCTGTATTTGGTCCCCAAACAATAATCGTCATTTGTCTTGTGCGCATTTCCTTTCTATAACGCTGCGAGCGCGGTACTTCCTATTCACGAACGGCTTGCGCGTTATCAGCTTGACACGTCATTGTCGACTAGAAAGTAGCGAGCGCCGAGTTTTCAACAGAGGAAACGCAAGCAAAGCAGATGACGAATATTGTTTGGGGACAAGATGAGCCCCAAAGAATGTAAACGGCATATAGTGATGTGCTCAGGGTGTTTGTACTACCTACACCAGTCTTGCCTACACACTACTGCCACCCTTGAGCATCATGTAGTTGTACATAATCAACACAGTCATAGCTACCGCTTGTGATCATCCGATTACACTGTTGAATAGATATTTTAACGCAAGATAATTATTCATGCAGAGAAGGGTTAATCCTCACTGCATTAATAATTATCTTCTTGTCAAAAAAGATAGGCTGATCCAACGCTCACCTTGGAATCTATTTAAAGCGAAGCATTCGGGAAGCGGTTCAGGAAACGTCCAAAATCTACCTGTTTCGTTCCTGCATCTTTGGCGTAAATGAAACTGGTGCGCCTTCATTGCCTCTCTCGCACCGAAGTTGCAGAATGCGACACACGCGGCGTTCATCTCCAAAAGCAATCTAAGGGACAAGCGCTGACAACTTAAGAATACAAACATAAATGTACGTCACCGAACTAAAAAAAAAATTCCATAGATGCACTGGCTAGGTAAGTTCACTTATTCCTTTGACATCGTGCCGTTTTCCCTGTTTAATACGGCTGTCTTTCCCGTACAGAACTTCTTTATGCCAGCAGTTTCAGGACGAAACGTGAACGTCTAGGACAAATATAATGGGTGACCGGGATATCGCTGCATAGCCCAAGGTATATTTCAGCTTCAAGCAACTACATTTCATTTTACAATAGGCTTATAATTTACTTCAGCAGAGCAAAATCATTAGCCTAAGAGCAGACTCTCCGAGGATTCGGCTCTGTTTCAGAGGTTAAGGGCGGGCGCACTGTGTCTCTTCAGGAGGACCTTATTCATTACGGTTAGTTTGTCCCTGACTATAGTTAGCATTTATTATTCGGTATACCTACATCGCCTGCACGGCATTATCGTTGGGGGCTTAAAATACAGGTGGTCACAATGGAAACATATTCAGCAACATCAAAAGAATACATCAGTAAATAGAACATAGTTTAAGCACTGAAATTCGCAAAAGCGGAATAGAAACTAACAAAGTACAAAACAAAGTGAGTGACAAAGTAACTAACTAACAAAACAGAAAAAAAAGTTGCGTATGTGCAGAGATGAATAACAGAACAATCAAAGAATATGACTCTCAATAGCATTTTCAAAACTAGAAGCTGCCATCACTTCATTGACAACATAGAAGTATTCAGGCAATTGCGGGCTAATGGTTTGAGCATGGGGGTGCTGTTCTGAGAGACAGTGGTCTGATTCCACCTCTGGGCACGTAATTCAAATTTTTTTAGGTGCATGAACTCTTCGGCATGATGGAAAGCGCACCAGTATCCGCCGGCAGCCACGGTAATGATATTCAGGGCAGGTTTGCAAAGAAAGTTTTCTTTTAAAGATAAACAAACCTTTCTTTAGGTCGCATATGCCAAAAGATGCGTACATTTTCTGTAGAAATGCATAGTTGCGTTTTAACTGTTTTCGAGTATATGATACACTACGCCGTTAGTGACATATTTTGTGACCATGCAGAATGGCTTTGGAATTGTAGAAAGCCTGCAAAGAGCTATATTGGAGTCATGTAAAAGCCTTGAAACCTTGGCCAAAAGATGAAGCGTATTTCTCGCATTTCCATCTAGTACAAGTACGTTTAAAATTTAGTGATATCATCCTTAATTGACTAATTGGTAGCCCCAATATTTTGGCCGTAACCTTATATAATAATTGCTTTTATATGGGCATTTGGTACGCATTCGCTTCGGTAGCTAGACGCAAGCCAGAAGAATGTGTTTTTTCTCTTCTTTTAGGAGTATTTTTTTGGTGCTATTGTCATTAGTTCTAGGAACACGACAGGCCCCAGGCTGTGTTCATTTTAACTGTACTAGTACTGATGGTACATTCTGTGGTGCAAATATTAGAGCAATTATTGGCTACCTCCCAGAACAACCACAATGTCTCCTTTGTTAAAAATGCTACTGTAAGCTGATGAACAGCCAACAACTACTCCGGTGCTATTGAGTGCCGGTTTCTAGTGCAAAAGTTCTCATGTTACTTTGTGTTTTTACCAACATTTTACGTATTGTGTGACGAGCCACCGCTATGCATCATCGAGAAGAGAAATACACGCACAAAGTTTTTACATTTTTACGGTTGCTATGGGTTTAAATGCTAGACACAACACAACTTCTAGTGGATATGTATAATGTTCTTTCTTTTTGATCGTAATAAAATTTCACAAATTATTATATAGATAGGACACACTACATGTTGGCAGGTTCGGCTATCCGCTATAGCCAGACTCCTAATAAGCTCAGAAAAGAAAACGTCTTCGCACCGCAATGGTATACAAGTCCCTTGAGCGTGAGCAACATGGACATTCGATGAGGACGTCTTTGTACACCGTGTACTGGCACCTTCCTGATTTCGCCTGCACAAAAGTAGAAATTTGACGCAGGTTCCGCTGTAATTAGCAAGAAATTGCGCTGCTTCAAACCAACTTCTAGTGATAATGCAATAAGGTTAAGGGAGCAAGCACAATTTAAATAAGAACGCAGAATCTTTTTGTTTTCTTATTTGTCCTCATAATTCCAAAACTATGAGTATAACCTGCCGATAATCTTTCGTAGTCTTTTTTCTTTAAAGGGTAGCCAGACTTCGCCGAGCAACGAGTGGCACTACTACATCCGGCCTGACTAAGGAGAGGCCGTGAAACCTGCCACGCTTGGGTCTTAGGCTGCAGGACACTTTCGGCTGCAGTAAGAGATCACCAGCGACTAGGCGTGTATTCGACCAGTTAGCGGTCTGAAAGATCGTCGCACTGCGTGTGACTTTCTTTCGTCTATCGCCAGGGAGTCGGTGCTACTGCAAAAGTTATAGACACCGCTCCTGATAACAGGCTCTCCGTATCTTCTGCGATACACACCGTTCTCTTATATCATCCAAACAACAGACCCAAGCGGTATTCGTTCTAAATAAAGATTTTGGGAGCGCCATTTAGAGGGGAAACCGCTAACAGCTGCAGTGGGAATACTCAAGCACCTAGCAGCTCCCTGTAAGAGATGATCGTGGCCTTGATGCTCCTACCGACAATTTTGCGATGCCTGGTCTATGCAGGCACTCAATAGGTGTTGTCTTCTGTTCGACACAACACTACGAGGCTGTTGTTTACGCAGAAATGTTTGTTTGGTGTCCAGGTTCAGTTTCCTTCTTCCGCTTAAGTTTTAAGAATTTTACACATAATTTGGACACATGAGAACCACATTTGTAATATTTAGACCAAGGTTAATCTTGGTAGTAATATTTGATATCTCATGAAAAATATTCGATTTGATGGTAGCTTACAGTTTTACCTCTTCTTCGCATTGCAGTGATGCTCCTGAAAACATCGTACTGTCACGTGTGATTTGAAGCAGAAAGCTCGAGTTTCGACCGTTTGAGTAACTATGCTGTCGGAGGGCGTTCTGGGCACGGAATTAACGAAACTAGACAAGACTACTAGCTCTTCTCTCCCTCCGTTGCTGTTCCGTGCAGCATAGAGTATTATACAGTAATATCTAGTACGGAACTCTGGCGCTGCAATCTTTCAGCCACCATTCCCTTGGTGACTGAAACTGCAGCTTATGTAACCGTAAGCTTTACCGGGAAACGCTGGCGGCAGACGTTATGCACGAAGGCAAGCTTTCTGGTAGAAACGCGGCCTCTTGCGTGGGTCACTCTCCTGTTATTGTTTCACACCTTTAATATTTCAGTGTGAAAAGAACTAACATAAAGGATATGTACTGTGAGTGTTCTTTTTTCATCACATTTGTTTGTGGGCTGCTATTCTGAAAATTCCAATGAATAGCTTTGTAAAGAATGAAAGACAAGGTATGATGATGATGAAAAACTTTATTTATCCCTCTTTAAAGGGAAGGGGGCAATGGAATAGAGGGTGGGGGGAGGAACTACTTGAAGTAGGCCTCCTTTATCCTCTCAGCCCACTCCAGGATGGCCTCCTGAAGTTCGGGCCTGGAGCTGCGCAAGGCAGCCTCCCACTGCTCCTCACTAGATATTAGTTGCTTGAGGAAAGGGGGAAGGGGGTGCTTAGGGCACCCCCACATGATGTGGTTTAAGTCTGCTCTGGGAGAGACACAGAATTTACAAGAGGGAGAAAGGTAAATGGCGGGATGAATGCGGTGGAGGAGGTAAGGGGACGGAAAGGTGCGAGTCTGCAGCTGTCGCCACAGAACTTCACACCTACGCGGGGATTTGCCCACGAGTGGCGGAAAGGTTAAGCGGTCTAATCGGTAGTGTGTGCAGATTTCGTGGTAAGTAATAAGTCGATCCCGCGCTGTAAACGGCGCCTCCTCCGTGGCGAGGTCCGACGCATCTGATGCCTGAGCCCGGACTGTAAATCCTCGGGCACTGGCATGAGCCGCCTCGTTTCCGGCAAGGCCCGCATGCGCGGGAGTCCAGATTAATGCCACAGTTTGATTGAAAGGATGAGCCAAGAGGAGAGAAAAAGCTGGCTTAGAGACCCTACCCGCTCCGAAGTTATGTATGGCTGCTTTGGAGTCACTAACGATAACTGATGAATTTGGAATCGTGAGGGCCAGGGCTATGGCCGCTTCCTCCGCCTCCTCCGAGGAAGAGCCAGGAATGGAGGCGGCCGCAGCGACCTGCCCATGAGAGTTAATGACTGATATTGCGTAATGATTTCTGTTCGCATATTCGGCGGCATCAACATAGAGCACGTCTTTAGAGGTGGAGAATTGTTTTTGGAGAGCCTTTGCTCGCTGCCTCCTGCGCTGTTTGTGATGCACAGGGTGCATGTTTTTAGGAAGTGGGGGGATGCAGAGGTTCTCGTGTATGTGATGTGGAATGGTGTATTTAGTCTTGATGATGGGTGCCGGAGTGATAGAAAGAGTTTGTAGAATGTGTCGACCTGTTGCGGTGTTAGACAGTCTGCTATATTGGGATGTGAGGTGGGCTTCTGTGAGTTCAGAAAGTGTGTTGAAAGTTCCAGTAAGCATTAGCTTTTCAGTGGAGGTACGTATGGGGACCCCGAGAGCGAATTTATATATTTTGCTTAAAAGAGTGTCGATCTTATCTGATTCTGATTTAAGGAAATGTAGATATGGTGTTGCGAATGTAATTTTACTGATAACGAAGGCCTGAATCAAGCGGAGAAGTTCGGCCTCCTTTAGTCCGCCATGTTTATTGGAGACTCACCCTAGAAGACGCAGGGTGTGATCGACTGTGGTCTGGAGTGTATGTAGGGTGTATGTGTTGAGCCGGTTGCTTTGAATGTGTAAACCGAGCACCCGGAGCCTGTCCACTCTAGTAACGGGGATGTTGTTTAGGATTACCTCTATGCTAGACATGTGTTTTCCGGCCCCCCGGTGGGATGGCAGAAGTAGCAGCTCGGATTTTTGAGGGGAGCATGTGAGATTCATAGCCCCGGCATGAGCCACGACGGCGTCTGCTGCGGCCTGTAGGGTGTCTTGAATCTCTCCGTCGGAGCCGCCAGTCGTCCAAAGACTGATGTCGTCGGCGTAGAGTGAGAACTTCAGATCGGGAATAGACCGCAATGCTTGCGCCATCGGCATCATAGAAAGATTAAAAAGAAAAGGGGACAGCACTGAGCCTTGGGGCGTGCCGTAGCTACCTAAAGCGTATGAAAGGGATTGCTCTGTGCCTATGTGTATCGTTGCGGTACGGTTGGATAAGAAGGTACATATGTAGTCATATGTCTTTCCGCCAACCCCAATGAGATTAAGCTCTCGGAGGATGGCGGAATGTGAAACGTTATTGAAGGCTCCGTGGAGGTCCAGACTGAGAATTGCTTGCGTATCTAGACTGCTATTGGGTGTAATGATGTCATGCTTCATTCGAAGCATGATATCTTGGCATGAAAGAGATTTTCGAAAACCTACCATTTCAGATGGATAAAGATTGTTGTCCTCCATGTATTTACTGAGTCGGTTGAGGATGACGTGTTCGAATGTTTTACCTAGACAAGAGGTTAGTGATATAGGCCTGAGATTAGAAGTGTTGAGGGGTTTGTTTGGCTTAGGGATAAAAATTACCCTGGCATCTTTCCACGAACTAGGGAGGGTGCCAGTGTCAAAGCAGTGATTGAAGTACGCCGTGGTGGCTGTGACAGAGTTGTCGTCTAGATTTCGGAGTATTTTATTGTTAATAAGGTCGGGGCCTGGTGCTGACATTGTGCGCAGGGTGGCGAGGGCATGGCGAACCTCTGCTTCCGTGATAGCGGCGCTAAGTAGGTCGTTGGGTTCGCCAGTATATTTTGGCATGTCATACTTCTGAGCGGGAGGCAGATGTTTATGGCGGAGGTCGTCGAAGAATCCGTTGAGATTGTTTTTGTGTGCATGTAGCAGTTTGTTTATGCTATGGTTGTGGTGTGTGCGCGATGTGGTAGGATCTAATAAGTGTCGCAAGAGTTGCCATGTGCGCTTGTTATCGAGGTTGTCATGCATGCTTTCACATACCTGGCCCCACTGCTGGCAGGCCAGTTGTGTGGCGTACTCCTGGATCTGGAGGTCTAATTTGGCAATTCTGAGTCTTAGTTTTCGGTTGAACCGTTGCCTCTTCCACCGTTTGAGAAGAGACTGTTTGGCTTCCCACATGTGTAAAAGCTTGGAATCAACCGTAGTGAGAGCGGTTTCGGGGGGCAGAGTGGTAGTGTGCGTCTGGGCGTCTGCGTGTAGTTGCTGAACCCATTCTGAAATGTCTTGAATGTTTGTGGGAGCTGATATCTGGCGGGCCTCTCGAAAATTGACCCAATTGGTAAGGCTGAGGCGTTTGGGTGCAAAGGGTTTGTGTTTGAATTGTAGTGTGATGGTAATGATGTAATGGTCGCTGCCGAGGTTAACTTGTGAGTTGTGCCATGTGTCGTGTTGGATTCTGTGTGTAAGCGTAAGATCGGGGGAGGTGTCCTTAGCTACGCTATTGCCTAGCCTGGTTGGTGCATCGATGTCATTATGTAATGTGAGTCTGTGGTCTTGTATGTGGATCCATAGGGCTCTGCCCTTAGGAGTAGAAACAGAGTGACCCCACAAATGGTTGGGTGCGTTGAAATCTCCAAGGATTAGGAGGGGGTGGTGGGTGGCAGCGGCAATAGCTTGAGCGAAAAGGGAGTCAAAGCGGTGATGTTTGTCTTGTGGACGACTATAGATATTGAGAATGTAAAGGCCAGGTGCATTATTTTTGCGAGGAATAATTTCTAGGAAATCGTGCTCTATATCGACGCTGTCGAATTGGGAGTGATTGGCAGTGAGGTGCTTTTGTATAAGAATTGCCGTATCGGGCCGGGAGACCTTATTGTTCTGATAGACATTATAACCTGGGAAGCTGATTAGTCCGTGAGTTTCCTGAAGCGCAATGACATCTGGGAGATTAGAAGAGGAGGCTAGAAACTGCTGGAGGTGTGCTTTCTTTTTTCGAAACCCCCTACAGTTCCACTGCCACACTTCAAACTCGGAGCGGGTCGGACTATTGGCCATTGTTAAGCGGAGCTGGTGGGGAGGCGGATCGAGCAGGTGCAACTATGTTAGGATGATTCGCGGTGACTCCAGCTATCCAACTTGTAGTTTGTTGGATGTGTGCTTGTACGAATTCGATGAATTTGTCGAGCTTTTCATTCCTGGCTGTGTTCTCTGTATTGATTTTTTTCAATTGCAGTGAGTATATTATGAAATTTAGTCTCCGAAGCGGTTAATCTGTCGTTATAATTTAAGATTGTCTCGTCTAGGGTGTCCTCTGATCGCGGAGTGCTCGGAGTTTTACGTTTGCTGGGGGGAGGGTGAGGCGGTTCCCGTTCAGTGGAGGGGCTAGTGTCCATGGGGCGGTGTGAAGAGGTTTCAGGTAGGGCTGATGGATGATGAGTCGAAAGGGTCGTGTTAGAGAGAGGGGCTTCAGAGGTTGAAGTAGAGGGGTGACGAGATTGGAGTTCTAATTTAAGTCTTTGAATTTCGGCTTTTAAAATTGTATTTTCTTCAAGGAGGGATTCATTATTAGCACTCTGGTTTGAGGAGCAGCTGGAAGAGGCTACCTTAGCCCAGCTTACCTGGGGTGGGTTGCGCGAGGAGTTGGCGAGAGTAGGGCTTGATGATAGAGCTGGCCAGGCGACGTCTTGGGTTGCATAGCCAGGCCCGCGGTCCTTGCTTTTGCTCCGACTTCTTCGCCGGCTTGAGTCGCGAGTGCGGTCGAGACTGGGAGTTCGGTTGGTGGGTGAAGTGTCTTGCTTGTGCCTGGGACGTGTAGGGCGCGGTTTGAACCTTTGTTTGCACAGTAAGGAGCCGGTTTGATGGTTTCCGTTGCACACAACACATATCGGTTCACATTCGTGATCCATGGGTGCGTCTTTCATTCCACACTTGGGGCAGAGTGTGTCGGTGGCATTAGTGCAGACGTCCTGGCGATGACCAATCCCGCGGCATCGGGTGCAGGCTTCTACCTTCTGCCTGAAGGGGCGTTATCGAAGTGAACAGCCGTCGTAGTTGACGTAGAAAGGGATGATTTCGCCTTGGAATATGACCATGATGGTTTCAGTATTGCCCAGGCGTCGTGCACCCCCAATAATCAATGTTGGGTTGCATCTGCGGAGGGTTGAGGCGATGTCATCTTCTGAGTAATCTGGGGGCAAGTGAATGCATCCTCTGCAGGTATCGATGGGATCGGCCACATGGGTGGCGACTTCGTAAGGGTTACCATTGAATTGCAGACTCTCGATGCTGTGGTAGAGATCTGCACGTCCAATGTCTGGTGTGCTGATTAGAACGGTATTGTTGATGGGGTTGACACGAATTTGGTCAGAACTGGTGCGGTCGGTGATGGGGAGCCCCGCAGCTTTGAGGATGACTTGTCTGAGGATGCATGCATGGATTCCAGCGCAGTTGAGGCCCCCACGAACTCTTAGGATGATTTTATAATCGCTGCGCGGCAGCGGCGGGGGCTTCGGTTCTACTCTTGATTGAGTCCTATGAGCCACTGTGGGGTATGCTGGTGGCGAAGGATGCTGACGCTGTTTCGACAGGTTATTGTGGATCTCGCGCCAGGTGCGCGCACCATCGCGCTCCGTTCCTGCGCCCATGCTAGGCGGAGCTAGGCCCAGCAGCGAGACGGTCAGCCGAGAGCCCTAAAAAGGGCTGCGGCTCGCGTAAGGGACGTCGGAGTTGCTAAAGGAACTGTCAAGAAGTGCCGATAACACTCACATAGGTCCAGGCAGGAAATCAGACTTTGGTGGTAGAAGAGTTGGTTGGGTATGCGTAGTCCGGAATTTGGTTCGAAATTCTTGCAAATTCTTGCAAGCGCAACCAGCTGGAATGGCCAGCTGAAGTTTTATGCACTTTACACTCACATTTGTAAAGCGTCTGAAGCTACGTGCGCATTTTTCTAGGGCGTTTCATGTCTAATCACCACGCAACTTGGTCTTGTCTCCTTGTTTGTAGAGACCGTTTGTAGTGTCCCTGTGCATAGTGTCCCGCCCACACGTACTCAGTGCTCACTCTCTCCCTTTCTCCTTTTTCTATTCCCCTTTCCCCCACCCCCAGTGTAGGGTAGCAAACCGGATACTCTTCTGGTTGACCTCCCTGCCTTTCCAGTCCTAGCTTTCTTTCTCTCTCTCTCCTTGTCGACCAAACTTTTGTCTATTCTTTTCTAATGCGTAAGTCCAATTAGCTGCGAGGTATATTTTCAGGTGAATATGTACTTACTTATTCTCTGCTGCCATATTAAGTTGAGAGAGAGGTGGTGTCTGTTGAAAACTTGGATGTGTTTGCCTGCCAGACTTCCCGGCATTCCCGGCTACATTGAATTCCGCTCTGTTGTCGATTCCACTTTCTTGAAATGTTTTGTTAGCTCTCTTTGGCTACCACTGAATTTGCATGATTTCCTTTGGATGCCACCCATGATTTTTTACCTAATACGCCGTCGACCACGCCATAAACTACAAAGCGTAGTTGGACTTGGCAGCAAGGCCACGGCTTGATTGTGCGCTGTGAAGGCGGCCTTAACTAACTTTGATAGACAGTGCGCCTGCTTCCTTTCGCAAGTTCGGGGCTTTTAGTGCGTTTGCGTCATTTTTCATGAATAGCATGCTCGACCATTCACCAGGCAAACTTCGATGCTGTGAGAAATCGGTTGATTCGTTTCCCTCTTTAACAGCCCCCACTTGCTACTTCACTCTTTTTCCGTTCTGCAGCATTACACACTTCCAAACTGAAAAGGACACATGTTCATAACATCCTAGCTATCATACATGTTCGCCTCGAAATGAGAATTCTGATAAGCTACCATGCAGGCAATGGCAGGAGTTGTTCATTTGGTGTCCAAAAACGTAAAAATGTGCAATGTTTGCATTTCCTAACCATCCCTTCCGCTGAAATGTTTTCTGCCGCATCAGGTTACCTTATACAGTCATATTGTGCTTTGTATGTAAAACAGCAGGTGCAGACTTCATCAAGCGTTTCCAGCGATTTGCACGCGTACCTTCAATGTTTCCGATATCGAAAGTTCATAGGTGAATGTTCACGAACATCCCTCCCCCCCCCTTTTTTTAGCATGCACCGACTAAAACTCTCAAACCAAAGATAAGACATACATCACCTCAAATTTCCTAGTCGTTACTTGGTCGAAGGCACAAAAGTACTCCTCGCATTCAACGAAGCATCCTTCGCACAGGCTATGACCGCATCTTAGTGTGGCCCATTCCAGCGCGTAAAAGCCGCAGTTTACGCATTGGGCGAGATACGGGACGCTTGCTGCGGATAACTTGCACGGAACTTGATGGCCATTTCTCAGCTCCACTTTGACCTGAAGGCTGCAGTCAGGAAGAAAAGGAAAAAATATAGTAATAAGCTCAGCAGCTTTAAAGAAACCTGAACAATATCTTTATCGCGTATGTAAGTAGAAAAGCTACCATATCAGCAACACGCGTTATGATAAGCTGTATACTTGTAATTGTAATACTCTTGAATCAAATCTCCTCGTACAGGATGTGCCAGCTAACATTTTTCAAGCTTTCGAAAAGTCTTAGTTCAGTATCCGCTTATGAACTTTATGATGCGTAGTCATCAGTGTGCTTTCAACACCAGGATTGTTCTGTATACTAAATGTATAGTTAAATAGAAAAAGCATATTATTTGGAAAATTATAGAATTCATTTTAATTATAGGCGTCAAATGTGTAATGAGTATTGTTATTGCCCCCTAAACCATCCAATTCGGCAGTCTTACGCGTGCTATGTCCAGCCTAATTACTTTTCTCTCACTTTACTCGTAGCGAGTCAAGTAAGAAACGTGACGCGTGATCACGCGTCCACGCTCCACGACACTACTCTGTCTAGAAGCGACTTAACGTAAATCCGCTTCTTGCGTGCCTCGGCCACCGACTGGTGACTGCGCAGGCTTCTTACGATTTCAAATCAGCGCAAACGACGGCAGACCAGGGAGGAGGAGTAGTAGATTTCAATGAAGAGAAAGGAGGAGATGTCGGCCTGGATATCGTGTCCCTAGCCTGCCACTCTTCACTGGGGAAAGGGGAAGTGGAAATACAGGGAAACGTAGGTGGCGGGTGATTATGTTACTGTTGAGATACTATATACACATTGTCCTATACGCGGATGCGCACTGTAGACACAATACACGCAAGAGTAATGTCCACACAAGAAGTTATCGCATAAAGACATTTCACACTATCTGTACGTCTCACAGGTTCTAGACGCGAGCGTCTAAACCTGTCTCACGTAGAAAATAAAAGAGTGACTTTATGGCACGCTGGCCATTGTCAACTCTTCTCCACGCGCCTAAAATGTTTTTCTTCCCAAAAGGGGCGGGAGTCCAAGCAGTCAACACTAGACTGAAGTATTCTTCGTTCGGCCACATATTGAGGGCACACGCAAAGTACGTGAGCTTTTTTCTCGGGAATGTGACAGATGGTACAGTCAATTCGGTATCGTGCCTGTCCAATCTTGTGAAGGTATCGGCTGGTGTACGCCACACCCATCCGTAATCGATGGATGAGTGTTTCCTGGCCTCCTGCCGTTTCCACCGTGTAAAAAATACAAAGTACAAGCACAAGCTGTACCAACTCGGCCAAGCTTTCACTGCAGTAGCTTATAGGCTGATATGGTCACGAAGCAGCTCGATTTCAGTGCAAGCCAACACCAACACCGACAGCTCGCCACTTCCACAGACGGCTTCTTAGTCCGGCAATCAGCTGAGTTACTTAAAATATAGTTGCTCAAGCGCAAGCGCGTGGAAACATATTGGATGGGATGTTTAAAGACAACATAACCGTTTCACTACGAGAAGTCGCGCCATAAATCGAAATTGAGAATTTTATTTTCTCAAATATTATAATTAGCTATTGGTGCACGAAGGCTTTCCAGAATGTAAAAAGAACGCATGACTGAACACGGCTGGTCGCAAGAACATATGCTGTACCTGCACTTTTCTTTTTCTTAAACTCATAGCTAACGTTATCTGAGACGCCCCTGGATAACAGCGCCGTATACTGCCCTTTCCATATGTAAGCATAGCTATAGCCACTGTCGTATTGACTTTCTCTACAATTGGAAGTACCCACCCGTTCAAGGAGTCCTGTGAGCTTGTTGCTTCTGGTGCACAATAGCTGAAGAAGAACAAAAAACACACTGTAAGCTACCAAAAACGAGACACATATATTCTTCGTGTTCAAATACACATGATATGCCCATGGTTTGTATACATCCTTTCGTAATAACTCAGCGCGCATGTCTAAGCCCTGCGCATCAAATTTACGTTTACGTTTCTTTAGTTTATAACTTAATCTTGAACATAGGCTTCGATTGCAGTCTTGCACACCAATGCATAGTTTGATTATGCTTTATCGTTCTAATGCAAGAAGATGGTGTAAATAGGCTAGGCTTCGGTTGTGAAACACTTGAAATACCTAATATATACATGTTCAGGCTATTTGAATTCACAGCACCTCCGGATATTTGGGTGTTCACATTTCATTGGATTTTCAAAACAAAATAAAAGCTGACAGGTTCTGCAAGAAAGTACCCTATAAAAGCAACTGTTTTACACTAAACTGGAAGACAGCATCTCTGACGAACTGTAAATTCCTACTCCTCAATACAAAGGCCACTGAACAAGCTAAGAACTTGCGTGGAGACAAGTTTTCTTAATCGTATTGATCGAAGGATCAGTTCCGCTAAAATTTATATTCACAGCAAAAATTTCAATGCGAAAATTGTTGGCCATCGAGAAAAAATTTCCGATGCCACTTTCTGCTGGTCTCGACGTGCTACATAAGAGGTTCTTCCAAACCTGAAAGAAAGCCCACAAAACACACAAAAACAAACGCGAAGCCCGGCTAGTCTCACGGCACTTATCGCGGGCTTAAAACATCATATTAATAGTTCTTTGTGTGAGGGCGCATTTCACGAAGAAGATCCGTTGAGGCCTCAACGAAACACGTTTCCCTAAAATGTAGGAATACAAACTCTTTTTTTCCCACAGCTACTTTAACACAACACATAGCAAAGCGAAATTTGAGAGACAGCTATGCTTCGGTGACGCACGGACCATCCCCGCGGACATTGGCTTCTGCGTTCTCGAAGTTGAACTGCAAACGACAATGGAACCATTTCAGCTCTATGCGCGTTGATAAATATCACCAAATTCATCATCTTGTTGACAGTGTGTCATCATGTCATAAATTCTACTTCGACTTACAGGATTGTTTCTACACCAACAATAAAGAATCCACATGCAACACATCTCTACTGATATTTTATCCGAGAAAAGATAATAAGGACAACGTCGATACAATTGCCTTTATCCGCGTGTTTATATGAACAAGGAAGTTCGTGTGTAAACTACACATATATGATCCACGCACACGGAGATACTGATGTGTGCATATATTCGTGTAATTTTATCACCTGGTTTTTAAGTTTCATTATAAGGGGTGTCTTTGTTTAACTGCGTCAATTTTTTTATTATTGCCTATGGGAGATAGCCGCATTTTCACCTTTTATCTAAACTACTCGATGATGCAGCCATTACTTCTACGAGCAGTCAAGATGTTCAACTTAATAATTAACGTAATTACGCTAATAAACTTTTTAATTATCTTACGCCTCATATCTCAATCTACGAACTATAGCCGCTGAGTTCGCACGGAGTATCACTTGGAACGAATCCTCTTGACACCAGTTCCGAGATATTCAATTTGTGTCCGTCGAAAGGCATCGGTGTTCCAGTCACTTTTGTGCTTCAATGCATAAAACAGTCGTTTCCAAAAAAAGAAACGCATGGAGTCCGAATTCCGCAAACTTGACCAAACTCGCCCAAGAATTGAAAACTCTAAACTCATCTTGCATCCGCATCATTTTCTTTTTATTATTATTCTGAAGGCGCGGTTAATGTGGTGAGTGCACATTTTCGCTACAAGAATCATCGGCACCTAAATGTGAGCTCAGAAAAACTACGCAGTGGCTAACCATAACCTCTTGCTCGTAGAATAGATCAACAAAGCCACGAACCTTCGGCGAGCCCCAGACATCTTGCAGCCGTCACAAGCGAGCAGGCAACTGCACCGGAAAGTCGCTCTGATAAGCCGACGTTGCTTTCTACGTGCCGTGCGCACATGCTCGATATCGCGGCAGCGTCGCATTTTTGCGATTTTGCAGCCGCGGTTGAGCGTGCGAGCGGGCGAGCGGCCAGCCAGAAGCGGCCAGCCAGCCCGCATATTGTCTTCGTTATCAGCCTATTTTGTCCCCCTTTAGCACAGAGCAAGTTAGGTGGGGGCGATGACTTGCCCACCTGCCAATGCATCTGGCGGTGGCCAAACAGTATGTCCCAGTGACGCGCCACGCCCGGCAATTTGTTTTTCTATACCGCTGACATCCTCTTTCCGGCACGCTTTTCAAGCGCGCTTTCTCCCCTTTTTTTTAATGCTATTGGCAGTTGTTGGGACCTTACCCCAGTTTGCGGCACGTCTCCATCTCTCTATGCATCGATGTCCGCGCCCAACCTCTTTCTCACCGACTTGCGTCGTTAGGTTGTTCATAGCCGAATACGTATAGGACACCGGGCTGCTGTTCAGGGGGAACCAGATTTCGAAAGCGACCGTCCGACCAACTTGGGTCACGAGGTACCCCCGTGAACAAAAGTATACGGACCAGGGATTGCGCGATAAAACTGTTTTTTTTTTTTTTTACACAGCCTCTGAATGAAAATTGAAACACAGGACTGCAGTCCAAACTCAGCATTGGGAACTTTCCAGTCTAGACGCTCGTCAATTTCAGTTTACGCATGCTAATGGCAAAGAAATTTAGTTTTTTGGCGACCCTGTGGTCCGTATACTTTTGCTCACGAGTTCTCCGCGTACTGCCCACTTTTTGGCAATTCTGCAATCCTTAGAGACATTCTCACGCGCTTCTGTAGGGTGCTTCATTTCCTTTTTTCTACCCTTACATGGTTTTCTCTTTCCACTATAGGAGTCTCTTAGCCGTTTTATCTCCAGCTGCATGACCTCCACCAGTTCTTTGCAATCACAGACACGTTGTAACAGAGACCCTCATTTTCTTTTCCATGCTCTTGGTGATCTCTGCTACTTGTTTTTCCTTGAATTATAAACATTCTACTGCTGTTGCTTCCTGTATTGCATCGGTATTTCTCCCATACTTTAAGATTAACGTTTATGGTCGCTATCCAGGCTATTTCTTTCTATTCATCTATTGTCATTTTGTGTAGTCGCTCGTAAATTGTTTTGCAGACACAGGCTTAGTTGAGATACGACCGCCCGTTTCCGTATTGCCACGTCACCTTTTCATGACACATATTTCCGCTATTAATTAAAACTTCTTTCTGGGCGAGTTGGTGCATACTTGGCATAAAAATTGTAACAGCGCAAACACATGCAACCACAAAGTATCAAGGACGAGACACAAGCGCTGTATCTCGTCCTCGATACTTTGTGGTTGCATGTGTTTGCACTGTTACAATTTTTTATGTCCAGCTATTAAGTACTGCAATATTGCCTTGCTCGCACAGAATCAGAATCATCTACCTGCGCATTTATAATTCCTGCTAATGTCACGTGGCCCAACTTCCGAAACTCGATATTATCATTTGCAATACAACCAAACAAATCTTTAATTTCATGTCTGCCAAAACTAACAGTCGATAGGTAAGTTACTAAATATCATTTACAATTGAAGCAATCGAATTTTTAAATTTTATATTTGCTACTACCAACTGTCCATAGAAAAGCAGCATCCAGCCCTGTCTTCTTTCTTTCCCATGTGTAGCTAATGCATAAATGTTCCTTACACGTATCATTCACCCTTTTCAAGGTGTTGCCATCCACTTGTTGCGCGGAGCACAACACCATCTGATGGTGGTGAAGGAAACCGTAACCAAACTATCTTCTCTGATTGGTGGAAGCGCACGTGGTAGTCGCATGCGCTTCTACCAATGGAAGTCCCTTCTCGTTCGCGACGCTGACAACGCCAACACGAACAAGCTAAGAGAAGCTAACGCTTTAAAAAGGCTGAACGTTAGAATGATTTACGCGTTGGAAATGACCGGACGAATAGTGGTCGTCAACAACTCAGACTGCGCTGTTTTTGCGAACAAAAGCAGTCATCGTGTGACAGACAGCTCATCAAAGTGCGTCAGTTAATTATCAGGGGCTTGAAATAAACATTTGTACATTCACCCGCAGGAGAAGCGTTGGAAGCCATAGCAATATTTACCGTTGCGCTAGTGCTCCTCGTACGCTATTCTAAAGTCCCGGTCACACAGTGCGACACGACGCCGATTTTTGTCTGCCGACTTCGCACGACAGCTGTCTCTGTATTCGGCGCCCCCTCTCACACTGCGCCAAAACTAACATTTTGCAGACGGCCCGCCGATGGCCGTGTCAGCTGCGTTCGGCGGAACAGAGTCGGCGGAGGAGAATTGGTTGACTGTTGTCACACTGCAACGACACGATGGTTTAGCGTGGAAAATATGGCGACGTCTTCGAAGCGACTGCCGACCCTCTTCGAATGTATCAAGTCGTCGTCTTGGCCTGTTTCGTGCTATCGTTCCCGACAGATACTTGTGTTTGCTGTACATTTCAGTCGTGATTCTTGGGCAGAAACGTATTAGTGATAAGTGGACGCTGTTTGCGAGATTCGTTCTCATGTTCCTGACCCATTAGGCTTTTCTCAGCCATAGGGCTCTTTTACTTTGAATTATTGTTCTGTGGCTGGAGATGACCTGTGAGATGTTACGGCGCGCGCAACAAGCAGCGCAAGTTGCCAGTACTCATAGGCCATGCATTACCAATGCCTTCTTGTGTAATTAACCGAGCCAGAAGTTCCCGCGTTTGCGTGTTGATTTGGGCAAATGCGATTTGTTTACATTTGGAGGTGTGCGGCTCCCGATCTTCGACTGTTTAAGATTCAGTGACAACTATGCAGAGCTGGTATGAAATAATGACGAAATACTGCGAAACGTGCAAATTTACGTGTGTGAGCAGCCTCACGTCCAGAGCAATACGTAAAAAATTACACGTAAATAATTGTAATCAGTTACGTTTCTTGGTAACATTGGAAATTAACAAATACTATGTTTACTCGGCAACGCTCAGTGTAATTCAATTATTTTTTCAGTAAACAATTACACGTAATCAGTTTCATTTCAAAGAAAGCAAGCTTTGACTGGCAACGCAGCTTTTAGCGCTTAAACGTCCCCGAAACTAGTGTCCAAAGTGATCAAAATATGTACACGCCTACGTAGGTTATCTCCATGCCACAATCTGCGTCCTGCAGCTACGCGTCCCTCAGATGAAAATGGCAGGCTTGCAGATTTGCGGACCTCCATCCATCCGTCCATCCATCCATCCGTCCGTCCGTCCGTCCATCTGGAAGTGCTTTGAAACGTCCTTGACAGGCGGCAAGAGCTGCAGCTCAGTTTTTCGTTGCTTAGTGCTAATGACTTCTCTGAAATATAATTTGGACGTTAAATACATATGTTTCTTTCTATTTGATATATTTGGAACATATACACCTACTTTTGCGATTGTAACACTCGAATGGTATTTTCAGGGATGAATAATACACAGCTTTATATTAAATTTTATTTAACATTTGGCCACCTTTTCATGGAACATGAATGCTTGCCAGCGTCCGCTACAATTAGTAGCTTAAGTCTATTTTTAAACAGGACGAAAAGAAACAAAGAGCAGCTCAAAGGGGGGACGAATAAAAGCGTTTCTCCTCTTTTCCCTTCTTCAACATCTCTTGTCTCGTTTCGCACTGCCAACTGCCAACTAGCCCGCTCGTGTACCTGACTACAGTTTGTGAGCTTTAGCTCGGGTGCTCCTGTCTAAGTGCATGTAAAAGTAAAATTCGTTTTTCTCGGGAACTTGAAAAGGAAAATTTAAAATCTAGTGAGCACTGGTTTAAATTTTTTATTTACGTTGTCAATTTTTTATTAAAAATTGGAAAAAGTCGTGAATGTTCAGAGAATGAAAGTATCAAGTTTACTACTATCGAACTCACCAAGGAAAAATGATATCACAGTTCTATGAATCGCATATGATAGTATATCTAAAGCGGACAAAATTGGTATGTTACATAAGAATCGAAATAGTTAAGCAATATGGAAATACAGCTTTTGCAGAACCCTTGTACACAACGTAACACATTCACGTAAGATATAAATGGACATATCGAATTTGTCCGATTCGAATGATCTATGGGTGCCGTTTACAGAACCACGATATCTGTTCTTGATACAGAGATATTTTTTTATAAATTTCGTGCGCCTGTGTTTTTCATACCTTGGAATATTTCGAAATCCTCTTCACAGAATTCAGGCACTAAATAGAAATTTCGCTTCCAACAGTCACTACAATTTAACTTTGTCTCTCAACTGCAACAAATTTTATTAAAATCGGTCCAGGGGTTATTTCAGAAAAGCGTTCTGGCGGTTTATATTTATTTCAATAGGCCGGGTCGGAGTTGGGCCTGAGCCAAAGCTTCCTCTGAAGTCTAAATGGTAAACGAATGAAGCGCGCCGGGAGGAGGTCCATCATATGTTGGCTGACAAATTGAGACGGTGCTTTCACAGCTCAATAGCGACGGCCACTTCGGACGTGTCATCAGGAAATCACCTGTGGATCCCCTTTCAATTCCCTGGTTTTATGGAAGGCGACCCTCCCCCCTCCCTAGCCCCAGCAACAATGAAGCTTTGCACCTCATATAGCATCCTGACGCGAGCGTCGCGGCATTGAGCAACCATAATGTTGGAAGCAAGGTGTTCATACGTTACAATAGCCAGTGTGCCCCTCCAGCGAGTTGTCAGCGTCGCTGCCAGGTGTCATCATAGTATAGGGACCGGGTCGACTACAACAATGTGTGAGTCAGCGAGACAAAGACCTGAGAACCGTTCGGACCGATGGCAGGAGCAGAAGCAGCTCTTGTTCTTTTTTTTTTCTTCGACCCTTTCTTTCTAACCTCGGCGCTCGCAATGCAAACTTGCTGCACAGACTACGATAGGCGTGGCCTTCATCGGCGCTGCCTACATCTCATCGGCCTGGCGGACAGTCAGAATTGTGAGGAATGCGGTATTCCTGAGACTACAGAACACCTCTTGTGCATCTGCCCGCGACATGATGAACAGAGAAAATCGCTGACGGACATCTTGTCAAAATTTGTCTTTGTACCATTAACTGAAAAGGTTCTATTGGGACCTTCGCCTGATCCTCGTCATCAGCCTGTTAGTCTGTAGGCTCTCAACAAGTTTTTAAGGAGAAAGCCTTTCTAGGCTCATGGTGATGTTTGTGCCAGCAGACCTGACCGCCGAAGTGTCCGCCGAATCGTCATCACGCCATATGAAGACACAATAAAGACAGAGCAAAGAATGAAAAATAATTGATAGTGACAGTTAGTGAATGACAACGTTATAATAGAGATTGATAGAGGTTAATAATTTATTTATTTATATATTTATTTATTCATTCATTTACAGATACTGGAGCCCAGAAGGGCTATTGCAGGAGTGGGTGAATACAATATGTGGCAAATACAAATCCCAATACAAAAGAAGCATATGTGCGAACATGGCTAAACAGAGTACTCAAAAGCATCCGCAAATACTTTATGTGGTAAACAACGGATGGAACCGAGCAGGTCATTCCAGAGTTCAATAGTCCTAGAAAAAAACTGTATTTAAAAGTGTTGATGTGAGAAAAAAAGACCGATAAGTTTTTAAGTGATTGCTGTTTCTCGTGGTTAGGGGCTTTGCACGGGTCAGATATGTGTTAGGGGAAAAATAATGTGGAGAGTAAAATAGGGAGCGTAGAAGTTCCAGAGATTTAATGTGACGACGGTGAGAAAGATGCGTTAAACCGAGCATTCGCAGATGACATGACGGTGAAAACATTATGTCGTGGCGACGGTATAGGAAACGAACCGCCTTTTTCTGAACCGATTCAATTTTGTGATTGTCCGAGACAGAGAGAGAGAGAGAGAGAGAGAAGGAGATAATGTTTAATGGCAGAAAGGTGGAGAGGTCGGCCTCAGTGAAGTGCCTCTAGCCTGCTACTCCCTGCTGGGGAAGAGGCTTGGGGAATAACAGAGGTAGGATAGGAAGAGGAAGGAGGGTGGTGGTATGGCAAACACACTGAGGGTTGCACGTCATCCTGTTTCTGTGCCTTGCGTGCGTGTACACTTCACACCACAGCACAGTCATCTTAGCGAGCAGAGGTAGAAGTTACTGCAGTGTAGCCGGGAGACTGTCTTTAGCGTTCATAATTTTTGCCGCTGTTAGCGCCACTGGCGTACTTAAACCGAACAGTAACAGCTGCAGGGCGTCAGTTATTTCTCTCAGCCTGGTTTTGATGACAGAGTGCGATGGTACCATCTGAGTGCACTGTCCTTGCTCGCGCTGACAGTCAAAGGCCCGTGTGTGTGGCGGCAAGCGTGGCCATACATTCGATTCTGGGCTTGAGCGGCTGGCTTGAAGCAATGGATTGGAGAGATCTATTGATGCCGATTCAACTACCTTCTCCTGGACTTGCGGAATCGAAGCCAGGGAGCTCTCGTTTAGACCTACAGCTTGTCCGCGCCAACGACACGTACGTCTCCTCCGGTGTCGCACTGACGATGCCGCTTCCTTGTGGGACATACTTGTCTTGCTCGTTTGGTTCAGTATTTTTTTTCTGCCTTTTTTGTTTAGAACAATCTTTGGAATTGGCCTCTTGAGGTCCATCGCAATTCGAGCACTTCATTTCTTTCACTGTGCACGAAGACACATCATGGCTGCCGGCACAGCGGAGGCACGCCATATGGCCTGTGCATACAGCGCTGACATGGCCTAGCTTTAGGCACTTGTGGCATTGCAGTGGCCGGGGGCACATAAGGACGCACCGGGTGTCTCACGTAGCCCACCTTGACGTGATCAGGTAGCGTGTCTTTCTCGAAAAGAAGCTTGACGCTCGTCGATCGTCCGAAGCGGTGAAAATCGATGACCTTCACTGTTGAAGACAGAAGCCTTTGCAGCTATTCGTCGCTGATGTCAATCACGACATCGGAAATGACAACTGACCCAGTGTGACCACTTTGCACGATGAACGGCCGGACTTCTATGTGTCCAAGCATGCGCACGGTTTTCAATTTTTCTAGCGCAGCCTGCGTCGTTACTTCCGCTGTAACTATGTTTTTCGTGTTGTTAAAACGCACTTTAGCCACATTACCAAGGTAAGTGTTAAGAATCTGTCCGTGTACAGAATTTAAATTCTTAGACACGTCGAGAGGCACAAAAGCAATCCTGTAAGTCGGTGTAGGCTGTCTGTCGGGGCCCTGCTCACTCATGTCTTTTGTTGTCTCGCGGTATTTTCTCTTCATTCGCCTGCCCACCGCGACGGTGTAGTCATTGTCAGAGTCCATTGGCTCGCTGTTGGAGAAACAGGAACCGGACATCTCCATGTCTACGTTGCAAGCCTTACACTTTATCCCGGCGAGACGCAGTGAGAAGAGGCGTGCTCGACGCTAGTGATGACGTGCCATCTGTCATCGCCTCGGATGGCTTCTCGTCCAAAAAGCACAATTAAGCCTCCACTACGACAAAACTATTGCAGCAAGGCAAGAAGTGGCATGTTCAAGAATAGGTCTTACACGTGTTTTCTATGTAATGAGTTTAGTTTCTTTCGGGGCTACACGTAGAGTTCGGGTCAGGTAACCAAGTTTTTTAGTGCTTTATTGCAAGTTGTTACAATATGTTCTCACCAGGATAACCTTGGAGTGAAAAGGAGGCCTAAATACTTAAATTCATATGCGCACTGCAGAAAAGTGGATTTATAGGAGTAATTGAACTATGAACAATTAGCATGCTTGTAAAAAGACATGACGACTGTTTTTTAAAGGTAATGTTCATGTAGCAGAGTTCGCACCATTCACAAAAACTTATAAAAGATTGATTCAAAGTGTTATGATCATTAGGTGTAGAAATGACATAGTAGAGAGCGCAGACGTCAGCGTAAAACCATATTTTTAACGAAACAGAGTTTGAAATGTCGTTAATATAAAGCAAAAGAAGCAATGGCCCTAAAATAGAGCCTTGGAATACTCCGGAAGATACTGATGCGTCAGAAACATTGAATGAATTAAAAGAAACACACTGTGAATGATTATAAAGAAGACTACAGATGCAGTCAACAAGAGGAGGGTAATTAAGGATAAGGCTTAGTTTATGTAATAGTCTTGGATTTGGTACAGTATCAAATGCGTTGGAGAAATCAATGAAGAGCGCATTCACTAGATGACCTAAATCAAGAGCAAAACTGATGTCCTTTGTAAATTCAGTTAATTGAGTCACTCTGCTAAAACCACTACAAATTCCTTGCTGAGCGCTGCACGAAATGTTATTAGACTGGAGAAAAGTGATAACGTGTATACAAATTACGTGTTCAAGGAGTGATAATGACTAGTAATGACTAATATTGACCGCCAATGACTTCTGAGGACTATTAGTGACTCCGAAAACTTCAAAGATCACGTTCTCGTGACGCCTACGGCAGAAAGGACGTTTCACGTCCGCCGCCAACGTCTGTGAGCGGTGGCGCTGCCTAACACTCCTAGGGTTCTACTACGACACATAAATACCCAAGAAATTGGATGGCGAAACAGTGCCGCGGTAGCTCAATCGGTAGAGCATCGCACGCGAAATGCGAAGGTTGTGGGTTCGGTTCCCACCTGCGGCAAGTTGTTTTTCCATCCACTTTAACGTCCATTAATTGATCGTTTCTTTATTTCGTTTATTAGGCCCAAGTAATTTCCCCTATGTTGTCCTTGGTGTCAGTGTTTGTTGGCTTCTTATGATATTTCGCATACCCAGTGACACAAGTTGTCTACAAGCATGGCACACTACTTACGTGAAGAATGCCGTCTTTCTCATTAGCAACATAGGCCACTACGTATGTGCCCTAATACCAAACTAGCGTCTGGCTCCTGTCAGGCCTAGCGGACAACTTGGGTCTCTGGGCATGTACCAGTTACAACAGAACTGCTTGTTGGCCTAGTTGGTGCTTGCTAAAAGACGTTTTTTGCCGCAATTGAACACACACAAAAGGAAGACACATTAAGACTACAAGGGCGGCACTTCCAACTGATTGAATTTGGGCTGTGACCCATGAATTTATATACACATACAGGCATGCGCTGGCCGTTCACAGATCTACGTTACCCAGCGGTCAAACAATCTAGTTTCCGATTTATAGAGCACGACAGATGTATCGCTAATGCAATTTGTACCTTTCTTCTTTATATAGTTAGCTTCCGTTAGCTCACGTGCTGTTTTAAATTTACTTCTGCCAAGAATCCTAATCTCAGAAAAAACGTGGTTTGCACATGCAGGCCTTGCAGTGCGCAGGCAAATGTGCCACGCCATCTTTCTTTAGATTTAGTTCCTGTTCCCTGGCTCGTTCATTTATGCAGCGTCCAGTCTGCCCTATATAGGATTTCCGCACTCAAGGGGAATGTCATACACCACACCCGTAGCGCACCTCCCTTAGGACGTGCTATGTTTCTTGCCACAGCCTTGCGAACAGGTCTCCTCGCGTGTGGTTTTCGAACAGAGTCGACCCAGTTTGAAGGAGGCAGAAAAGGCAATGGGTACGCCATACCGGCCTGCCACCTTCTTGAGCTTATGGGAGACCTTATCAACATAAGGAATCACTGCAGATCTTACGGTTCTGGCTCTTCCATCCTGCCTAGTGGCGCTGGTACCTTTAACCTTCCGCAAAAGGCTTTCGGTGACTGAGGTCACAAACTAGTCAGGGAACCATGCTGCTTTAAGTCGCTTAATCTGATTATTGAACGAAGCCTGCATCGTGTGTGTACACGATTTTTCGAGGGCAGACACCAGGCAGAGCATAGCAATTCCACGCTTGACAATATTGGAATGGCATGAAATATACGGCAGCAAGCCTTTTTTGGCACGTGGGAAATATTGCCAACAAGCTTGTCTGTCATTAAAGGATAATCTTAAATCTAAAATTTGCACGGTACGAATTATGTGTCTTCCCTTTGCGTGTGTTCAATTGCGGCAAAAGACATGTCTTTTATGTACCACTTAGTAGGCTCCCGAACGGACACTTTCGACTCTGCGCGCGTGGTATTGCTCCGTGCCCATTCTTGGTCAGACCCACGGGCTGGGCGTGCCAAGGTGACAGCAGAGGCATTTAGCCTAAAAATATAATAAAATTATGGCGCCCCGTCCGACGTAGGCCCACGCCGCTTGCTTTGAGCAGCTGCGGACGACATACCTCCAAAATCGCGCATGCGAAAAGGCCGAAATGAAGGCAAAATATTCGCGAATCCCACGCACACGTGGGAATCGGTAATAAGCGAAGCTATTTCTTCCCGCTTCCGCATCATATTCATCTGGCTGCTGCGTATGGCTCCTTATTCCTCGCTCAATACACTTTCTGCTCCAATCTTGTTCACTTTACTTCCTCCTCCCCATTAAGCTGCGTCTCGGGCCGACTTCTTCACTCCTTGCCTCTTGTTCTGTCTTTATGCTTGAACACATTCACAGTGGCACTTACCCCCTTTCCGGGGCATTAACAAAAAAGCTCTTACGTCCAGCTGCACATAACAAGTGCTCCACGTCTATTTTGGGACATACTCATTGGCCCAAATTACTCTGTTATTGGAAACACCGCAGCAAGAAGCAGCAGATTGAAATTTGGTGGAGGAGGAGGCAAAGAAAGCTTTGTTCTAATAGTCACCGTACCATATAAAACGCAAATCACCAATTACACGTCCATCATAAGAAAGATTGTATATCGCAATAATTTCGCCAATCATTCCCACGGGATGAATGCGCCATCAATTTTTCACCTCATGAGTTGCTACTACAAGCTAAATATGTTGAAGAAATGGCTTGCCTAGCTCTGTAAACTCATTACTATCATTGCGTATATGCCCTAACCCCGAATAAAACAAACGCCGTTTTCAGAGACATCCCACTCCGTTGATCCAGAGTGACCCCGGCCTGAAATTTTTGGAGCGCCCCATTCCCATCCATAATCATCTGCTGCACCAACCTCAATTTCCCTTCCCAGAAAACCCACTATGTCATTGTGCTAGGCATATACAGGGTGTTTCAGAGAACACTTTCAAAATTTTTTAAAGGTTGCTTACGGCAAATGGCACAATTCTAGTCCATGAGCTCGTCTGCCAGATGTGGCGGACACTTATTGCACAAAAAGTTGAAATATATAATCAAATAATGAACAAAAATTTACGCATTAGGTTTTTACCTATTTACCTTATGGCCCCTTTTTGCAATTAACAAATTATAGTCGTGGAGTTCGCAAGGCAAATCCTCTTGGAATGAATTCTCCGCACGACCCCAGTTTCGAGACATTATTTCCCAAACTTTGCGGAGAAATGCATTGGCGTTCCAGTTACTTGTGTGCTTCAATGCATAAAACGTTGTTTTGTTAACAAATTAACTGCAACGCCAATTCATTTCTCCGCAAACTTCAGGAAACAATATTTCGAAAATGGAGTCATCCTGAGAATTCGTTCCAGATGAATCCGCCTTCCGAAATCTACGACTAGAATTTCTAAATTGCAATACGGGCCACAAGGTAATTAGTTAAAAACTTAATTAGTGAACGCATGTAATAAGTCGATGATGCATTTCAATTTTTTTTTTTGCAAGTAATGTTCGCCTCTTTGAGCAGACAAGCTCGCGAACGGTAATTGTGATATCTGCCACAGGCAAATTTTAGGATTTTTGAAATTGTTCACTAGAACACCCTGTATATCGGCAACCTATTTCACGAGACGGCTCACTCAGACTCATACAGACCTGTGAGCCTGAGCCTCAGTGAGCTCAAGTGCGTCTCGGAGGGTTTGAGCATGAGCATGAGCAAGAGTGAGCAAGGCTAAGAAGTGTTCTGGCGAGTCTGAGTGATCCCTATGCAGAAAACGCTCTGTGAGGGGGCGTTCCATGTTTTTCATAAATGGTGCTTTGCCTATCCAAGTTTAGTTTGAGCAGGGTAAGTTAAAATTCGCCTCCTCGGTAGCCTACACTACTTTCGATCTTCCGATGCTTTAACGTGGCGTTAGTCATTTTTCTGTCAGACACTCACTGCGGCATCAACTTTATGCCACACAGCAGACAAGCAACGTGTCAGTGCAGAAACAGTAACCTGGAACACGGTCCACGGTCGATGTAAAAAAAAAACACAAATCAAACTTCGAACACCGTGTAATGACGGCTTTTCATCAAGTAACGTAATCATAGTGCACGAAAGTGCATACGGTAAAAAACAAATTCACACGCTTACGAATGTTTTTTTACTCTCTTTAATACACCTTCGGAAATGTATTCGAAGTTTTTTCTAAGCATGTAATACCCAATATATTACTTGTGCTACGCTGAGTTTGATGCTGAAAGGTCGATTGCAGGCACGGGCAACAACACACGTAGCCTTTAGTGTCGTTTTTTATATGCGGGAGTCGAGTTTTAATTTCTGATTGTTCAGTAAACCCATTAATAATAATAATAATCATCATCATCTTCTTCAGCCTGTTCTATGCCCAGTGCAGGACGAAGGCCTCTCCCTGCGATCTCCAATTACCCCGGTCCTGCGCCAACCGATTCCAACTAGCGCCCGCGAATTTCCTAATTTCATCGCTCCACCTAGTATTTTGTCGTCCTCGATTGCGTTTTCCTTCTCTTGGTACCCATTCTGTAGCCCTAATAGTCCAACGGTTATCTAACCGGTGCATTGCATGACCTGCCCAGCTCCATTTTTCCCTCTTGATATCAATTTCTTAGAGTATCGTCCATACCCGTTTGCTCGCTGATCCAAACCACTCTCTTTCTGTCTCTTAACGTTATGCCTGGCAATGTTCGTTCCATCACTCCTTGCGCCAAGTCACCAAGTTTCTGCTCCATATTAAACATAACTAAAATTTTAAATGAGGTTCTGGATTATTCTGTGCCAAAACCATGAGATACGCTTATGGGGCACGTCGTAGTGGTGGACTAGGCGCTCATTCTAACGACCAGAGTTTTTTTAACATGCAGCCAGCGCATCATACATGGGCGTTTTTGCATTTCGTACCCATAGAAATGCGACCGCCGTCGCTGGGACTAGATCCCGCGCTCATGGGCTTAGCATCTGGACGCTAAAGCGACTACGCCCCCACGGCAGGTATAAATAGTTACTGCACGAATTTATCCACCAAGTAATATTTCCATCATCTTGTACGAGTCTACTCCTCATGGCCATAAATAAATGTTACAGACTGTCTTAATTTTTCTTGATGCGGAACTAGCTTTTATACGTTACCAGGTTACGGAAAGAACGAAAATAACACACAGGGACAGATTTTTAGCGATATCGTAAAAAAGGCAATAAACGAGGACACCAAGGACAGCATAGGGGATATTGCGTGTGCTTACTAATTGAAATAAATTATAATCAAAGTGGGTAAAAAAACAACTGACCTCTGGTGGGGCGCGAGCCCACGTCTTCGTATTAACTTTGCGATGCTCTCACCAGTTGAGCTACTGCGGCACCGTTTTCTCATAGACTTCCTGGGGTATTTATCTACTAGAACTAAACCATGAAGTGCTGGCCAGCGCCCAATCTCGTGACCTTCACGGCGGATGAGGAACATCCGTTTTTCTTCTTTCGCAGGAGGTACGAGTACATGACATAAGAATGAACCATATTACACTTCCGTCACTCTCATGAAGTATTCAGCACTTTTCAGAACACTATTTATTTAGAAAAGAGACAGCTCATGGACATGTTCTTCAATGCTTATGCGGTCGTGCAATACAGAAATAATAAAACATACCGGCATAATAGACATCCGTTGCATAAACACATGAGTGTAACTTTATAGTCACCACACTGGGTGATTACCGTGTCTTTAGTGCAACACTGGCCTCTTATTTTGCCTTTGCTATTTCCACCAAGAGCTCCTCTAGCGGCGTTTCAAGGAGGGCGTGCTTCTCTTCAAGCTCCCGAAGTCTCTTTTCAGTCATCGGATTGTTCTGCATCGTTCTGTTCTGCACAATCTGCAAAATATATGCATCAGAAATTGCGAGTCATCATCGTGCTCTGCAGTACAGAAGTTGGGCTCAAGACTCATTTGACAAGACAGCGCTCTGACCGGAAAGTTCGCGTCCTTTGGAGTTCATTTTGTCAGCAAAAACTAATCGTCATCTACTTATGTGCGCTTTTGTTTCTCTAACGCTGCGCGCCCGGGAGTTACACGTCACGCATGGCATGTGCGTTGTGAGCGTGACGTAGCATTCTTGACAGGAACGTGGCAAGCGCAGAGTTCCCAAGAGAGGAAAGGCGAGCCAGGCAAATGTTGATTGTTTTTTGCGATCAGAGTACACCCCGAACAATGCAACTTGTCTTTATAGTATACTATTTCATGAGTTGATTCTACTCGGTTGATGTGAAACCAACAGAGAAAGAAATGAAGGAAAATATCAGGTAAATTCATATTTCTTTCTATTCAGGATGTAGGAATGTCAAACAAAAGCGACGGAGACAACAACTCGCTGCTCGTCATACATGACTTTTCGTATGTATGTGACTACTGACTCCATTTCTTTACAGTTTGTGCAATGCTCTTACATATGACCACTTAACCAAATACCATGTCTGACTGGAAGTTCAACGCGTCGCATTCTGTCCGTAATTTTGAAAAAATAGGTTCACAATGAAGCTGGTCAAGTGCGTGTAATCACTATACAACGTTATACTACTGTTCTTGCAGTTTTAAAGAAAATATAATACATCATACACAAAGTTTACATTTCAAGAAAATTAGAGAAATATTACTGGCAGGCCAAATAAAATGGCGAATCTCATTTTTTCTTGTTTATTTTTAATTTTACACGAGTATAGTAGTCGGTTGGACCGCCATGCTGAGTGAGTTAAATATTATACCGTGTCTATATTTCTGTAAATTAAAGGACACGTTATGGGTAATGCTTAGGCAAACTCATTACTTTGGGGGTTAATTGGGCACTTTGGACCAAATCACGTATTTCAGAGCTCCGAAGCTTTAGGAGTGAGTTTTACGAGCGATGTGAAAATTAGCCCGCGGTGATGGCGCAACTACAAGATCCACTAAAATCAAATTTGCCGTGAGTGGGGGAACGCTATTTCCAATTTCTGTTCAGCTTTATTCGCGTGTAGACAGCTTCTGCCCAAACTTTTACCTGTAATGTCTTTTTTTCAATGTATTCCGCAATGTTTGGTAATAAGGTGGAAGTTACAAACATTTATCAACAGTCCATCGCAGTTCATGACTAAAGGGGCTATTCCAAGTGTTTTAGGTCTGTCGCATGTGCGCTCTTACAGAAAGCCATTGATTCAAGTATTCCATCACAATGACCGAAGTGCTTTCCGCAACACTAGTAAGAATTTATAGAGCAATCAATATAATAGCAAGGAAATGTGCGAAAGTATTTTGGTAAACAGTACATACCTTTACATCCTAAGAAAGAGTATATTACATCGTCAGGAATATCTGTGCGGTAGTACTCAACTGTCTCCTGTTGTGAAAGAAGCATGTGTGTGCGTGTGCGCATGCGCGTGTGTGCGGGTGCTTGTGTGGGCGCGTTTGTTTATTTGTGTGTGTTCAGCAAACTAGCAGAACATTCCTTGAAGTTAAATTGCTTCATTAAACTTTATAATCTCTGAGCCATGACGAAAGCGCGTAATTGTTCACTTTGCTTAGATTCGAGCACCGTCAAAATTATTAAATTAGCAATGGAAATGTGGATATTATTATTTAATATAACTTACCCGGATTACTTCCTCGTTCTTCGAAATCATCTTTCTGAGCCCCTCATTTTCCGATCGGAGTTCCTGCGCCATAGTAATGATGTATGAATGTTCACTTCTCAACCTAATAGGAAAACAAATATTGATACCTACAGTGCTACAATGATAATACGTGTAATCACTTTATAATACAAATATTAGGAAATTGATCTTTCTTTTCTTTAATGACCATATATCCGATGTACAACGCGTCAACCCCTCACTCGATACCCCCCTCCCCATATATACTGAATACCTACAACTCGCCGCTTTCGTTCGTGTTTTAACCATTAAAGTAGTTTTTATCTGAGCTAGTTGATTTATACCTAAGACGGTTAAAAGGTAAACAAAAACCCGGGGCACTTCGCCGACCAAATAAAGATTTAAAAGAAAAGAAGACGCTTCGGCTCCCACACGGGAGCCTTGTTCACAGGTAAAATAAACAAAGGCGCTCGAGCAGCTCGCTTAAATAGTCTTGAACACGTGACGCAGGCAGCGCACATACACAGACGGCAGATTGCCATCGCTTCGAATTTTCCTCGAGCAAGCATTTCTGCTTTAATCCGCTTTATTCCTATAACTCTAGTATTGCATACTCCTTCACCTCGCAAAACAAACTTTGTCGAAGCTGTTTTACTTTTTTTCTCGCAGAACTGAAACAACGCTTTTTCACAATAGCAGATGATTTTTACCATAAATATTGCTATTGCTGAACGAAGGTTTTTTTTTTATGTAGTATATAGAACTTTTACCTGCAAGCAAAAAAATATGTCTTTTTTTTTCACTTATTCTTCGCCATCTAACAAAGGGCATTCTGTTGTATTTCATAGCTCTATAATATGGCAAATCTGCTGAACAAACAGCCATAAGGTTTTTGTACATTATCCAAATAACAAATAACAAACAAATATCCAAGTGTGGCAAAGCCATATCAGCATAAGTGCATTGGCACAATCAATGCGCAAATATTGGACAACGATATCTTACCCTAAAGGCTTTCTCTGTCTCAGAAGTCCTCCTCCGTAGCTCATCATACCCTGCTCTTGCATCCTGCGTCAATGTAATTAAGTATAAGTATTCCTTGCGTCCCCATACATGGGCATAAAATTCATGCATCTATAATTACGGCATCCATATTATTGCAACAAATATGTTTTAAGAAAATTGTATTCTTTTTCAACAGGTATTACATTGCCTACATACAATTCTCGATTTTCCTGCCTTAATAATTTCCTTTGTTTTACAATGGAAAGAGGTCACTCAAGTAAAGATAAAGTAAGTTCTCACTGAACACATGAAATACTTTGCAATAAGCAATTCGATACTCTCTGGAATATACAAGTCACAAGAAGAGAACAAAAGCAGGTGTTTTAGTAATAAATTTGGCCGGTGCCTACACAAGACCCGTCAATAGTGACAAAACTATTCATTCCAGTTTGCAACTTTAGTATATAATATTACCCGCCGTGCTTGCTCAGTGGCTATGGTGCTCAGCTGCTGAGCACGAGGTCGCGGGATCAAATCCCGGCCGCGGCGGCCGCATTTAGATGGCGGCGAAATGCGAAAACACCGGTCTACTTAGATCTAGGTGCGCTTTAAAGAACCCAAGGTGGTCGAAATTTCTGGAGTCCTCCACTACGGCATGCCTCATAATCAGAAAGTTGTTTTGGCACGTTAAACCACATAAAAAAGTATATAATATTCTGTATTGCCACGATATATGCTTTTTTATCAAGCGAAAACACCCACGCACCTGTACATATCTTGAAGCCAAAGTATACACAGTAAATATCTTATTGCTTTTTCTAATTTAGGTATTGTACTTGTATGTTTCTGGCTTGCTATTCTCAATACATGTTGCAAAGTGCTACAGAATTTGTCAGGTTACTTTGATTTTTCTCCATGTACGATAGGCAAAGAAATTTGTCATTTTCAAAATGATGACCAGCCTTCGGGCTGTCTGAACGAAACGGAGTTGTCTTTAAAGCCGACAACCGGCCGTCAGTTTGACTGCTTTGCAAAACCAACTATTACCCTTTGTTTTATTGTACTGCTAAATGGCGTAATGGCGCAATAGGTTTCTAGATAATGTCGTTTCTAGTGAAAAAGAATTCCGAGCCCTTCTACGAATATGTATTACAGGGGGCACACGTACGTTTTTGTCGGTTGTAATAGGGGCTTAGTTTCTCAAATCTTTAAAACCCCATTCTTAAATGGCAAGATCGTGTCGTTGGCCGGGAAAACATTCTTTTTAAGAGAAGCAATTGTTTTAAACAAAGTCTTTTGTGACAGGCAATTGCATATACAAAATAACTTACGGTAACTTGTTTTTGAGCTGTTTAGATGATGCTTGGTGAAGCCATTGTAGCTCAATCAAAACGTAGGACACAAAGAACATAAACTGAGAGACCACAGGCGCGACACAAAAATAATGGTCTATTAAAGTCCAGTAGAAGCCGAGTAGAAAACATACAAGAAAATGTACATGCGTAGACGTTCATCACAGCAAAAGAAAAACAACGAAAAATCACTAGCTCACAATAGAACACACAAAAGTATCGCGGACGCAATCTGTCTTTTCTCCTGGCATAAAAAGAGTCCAAGACTTTGCGTGCTTGTGTACACATACGGAAATGCTGAAGACAATGGAAATGCTGGTTGTTGTGACAATTCCATTGCGAGTTATTAAACGCGTGATTTTTGCATTTCAACGGGGTGCTTGACGAGCGCTTTGAAATAGCGGGCCACAAGGCAGCACATTTTACAGTGGCCTTACCAAACATGCAGGGACAGCAGCACGAAAATATGTTATTCAACATGCTTTATTTCTCTTCCCCATGCCCTGCAATTTCTTGCCATTTATGTTGTTTTTGGCATCTCTATGATGTATCTTTTCTTTCTGTATCTACGCATGTATTTCTACGTACTCCTGCCAACGCAGTAGAGACTATCAGTAGCCTGAAGTACACATTAATAGCTCGCACTGTCACTCTCTTAACAGGTATTTCAGTCGGCACTTAGTGATCAGAATGATAACATAGTCCTTAACGATGGTATCTGTTATCGCAGGTGTAGTTCGAGCTCGCTGTCGTGTACAATCGAATTTTCATAGCCTGAAGGACAATAGTGTTAGCTATTGAACAAAAGAGCGCCCCAAGGTTTGTAACTTTTTAAGAGTATGTAAGCTGAGAGAATCCATTTCTCCCGTACCAAGAGCTTTTCTTCAAGATCCAGAAACCGGTCGACGAATGACGTCACGTGTTTGCACGAGGCAGTATGTTTTTCCATCTCCTTGTTGGTAGCCTGGGAAACAAGCAGAAGTACGGTCCTTTCTTTTATTATTTGTTTGAGTCATATCATACTGTACTGAATATAAATGCAGAGCAGTACCTGAAAATTGCATCCCAGTCGATAGTAAGGACACTTCATTGGTTTCAAGGGGCAAACAGCCAAGTGCTCATCCCGCAGCTTGAACAGGAAAAGATTCTGCTAGTTGTAATGCTCACCACATATTGTAGTCACATAGCAAATCATTGATTGATTCGGAAGCCTTCCCGCGAAATAACAACAATGGGGCTTTCAGAAGCACCGTTGTGGACGTTTTTTTCACCGCATCGATTTGTAAATTAAGAGTGTGAGAACACTGTAAATTTTCAATGCAAATTGAATAGTCTTTAATATTTGGTTTGTATTCATTTTATAAAATCTGTACTTGAACTTGTGAAATATTCATTTCTTTCAGAACACTATTTCGGACAATAACAGTAAACATTATGCCCTATAATTACCTCATTTATTTATACAGCTTTCTTGATATCAATCCACCCTTACATGAAGCTTTCTTAAAAAGAAAAGCTACGCTACAATTAGCATTCAGCAGATTTGCCTAAACTGCTAAAGCTGGGTTCACGCTATAGGGATGAGACCCCAAACGAACCCGTCATCACATGACGTATGATGTAGATCCGATTGCTTTACAGACAACAATCACACAACAACGGAGGAAGGCAGATGGATGACATTGTGTACGACCTAACCTTGTACTGTCACTTTTCAATGCACGGTTTACGGTGCAATCACCAGTTGGAATGCGGTGCACGTTCACCCACGGCCACAGAACTAATGATTTCAGGCACGTGTTTGTCCCACGTATTTCACTTGAGTATGAAAGTGGAACTGCTTTACTGGAACGTCAACATTTACGTCATTTAATAAGTCTACGTCACCGAATTCATGAATCGGAGTTTGCGTTGGTTTGAATGGCAGTTGTACATATAGCAGCGAAGGCGCACTCAGGGTGACGTTACCTTCAACTTACCTCAGCAAATGTGTTGAACTCCCTCTTACAATGTTTACAAGTTGCTGGAATTTGGTCACATACGTCCATGTGATCCTGAAACAAGAAAAGGCGGGGAGTGACAGTGGTAATTGTCATCAGCAAGAACGATTTGTTGTTTACAATCTCAACACACTGTTACATTTGTGCATTTCTTCAAGGACGTGCGTTAATCTTGCAGAATACGGAGAAAAATTCATTATTGCAGAAACACGTTAATTTCTTTATTTCGGCCGGCGTCTGTCTTCAGGCCAAGCCCGGAACATTGAAACTGAATATATGAATTTGCGCTGCTACGGGGGGGGGGGGGGGGGGGGGGGGGGGCGGCGCCTGCAATTCTCTGAATTTATTAAGCGCCGCATAGGAAGAGCTACTGCCCTGATATATATATATATATATATATATATATATATATATATATATATATATATATATATATATATATATATATATAGTCATATCATGAGAAGCCAGCAACCACTGACGCCACGGACAACATAGGGGAAATTACTTGTGCTGAATAAATGAAATAAAGACACGATAAATTAGTGGAAGTTAAAGTGGATGAAAAAACAACTTGCCGCAGGTGGGAGCCGAACCCACAACCTTCGCATATATATATATATATATACACCTTTATCACGTGACCGGCTTCCCAAGTTCGCACACATACACATAATTCTACTAGGACACTCAGTGCTAATCTTATAGAAAGTCAGGTGCGCAGACACGGACACCATGACAGGGAAATGGACAACACAACCATTTCCCTCTTATTGTGTGATGGCTGCATGTATAAACATTTCAACAAGATCAACTTTATCTCGTTTTAATATTTACCCCTAACACAGTGAAACGAGACGTTCAGGCGAGGTGATCGTCAGAAAGACCTTGCGAGGCTACAGGTGGCGAGCACAATCCTCTTCCTACTTTCCAGAGCCGGCAAGTCAGGAAAGCGAGAGGCTTTACGTGAACTTCGTCGCAAACGTATGTCGCGGTTTTGTCGTGCAGTAGAGTTACGCAATATCCAAGACCGGGTGCGTCCTTACTGCCGATGACCTGAGGTGTTTCCCAATATTAGGTAGATTTCCGAAGAGGATATGCTGCCACTAGCGAAGAATGGGGAAAGTTGACCAGCTCTCACTCTTATTCCAATAGCAATTATATCGGCACTCCAGCGAATTCTTACCATCGGTGTCAGCATCGCCATGAGGTTCCGAATAAATTTCAAATGCGCTCAAATTCTACCGCGCCTTGAGTGCCGAATGATGTGGTTACGAGCGAAAATGTGCGAGGATCATTGGAGAAAGATGGCGACTTGATGCTCAGGCGATGTTGGAGGTCACGTGATAAGGCGAACTCTAGGGCGTGCAGTTGAGCATGCGTCCTGTCCGCTAGCCAAGCCGTGGCTGTGCGCGGCTGTCCCAAATGGGTCAACGCTTACATCACCCGCACATTCTCTTTGAGGTAATTTCCGGTGGATGCAAAATCTGGGCTAGCCTAGGTGTCTCCAAGCTTCGTGTGCGCTCTGTTACCGGGCGCTGACTGCTGCAGGTCACCTAACCTCAACTTTCGAAGCGAGCGGCTGCAGTCTCCGCTCTTTATTATACCAGCGTTGTGACAGCGGGTGTTAGCGGCCATCAAATGAGATACCTTTTTGGTACCCGCGTGACACCATCCTTTTAAATATATTTAGTAACCGAGTCACTACTGTACTTTTAGGGCATATTAAACTACAAACCTTATTGCGAGTAGTTGTCTAATAGCTATTTCTATCGATGCTTTTTCTTTCGGGCGAAACTCCGGCATTTCAATACTAAATTTAGGGCCCTCGTTTCAACCCACAAAGAGCAGTCCGTTCAGCCACCCTAGACAAACTGGACACGCGCCCAATGACAGAAAACAACATCCTTGGAAACTGGCCTACGCGAACATCAGCGCGACCCGCTATGAAGGCGCTGCTGCGGTACTTAAAAAGACACGGGACTTTCTGACAAAATGCGACTGTACACTGTGGGACGTAGGGTTGTACGGTGACTGCGTAACACTAGGAACGCATTTGCAGACTGCGTGACAGTGCCCACAGAAACAGTTCGCGTGTGTGTGGGTGTGTGTGTTTCATTAATGATCCTTCATTTCTTTATTCTTTTCTCTCTCACCATCGCTTCCCTGTGCCCCTCCCCCAGTACAGGGTATCCGACGGGAAATAATCTCTGGTTAACCTCCCTGTCTTTTTTTTTGCCTTTCTCTCTCTTCCCATGCAACGCTAACTCTTGCTTCCAGGAGGGCAGAACTCGCTAGGCCAGTTGTTTGTCTCTCGTGCTATGCTTTTAATGTAGTCCTACATAGATTCCACTAATAAGTAGAACACATTTCCAACGTGGAATGGGTCATTTAGCGCCGGCCTTTTTATTTGGTCAGTCCACTTCCCACTGTTACTATATAATGAAGCGGTATGAGCCTTCGAAAAGAAGATGAAGAAGTGCAGGAATCTGGGGACAGGAGAAGAGCAGACTGAAGTGAGAATAAAGGTAAACAAGATGGACACCAGTTCCACAGCAATGCTTACGTCTATTGTGCCTTTTAACTATAGAACGCTACATATAACACTTCTGATATCGTTTCTCATGCTCCACAAAGAGGAACACCTTAACATCGTTCCACATAAGATCGACACAAATATCTTGTATCAATCGAGCACAAGATATTTGCAAAAATGTTCCAATTAGCGTAATTTGCGTGTAATAAAATTAATAGTGTATGCATACGTCTGTGGTGTTTGTGCGTAGCTTGTTGAAAACTAGTATGCTGGACCGTAACGGCGAACGGCCCCATTTCTTCGAGAATGCATTTTTCTGGAATTATTGGTCCTTATAAATTGTTATGATCACCATCATTAGCCTATTGTATTGATATCCACTGCGGGGTGAAGAATCCTTCAAGCGGTCTCCACTTAACACGGTTTTTTAATAGGTGACTCCAAATTATTCCTGTAAATTTCCTAATTTCATCACACCGCTCAATTCGCTGCCGTCCTCGACTGTGCCTCCCTTCCGTTAGCGTCCATTTTGTAACTCTAATATACCAGCGGTTATCTACCGTATGCATTACTAGACCTGCCCTGTTGCACTTCTCCCTCTGCTAGAATAGCTAGAATATCGGCCACACCCGTCTGCTCTGAAATCCACACTACCGGCTTTCCTGTCTCTTAATGATACGCTTAACATTCTTTTTTTTTTCATCCTTTGGTTCCCGGTCCTTAACTTATTCCCAAGCTCCTCTGGCAATCCCGAAGTTTTGGCCATACATTAGTGCCGGCCAAAAGCAATGACTATACATTCATCTTTTAGACGATAGCGGTAAGTGGCTTGTTGAGGATTGGTTGTGTCTGCCATAGGAGGTGCTTCAACTTTGTTTTATTCTTTTGTAAATTTTGTTCTCACAATCACCGTACCTTGTGAGAAATTCACCTGGATATGCATAATCTTGCACAGATTCTAGAGGCTGACTGCCCACCGTGAATCCCTTTTCTCTGGCCAGGATATTTGACAGTACCTTAGCCTTCTGCGTTTTAATCTTCAACCATAGTCTGGCACTTTGTTGGCTAAGGTCCTCAGTCATTTCGTGCAATTCATCTATAGCTCTATTTAGTAGGAAATGTCACCTGCAAAACGTGGGTTGCGGAGATATTTGGCGTGGATCCTCTCGTAATGCTTGCAGCTCACTCAAGTAACATCAATAATACTTCTCTAAGCATACAGTGAATAGCATTGGAGACATTGTGTCTCCTCGCGTGGTCCTTTTCTTTAAAATGTAGCTGATGTATTTGGCTAAAGGGTACTTTTGACCAGACTGCGACAAATTTTCGTGAACGGCTTCTTCTTGCCAACCACATATTGAAAGCATACTTTTAGCGAACTTCATTGGTGTACAAACTGTTTATTTCATGGTGTTCTTTGAGTGCGTAAAATAGTGTCTGGAACTGCGTATATTACTATCATGCATAACTGGTTACTTTATCATTTACATCATAGCGTTTGCAATTATGGGTGTCAATAGCTAGTTTATCAGTTAATGTTACAAATTTGTGCCACTTAGTGCACCGGTGAAAATAAAATGAAAGAGAAAATGCGCATATGGTTTAATGGGTAAAGCATTTGACTGCTGCGCTGGACCTTGCTTCATGTTCAATCATTCAAGTCGTAATTGTTTTTTTTTATTGACCAGCAGGTTGCGTCACCAATCTTCGACGTCAGCATGTGTTTTACATATCACCCATATTGTCACCAACTGTTTTGGGCCGTGCCTATGCATAGTGTGAACGCTGAGCTAATGAGGTGAGAAACTTGCCCAGTGACAGACACGCACCAAACCTTGGGTAAGCAAGCAAAGAAAAGTTTGTTTCACAAAATTTGGACAGCAGAGAAGAACCATGATACAGTTACTTACTTTTAGATGACAGGCTTCTACATCCAAGCTGCAGTATCGACACTTCAGGAGTCTCTGTTCACAGGTGTCGTTTAAGTGTTCAGACAGAGCCTTGCTGCTTACTTTCTGCTCGCATAGCGGGCACATTACTGCCCTAGCTCTACAGTTCACATAGTGACCCTTCATGAAAGAAACAAACAATAATGTGAAGCAATAATTCATTAACAGTCACGTCAGACGCGCTATAGCATAAGTGTGTTTGCACAGTGAACCTTTTAAGAGATTCGACTGTAAAAAGTTACGCATAACAAACAACCAACACATCCGAATAGACTACACTATGATTGCGTAAATTATACCGGTGCTTGGATCACGTAACTTTTTTTAGTGCAACAGTATAGTAACAGTATGTGGCGTTTTCAAGTGCTGTTACGCACGCCATTCTGTGGCCTATTGAAAGCTGCCACTGTGCTGCTGCAGATGAGCGGATCTGTTACCGTTGTGCCTGCTCGGTAACGTCAGGGCCATACCCCTTATTGCAAACGTACTTTTTTGAAGAACTTGGTGATCCATGGTGATACCAGTTATTTGGCCTGGAATAGTATCGTTATCTAGCCCCTTTGATATACGTGGATTACGAATGCATCCGTGTTGTTGGCCTACACCGATATTTCCTAGACAAGCTGCTGTCGATAAGAATTCTGTACTGCTCGCCAATATCTTTACCTTTTTGATGTCTATATATCTTGATTTCTTCTAAATCTACTCAGTGGTTTTAGGAGTTATGAATAGTTATGAATAGTTCGCCGGCTGGCGATTACTACTTGAATCGTAGCCTACCGACAAACTTCTCTTACAGAGACAGAGAAAAACACAAAGAAGTGCAAGAAGGTTAAACATGATTTTCTCATTTCCTGCCCTACGCAAATGGAGGCGAAACAGAAAAAAAATTAAGAGGGAGTGACAAAGAAAATGATTAAGAAGGCACTTCAAAATTCACCGTGTTTAGAAAGTGCGACAGGGTTCTTGTGGCCTTCTTGGGCGGATAGCGGTCAAGTTCATGGTTGCAATACACCTTTTCTTTTCTGTGAGCACTATTAGATGCATCTGCCTAAAGCACGTAAACACTGTGTTTTATCGTGAAGAGTGGAGCAGTAAAATAGTATGTGTAGTACAGACTCATTGCAATCACCAAAGTTGTGCTAGGCATGAACCCCAAGTATGAAACAGGAGGCGTTTGCAAATGCCACAAGCAACACGATAAACTAGCGCTGTATCAAGATAGGCCGGGACGGTGGTTAAAGGCGCATTTCGCAGAATTTTGCGGTTGTGACGAGACAAGAGAGTACAGTCGAGGTTAAATGTTGCGGGACTGCGGGGCCAAAGATGCCGCGATGTTTATTTATTTATTTATTTATTTATTTATTTATTTACTTATTGCAGCCTGGGCATTTCGATTGAACTCAGGGGCGCACACACACGCGCGCGTGTTTAACAAGTACAATGTATTAAACCAAGTATTTACAAGCCGCGCCGCTGCGCTTTAATATATTTTAATTTTTTCCTGGTGCCGTGGTCCCCATAATTTTGGTCGCGGCTGTACCTTTATTCTGTGCTACTCGACGCGCAACAATTTACTCTGCGAGCTAGACGCTTAGATGACAGACTGCTGTCATTGCGAAAGATTCAGGATCATTGACCTAGTTACTCTTAAATGCTCAGCTCAAAAATGTTCAAAAGTCATACCAGGTTTCTCGAAAGTGACAAGGCTGAGCATATGCCAGCCACTGTCATCGAAAGTTTCGTTGCGAATGTATTCGCAGTGATCTTTTTCTTCAACTTTCTGTCGTTACCCTTCGTCAATTTTTTTTTTCATTTTCTACATCCCTGCATCTTGATAATCCGGTACCACATAACCTACTGTAGCTGATTTACCGTTGAAGGACCCGTCGAAATAATCAAGTGAAACAAGTGCAAACATTCCTTTGAGTTTCTTCCTCTTTGTCATTCTGCATAAAAGGCAGATTTGCTGTTTCCCGTCCATTTTTCTCTGTGACGGCATGGGCACGGCAAACAGAACGCTGATGGAGAGCACGATGACTACATTCCCGCTCAGAGTTTTTCATACAAACGCACGACTTCGCTCTCTTCAGCGACAGTCAATGAAGCATTGCCGTTATCGCAATTACCACGACGTCGTTGCCCTGACATCATCATCATGGTGACGTCATCGTCATCGCGTTGCTCATGAAATTGTTCTTCGTATTCACGATGCCATCGTCATCGTCGCACAGTCGTCATTGTCAAGTCATCTTTATTGCCATGTCATCCATTACCCCCATGCCGCCCTCGTCATTCGGCAGTTCGAATGGTTTCAAATGTGTCGACATTCTCGCCGCGTTAAGTTCTTTATGCAGTAAATGCATCAGTGGGTGTCAAAGAAATCAAAACAAAGCGCGAACAATGACTGACCAAAACGTCACGAACGAACAAGGAGCGAACGAACGAACCATCGAACGAAAAAACGACCGAACGAACGAGTGGTATCGGCGCTCGCACCAGCTATTCGTAGTACAATATAAGAAATAAAAATATAAGCGCGCAAACAAAGTATAGAGCACTACTCACCATCACCTCTCGAAGTGTTGCCTTATATGTGCATGATTCTTTTGGGCACATCGCCACCAAGTCCAGAGCTTCCAGGAATGTATCATTCCTGGTTTCCATCTATTTCAACAGAAGGCATAAAACATAAAACATAAAACAGAAGGCACAAGGCATAAGGGTTCATAAGGCATAAAACAGAAGGCATAAATGTATATATTATTACTTATCTAGCCATCAATTGCTTAAATTATCGATCTGCTGATTGATTGAGCTATTGATTGATTGCTTATTCTATTTATTGAATACAATGACGCCAATTGCGCAGAATGCGCACAGTGTTCAGACTATTGTGTGCAAAAGGCAACTGATTACTCCACTCACATTCTACGGAGAGTTACTACCCTTTCTTTCTGTAACAATGAAAAGCTTGTGGCCGCGACATTCTCTATCATTATTCTTGAATGCAGTGGCGGCGGACGTTCTCGTAAAGGAGTATATGACGAGGTGAAAGGCGCCATGCATAGACCCTAAGGAGAAAAATAATTTTAGCTTCGTTAGTACATTACCCTCCATAATACCAAAAAAAAGCTAATCATGCCGAGGGAAGACGCTCGGTAAGCCAGAAAAGACGCAAAAATGAAAGACGGGCGGCCACACCGACTTGACAGTCCCAAACCAGCTTTGCCGTGACTTTATTTTTACACCGTCTACTCGGGCCGTTGTTAAATATTTATCTGTAAAGACTACGTCGCACTCTAAGAGAACCAAATACTGAGTATGGAAATTTTAAAGACCTTTATTGAAGCCACAGCTACTGAACAGCAAAAAAAATAAAAACAACGACGCTTTGCAATCGGTGACGTGACACTGACGTACTGGCGGTGGGGTTCAATCGCCAAAGTCAAAATTAAATTCTGACAGTTATTTTCTCTTAATGACCAACATATTGCCACAAAAACAATGAAAGTAGACTCTTTCAAGAATATTTTATCAATCTAAACTACTTCACGTTGTTCTCTTTAGTGTCTACGGAATATATTAATAATTAGTTGCGCCAACTTATACAGTTGTACGCTCCATTTACGGATATTTCGAAGTTTAACGAGATTGACGAAGTTTAAAGATATACCGAAACTTTTAACCAGGAGCAATGAAGTGGGCGCTTAGAATCGCCATTTAAATTATCTAGGGGCCCAATGAGTACCACATTAGGTCAACGTATACAGCATTTTATGTGCCTGAAAATCCCTCGGCATCTTTCCTTTCATTTATCAATTTTAAACTCAATATTGCCTGATGAATCATTTTGCTACACTAAGTCCTATGCCTGCCCCTTTGGTAGCTTTTTGGCTATGGCTTCGAGCTGCTCAGCTCGAAGTAGCTGGTTTGATCCCTGCCGGTCACATTTCACGGAAGGCGAAGTGCAAAGCACTGATCTACTCAGATTTAGGCGCACGTTACCGAACGTCAGGTTGTCAAAATAATTCGGAGTGCTCACTACTGCGCGCGTCATAATCGTATTGCCCCGAAGATAACTAAGGCCAGCCTCTCCGCAATGAAAACATAAGGGCCTGAGGCCAGGAGACCGCCAGGCGTCGCTTTTCCGGGTCCTCGACTCTGTATCGTCAGGTCGCGCATGCGCTCTTGGAATGGCCCCTTCCGATTAGACCGATCAACGAAGCACGTGTCTGTTATCGGGCAGTCAACCAAGGCAATATATACGTGTAATCATCCGTCAATAAAACTTCTTGTTCTTGTTGCTTCCATGCTGTGTGGTCGTCACTGCGCACCTGAACATGGTGTCAGAAGTGGGATAGATTTGAGCCAGCAGTAAAGCATCAAAAGGCGGGCGTCGCTGTGCGCCGACAAGATGGATTTAGTGAAGCCGCCGCAACCGCTAGTGCTGTCAGGGAACAGCGCAAGGAATCGGTGCGTGTTCAAGCTGATATGCGAGCTATTCTTACAAGCAACGGAAAGGGCGAAAGCACCGAGATCGGAGCCAGCCAAGACTGCGCTCCTGCTCACCCTTGCCGGAGAGGACGCCCTAGAGGTATTCAACAACTTCTCGTTTTCGGACAACGAAAGCAAAGAGGATTATCCCACTCCACGAACGTGGAAGGTACCCAGCCTTTCGAAAAGCATGTTTCTCGTGCCGTGGCACTAACCACTTTTCTGCTTGTTGTAGGAGAGGTCCTCAAATAAGCGCTGTGAGGGACGAGCACGGCGATTTCCAAATCCTGGACGTTGGCGTGGGCAACAAAGCTTATTGGGTTATTGAAGCCCAAGTCGCGTCCCAACTGGTGTCTCTGAAAGAAGACACGGGCTCGCGAGCCAATTTTCTGCCTCACACCATTTTTCAAACGCTCAACGTGAATCCCTGTTTGAAGAAAAGCACCTCTGTTCAACGCTCATACAGTGACAACGTCATCAAGCATATCGGCGTGGCTACGCTACCAGCGACTGTGAACAACCGGAGCGAGTACTTTGACTATTTTATGGTTAGGAAGAGCAACCAGGCCATCCTAGGGCTGTCGGCAAGTGAAACTTTAGGACTGGTGTCGCGTACTGTGGGTTCTGTTCACATGAACAGCACTGACCAAATCGCGACGGAATTCCCATATTTTTTTCAGGGTATCGGCTGCCTGGCACGCCCGTACCACATGGTCCTGTGGGAGGAAACAACACCGTTGGTCCAGCCCGTGGGACGGGTGCCCTTGGCATTGCGCGATCCCCTTCGAGATGAGTTTGACCGATGGTACGTGCAGGCATTATTGTCAAAGTCAGGGAGCCGGCGGATTGGGTAAGCCCCTCTATCGCAGCGAGGAAAAACGATGGCAAAATTCGCATATGTATTGATCCCAGGCGCATTAACGCAGACACAAAGCGAGAGCACTATCAATTACCAAAAAGAGATGATATTGAGGCAGAGCTGGTCGGAGCCAAATTTTTTACGTGCCTCGACGCGTATTCGGGTTTTCGTCAAATCCCTCGTGATGCCACTTCAAGGATATGCAGAACTGGAACGCCGTTTGGGCGTTATCGCTTCTTGAGAGTTACCTTCGGAATCGCTTCCGCTGCGGAAGTATTTTTTTTACAGAACAACTGAACTACACTGAAACTCTACAATATTACACTAATACCAGGAGACACTTCCCTCCACCACATAATTTCCTTAATCGAGAAGGTACCGTCGCGTGGCGGCAGCTTCAAACTCATTAATTTCCCTGCCTCTGTTATCTCCACCTCTTCCACCCCACACAATATCCCTCATACTGTCCCTATTGTGGAGCAAAGCCCACAGTATATCATTGCACCTGGGAGTGCCCACACCCTCCGGGTTACTCCCCTATTCCATCACCTTCCTCCTGGAGAGACTACGCTGACCAGCTCAGACCCGCAAGAGCAGCGACGGCTGATCCGGCGGGCACGCGGAGTGGCGCGAGCCAATGGGGCACTGAACTAAGGCCTCATGACAAATAAATGTTCTCTCTTTCTATCACTCTCTCTCGAAAAAGTCTGAATATTCGGCCAGGCCTCAGCTGTGCGTATATATATCGGCGACATACTCATACGGGGGAGCCCGAGGGAAGAGCATGATACCCTCCTCCGTACGGTTCTGAATTTAGCAAGGAAGGCCGGCCTAACGTTTAATGCAATAATGTGCAGATTCGGGGTGACTGAAGTTGACTTTTTGGGCGACGTGACCAGCCAAGACGGAATAAGTCCGAAACCTGCAATGATGTCACCATTAAGCGATATGCCTCAGCCAATCGACAAAGCAGGCTTTCACAGAATGCTCAGGGTCGTAAACTACTTCGGCGAATACATACCTCACTTGGCAGAAATAACAACGCTACTGCGAAGCCTAATGAAGAAGCACACTGTCTTCGAGTGGTCTCAAGCCATTGCAATGAGTGGCAAACTATCTGCCGTATTCTAAGCAATGCGCCTCTGCTAGCCATATTTGATCCGACCCGAGAAACCAAAATCCCTTCTGGCGCATCACAGAATGGGATCGGCTCGGCCCTGCTTCAGCGGTATGACCACAGTTGGCGGCCAGTAGCCTACACTTCCCGGACAATGACCGAGGCGCAACAAAGATACGCCCAAATAGAAAAAGAGACAATGGCTATAACCTTTGGGTGCGACAAATTTTTTCACTTCATCTACGGTTGCAAATTTATCATTGAAACCGACCGCAGACCATTGCTAGCTATCGCGGCTGAAGCCATTGCAGACATGCCTCCAAGATTACAGCGTTTTTCTTGCGCTTCTTAAGATACAATTATGTCCTTCACATTGTCCCAGGGAAACAAGTGCTCCTGGCTGATATGCTATCCACATGGTCGGCCGTCTCTCCCCGCAGCGTGGATAACATCACAGATGACGTCGACGTACATACATTGGGCGTGGCTTCAGAATTTATGAGCAGGAAAATGTTAGACAGACTATCAGAAGCAACAGTCGCTGACCCAGACTTGCAAATTGTGTTGCGCTGCCTTAGGAACGGCGAAGAAATTAGTGGAGCGATGGAACCGGTTTCCCCTGAGTTATCATAAGTTCAAGGTATTGTGATGAAGGGATCAAAGGTTGTTATCCCGAAGCTCATGAGAGCTGGAATGCTCACTCGTATTCACGAAGGACACTTAGGCCTAAATAAGTGCAAAGCAACAGCCCGGCGCTTGGTGTTCTGGTGAAGACTGAACGGGGATACCGAAAATATTGTGAAGTCATGTGCCGTTTGTCAAAAATACGCATATCAGCAGCCCAGTTAACCGATAGTACTTAGATCCCAGGACATGCCTGGTACCATGTTGGGGTTGATCTCTTGATGTACGGCGGGTACTCCTGCTTATGTGGGTTTGATGCGTTCTCAAATTTTCTGGAAGTCGAAAAACTACCTAACGCAACAACAGGGACTGTCAAATGTAAACTTAGGGCAGTTTTTGCACGATACGGAATTCCTATGGAAGTCTGCACTAATAACGGTCCGCAGTTCTCATCCCATGAATTTGCCCTCTTCGCATCCAGATACGACTTCAATCATATGACGTCAAGTCCAAGGTTCCCGCATTCCAATGGTCTTGCCGAGAAGGGTGTCCAAATCGTCAAAAGGATCATGAAGAAAACAAGTGACACGAGGGAGGACTTCTGGCTGGGTCTACTCTGCTATCGTTCGGCCCCTCTTGAAGAAGGCTGCTCCCCAGGAGAATTGCTTCAGGGCAGAAGGTTACGTACTTGGCTGCAAGATTTCTGGCCGTGCCCCAGTCAGCAAGCACTTAGGCGTCAACCTCGGCAATCGTCAAACAGGAAACCCCTACCCGAACTCAAGAAAGATGCAGTAGTAAGAGTACGGGGAGACACGTGGGACCGTAAGGCTCGAGTCATGGACCTGGTGGCGCCAAGGTCGTATCGCGTCTATACAGAGGACAACCAGTTACTGCAACGCAACCGGAAACACCTTTTAGGCACACGTGAGCTTTTCCAGACGGACTTAGCAGAAGAATCCGAGAGCAAGGAGGTTTCCCAGGCGACAATGCCTGGGAGGACGTTTCCACCACAGTCAACCGCAACTGCGCCATTTCAAGAAACGGCAGCTGCTTCACAATCAACATTACTATCCACGCAAGCGGTGCCAAGGTGATCCATCCGGGAAAGGCACTAACCCAATCGTCTGCATTACGGCCGGGATTTCAAACAAGTCCCTTATCTTACTCGCAATTTATAACATTATCCCTACGGAAGATGTGTCGTCAGGTCGTGCATGTGCTCCTGTAATGGCCCCTTCCGATTAGACTGATCTACGAGGCACTTGTCTCTTATCGGGCAGTCAACCAAAGCTATATATACCTGTAAGCACACATGAATAAAACACACTTCTTGTTCTTGTTGCTTCCATGCTGTCTGGTCGTCACTGCCCACCGGAACAGACTCCTCGATGAACGGTGGACTGCGACGCCTGAATGCTACTTCCGTTTGTTCTGTGGGGCGTCTGACGTTTGAGGGGCCATACAGCGACGGTCGCCGTACCGCGCCCGCATAAGTCATTCGGACTGGATCCCGCGGTTGTGGTACCTCGTAGCGTTCAAAAGCTTGGATGACTTGCCTCATCTCGTCGCGCCCTATCTCTGCCACAGAAAGTCGCACTGTCGGCGCGTCGGTTACCTGCAATTTCTGGAGCTCTCCTCGTACCACAGCCCTGATCATTTGGCGCAAGTCCTCGAGGTGGTCTCCCAAAGTCATGGTAGTGGGTCTGTTCGAAAGTTCCATCACGTTGCGGTCGTACTGTCTGGCACGCTGTCGAAGGGTCCTTTCCATTGCTGTCGCTTCAGCAAGGAAGTCCTCAAGTGCAGTGGGTGGATTTCGAATAATCCCAGCCAAGAACTCTTGCTTCACACCTCTAATCAGATATCGGACCTTGTTGTCTTTGCCACTGAGCCATCCGCACGTCTGAAGAGCCGAGCCATATCTTCCGTACACGGGGTGACGGTCTCGTTCGGGGCTTGGAACCTTGCCTGTATTGAGAACTCGTTGCCCCTTCCTGTCCGTGTTGGAGTACGTGGCGCTCAGTTGGCATCGAAATTCGTGCCACGAAGACAATGCCGCTTCATGGTTATGGAACCACGTCCTCGCAGAGTCTTGGAGCGCGAAGTACACGTTGCGCTCTTCGTTCAATCCGTTGCATTCGGCGACCCGCTCGAAGTGGTCTAGCCAATCTTCCGCGTCTTCAGTAGCACATCCGTAGAATGCAATCGGCGTCTGCGGCTGGTTGATGATGAACTGAGCCGGCACAACAGCCGCAAGGGTAGACTGTGGGCTGAGGTTCGTCGTTCCGGTACGCTCGGGCAACAAACCGTGCTCTGGTTGGAGCCTTTGAAGACGGCGGCTCGTACTTACGTATACAGGGGTAATACCTCCAGGGCTACTCACAGGAGACGTGTCAGGGCTACGCTGTGTCTCCGGCAATGGCAGCATGTACCCCGAACCTCCACCAGTAGTATGACACGAAGATAACTAAGACGGGCTCGCCGAAACAGAACAGCCTTTAATGATGGCCCACACCCAAAAAAACCCTGCGATCAGGGCCTGTACAGGGCAGCTGACTTCTGGCGATCGGGACTCGTAGTGGGCAGCTTACTTCGCGTAAATATCTTAGTTTTGACACGCAACACCTCAGAATTTAACTCATACTTTAGTTCAGTTTGATACGTCAAACTGTCGACTTGAGCATCAAAACAACCCGAAACCTATAGTAGGGTATTTGACATGCTAAAGCAGAATTTCTTTTTTGCATCGCTCAGCAAACTAATAATAAGTAATAATAAACTTTAGGGGTTAATTAGTAAACAAAATACAATTTCATTGTGTTCTGATTTTCCGTCGTGGTTAACAGTGTTTGGGATTAGTGGAGTTAAATAGAAAGCTGGCTCCAAGAAATTATTATCCAATATAATGTCAGGCTAGCATGTTCATAAAGACATGGTTACATTTCGGCACGATTTTCTGAAGTACTTTTGAACAAAGCACCCTGTCATTGAAAACTAAAGCACCGCAAAGACTAGTTGCAACGCCTACGATCATTTTTTCCACTCTTCAAGCTTTGTCAAACGCAGTACGGTAGCTGCATGGCGACCCGGCATTTCTGTAGTTAGGGCGTTTCAGTTGCACTGGACGTTGTGCGAATAATTGACTGAAAACGAGTACACGCGTCCATCGCCAAAACGGCCAAGAATCGGTATGCAAACACTGCACATTTTATAGTCGAGTTTGAGTTTTCTTTGCTTCAATGCCAAAATAGTCGCTTACTTCGTGCCTTATTCTCTAAAAGGAAATAGCGGCCAGCGTCATGCCACGTTACAGCTGAGAAGTGTTATGGGTCTTAACTCTATTCACAAACCCTTATCATTATTACAAAGGTTCTTCTTCTGAATGCTGTCTCAGTTCTGTGGTAGTATTTTTATTTCGTTTTTCTTTGGTTAGTAGGACGTCCTCGCTGGCTTGTTGGTAATTTATACATCTAGAAATTGTAGAACTTCATGATATAGAGCACAAAAAATTATGGGGTTTCGCGTGCCAAAACCACCTTCTGATTAGGAGGCGCGCCGTAGTGGGGGTCTCCGGAAATTTCGACCACCTGGGGTTCTTTAACGTGCACCTAAATCTAAGTACACGGGTGTTTTCGCATTTCGCCACCCTCAAAATGCGGCCGCCGTGGCCGGGATTCGATCCCGCGACCTCGTGTTCGACACCATAGCCACTAAGCAACCACGGCGGGTGATATAGCGCGCAGTACGAGCAAAACGTACACACAGGTGACTAAAAGGCAGGACGAGCGCTGTCTTTTCATCACTTATGTCGATGCTTCTTCGAGCTGTGCAGCTACATCATGAAGTCGTACAAGCTCGCACAAGCTTCCAAGCTTCTAACTTGTACAAATCATCGATCAGCCGCCTTATACTCAGCTACAAATGAATAACTGTACTAAGTTGCTTATGGAAGCGCATTTCTGTACTTTTTCTTTAGTCTCCCAATTTTTCGTAGGCGTTGTTCAAACATTAAAGGTACAATACCCAAACTTAAGACTCCTTATCATCCACATAGAAGGCGCACTACTCCTTCAAAGATTCAGTTGATAATGCTTGTCAAAGAAACGTCGACAAAATTGCATGGCTTTTGAATATTTCTGCAGCGTCTTCTATGCTTAGACTAAAAGAAATTTGCATGGCTCCGTATATGACAAAAAAAGTTAGCAGGCGGTCTCGTTCGTTAAAGGACAAACAGAAGGTCTTCAGAAGTTAGCAAACATCACATACAGTAGCGTTTCTTTCATAAATGAAACACTTCATTTCACCGCAACACATGCTTTGCCGTGGTCAGGCACTTCTGGTCCTCACTTGTTTAGCAAAAAACGCAAAAGATTAGGCCGTGTAAATGAATTCTGTACTCACGTCTTTCATCCTGTATGTCGCCTTGTCAACGCAACAGTCGATAGCTCCGTCATTCTCCATCATTCTCAAGCAAGGCCGGCAGTACAAGTGGCCATCAGGGTCAGCCAGAATCTCCGAGGAAATATTTCTACACTTCGCGCACAGCAGGGTATTCGGAACGTCTGCCACGAACGTAACCATATTTCCACCCAACGTCCTCTTGGAATCCTTCACGAGGAGTTTACGCATCGTCACCTTGATTCGAATTGCTTCTTCCCCACCTAAGTACTATCGTGAGCAATATGAGCAGGAACACGCGAGCGCGTGGGAAATAGCCTCGAAACCGACGTGGGGCGATGCGTTGCGGCCGCTGTAGGAAACAAAGTGGAAAGGGCGCCGCGGTTCCGCCAACTGTCGGCACTCCCGCCTCACTAGCGTTGCTGCGTAACGGCACCGGATTGCATGTCACCGGGCGCTAGCGATGATAAGGCGGTTATGGCATGCAGAGCGTGGACCGCGCTGTCTGTAGTTCAGCGCAAAATACCGCTGTTAACCTTTTTTGTTCCTTTTTTCTTTGTCTGAGTGTGCGTATGTGGAGCGGTCAGACCCGACTCTTAGATATTTGCAAGCATGCGACAGGGAATATTTTCTGGCCGACTTCTTAAAAGGTCTATCGTAAGGCCAGTCGCACCTTTCATGGAAACGTTCGAATCTTTGATGAACAAGAAAAGAAGCAAAAACGCTACGTCACGGCCGACGCGCATCTTTAATTTCTTTTTCGTGGCAAATGCTTATAAGGGAGACCACGACTGCCCGCGGTTAGAAGTGCGTTTCAGCGTCCTGCGATGTCTCGAGTGCCGTTGAATAAGCGGGAAGAAGTCGTTGAGTTGTCGAAGAAAGCTTACTCGCAGCGAAACATTGCTGCCTTGACGGGCTGCCGCTTGAACACAGTCAACAGGATAGTGCAGGCGTACCGAGATGAAGGACGCATTAAGGATGCGCCGCACGAGAGGCGACCTCGCGCCACGTCGGCGGATCAAGACCTACAAATTGTTGCTGCAGTCAACGAGAAGCCATTTCTAAATGCGAAGGAGGTGCGCAGTACTCTTGCCCTGGAACATGTAAGCGACAGCACGGTGCGACGAAGGCTAAGGGAAGCCGCCCTCCGTAGTCGTATCGCTGCTCAGAAGCCCCTTCTCACAGTTGCCAACAAGACTGCTCGCCTAAAGTTCGCTGTCGATCACCGCAGCTGGAAGGTCGAGGATTGGAAATATGTCATCTTCTCTGATGAATCTACGTTCTCAAGCCGCTGGGACCAGCAGAGAAGAGTGTGGCGCATGGAGAATACGCGCTTCTCTCCGCAGAACGTCAAGCAGGTGGCCGCAAGTGGACGCACGTCAGTAAACGTGTGGGCGGCTATTTCGAGGGATGGCCTAAGTCCCATTGTAAGAATCCCTGGGAGATTTACGAGTTCTGCATATTGCACATTGCTGGAGCACGAGATGATCCCCTATGCACTGAATGGTCCACACCCGGATGGGTATTATCTATTCCAGCAGGACTTGTCTCCCGTTCACACAGCAAAGGTCGTGGCACGTCTTTTAGGCGAACTAGGGGTAAGGAGCTTGGAGTGGTGTGCGAAGGGTGCAGACATGAACATCATAGAACATGTTTGGGCACGTATGAAGGCTAACCTTTCAAGACTCTCCTTGGACTCGACGACCAGTGATGAACTGTGGGAAGCCATAAAGCGCGAGTGGAAACATCTTCAAGATGACAAAGCCTTCATCGAGGCTCTCTACGTGTCTCTGCCAAAAAGAATGGAGGCCGTCATTCAAGCAGGCGGAGCCATGACCCGTTATTAACGCATGAAGCCTGCAAGGAAAGGTCAAGCTGTAACACTGATGTATTGGGATACTTTTTGTGTGGATGAAAATTTTGTTACCATTAAGCAATCGTCTAATAAAACCTTTAAATTCACTGCTGCGTACAACTTTTCTTTGTTCACAATAACCGAGACATAGAAAAACACGCATAACAAAACAACCCTGCTTTTTCCTGCGTGCGAGCGCTATTATAGGCGCCACAGTATCACGCCGGTATCATTGCGATACGTTCCGCAAGTATGATAAAAAGAGAGCTAGAGATATTTTGCGCTCAACTACAGACAGCACGGTCCACGCTCTGCATGACATAACCGCCTTATCATCGCTAGCGCCCGGTGACACGCAATCAGCTGCCATTACGCAGTAACGCTAGTGAGGCGGGAGTGCCGACAGTTGGCGGAACCGCGGCGCCCTTTCCACTTTGTTTCCTACAGCGGCCGCAACGCATCGCCCCACGTCGGTTTCGAGGCTATTTCCCACGCGCTCGCGTGTTCCTGCTCATATTGCTCACGATAGTACAAATGTAAAGAACCACAGTATCGCTGGCAAAGCAAAGCAGTGATGCGATAGCTGTAAAAAGATATTCCACAATACCCCTTAGACTGTTTTGCACGATGTTTTGTTAGAATCAACAATCGCAGCTGCGTGAGAACAGCCTCCCTTCTATCAGTAAAAGAAGTGTTGGTCGCATTCGTTTTTGCCAGTCGCACCGCCCGCTAGTGAAGTGGATGGACTAGGCTTTTCTACCTCATCTTCCTTATCCGTGCGTAGCCACTGGTCTCTACTAAGGCAGCCTTTTATCGTCTCGCGGATGAATTGCTTCGGCGCTTCTCAGATTTATATTTGCGCTACCACATTACTGAGCTTCACGCTATCCTTCAAGTAAACAAGATGGCCTGAACGCCATCCAGTCAATTCCATACTCATCCCATACCCCGTATGCCCTGAGGCATTTACCCTCGCATTAAACAAAATCGTGGGCATTCTACGTGCGTCTGATTAACTCGAGCAACCTTTTACCGCACTGTCCAGCAGTGCGGTAAAGGTTCTCTCTCTCTCTCTCTATATATATATATATATATATATATACGCATGTGCGCATAGACTTATCGCCATGTGGTACATAAAAGACTACAATACTTAGAAATTTAGTATCTGCGAGAGAGAAAAGGTGACTCTTCAACAAAGTCTGAAGCCGCGAATGCGAAGATCAGAGGCATTAATGTACTATCGGACACCCCTCGTGGTAGTTTATTAATTGTACCACCAGTCTCCCATGAAGTAATCTCAGTAGCAAAGTGCATGCTCCCTACTACAACGACACAACTCTAATCGTTTTACAGTGGCAGCAGCAATGGAAAGTGCAACAGTACGGAACAGAAAGCTGGTCAGTCGTGAAAACTCTGCGTGTGAGAATGCATTACGAGGTTAAAAACTGACTGCGCTCGAAACTTCGTTTCTCATATATGAAACGACCACTCGAAAACCGTGGATGAGCGGACGGTAAAAGCTGTTCGGCGACAGCACTATCCTAATATTGACAAACTGGTTTCGTCGTCGTCGCTTATCCTACTTTAAGCTCTGAAGCTACCAAAATGATATGAAAGCTACTCACGATACCTGCGCCTTAGGTACGGTGTCTTCATCTGCGTCACAATGCCTACAAGAATGTCAACCACCAATTTCTCCCTGAAACTTCCAGATACGTGACATTTTTTTTTTTTCTAATTTGCGCGTTGCCACAACGCGGCCGCATTAGAAACCTTCCCGTTTTTCTTAATATCTCGCTCGGGCATCGATACAGTGCACCTCTGTCTAGCATCCATGCGTATTCTCGAAACAAGGCTTTTAGTGAAGCTTATAGCAGCCATCTGGCTCTGCAAGTGCCCTCAATGACCAAGTATGTACGCTTACATTCAATTTACGCAAAATGTCGAACCTACCTTTCCGCGGTTCCGTAACTGAACGATGTTTACGACGGATCCACCCGAACCACCCCACAAGCTGCCGCAGCAAGCTTTCGCCTTCCGCTTCTAAAAGTAACTGGGAGCGCGGTCGCTTATCGGTTCGGCAGCCATGGAAACGAAAGGCTATTAGCGATCTACAGTTGCAGTCAAAAGTAAATGGAAGGCGCGAGAGCGTGGCAAACCATGTCGCAGCGCATCTAACGCCGGCTCTGATAATTGATTAGCCCGGTCGCCAGCAATCTGCGCGCGCTATCAGCCAACCTCTATCTGTAGCGTACGGACATCACTTTTGGAGGCTCGAACGGATGCTTGCTGCTCTTCAAATGCACCACCAAGGATTTCTCTGGCGCTACCTGCGATCAAACACATCGCATCTCGCCTCCTCATTACATGCCCTGCCCATGCCCATTTTTTTTCTTGATTTCAACTAAGATGTCATTACTCGCGTTTGATCTCCTCACCCAATCTGCTCTTTTCTTATCCCTTAACGTTACGCCAATCATTCTTCTTTCCATAGCTCGTTGCGTCGTCCTCAATTTCAGTAGAACCCTTTTCGTACGCCTCCAGGTTTCTGCCCCGTACGTGAGTACTGGTAAGACACAGCTGTTATGCACTTTTCCTTGAGGGATAATGGCAACCTGCAGTTCACGATCTCATAATGCCTGCCAAATGCGCCCCAGCCCATTCTTATTCTTCTGATTATTTCAGTCTCGTGATCCGGGTCAGCACTCACTACCACTTCCACTGGCTCGCTACCTATCGTAAACTACTGTTCTCTTCCGAGACTGTTAAACATTACTTTAGTATTCTGCAGATTAATTTTTAGACCCACCCTTCTGCTTTGCCTCTCCAGGTCAGTGAGCATGCATTGCAGTTGGTCCCCTGAGTTACTAAGCAAGGCCATATCATCAGCGAATCGCAAGTTACTAAGGTATCCTCTTATTCCCAATTCTTCCCCGTCCAGGTCTCTGAAGACCTCCTGTAAACGCGCTGTGAATAGCATTGGAGAAATCGTATCTCCCTGCCTAACGCCTTTCCTTATTGGGATTTTGTTGCTTTCTTTATGGAGGACTGTTTACAGATTGTCTTAATTTTTCTTGATGTGGAACCAGCTTTTATACGTTACCAGGTTACGGAAAGAACGAAAATAAAACCGAGGGACAGATTTTTATTAGCCGTATCATAAAAAGGCAGCAAACGAGGACACCAAGGACACCATAGGGGAAATTGGACGTACTCATTAATTGAAATAAATTATAAATTAATCAAAGTGAATCAAGAAACAACTAACATCTCGTGGGGCTCGAACCCACGTCTTCGTATTAAGCTTGCGATGCCCTTACCAGTTGAGCTACAGCGGCCCCGTTTTCCCGTCGACATCCTGGGGTATTCGTCTACTACGACTAAACATTGGAGTGCTAGCCAGCGACCCATCTCATGACCTTTGCGGTAGATGAGGAACATCCGTTTTTTTTTTTGCCGCAGGCATCACGCGTGCGTGACGTAAGAACGAACCACGTCACATATCACACTTCCGCCACCCTGATGAAGTACTCAGCACTTCACAGAACACAATTTATTCAGAAAAGAGACAGCTCATGAACATGTTCTTCAATGCTTATGGGGTCGAGCAATACAGAAATAATAAAACAGACCGGCGTAAATGGCATTCATTGTAAAAACAAACGAGCGTAACTTTATAGTCACCACACTGGGTGATTACCGTGTCTTTAGCGCAACACTGGCCACTTATTTTGCCTTTGCAATTTCCACCAAGAGCTTCTCTAGCGGCGTTTCAAGGAGGGCGTGCTTCTCTTCAAGCTCCCGAAGTCTCTTCTCAGTCATCGGATCGTTCTGCATCGTTCTGTTCTGCACAATCTGCAAAAAATATGCATCAGAAATTGCGAGTCGTCATCGTGCTCTGCAGTACAGAAGTTGGGCTCAAGACTCATTTGACAAGACTGCGCTGTGAAAGGAAAGTTCGCGTCCTCTGGAGTTCATTTAGTCCCCAAGCAATAATCGTGATCTACCTTGCGTGCGCTTGCTTATCTAACGCTGTGCTCCCGGTAATTGCACGTCATTCATGACATGTGCGTTGTCAGCGTGACGTAGCATTCTCGACATTAGTGTAGCGAGCGCAGAGTTTCCAAGAGAGGAAAGGTGAGCCAGACAAATGTTGGTTGTTTTTTGGAATCAAAGTACACCCCGAACAATGCAACTTGTCTTTATAGTATACTATTTCATGAGTTGATTCTACTCGATTTACGTGAAACCAACAGACAAATAAATGAAGGAAAATATCAGGTAAATTGATATTTTTTTTTTTCTATTGAGGATGTAGGAATGTCAAAGAAAAGCGACGGAGACAACTCGCTGCTCGTGGGAACCTAGCCCACATATTCGCTTTACGCGTGCGATGCTCTTACTGACTTGGATACCGTTGCACCGTTTTTTTTCCTTCCACTTCCTTGGATATATTGGTGCATATGCCCTAGATCTAGCAGTACAAATGCTAGCCAGCGCTGCCGCTCATGGCCATGGCGCGGATGCAGAACATTCACCGTCATAACCGTGAGCAGTGTCGCTTGCTCGGCTTGTGTTTTGTTGCCACGTACAGCAGGTTGCTATTTTTCATTCTTTTTTTGTCCAGTTTTGTATCTTTTAAAGACATGCTTTCATCGCGAACCCTTCCAGGCATCCCTCGTGTGTATAGAAAAAAAGTTTTTTTTTTTTTTTTTTACAAGGGACAATACGAACACTGAGTCACAATCACGGCACAATTCCACCAGGGCTATAACATATGCAAAGTACGAAACATTGTATGGACGGCACATGACAGCTGGTTTGGTGCTTCCGTCTTACTGACTAGCTCGCACAGAGGATAGTACTGCCACATTTGCTACCCTTAAAGGCGTCCAGGCTGCTGGCCTTGTTTCCTACGAAATTACTCAGTGCTAAAACAAGCGATACCTCAATCTCCTCGTAACAAAATATATGCGTAAACAAAAGCACAATCCTTTTAATAAACGAATCTTTCCAGCCCTCCTGTGCCTACATTAACCGTTAGACGAAGTGAGTGAGTGAGTGAAAGAGAGCAAGGACAGGAAAGGAAGCAGGTCAATCAGATCAGCACCCGGTTTGCTGCCTTACCCTGGGGGTGAGGGACAAATCACATGCGTACTTCTACCCTGCCAACTACCTTTTCGTGATAATCACCGGGTGTTATGGATGATGATTGAAGTCAATACTATGGCGCATAGACACAACGGTGGATTGGTCAAAAAGTGGGCGGCATGCCTAAAATATGTAGCGACGAAAAATACGCTAAGTGGAGCTTTCATTTTTGCCAATGGTAACTCATTGGCATAATGGACTAAAAATAAAGTTATCAGAATTGAATCTACTAGTCTAAACTTAACTACCTGTCGTCTTACTTTAGCTTCGAAAAATGCCGTACTTAAACGTTGATGCAATACAATAAGAGGTAACGATACAAGACAAGGTCTTGCTGAACCATACGTACCACAATTTCTGCACGCAGCTCTTCCAGGTCTTCTTGCACATTTCTTTGGAAGTAGTCATCCTTTTTCTGTCGTAAAAGAAATAGAATTTTTTTTAAATAAGCAGTGCACTTTTCCCAATGTGCTTTTAGGTAACAAGTCTAATCAATGCTTCTAAATGTGAAATTTTCAGCTGCTAATTGTAAGGCGTACAACCTTTTTTTCATTCCAGGTTGGTGATGCATAGAAAATACAGTATTACGTTTTGCGGGATGCGGTCTACTAGTTTCCGAGCTGTATAAAGAGGCACACCTGCAACAGAACGCTACTGCCACTTCCTTATTATATTGTTGCAATATCAATATTTTACAGTCTACGCGATGTGACGAACACGAGACAGCATTAGTTGTGCTTGCATATGGGCATCGTTGCGTTGCATGTATGTGAATGTAAAACAGTGAACGCTGCATGCGATATCTCACCTTGTATACCTCCTCCTTTTCCGCAATCAGCTGCCTCAGCTGCTCATTCTCCGTTCCCAATTCCTACGCCATGGCAATTGTGTATTACATTCGCATTTTTACAGAGCAAAGTCATACCCATTGTGCATAAATCATTAAAGACCTCTTTCGTGTGTCAATAAATTCCACTTTAGAACATTCCGGGTTTTTGTTACCTAGCACTTTCTACTGTTCAAACACAATTCATCATACTCACTTGTGTCCTAATTTGTTGTCATTTAACAAACTCTAAAAAAATGAAATCAGTTTTATGTGTATTGCTGCTTTTATTTTTTCACACGTTTTACTAAATAACCACGGGTCCCGGTAGATTTAGCGACTATGAGACTCCTGTCTGCATCTTATTACATCAACACGTCGCAAACTTTCCATGAACGTATTAAGCATTTTGATACGAAATGAAGTACGACTAAGCCGCTGCAAGAAGTTAACATGTCTTTGCAATAAGTTTCGAATCAAATTCGAAGTGGGCCTTACATTATCACCAAGTTTGTGGCGATCATTTGGCGATTGTCAGCAAAATTTGCGTGATCAAAATTACCACACATTTTGCAGAATACACAGCAAGCAAATATTTCGAAAGGGCTATACCGTGACAACAAAACCAAAATCATACTTTAATCAATGTTGCGTCTCAGAAACACAAATAAAACCGATGGCGCATATAAAAGTTTACCGCATGCCTTCCATGACGAGCAAGTAACAGTGACGAAGCCACATTAATTTCGTTATTGCAATTTCATTACCTGCACCTTCGCTTCGAGAGTGAGAACTCGGTCGATGAGTGACGTCACGTATTGACACGAGCCGACATGTTTTTCCATCTCCTGGTTACAGGCCTGAGAAAACAAGCAGAACAGATTTTTTTTTTACGTTTCACTGCCACAATCATGCACTCGGCTAAAGAATATGCCCTTTTGCAGCGAAGCCGTTTAAAAGAGTTTCGAAACCGCTGCCATGTCGGTGCGAATGCCTGCATGTGGCGGTAGCCTCGGCATCAAATGTCAATCAAAGAATAGCCATAGCAAAGCAACCTGCATTCAAAGTTTTGCTTTAGAACGTAATGGTCAACAATCATAACTTGAAGTTACCGATCTTCGTTGTGCGGTCTTTCTTTGAACTAGACATCGCGTGTTTTTTTTCTTACCTCCCATGTTGTAGGCTCCTTCCCTCCTCTCTCCCTGTCATCTTTGTTTTCCCCTTTCCCATTCCACCGGTGTAGGGTAGCCAACCAGACATAATTCTAGCTAACCTCCCTGCCTCCTGCTCCAAACTGGAGGTCAGTTTGAAATTTATACGGGTGAGGGGGCGAAAGCTGATGGCATGGTCCAGCAACGCAGCTTGCGTGGTAAATAGTCCCCATGACTGGGGCGTCGACGATGAGTCATCATTTAGAACAGGCAGCCAACATACCCCTGGTATACTTGCAACGAATTAAGGGCCTCAAAATACGCTGTCTTTGATGTATAAGTTGCTCAGATTAGGAAAGACTTACGAGGAATTATTTTTCTTTTTCATGTTTACGTGCGCAGTTCCAAGAGAATCCTACTTTCGGTCTGTTTAGCGGGTAACGAAGTCCGTCGTTCTGAATTACATTTTTGGTCATTTCATTTCCTATAAGGATTCCCTATCTTTTTGCACACCTCTATACAGCTCTTTAAAAGAAAGTATGCGATAGTGGTAGTTCAAGTGCTGCGCACATTTGCCTAGCGGCAAGATGTGCAATGTAATGGCATAATTGCTTCGCTAGAAAACAAAATTGCAATAGCCTGTACATTATATAGAGCCCTCTAGCTTGCAGTGGTCTCGCTAAGCAGTTAAATCACCCTTTGATACAGGATTTTGTTTATAAATACAGAAATACAGACGAAACCAACATACACGACCATGATGTACGAACTCTTTCTTTATATTTTATACACGTCGAAAGCACGCAGGTGCTTGTAGTAAACAAAATGCTTAATTTTCCCGTAGCCAACTTTCGATCCCGAGAAAAGCACGCCTGGAAGTCTTTTTGTGGCAGCAAGCACACTGAGCACAGTCCCAGTGGCGACGAAGAGGTTTAGCAAGGTCATTACCTGGAAACGGCATCCCAGTTGAGCGTAGCGGCACTTCGCAGGTTTTGAAGGGCAAACTGCCAAGTGAATGTCCCTCAGCTTGAAAAAGAAAAAAATATTATTAGTTGTGGTTAGGGCGCTTCCCATACATTGGAGTCGCGTGCAACAACACCGATTGATTGTTGATGTTACACTGCCACCGTCATGGCACCGTAGTAGATATTGCCAGGTTATTTCAAGTAAACTGGAGAAATGTGCAAATAGCGATGCTGTGCTTTCGCGTGGGAGATTTCGCAGTGCTTGTTTTTGACAAAATTTAATGACGATTTTCGTACATAGATGTATGCTTTGTATAACATTATACGCGTATTAGCACATGTGTGTGTGCATATATATATATATATATATATATATATATATATATATATATATATATGTTTGTTTAATTGTGCTCAGGAGAGGTTATCATTTGTGAGGCTACCCTACTCCTACCATAGGCAAACCGTCTCTAGCCTTTTTATCTATCTTTTGTACTTCATATACTAGAAAATGATAATTTTTGTTCACGCTTGTGGAATTAGTACAGGATAACGATGCTTGAGAGTCGCTCGGGATGATCCCGTTGAATGGGTGCGGTTGTGATCATGCACAGATCAAGGCAGACATTATTAGCCGTGAAGTTTTGCTGTCGTAGATGTAGTGACGCTTGATAATTTGAACGTTCCTTGTTCTCTCGTTGGGAATAAACATGTCGGGTTTGCATGTACATTTCGTGTCTGTCGTTGGTCTTGTTCCAGCACTGAAATTCTGAAATTAGAACTGAAACTGTAAACCAGACGTTGTGTAACAGATCAATTAAGGCACTTTATAACGTTCGACTGCTTTGGCTCCGCAGTTGAAGGGGACAGTTAGGAGCAGAATTCTCTCCATCACTTTCTTTCTATATTCTGAAGCTAACAGCGCATCTTGGAGTATGTTTAGTGAGCGTCTTGACGCACGTGGAAAAGACTCGTCCGCTGGTTCTTTCGCTACTCTCTCCTGCCGAATTGCTCCGAGTAGCTCATATGCTGAGCCTACAGCAGCAGAACCATTTGGAAGAAAAATCACCTTGGTTGTGCGGTCTACTCGAGGTCACGCTACTTTCCACTTACCTCTGCAAATGTATCAAATTCCGTCTCACAATGATCACAAGTCGCCGGCCTTTGATCACAGTCTTCCATGTGAGTCTGCAAATATGATAGGACAACAGACGAGCATAGGGAGAGTTAGCTACCGCTAGTATGAAACGTCCTGTTATTGCACAAATATTTCGAATGAACTTCCAAGAGACGTCCACTCACTGTTGACCCCGAGACTATAGCGACAGTTTCGAAGCTTACATGTTCGACAGTGCCGACTTTTCGAAGATATAATACGCCTATTTGGCGACTATCTTTGGGACCGAACGTCTGCAGATAGGTCTCATCACTCGTAGTAATAAGTATACGCAGACAGCGCACATTATCTTCAATGGAATTCACGACACAATCTTGGCTTGCGAAGGCTACGTGCGTGGCGCAATGCTCACTCCTAGTTCACTTGCTTCCTTCCCAAGTTATAGCAGCAGATACGCCGTGCCCACACTGTAAAATAATTCGCCCCCTTATTCACCTTTAAGGGCGTAAATTATTTAACAGTGCAGTGCTCCGTGAAGTGATGCCGGTTTTACAAAGTGCTATTCTCGATCGTACGTTCGCGTGCTCGTGTATCAGCCGAGCGCGTCTTGTTAGACAGAGACATGCTGTTTGTGATATGACGCCAGTTTTGCGATTCTCTGTCGCCGCCCGCAGAGCGCTTGCAGGTGGTCTGGACTGCTTCCTATCGACTGGCTCAACTAAACGTCGCCAAATATTTAAAAATATATATACGGAGTACGCATGCATTCTAGAAAATTGTAAGAAGAGAAGGTGGGAATACCTGGCACCACACTGTAAGCTTAACAGAGAAGAAGCTCTCATACGTCACCGACTTCAGACGGGCGATCACCTCCCGGGCACTCTACACTGCACACGATTTATCCCTAAACGTATACAAGAGACTGCCAATCTTGCAATACGCCAAACACCCTCTATCATTGAAAAGAGCCATGTGTACAATAAATGTAATGCAATGTAATGCGCCAGAAGCCAAAGTCATGTTACCCTCGATCACACGGTCTGAGAATGGAACAAGAACACACGCCCATCCAGGCGCGAACGGAAGACCAATGGGAGGCTTAGATGTCCAAACAAAGTTCTCAGTACCAGCTACAGCTGATGAACAGGAGTTAGGCAGTAAGCACAGGGCCACGGCTGCCTGGTACAGGGTGGCCGCCCATCTCCAGCCACCAAATAGCTCTGTCTCTGGAATAAAGTTTATCCACACACTCACGGAAACCCTCTCGTGAATGGCCATCGCTGTGTGTTAATGGGCATCGTTAAGCTATAGGCATTTGTATTCTTGCACATGTATCTAATTTCCTAACTTTTAATTACTTTACCTAATTGAAGACGCGTCAATGCAAGAATGAAAGATTTCCAGAAACAACCGATACCAGGTTGGCCTAGGCCCTGTGTAGTTTTATTTTCTTACGAAAGAAAAAAAGCCTGCAAAATTTTTGTTTGTTTTTCACTAGCATGCGACAACGCGTCCGCGCGCCAATTATGGCCACGGCTTCAAAGGTAAACCTCGTCATTTAGAGCACCGTGCATTTTACGCATACTGAAATACTTAAGTATCTGTATGATTTCTAATAAAGTTAGTGGCAAGTTCAGCGCTCTCCAGTGTCTTTCCTGCTTTGTTTTTCTCTTGCGCTGCGCGTTGAACGCGTTCAACCAGTACCAACGTACCCAAACGTTGATTCTTCTACAGCGCACTGAAAGACAAGACTTCGTGTTCGATAAGGACCGGCAGACGCGAGCCGATACCTGAGTACCGTTCGGAAAGATAGCATGACCACTCGTTGCTAGGGCGATATGTTAAGCCCTTATTTTATCTTTAAGAGCGCAGCAATGCCTGGCGGACGGACGTGTTTTTTCTTTCGTGGTATTTTTCATTGCGCGAAATGTTTCTTCGGCGAAAATAAAAAATGACGGCACATTACCTAGCTGCCTCTAAAACCCTGTCATCGATCATATCTCGGCATCCGCAATAAGTTTTGCATTGACCCCTTATGGATTAGGCAGGTTAACCAAAAGTCATCTATTCAACATCATTTCTGTCTAACGAAAAAGCTATTAGCACGAACAACATCCATCAACATGCTGTTATTGCTGTCCGCGTAAATCCTCTCGTTACTTATTTATTTATTTGTTTATTTTAATTTTTCCCCAATTTTAACTGGGACCGCCGGTACATATGTATGTTGATTTCGGGACATGTAGCCGAGGGTGCGAGCGTGGCTGGAGTGTTCGTATAGTTAACATGACAGTAAAATTTCGAGTGCTAACTACGGGGCAGCGTGCATCATTGAACTTGCCTCCAGTTGACGGGCCGCTACCTCCTGACTGCAGAAGGGGCAGCAGAGAAGTCTTTCTTCGCATACGTTGGATATGTGCGGATGCAGCAGCTTGGTACTGACCTCTTGCTTACATAGCGGGCACTTCACCGTCTTAACTTTGCAATTTTTGTAGTGACCCTTCAGGGGAAAAAAAGGAAATGTAGCATTTCAGACATGATTCATAAATACGCACCTTGGGCATGCCAACGCCGAGTGCAGTGCCGGTAATACACTAAATAGAGCTTTACAAAAGAAAAATCGCGAACAGTTCACATGACCAGTAAGATCTCGCGTGATTCCATATGTATATTTAGGGGATATGTAATCGCACACGGCATAAATACGGTCAAACACATACGGGATGCATTTTCCGAGAATATTTTGGACAAAAGGCCAGGTTTAGCTTGCAGCCCACAACGCACAGCAACACTATGTAGGCCTTGTACAATGTAGTACAGGTAGCACACTCGAAATCCAGGCGGCGCGGAGGCGCTCTGAAAATATTCAGCCTTCTTGTCGGATCCCGTAAACGTTTGACCGCACTTGGACTCGGATGCAAGATTTATGCGGAAATTATATGCTTGGGTTGTGCGAATTCTCCGGTATAATAGCAGTAACTGTTCTATGAACATCTATAAACATACGGTTTTGGAAGTAAAAACTGCTACGTACGATTACATATTTCTTCCTGGAGGTTTGCAACACCAGTAGCACCTTATTTGAACAAACAAACAACAATGACCTCGCCTGCACTTTCGTAAGTCAGTTACTGCGAACAGCATTTAGGAGGCGCCAGCTCCTGGAGCTGTACTAGGAACGTTTCTTTCTTAGTTACTCTATACCTTTCCACTATCGTTGATTACTAGCGTTACACGAAGCCTTCGACATCGAGAAAATCGGACACTCGCGGCCCGACGGGTGATCAGAAATAATATTTCATGGCGCGTCTCCGTCTCTACATACATTTTCGCTGTCACGTGATCCCTCAATTCTCCCGTGCATTGTTCGGCCATTCAGCACTTCTCGCACATTCGTCCTCTGCTTCCGCCAAGCCATGCAAAGGCCCTGGCTGTGGCTCCTTCAGCGTGGAACCGACCTTGTGGTCCTTCCTTGAAGTCATGCCGCCGATGGCGTTAACAGAGAGAGAGAGGGGGGCAGTGATTGGGAAGAGGAAGAAGCACTATAGACCTTCTCACATGCGAAGGCGAGAAACAAGGGAAGGCGTAGCTGGTGGTCTCTTTCCTCCTCTCCCTGCACTGTGCGACGAGTATGCGATGGGCTCTCCACACGCGGTTGATGCCTGGTGGCGATGCTCTGGAACAACGCAAGTTTCTTTTTCTCAACTTTAGCGCAGATTGTCATGGTGCCTTCAGCAGCGTTAGGCTACCCTGCCATTCATTCAGAAGCAGAACGGCAGCCAATAATTACCGCGGAGGTGGTGCCTAGCTTAGTTTGGTGATAAGAATAAACGGTTTTTGCTCAAGCACTACGAACTAAGTTAGGAAAGCACTGACCCTAAACATGCAGTCTTTAATGCATCCTCCCGAAAAGTGATTATGGGACAAGCAAACACCTCCATTGCAACCTCACGCTGATCCGGAACATTTACTAATTCCTTGTCGAATAAGGAGGGCCAATCCGACAATTAGTGCAATGGTAAACTGGGCTGATCCCGTATGCAGGGCGAGGAAAGAAGGCCGATACAAGTAACCTATCAGCGCTCGCATGAACCACGTTGTAGATGTTTCCACGTCTTGCCGATTTACTGGCAGGCATGTAATCACTGTGCTGCGAAATGAGCGACAGAAGATGCACATTTTCATGCAGTTTTATGCAGTTTTCCTTTTAGCCACGATAGCTTCGCTTCACATATTCCAAAATTAGCGCTGTATGTGCATTTTGTCTTTTGGTGCCCTTTTGTGATAGGAAGAGCGACAAAGGGGAATAAGGAGGTAAAGAGAATTTCGTCGAGGTCGCAGAACGCATTTTTGGCAGTCGCAGGCAACCGGGGCTTAGCCTATGTCTTTTAAGCGCCTGAGAAGCTGACTACAAGTTATGGTATTGTGCCAGCCGGGAAACAGAAGTTGCGACAGCGAATCCGCACGACGACCCAGGTGTCGAAATTATGTGGAGAGAGAAGCCCACTCTGCTTCTGTCCCGCCTGATCTACAAAGTATGAATAGAGGAAAGAATGCAGAGAAAGGCAGGGAGGTTAACCAGAGGAAGTTCCGGTTGGCTACCCTGCACGGGGGAAGGGTTAGAGGGGATAAAAAGAGAATAAGAGTGGAAGGGGGAGATGGAGAGAAAGAAAGACGAGCACGAACAAAGCGCGTACACTATAGAGAGGTAGGGGGCGGCATTATTAAAGTCTCTCGTGGATACGCGGATGTTCTTTCGGTGCACTGACCTAAAGCAAAGGAGGTCCACAATCGCCTCAGCCACGCCGCCAGATGGCGCTGGCAGGTCTTTTTTTTAGCTTTTTTTTTCATTTTTTTTCTTCCTTACTTTCCCTCTGTCGTAGACAGCTCGTGTAGCGGGAAGCGAGCGCTGGGGCACAGCCCGGTGATTCTCAGTGTTTCTCCCTCGAAGGAAGTGGTCTTAGATGTCAGTGATTAAAGTGCCACCGCCATGGCGTCGTTCTGGTGCTGATCCTGACGTCGTGCTATTATTGTCATGCCACCGCCGTTGTCGTTGGCTTGTTGTCACCGTCGTCCTGAAGGACTCGTTTTCACGCAGCCATCGTCGTTGTTGTGCCATTGTTATCATGCCGCTGTTGTGCAGTCGCCGTCACTGTCGTCGTTATTTTCATCGTGCCGGTGTTGTAGCGCCGTTTACTAAGTTGTGCAGTAAAGAACTTAACGATGCCAAACATGGCATTGTTTGTCTTGTGGCTAGGCTGTTGTGCCGGCGTCATCTTTATGGCATCGTTGTGTCATCGTCATCGTCACTGCAACTGTCGTCACCGTTGTAGTGCTTCGGGTAATCCGCGGTGTCCCTATAGTTATGGTCGTCATTGTAGCGTAGTTGTAGTTTTCCTTGGGCCGGTAACGGATTTTCGCGCAGTTAACGACTCAGAGGTGCGAAGGTAATTGAGACTAGGCTGATGGAAGCGTGACGACTGAATACGCAGGATTCGGCCCATTTTCTGGCTTGTAACTGCTGTTCGCAGTAAGTGAAATTAGGAATAGCTATCGTGCAAAAATTCTCACGGCAATACTCACCATCACCTCTCGAAGTGTCGCCTGATAGCTGCAAGTTTCATTTGGGCACATGGCCGACAACTCCAAAGCTTCCATGAATCTCTCGCTCCTGTGTTCCATCTGTAGGAACAGTACGTATGCAAATCATTAGGTACTCTCGTTGCTGGAGTTATTGAAGCTTCGTTAGCATGATGCAAATTTTGATAAGGTGCAAGATGCGATAAGCTCACAAATTCGGTTCCTTTTCTCACTTGAACCCCTCGCGCTGTAAGTCTGCAAATTTTGCACACTCTGTCTCGACAGCTAAGCTCAGCTTAAAAGGATTATTCCAAAACGGAGGGAATGTGCCAAACACCTTTGAAGTTCTACATGAAATATATGATTAATTGGTTGTCTTTAATCTTTCAAAACCACCCTTGGGCTATTGAAAAGCCGTAGGGATGCGGAAAGGTAGATATAGATTAGATTAATGGGAGTTCCTCAAAGGGCATTTCTTTATTATACCCTAAGATGTAGCGCCCCGATGTGGTAGCCAGCATTCAGAACGCCACTGAGACGCAGCACAACGTGCTGCATGATAGCAAGAAGTCCACTTGGTCGTACTGCGCCTGCGTCATGTTTGCTTAACACTAGCAGCTGTCATTTTTTGCCACATCAAAGAAAACCCAAGCTTCCTAAATCGGACACTGAGCACAACCACTATGTCAAGCTGCGCAGGTTAATCACGCTTCTACAACAGAAAAATAAAACGTCCGCTATTGTTCTGAGAAGCGGCTTGGTGATACAGAAGAGACAGATATGGACGACAGGGGGCGACAGCGCCTTGAAGTTCCCTCCCCAGCTCGCTATGACGTCACGAAATTCGAGGCGGCATCTGCTCGTGCAATCTACCGTGTGTAAAGTGTGCCTAGTTAATCGCTCTTCGGTAAATAATGAAAACATTGCATACTATGGGAACCACAGAAACCACGCAGCAAGTTTCGACTTTTCGGGCTCCAAAACCGCACAATTGAGGGAAAAAATTGTGCGATTTTACGTGCCAATTCCACGACTGCAATATGAGGCGTGCCGTGAGAGGGGACTCCGGGTTAATTTCAGTCACCTAGGGTTGCTTTACGTGCACCCAAGCCTAAAGATACACGTTACCGTGAATCACACCGCACGTCGGGTCGAGGACAGGAAAGACGAGAACAAGCGCTGGTCTTTTCCTGTCCTTGTGCCGGCGGGAGCTGTAATTAACAGTAACAAGGAACACCAACTTATCCGGTCTGAAACGTTGTTGCTAAATACACGAGCGTTTTTTGCATCTCCCCCCTCCCCCAATCGAGATGCGGACGCCCTGTCGGGGTCGAACCAGTGACCTCCAGCTCAGCAGTGCAGCGCCATTAGCCAGCCCGCTAGCACAGCGAGTTCTATCTAGCTGGGGTTCTATCGCCAAATTCGGAATGAGGAAATGTGACCTCAGTTTTCTACCTAATGAGCATCATTCTTCCACAAAATTGATGAGTAATGTTTTAAAACAGCACTTTACTAGTTCAATGGTTTTAACCGGCTTAGTGAAGATTCCTAACGTCGCTTTCTTCCCGTTTACATCGAGCATGTAGCAGCGACATTTTCAGTTATTAGTGAAGAGTGCACCTGTAGCAACAACTTGGTAGGAAAATGTAACGAGGTAAGAGTTGTACACAAGGACTACAGCATTTATGTGCCCTCGCCAGCACTCTTGGCTACGTCTGCAATTTAGGTAAGGTTACATACAACCACGGCAGGTATAATCGTAGCTGTCGTCGTGTACTGGCTAGCGTTATGGACAAACTTAACTAAGAATTTCTCTTTCTTCTTTACCAGGTGCGATTCGAAAGCACGCCCAGCGTATTCAAAGCATATAACGGCAATTTCAGCTCACACCATTCACAACGTGCCATTTGTATTTGCATCTCCCGCGGTTAATTTTTCCTATTTCCAGATTAGATGGCCCTGCAAAGAATTGGTATTCTAAGTTTGCTCCAGAATGGGAATCACTGAAAATTCCTTCGCGCAAATCACAATGCCGTCGATAAAGTAAATCGCTCCACACTGCTGATAACGAGAAGAGTCGCTATGTTTCGCCTAAAAAGATCACTGGGCTTCGCCGCTCATCGAAGTTATTAAGACGGAGCATAATTTCTGTATAATCGTGGGCACTTTTGTAGTAAAGATTGACTGGCTCCGGGCACATATACCCCTGTCAATAACCGCAATGGATCGCCATGCAAGCGCCACATTATTCAGCAGTCACGTGACTTTTTCTCCGTTCAAGCGCTGGGATTGTGTCCCCGGGTATACGGTTCCTGCATTATCATCAAAACAAAACAAAAGTCTGCGCCGTCCCAAATTATGGCATGAGGAGTAATATAGGCCTCCTGGTGAACAAATGTCTTGAAATCCCCCACTGTCAATAGCACACGAGCTCCCGATTAGAATAAACCTCTTGTTCGTGGCTCCTTTGGCTTTTTTTTTACTGGTTCCTTTGCAATGAGTATCAGCTTTTGCTTCTACAGATCGAGAATCGACTGATATTTAGTGCCTTGGGAACTTAAAATGCCGAGTGGACGAACATTTGGTTCATTTTAGGCTGTAAGTTCTTTGAGCATCATTAACACTTCACACTAAATCTGAAGTAAACATCAGCAGTCCGAATCATCTAATCAAGTGCCGTAACGTTCATATAAATATCAACCTTGGGACTCCTTTAAACGAAATGCCGACAGCGTGAGATGTGGGCAGTTGAGAACACAGCTTCTCATGTTTTCTGGCGTGCCTTTTCTGTTTCAAGCAAGTAAGTGTTATGCGACATTCGATTGCCTACGAATGTTTGCGAATGCTACCGACGGCAAGTTAGGTCCATTCCTAATTGAAACATATTCCCTTCGAGTACTCCACGTGTATTTCACAATGACGAAGCATTTCATGGCCGATTACCACGTCAAAAAAAGAAGAGCCGGCGAGGCTTACAAACACCATATTCTTGACCCAAATAATAGGAATGAAATATACGATTATAATTTCATGTCAAAAAAACACAGTCACGCCTTGTGAACGACTGGAGTACTCACGTCTTCAATCCTGTGCGTCGCACTGTCAACGCAACAGTCAATCAGTCCGTCATTGTCCAGCATTCCCAAGCATGGCCGACAGTACAAGTGATCCTCGGGGTCAGCCAGAAGCTCTGAGGAAATATTTCCGCACAAGGCACACAACACTCTTCCCGGAACTTCTGCAGCAAATGTAACCAGCTTGTCTTCGAAAGTTCTGTAGCGGTCCTTGACCAGCAGCTTACGACCGGTCATCTTTGTTCTAGTTGCTTCTTCACTGCCTATAGATACAACGATAGAAAAGAAACAGCGGCTTCAAATACACCATTATCGTGTCACCATTTAAGGTGAAAAGCTTCTACAAGTGCCCGTACTTTCCGATCTCTATGCTTGATAATTTTGTGTCGCTTGAATAAAGGTTTGCAGCCAGATGCTTTGCAATAAGACCACAGATGCGAAGTGGGCGTTCTTTTACGAAACTTCCGTTGTTCGATGTCACTCGTCCGGTGCCCTTTTCGTGTTGCTGTCGTTTCCAGCAAGCGATTTCAGAGCATGCATCTGTTCCATCTAGCCCACATACTACCCTGAGTGAACTTGATAACGAGAGCTTTGTTCTTGATAGCATCCCTTCGTCAAACCTCTGTGAAAGTAGCCGCACTACCTTTAACTCCGGAACGTTTCATTTTAGGGAAAGAGCAGTTAGCGGCCCTTAACAACAACACAAACAATGAAACGTGCAGCACTAGTGAAGAGAGCGCTGGCCAGTATTACATGCCCAGTTTGTGCGAATCTGTACATCACTTTTTTTAAATAAGGACAGCGCTCGCAACTATATTGTTTTAGCAAGATATTCTGATCAGCTCAGAGAACACCATGGGCGAACGCGCGAGAAAGTTTATCTAGTTTCAGTATCTAAAATCAATACAGCGAATTAATAAAACGTTGCAGGATCGATAACAGGGCAAGCTGACTTCGATGCATGGTTCAGCCCCTGACCTCTTCTTCTCCCCTTCATATCGCACTTTTCACGCCGCTTCGAGCACGGTTCAAGTGGACAATACTCGCCCACTTATCAATACTTTTGCGTAATTGCAGATGGCGCGAAAAAATACGCAGCAACAAAGCAAAGACCGGACACAAAGACAGACCAGTTTTATTTCCGTAGCTTACCTAGCTGTACGCTCTAAGCCTACAACAGCGAACCGAAAGTATCTCGCGATAACCGAACTTCACCCGCAAGAACATCCTGTTCGCAGGAATGTCGATCGGAGATCCTTCACCTGAATCCTGTGTTACTATCTCAGATGATTCTGAAACGCGCGTTGCTGTATTCACGTTGTCCTCCCGTGCATGCCTTCAAAACCTCGACTCGAGCATACTACGCCTGAGCCAGCATCCATCGTTATACCGAAACGAAGCTTCTATTTCAGCATCCCGTGGTCATCAGTCCTTGCGTGTGCCACCAGCGGCTTTGCCTTTACATTACATTGACAGTAGGTTGTACTTACCCTGGCTGGCTCTTCTGAAACAGAAGAATCGGGACCTGGAAAGCGATGACTCCGCCTTGAAAGCAGCCGTAGTGCGCCGTGGCTGTGTTTGTCTAAAAGGAAGTAGGAGCGCGGTTGGCACGGTCGCCTATCTGCTTCGTAGCCATGGTAACAAAATGCGATAGCGCTGTAGCCGAACAGCTCCGAGAGAGCATTTTTTTTTTGGCCCGCGCTGGCCGCCGTCTGCTATCAACGCCACCAGTCACAGCATTTCGCATGCTCTATCGTACTATCGACGCGTCCATGCTTTGGGGTGAAGAATTAACTCGTCCATTGCTAGACGTTGGAAAGTTATCATCGTATGCGCTTGTTACCTGTCAACGTCATCTCTTTTTGTACATTGGACAGGTCGTTCCGCAGCACTTGTGGTAGTGCAGTACCATGGTAAAGCTGTAATACATCGATAAATCGGTTTAACAGTGATATTTTGAGTTTTTTAGTGCCTTCTTTTCCTAAATATCGTGCTGTTACTGCTTTGTGAGCAAGCTTACTCTCGTGCCAAAACTTCTTTTTTCAAACTGCTTGAAAAAATAAGACAGACATCTAGTCTTCAACCAAGTCAAATGTCCACTGACGTTTTTTCGCCAACACAGATTCTTTGTTCACGATTACGAAACCGCTAGTGAACAAGGAAACCCTGTTTAGGTTCTGAAACACCAATTAACTTCTTCGTCGGTGACCAGAAGCTTCTGTTCTTTCTTTTTTAATACGCTACCTAACCAGACATCCTTGTAAGAAAACGTTGTCTTTCCGACATAGCCCTTCAGTGTTCTCGGATAGCTCGGCAACCACAAGCCGACGGTGTTGGTAGTGGGACAAAATTTATATAAATTCCGGTATATTGCGCGCCAAAAACAATCTGATTTTGAAGCACGCAGAAGTGAGCAACAAAGGGTAAATTTCGGCCTCCTGAGCTTGGTTAACATGCACATAAGTGCTGGCGCTTGCCTGTATTTATTTCAAGGTGTGAATGGTGTCGACCTTCGTTTAACGCAGAAAATAACAAGTCAGTGAGTGAAAGATATCATGTCCGTACTAAAACAGACGCGATGCGAGCCAAACCAATCCGCGGCCTTCCACCGATTGTGTCGATGTCAGTTTGTTGATGTCTTCGCGATTGTGTAATTTTTATCCCTCCTGCACTTTTTTTTCACATTTCAAGGGTATGATACAGGCTAAGCATTTTGACAGAATCGCTGACTAGTAGGGTAAAAGTTTATAATAATTAATGTAAAAAGTGCGAATGGGACGGTCTGTTTAGTCCACCATTTTAATATACTTTCCCTTCTTTTTTTTCCGCCACCCCTAGTCTTCCTCGGCTTCCTCCTCCTCCCCATAAAGAGTCCGATGTCTTGATACGGGCACTTCACAAAAGCCGGCAGCAGCAGAAGCACTAAATATCCGCGCATTGCAAAGTGCAGAGCTCTATCCGAGATATTTGATTATCGCTATCCCTACGTGCCAGACGAGCTCGTCCTATGCCAGTATATTAGCTAATGTCGCACTATATCCAATCTTGTGCCGTACTGAACTCTATTTTTTTCCTCTTGGCTCCCACTCTATCGTTTTTATTGAACTACAGTTATCAATCTTAAATCGTACATTGCCTATTCATGTTCCGTTTACGTACTTCGCAGGGTAGCCAGTCTGTCTATACACTGGCTAACCTCCCAGTATACCCTTTCTTGTTCATCTCCATGGGAGAAAACCGAACTGGCTTCAAAAGGATTTAGCTGCTAAGCAGAAATGCCCGGTACGAAAGAGCTTAGTGGTACTAAATGTTTCAAGGAAGAGCTGCCTCGAGCACAAAAATTCAACGAATAAAATACGTGTTAAGATATCAGACTTGAATTTACACGTGACTGTTTCTTTTTTTCTGCTTAAAAAAGCCAATTCGGCATTTCTACTCATGTTCATCAGTATTGTACGCCTTCATACCTCAAGCATAATATGATAAATCTCGTTTCCAATCCAGGCAGATTTTTTTCATCGTGCACTGTTTCGTTCCACCACTCACTGTCCGGTTCGTAGCTTCCTTTCAGGTTTCTTTGTTATCTTTCGAATTCAAGAGTGGCTAGCGGAGATAAAACATTCCGCAGTAGGACACTGACCTCCACTGTAATTCTCTTAACAGCCTTAACGGACCGAAGCAAGTCATAGGGAGGCCGTGAGTAGTTAACAGAAGTGGCGTCTCGTGGCAGTTTATTATACCCCGCACTTTGAGTAATACTTTAGCACGCCTAAACAAACTCCGCTGGTTGTTTTCAAACTATCATACCACAGAATTCAGTGGCGAAAAGCGGACTATTCACTCACTAGATTTACGACCTGGCGTTCCTCGGCTTGCTTTGACATGGATTGGATTGACGATACTTAACGTACCAAATCAACGCACGAGCTATCAGCCAACCACTGTTGCGCATGCAGCGTCACGGACAGCCCGGTTATGTCAGGGGCGGATAATCGAAGACGTGCAGTCGCGGCTCCATCTGAGTTACCGAAGCAAATCTCGGAGGCCACACTTTCGCAGGTCGTATTCGCCGAAAGTGATTGCAGGGCCGCAGACACATCATAGTCGCCACGTTTTAGGTCCTGTGCAAAACATCGCGTTCATGGCCCGTTACCGGCTCTGCGATTGTTTTCGGCGCGTGCTGTCATCACAAGTATAGCCTTCGAGATTCGTTTATATTTCTCCGTGGGAACCATCGCTGGGGCACAAAATAATTTGAACCAGCGTGTTTCTTTTTCTTCTTTTTTTTTTGAAGCGCATGCGAATTGCAAAAGGCGAGCTCTTCTGAACTCGGTCCCATCGGAATGCGCCTGCTGTGGCGGGGAATCGAACCCCCGACCTCGCACTCACTAGGATGACGTCATAGCTAATAAGTCACCGAGGCTGGTACGTTGGTACCCAGCACAGGGAGGTCATTTTAAGCAGGTTTGGAGACTTGCACTATTACTCCGCGTCCCGTGCATACTGAAGTCCTTGCGCCGCTACGGATGAGCGGCAGAAGTTTCCGACAAGGTGCTTGGGGATCTATTAGGTCCTTTCAAAGACAACGCGCGCATTGTTTTCGTAAATGGTTCTTCCGAATTCCCGAATAATGTTATGTGCCATATACGGTCAGCAACAAACACCATACCACATAATTAAATCGATTTGCGAGTAAATCGATTTACGTAGTGCGCTTTTCGGTAAAAAAGAACAGATGCAGAACACGTTTCTAGTTGAAACACATCTAGTTGAAATCTTCCGCGTAGTTGCCTGTCTCTTTCTAATATCAGGGCCCCATCGCTATTTCAGTGGCACTTCTGTCTCATCCAGGTGTCACTAGTGCATGTATGTAGTACTTGTCTTGCATTATGAAACTGAGCATGCCCATCAGTCAAACTTGTTTTCCTCTCTCATGAATACAACATTCGATAAAAGATGGCGGGACGTACCATGCGCTCCACGGGCACCGGGCAACTCTTCACACCTGCAGCCGTGGCAACAACTTCCTTGTTGTTTTCGTGCCTTATCCCCGCCGTCGCGGCGCCGCTGCGACAAGGCGCCTGCATTGTCTGCCTGCTGGAAAACGAAGCGAGCGGCCATCCATTGCCGGCGCCGTGTGCTTGATCCAGTAATCTGTCGGCGTTGTCCCAGGGTGGGCTGTTTCGACACCTGTGCTACCGATTCGAGGGTGAGTTTGTGCGACTTTCGTTGAAGCGCGCTGTTCGGTGGACGGTAACCTATCGTAGTGGATCTGGTTAAGCAAGGTGGGAAGTTCGCTCGCAGTGTTTGCAGTATCGCTCACTGGAAGCCATGCTTGGTGTGGTCCTCGTTATCGGCGCTGAATCGGAATGTGCTAGAGACGACGACGGTTCGCGAATCGCAGGGCATAATAACATCGCTGTGTGCCACGGATCCCTAAGGTCTAAACGACGGCTTCCGGCGGCGTTCTAGCGTCCTTGAATCGGTAAGGGTGTTTCACCGATAGCTCGCAGTTCCAAGTGTTGTAGTTTCGGCTTCAAGGCGCCGGAAAGCTCGGAACTCGTCACTGGCAGGTAAACTAAACGTAAACAACCCAATCACGAAGCGTAGTACTAGTGGTTTGCGTTTTGTACGTATTTACACGGTGTAGTACACGATGGGAGCATCGAAAAATAAAATGAAAATAAATCTGAGAAAGATTGTTAATTTTGCATTTATCGGGCTCATGGCGCAGTTGCTAGGGGTTCTGTTTATGAGCTCGAGCCTACGGGTTCGAATCGAAGCCACAGCGGCCGCATTCCGATGGCGGCGGCATGCAAAAACACTCCTGTGCCGCGTATTGGGTCCACGCTAAAGAACGCCAGCTCGTCAGAATAAGCCCAGGGCACCCCCCCCCCTCCTCGGCTACGGCGTGCCCCACACTCGTATCGGCGTTTTGGCATGTGACGCTCCATATCAATTACTTTTTAAGTATCGCGCCATATTTATAGCAGCTGGAGATTATTGTCGAGAGCACCACTCGATTTATCAATTAACGATATTCTGCCTACATGTCTGCCATGGCAGCTGCTTAAGTTAGCTCTAATTAATGTTCGAAGCTTTTCTTCATTTTATTCCTTCATCGTCCTTTGATGTTTATAGTGCACCTCAATTTATTGGCAGCGGTGCAGTTGAAAACCTGAATATGTAGCAAGCAGCGTTATATGTTCGTATAAGCCTGAGATTCAAGACATTTGATGAGCAAAATACATACGTAGGTCGTCACAGAAATACGTCAGCGCTGCAAAAATAAAAATCTAAGCAAAGCAGAAGCACAGCACAGTTTATTTATCATTTATTTATTGGCTACCTGCATCGCCCCGTAGGGCATTACAGCAGGGAGGTTACAAACTTGAATGAATACATAAACAAATTATTTCAACGCGTGGAAAAGAGCATCATTTTCTGTGATGTATACAATGCTCGATGGCAAACTGGTCCAATCTCAAACAGTTCTAACAAAAAAGGAATAATGAAAGACGTCGCCCCTACAAGAAAATTCCCTGACCTTCTAACAGTGGTCAAGTCGCTTAAATATGTAGTGTGGTGCCTGGCTATATTGTTCGTGGTTTATACCTGTTTTAGAATAATAAATACCCTGGAAAAAGTTTAATCTGATATGCCTTCTACGATCCTTCAGCTCTTGCCATTTAAGTTTAAGTTTGCTTTCTGTCATGCTAAGCTGCCGGCTGTAGTTACCAATAAAAAATCTAACTGCCCTATTCTGGATTTTTTTTAAATTTATAAGTTTAGATGTATGTGGGTCCCAACAAACACATCCACATTCAAGTATTGAACGTGCATGACTGAAATACAACTGCGTCTTTAAGTTAATCGGTAAATGACTAAAATTGCGCCATAAGAATCACAAAACTGATGCTGCCTTATTTCCAATATAGTTAGCATGCTTGTTCCATGGTAAATCAGAAGTAAAAACACCTAGATACTTAAATTCCTTGCTTATTTTTAGAGTTGTATCATGAATTCTACACCTATACGGTTGATTAGCTCGTCTTCTTGTGAAGGTGACGTGAACAGTCTTATTTATATTTAATGACATATACCAACGCACACACCAGTCTGCTACAGTGTTTAGGTCAACTTGCAGGATTTGTGAATCGGAAGTGGAATCTACGATTCTATAAACAACACAATCATCGGCAAACATCCTAAATGAAGACTGTATACCAGCTGAAATATCATTAATATACAGCAAAAACAATAGTGGCCCCAACACTGAACCTTGGGGAACTCCCTACGTAACTGATGCATATTGCGAACATATACCGTTCAGAACCACAGCCTGTTTCCGCAATTACCAATATTCACCAATCCAGGCTATTATTTTACTATCCAAGTTATAAGCTTTTAATTTGGAGAGTAGGAGACTGTGTGCAACTACATCAAACGCTTTACTGAAATCTAAGAAAACGCAGTCCACAACTTGTTGCTTATCAACTGCCGAGGCTAAATCATGAATGAACTCTACCAACTGTGTATTGCAAGATAAACCACGCCCGAAACCATGTTGGCTGCGGCTTAGGAGATTATGTTTAGTTAAAATGGCCATAACACAACTGTATATTACATGCTCCATAATTTTGCAGGTTATGCTAGTTAAGGAAATGGGTCTGTTGTTCTGAACGGAGTTACGCACCCCACTTTTATGTATGGGCCCAACTCGCGCTAATTTCCAATCATCAGGCATGTCAATTTCATTAAGGGACTTCTTAAACAGCCGGGCGAAATAAACGCATAACGCGTCCGCACAATTCCGTATGGTAGCGGCAGGAATGTCATCAGGGCCGCATGCCTCAGCCTGGTTCACATCCTTTAATAATTTACGGATACCATCGACACAAAAGGTGACTTCTGGCATGCGGTTTGTTTCAGCAGGTAATTCAAAACAGACAGTACGTGAGCTAGACGGCAAAAACACAGATGAAAAATAACGGCTAAAAATTTCAACTTTAGACTCATTATCATGAATAATTGTTTCCTCATTTTTGAAAGCAGGTATTAATTTGTTGTCTTTGCCATTACGCTTCACATACCTCCAAAATTCTTTGGTATCCCTAGCAAGTCTTTCTCCTACATTAAAGAAATACAAGTCTTTAGCGATGTCGGGCTTTTGCCTAAGTTCAGTTTTTGTTGCTTTCAGCAAGGCCAAATGCTCTGGCGAATTAGACGCCTTGTATCGTCGCTTAATTTCGTCGCTTTCGTCGAACAAGGCCACGTATCTCTGTGTTAAACCAGGGTTTGTCTCGAACTCGCCTACTTGATATAACTCGTGATGGGACCAAAGCTTCACGTAGTTCACACAATTTCAATTTGAAAGTATTCCACAGTTGTTCGATATCTAGATTATCTGCGAGTGCATCAAAACTTGGAAAGAACGACTCGAAGGCAGCGCTAATCGCCTCATAGTTGGCCCTGCTGTAGACATAAATCTTTCGACTAGCTGTTTTCGCAACCTTCACATACAGAAGTGATACATCTGCTAGAACAACGTTGTGATCGCTCAAACCTGGCAACGCCCGCACATTGTATGCAACATGAGGCACGTTACAGAGTAAAAGGTCGAGTACGGTGACCTGTTCCGTCAGTGCGCGATGGCTCGTGCACATACTGATAGAAAGTTTTCCGATCTAAAACATCAAAGAAAGTTGAGTATAGGCTCCCTCGAGCAGTATCCCTCGGTTCCCCAGCTGACCAGTCAATATCCGGAAGGTTGAAGTCCCCCCCTAGAACAAGGCATTCACTGTTAGTTTCAAGAAAATTGGCTAAATAAACTAGTGGTTCTACAGAAGGACCAGGAGGCCTATAAAATGACCCAAGAACAATTGCTCTCCCATTCGGCAGCCTTACTTCACAAAAAATCGATGAGTTGACTACAGAAAGCCCACGACACGCGCATACATGCTCGATGATAGCAAACTTGACAGCAAAGCAAAGACTATTTTACGTCAGCTCGTAGCAAGCGATGGAGACAAGCTAGGTTCAGGAATGCAAATTATAAGAACACAACAGGAGCTACGGATGCAGCACGAAGCAAACTTGTGTAAGCTTATGTACGTGTGAAGCGTTGGCATTTTCCTGTGAATTATTTTCAACATTTTCAAAGCGAGGCTTTCTTAGCCCCCTATCTGGGGTTTTCAGTACCGCTCATCTAACCTCTATCGAGTGCACAGGCGCTCTCTGACGTGACGTCACCTGCCGTGGTTATGTGGTGATTGGCGTTAGGATGCTAAGTGTGAGGGCACCGGATCAAATCCCCGCCGTTGCGACCGCCTTTCAATGGAGTCGAAATGCCAAAGACACCCGTGTACCATTATTGGTTGTACGTTAACCCCAGGTGGTCAAAATTATTGCGGAATTCGCCACTATGGCGTGCCTCATAAATATATTGTGGTTTTGTAACCTATAACCGCAGAATTGTTTTTCTTTCTTTTTTTTTTTTTTTTTTGACGCAGTGCTGCCAAACTCCGAATCCAGTCATGCAAATACACTGAAAACTTAGTTTTCATTTATTTACAAGCTAGTTTTAATTTTTTGAATAATTGAGTCGCTGCACTAAAGACGAAATGATGTTGCAGTGCAATCCGTGCTAACCAGCCTCCAGCTTAAGCCACATTCACTGAACAAGATGTCGGAACGTTTATACTCGCTTCACTTGCAAGACGAACTTTAACGTCAAAGCGCCCAGATTAACACCGAAGGTTATTTGATATCGACAGAGGGCTGGCACTGGACAACGCCGGATTATAAAATGTGCAGCAACGACAAAAGGGTGTGCCCCTTCACGACACTATTATAAAGTATGTGCAAAAATTTCTTTTTCTTACGCAGTGTGATGTACCGACGCTGCAGCACCACACTTACGTGCATACAAGTCGTTGTCCAATATGCACGCACTACATACTCGCGGGTAATTTTCGGTGGCTAGGAATGGAAAGCTACAGGCGCGTGGGTACTGCGCATGTGTTACAGCGCCAAGTTGTACGGCAGCGTTCGACAGGGCTTTTGGTTGCTCGGAACAGACGCTGAATCGACGCGCGATGGTTTCGCGTTTGCCTATGGCGAACCAGCGCTGGAGTTTTCACGACACCTACAGCGCCGCCCTGGCGGTCAGAACGTTCACAACTCAGCCGCTCCCGCGGACGAAAATTGCTACTGGTAGTGGCGTTGCGTGCGCTGAAAGTCGAAGGAAAACAAAAGGACGCCGACGATACTGTTGCGAATACAAGCGCCGCAACTACGTCGGGATGAGGGAGGATGTATACTTCTGCGTCTTTCCACCTAAACCCCACGAACAAGAACGGAGGCGGCGTTGGATCCAAGCAGTCAGGCGAGCGGAGTAAGTTGCTGTCTTGTCGCCCTGTCAAGCGGTGTCGGGCTGGTTTCTAAATCGAATTTCGCGTGTGTGCTTGGTTTATTCGATAGTGAAGACGGTCAGCCGTGGCAGCCAGTACCAAACAGCAGAATGTGCAGTCGGCATTTCGTCGGAAACAAAATGAGCAATAGCATGCACCATCCGGCGTATGTACCAACCATTTTTCCTTCGCAATACCACCGCGAAGCCCCTTCCAATGCCACCCCACGAAGCGAACGATACGAAAAGTAAATATTATCCATTCATTGCCAAGAATTATGTGGGAGGGAAGCTGCCTTGTAATACGAGTTGTGTGCGCATACTGCCGGCGCACGCGCGACTAAGCCGCCTATGTGTTTTTTTTTTAAATGCGCATGCGGATGAGGGCTCGGCGCTGAGCTGCATCCGGTAAATTTATGTAATTAGTGCTAAATGTAGCCAGCGTTGTTACGGATCCAGCAGCGGAGCTCTCAAACCCTTGCCTGCGGGAGTCAGCTGATGCAATAAAGCTTTGTTCTCCATTGACTGCTGTGGCGAAGTAACATCAGAATTTTTTATGTCTAGCCAGAGAAATATGGAAAGTCTTCAGGCCAACTAGTACTTCCGAAACCACAGCGCAGCACGACCGGAGCCATAGCTGCTAGATTTGCGAGGCAGGCTGCCCCGCACGCATAGCAACGGCACACAGCGCAACCATTAAAGAAACACACGTGCTCGCCGCGACACACTGTGAAAAATATACAAAGCTTAAAAAGCTTCTTTCGTCATTTCTTCACTTGATGGCCCTTGCTTCTTTACGAAAACTGTCCACTTGAAGCGGCGCGAAAACGGAAACATACGAACTATAACACGGCCGCGCACGTGTGTGTCGTCTGGTCGAGCGGCTGGGATATGCCGCGTTTCGTCGCCAGGGCGGCGTGCAACGCACTCTTTTCGACGCGCCGCATATCCAGCGCTGGTTGCCCATAGATGCAGCAGGAAAAAGCAACAGAATAGGTAAACCTCTACACTCAGCGGTGTGTTCGGTCTTATTTAACTGTTGCTAATGAGGTGTTTGCTTTCTCTCCCCCAGCCTAAGCGGACGTAGATTCAAACGCGGGACCCTATTCAGAAGCCCTCTAACTTCTGCGCGCTCTGCCTCCGTAGCCTTCCATTCAGAGCCACAGATAGTTGTCCGCGAGTAAAGGCACATTTTTAACGCGACAGCTTAAGGAGCTCGTGTCCCAGAAAAGCCTGTGTCGTCGGTGTCGGTGGCGTTGGCCGTGAGCGATAAATACCGGGAGGCACTTCATAAATAAAAAACAACTTGCAATATCAACCAGGGTCTCCAGGGTCTCCGGAGTGTGAAGCGGAGACGCTACCACTCAGCCACGAGTTCTTTTTTCTTTATTTCCTCGTTACAGAAATGCCATGCGAATACATTGTTAAAAAGAGAATCAGCTTAGCTTATGCTGACTCTTTGAAATTAAAATCGCTTGAATTTAGCCAACTCATCGAACAGCGGCAACCAATCGAGCGGTTCTTTCTGGGCTTCGTACACTTCACGCATGTAGACGACACTTTCAATAAAGTTTTCTCGCACAGAATGGGCATTCACATAAGCATGACATACCGACATTCTTGTGGACCATATACTATGGAGGCTCAGCAGCATAATAACGTCATATGGAATATCGTTATTGCCTGTGTCTACGTATCTGATACCACGTGGGGTTATTGGTAATGCTTTCTTTAATGTTCGTTGTAAGATTTCCCAATGAAAAAGGGGATCCCAACAATCAAGGAAGACGTGATCGACAGTCTCTGGTTTTTTACACATTATACAATCGGTGGTCCACGGCACATATATTCCCTTGTCGGCCAGCCAAGTCTTTACTGGCAAGGTATTTGTGTGGAGTTTGAAGAAGAATGATTTTACCGATGGTTTCACAGGCATTCTTTTGACCCTTTTGAGGACATCATCGCCTGAACCTCCATAGTATGCTAACCTATGCATTGGAACTGGCATTAAACTCAGCCACGAGTTCTATGCTTCAAAGCGGTACAAAGCGCCTCTAGTGAATGCGGTGTTGCCTTAGAAACGTACCGTAGAAAGTTATACTGCGGTGTATATCTGTAATTATGGGCATTTAACTTACAGAAGTCGCAGTTACGCGTGTAGCGAAGTACGTTTTCGCTACATTTCTTCTGCTGCGCTCTGCGCACACGCAGAGCCATCTTGCGGCAAAAACAGAAGACCCCTCCTAGCAATGTGCGGCGCTGCCCCGACGCGTGGCGCGCCACTCGCCCGCTTCTCCCCTTCGGGCCGTGCGGGGACCGGTACGAGGATGCCCTGCTACCCTTGCGTTTAATAAGTTTTTTCGCTCTCTCCCCTTCCAACTTCCAGCGTGCATCACTCGAGCCCTCGTGTTTAGGCGACGCGGCTCCTCTTTCCGCTCTCAGCGCGATTCTTATGTGCAGCGTCCGATGTGGGACGCTTCTGACGTGATCGCTGCGCCGTAGCGCGTCTGATGAAAAAGCGTCCCCTGCGATGTGTGCCGAGCTGCTTCGGAGGAGTCATGCGTCTGCGTGGTGCTCCCAAGCGAGATAGAGGACGATCCCATCGAGGCGTCAGGCACATCGTTTGGCTCGCGCAGATCGTTTCTCCCTCAGAGACACCGAGTTCTTTGGTCCGTTCCGCTTGCTCAGGCGCACGTTTCGTTGCCGCGCCGAACGCTGCGTTGCTCGGCGCTCACCGCGTGATTGGTGGGTGCAAAGTCCGATGCGGGGCGCCTCATAAGTGATCGCTGCGCCGTAGCGCATTGTCTTACACCCCTTGGCGGGTCGACGGGAACGCTATCGCGTTCCACTCTTGAAGGCGAAGCTCAAGCGTCCTCCAATTTTTGTTAGTCATCCATAACCATGTAGCCGCCAAGGCGTCGGGAAAGGCGTCGGGTGAGTTAGCTGTACAAAGGCAACTCACGAGTGCAGCTTCGCTAATATCCTTTCTTTTTTTTCATTAGCGATCACCTCACCATGACCCACGAAAACGTCTACAAGCTGCGGGATCATCCGGATTTCCCGAACGAGATTGACGTGCCATTTGCCACGAAGCTCCAGCCGGAGCTCATCTGCTCGACGTGCAATTGTGTCACAGCGGCTGGCCTCAAGGATGGCAATGACCACGTCTACTGCCTCAGGTGTGCCGAAGAGCTCACAGACAGCAGCAACGAGTTCACGTGCTGCATTTGCAAGTGGAATGCTCCCATAACCTCGGTTAGTGCTGACACTGCGGTTTTCCGAAGACGCAACTGTTAACTCTCAGGCTGTGTTCCAACATTCCACGTACTCCGCTTAATAGATGGCTAAATTGACGGTAGACGTTTTAGGTCTCGGTGCAATTCTGACAGAGATTGCACAAGAGACGATGAGGGCAGGTTTGCAGTTTAAGCAAGATGGTTGCTGAGCAGAAAGCTTGGAAACTCGGCGAGAAGGTCGTCTGCTCAGATGAAAACTTAGTGACGCTCTCTTAAGCGCCAAATGCAGGCGAAGTTGTTTTTCGTTAGTTGAAATACAGAAATTGTAAAAATACAGCAATAATACGAGCTTTTCTTTGCTTTTTCTGGACGATGCAACACGGTGTTATGTCAGGGAGACATCTTCCGGGCGGTTCCTGGTATGTTTTATTGCTTGGGCTCGAAGCTTTCTAGCTGTTCACGTAGAGTGTCTACAATGCTGGTCAGTATCGAAACACACCCAGGGATGGGGCCCACATAGACGATTTGCACTGGCATCATCTGTCAGCCATATTAGGGTACTGTCACACCGAGAAGCTGCATAAACAGTCAAACTGACAGCACTACAAACGTATCTTGCACCGGGCGGAACAAATCGATAACATTTAAAAACATCACTCACCGTCAAAAAGCAAGAACCATGCGTGGGTGATGATAGGATGCACAGGCGACATCGTGGCCGCCATGTGGGTACTGGCAAAGTACGAAGGCTGCTTTCGTGACGTTCTCACGTGAAAACTACATATAATCTTGCAGAACAATGTATGGTGTACAAATGATGTAGCACGCTTTGCCAAAACTACTAAACTTGTGCAACAGTGAAGTAATCCTGGTCTGAATGACAAACTTCTAAATTCAACCTCAGACGTTGCTTCAACTTTTCCCAGCTACTGTTGGTTTTCGTATTGCTGTTCTTACTCTACTACTGCATTGTTTATAAGTGCGCTGCTATTCGTTCTGCAAATGGTTACCCTATATATTTTATGCATTTTAATTGTTACTCTATAAGGGTATGAACAGTAGTTTTTCGAACTGAATCGAACGTGGATCGAATCGTGCCTGAATCAAATTAAATATTGAATATTTGTGAAATAGATTACAACTAAATGTTTAGCTTTCTCACCACTAATATCAAACAGTTTTCACTTGGAATATTTGTCATTGCAATGTGTTTATAAAGGTTACTTTACTAGAACTAAAAAAGTAGCATTATGAACAGCTGTGCAGTTGGTGATGCATTATCATGTAACGTTTAGAATGCTAGCCTCGTTGACAAATTAGTATCCTTTGCGGTGACATCAGAAATGCGTGCTGTCAGCGGCAACGGCACAGCGGAGAAGCCTGCTTTCTTGACAGACTAAATGGTCGCGGCAAATGATGCCACTGTTGCCTCAAAATCGTTAAAGTGCAAGCCAGCGTAATAAGCATAGAATAAAGATCAAACGCATATATGATGTAAATGCTGCAATTTTAAACAATACATATGGTGCAGCCGACTTGCGAAAGCAATCTGCTGTTCCGATGGTAAGCATGCTGCTCTATTACCAAGGTTTCTCCGCTACGAGGCAGAACCTACCGTGTTTCGCGACTTCCTGAGAAAATGAAAAATTCCAATTCCTACTTAAACCGCGAACAGCATGCTCGATTCTGTCTCTATATATCGTGGTGATTTTCTTTTCATTAGAATCACACGATTTGTTCTGCCTGGCGGCTGTCGGTCCCTTTCAAGATTTGCAACCTATCCAACAGAGAAGCGGTTAAAATTTATGTTTTGCTTCAAAAAAAGATTGCAAAACCCATTTTTATTCCGACAGTTGAAGAAAAATAAGGAAGAATGGGCCATCCTGGAGAACGCGCTGTCAGCGTGCCCTAACCAAACCAAGACTTGCAGTTTTAACGGCAAATTACGAGACATTCTTGTAAGTATTCATTTACCTGCAAACCACCATTGTGAGCACTTTGGTTACTACGGTTGTACGCCCAAGACATCGTCGTAACGGTTCACGCCTCCTATTTTTTTACGATAGCAATTATAGGAATCCACCAAGCCAATTGTCACCGTTGGCGTCACCGTAAGGCCATGTTTACAAAAAGTTTATTCCAACAAGAGACGATACGAACACTGAGACACCATCATGGCGCAATTCCACCAAGATGATAACATGTATAATGTACGAAGCATAGTATACACGGCACGTTTCTGAAGTAGTGTCCGACTCCTCACACACTGACATATAACCATATAGACCAACGGAAGCATATAATTGCACATAAACTAATTGTCGCATACATAAAATGATGTTCAATATGTACATGTACACAATGGTTAAGCGTATATTTAGGCATATGTATGCCATATGCTTATCGCAGCAGTATATGTGGGTTCGTTGCGACATTATTCAATCAGTAAAGTCGCTAATACCAAGTCGAACGTCCCATACTAACTAATTACCCAGGGTTTCAGGATGGCAGCCCACAAACATACCTGAAGAAACAACATTCACAGCGCTTGCATTTCATTTTAAATCTGAGGCTATTAAATATTAAAGGGACACTAAAGCGAAACAATAAATCAGTTGAGACTAATAAAGCATGGTCTGAGAAACCTGCAGGCAGTCATTTCAAAATAATTCTTTGATTATTGGATGAGCAAACGAAGGTCGACGTATCAGTATTTAAATTTCGTGCCGAAAACCCGACGCCGCTACGTCAATGTGACGTCAGTGATTTCAAAGCATGGTTTCGCATTAGGCCCTCCTTGGCTGAGTAAACGTTCCGGAAACCTGTCATGTTTAATATTTGGTTCCTCCAGAACACAATGTAATCAATCTGTACCACTATATAATTAGGTAGGCTCTAAAAGATGCCATCAAAATCCATGAGGTCACAGTGGCCAGGTGCGCGAACTTCAAGGAGGCGTCGCCACCCATCGTTCATTCTTCCCCTTTCTCTGGTTTACCAAGCGCCTTTTCGTGGTAAGAGCAGTGTTTTTGGTGTCATAGAAAGGTAATTTGCTTATCCAGAAGAAATCATTTTTCTCTTTAATGCCCTTTAAACTTGCAAAGCAATGTCAGTGCTGAAACCTCAAAGTGATGTCGTTTTACGGTCCTTCTCTTTATGGGCTGTGTAGTGACACCTGTACGATTTTACCACACGCCCTACACGGCATGTGAAAGCATTTCAGGATGCCGAAAATTTTTGCCTACCTGCGTCCTCGTTAGTCATACCCTCGTCAGCCGCACCCGCGTACAGTTCGAACACGGACCGAGAAGTTCGAACGCAACGCTAATCTACGCTTTCGCAGTCGGTGGTTCCCGCTTCTATCGAAGCTGCCATTAATTGTTTTTCTACGGTGATCTTTCCTTCTCTTTCGAGCGCTATGAACTGTTACTTTGCAGAATCACTACAAGACTTGCAAACTGAACGAAAAAGTGGAGTGCACTCTCTGCAGAAAATTGCAGGATATCAAAACCCTAGGAGACCACATCAAGAACGACTGCCCTATGAGATGCCTGGAATGCAATTTCTGTGGCGTGGACCTTGTCGCCCGCGACAAAGTGGTGAGTCATATTATTTTGCACACGGCCTCAAAGCCCCTGATGCCTGGCACTGAAAAATCTTCGACAATTATTGCCTTGCTAGGCCAACTATATCTCGAACTCGGTATTGGTACTTCATTCGTAGAATTCATTGAGAAAAAGAAAACGCCAAGGGGGACTCTAAGTCACGTTAAACAGATAACATCACCAAAAAAATGTTGAAACACTGGAAAAGATAGTGCTACTGGAATGGTCTGTAGCAAATCAGTTAGAGGTTAACACCAACAAAACGAAGGCTGTGCTATTTAGACCGAAATCGAACCAGGTAGATATGAACGTAGATCTTATCTACGGCACCAGAAAAATAGAAATAGTAAGTAGTATTAAAATTCTTGGGGTCACGTTTTCACAAAATATGCTATGGGATATTCATTTAGATTCTGTTTGCACTAAACTGTCAAGTGTTGTTGGTATTTTATCCAGATGTAGGTCAATATTACCTTTCAGCCTAAAAAATCTGATATATAATTCTCTTCTTCACTCTCACCTCTCTTACTTCTTCTTAGTATGGGGTCTACCGCAGTAACTACCTTAACAAAGGTGTACATCCTACAAAAAAAGAGAATTAGGCTTCTTTTTGATGACCCCTACAATTCTCATACACATACTGTGTTCATTAAAGCAGATATAATGCCTGTCAGGAAATTGTTCAGCTATAGACTAATTGTTGACTTTAACTGCGAATTAAAAGAGAATCGAAATTTTTTTCGCAACCTAGCCAAGCTGGATATAAAGCCTACATCTTATACTATACGTCTGTCTGAATACTGGAAGGTGGTCACTCCCCGTGCTAACTATTCTATGGGTACACTATCGTATATTTGCCCAAAACTTCTTAATAATCTGAATAAATGTGAAATTGATTTAGCTCGCACGACAGTTCACGATCTGCGCCCCGTGATATGTCATGTCTTTGAACAATTTTAATATTTGATTTCCTTGTGATACATTAAGTCGAATCAATTTTCCGTTTGTCTTTTGTCAGATTCCTGTATATTTCATGTATGCTCCTGTACTGCCTTGTAGAGGGGACCGTGGGCTCTAGTCAAGCTGTTCAGCAGCTTTTACCCATGGCCCCTCCATCGTCTTGATGGAAATAAAGCTTATTATTGTTATTATTATTATTGTTATTATTGTTGTTCTACCGCCAACACTGTCTTCGTACTTTCTTCGTGCTATTTTTTTCTCGTCACGAATGGTAATGGTCCGATGGACGTAATGGCGCACTTATGCGTGAAATAATTACTGGTACCCCTGACTTTCAAATCAATAGTTTCAAGCCAACGCCTGTCCTGTCTTTCTGTTTATGCGTTGATGTTTTCTGCTGTCTTCTTTTGGGAATTTTACGACGCGTATTATATGTCGTAAAGCAATCCTCAAAAAAGACAACCAATGAATGCATGCAGCCCCGTGTGTTGCAAGTACTGGGCAGCGCATTTGTTGTCCGTTATCGAAGCCTTCTATTGCGTCCTTCTGCTCCACGCTAAAGTTGGTTATTGACCATCGTACCGCCAGCTGGCCCGGGTTCTTCTTACAGGAATAACCATTTTATTGGCGTTCTGTATCCTCGCAACTTATATATATGAAATAGATAAGGGGAGAAAATATGAGGTAAAGGTTATTGTGATGTAGTAACGAAAAAAAATCGGTTTAAGTGAAGGTTTCCGTTTGCGAAGAATGATGGTTGTTTAGCGGCCATCGGCAGGCATAGAGCACATCGCTAACAAAGTTGGACACATCTTCAGCGGGAAACACCTCGCAAACATTAATTTTTGGCCCTCGGACATGGAGATCCCAATCATAACAACGAAGCAATGACGACGATGGCATGACGACGGCGAGGTGACAGTGGAATGACTATGCTCAAATGATGACGACAACGACGCGTCACGTTGTTGGAATGGCGACGCTCGAAGGAACGAAATGCGAAAAAGCTGGAATGACGACGACGGAATGAAGATGGAAATGAGACCACGACGCATGACGAGAAGGTATAACGAAGGCATGATACTGATTGCGTAACGACGACGTAACGCCCGCGATGGCTTGATGACGATGAATTAACGAGAGTGATACGACGGCGGTATGATTATGAAGATGCGACGAAAGAATTAGGACGGAGGCGTGATGAGGACAATATGACGTACATTAGCGCAAGCTCTTGGGCCAGTTGGTGCATGACGAACTTGAAAACGGACGCTGGCCTTTCAATTGTACTTTATTGGAGTTCACGTAGCCGAACATAACCTCCGACGCATGCGCAACTTCTACTCCTCCCAAAGTTACGCATGCGTCGGCTGTTTTCGCGCTGCACTGTACTTTCGAGGTGTTATCTACGCACATGTATTGGTAGGAGTTGAAGATGCGCATGCGGCGGAGGTTATCTGCGGCAAAGTGAATTCCAATAAAGTACAGTTGAATGTCCAGCGTCCGTACGTGTCTGACGCCTTTTCCTTGTGTGCGCGTCCTTAGTGTTTCGCTGGTACTCCCTTTTTCAAGTGACAATACGACAACGCAATGATGACGACATAATGAAGATGGCAGTACGTTGACGACAGCTTGGCAACGAAGAATTGATCAAATCGAAATGAAGGCGATGAAGTGATGACAGAACCACGACGACTGTTTATGCTCACGCATACGCACATTGACTGCCAGGTGGGTGCGCCTGACGCTTCCTAGATGCACAAGGACGCATGGCATACTTTCTGTCCGGCTTGTTCTGCACTAAAGAACATATGTGTGCTGGTGATTCAGCCCTATGAAACAATAGCCCAATGCCGAGAACGAATTCCAACTTTGAATCCCCTCGTGCCTCTTTTGTAGCCTGGAGGCACCGCAAAAGTTTGCTAAAAAAGAGGCGTTATTTAAACGTTTTTTTGCCCAATACAAAAGGGGAAAAAAGAAGGAGCAACACAAGGGTGAGCGCTCGTCCCTGTGTTGCTCCTTTTCTTCATCCCTCTTTGTTTTGCGCACAAACTCTTTTTTAATGAATCTGGGGGGTTCCAACTAGGCCGACTCGCAGTTATGCTCCACTTATTTAGATGTAGTACTCCCGCAAATTTTCAGTTCCCTCACGGCCCGCCGAAGGAGACTTGTAATCTCTGGGGCTCTCCAGACGGCTGCTTAGGCAAGTATGATTTTCATTTTTTCATGTTCAGTCTTGTCAAAGGGTCAACGCAGATTTCTTATGTTGACCACGAACCTCGAAAAAAAATAGAAGAGGCCCACCATTCTTGAACGTACTTGCAAGCCGGGTCCTCTGACAGGGCCTGCTGTGCATTGTTGAAAAAGCAATGAGGCGCCCAGACTCGTCTCAGTTTTCGTTATATCCACAGCCCGTTTGAACAATGGCCGGTAGTGGCTAATCGTGCGAGACGACAAGAACCGTCCATCGGCCCCTGCAAAGCCGAGAGAGGAGAGGCTATGAATGCTTCACTGTAAAGTTATGCAGATCCAACGGGCCTGTGGGAATCTATGTGAAGGGAAGCGTTCAGGAAGTGATCATTTTATTGCAGTAAGCTATTCTTCCTCACAGTGGTGAGGAAGAATAGCAGCGATTAAGCGCTTGCGATGGCAAGATGCGGAGACCCCCATGGGACCGAAGATTGCACTATCTCCAGGGTTAGCGCACTTTATTCGATAATAAACCTACCCTTTTCACTCGTAAAAGCGCCGTATTATCTCCATTACATCTAATGCATTCCGTTCCATTTCATTTCATTTACTGAATTAGCTGCGTCGTTAATATTTATTTGACTAATTCGCAGTTTCGGCCCACCCGGACTTTTTCCGGCTCTGGACGATCATGGAAGAAGACGAAGTGCTTCTTTGATAGAACGCTTGTGCTTTTGTCTCCACTTTTTCGCTTTGTTTCTCTACATTTATGGGAGCTGCAGCTCCCTCCTTGCGGCAATGAATGAAGAGATCTCCGAGGACTTTCCTGATGCGCAGTCGTCAGGTCGGATAGCGTCCAGGAAACGTGGAAGTTGGTCAAGCGATACAGACAGCGAGGCCACTGAGTTATGTGCCGACAGCTACGACTCGTCAGACGATGACTTCCAGGTCGTGATGAGTAGATCAGCGAAAAGAAGACTACTGCCGGCATCTTCGTCGCCAAGTGCTTCTACCGTGAAGAGTGCACCGCTGCGCTGGCCGCACACTATGCTCTTTATGCCCATGGACCCGTCGACCAATTTGCGGCTCCTCAACAAGCAAGTCCTCTCTTCGTTACTCGAGAGAATCGCAGCAAATGAGATTAAAGACGTGCAAATAAAGTCGCGGAAGAATGTCTTGGCAGTTGATGTCTTACTTCGCAGCGCCTTACAAGACCTACGTAATATAACTGAGATCGACAACGTAAAGGTGCGATGAGTGATCCATACAGGTGGCGATGGTACTGCGGGCGTCATTTATGACGTCGACATTGCCATCCCGAATGACGACTTGCCAATACTGATCAAGCCAACGGCAAAAGGCACTTTCATTACGAGAATTTTCAGATTGGGAAACATACGCTGTGTGAAGATTTTGTTTGAAGGAGACAGCCTTCCTTCCCACGTCGAAGTAGGACATGTCCGCCATCCAGTACGACCATTCGTACCGAAGCCCCTCCAGTGTTTCAAGTGTTGCAAGATTGGCCACGTAAAGGGTGTCTGCGTGAACAACGTGGTGTGCCCGTGGTGCTCTGAGTCCCATTCAGGAGACGCCTCAGCACAGACGTTCTGAAGTGCCCTAACCGCAGTGGTCCTCACAAGGCCTCATCAAAGGATTGCCCTTGGGCGCGGAAGGAATTCGCGATCCTAAAACGAATGGTTCGGGACTATTCAACGCAACGAGAGGCTGCTGTCGTTGTTCGGCGACGTCGGCATCGACACCGAAAACGGTCACGACATTCCGCAACTGCAGATAGGAACATGCCGTCTTCCGTAAGAAGGATTGCCACATCACCGCACAGTGCCACCAAGACAGATACAAGGAAAGCAAACAAAGCGGAGAGGCTCGCCCGTCCGGAAGAATGGCCTGAGCTACTGAGGGCACAACTGCCTGCTAAGTTGCCTCAAAACGCACCATCTTCGACTGCTTCGGCAGCTGTTGAAGCGACACTGGCTGATGATCTCCAGGTCATCAACATTCTGCGGTCGCTCATGAATGCCATTCGCGTTATACTGACCGACGTGAAATATTCGTCTGCACAAAGCGCGGTACAGGTGCTGGAAATTTTGAGTCCAGTACTTGCAGCTCTTGGTTCTAATCATGGCTCTCCAGAAGCCGTCGTTTCGTGACGAAGTCCGGAACGCATCGATATTTCAGTGGAACGCCAGAGGACTTAGGTCACGCAATTCGGACTTTCGACAGTTTCTGTTCACGAATAAGTTTCCAATCATCGTCATCTGCGAGCCCCTATCAGTTAACATGAGACTGTCCGGGTATGAGTGTTTCATGTCCGCCACCCACGGAGACTGCAGCAAGATCATCGTATTCATATGACGTGATCTTACGTATGTCCATCATCCAGTGCCACCTGGCCAAGAAAACCAGTACGTATGTCTCACAGTGAAGTCCAGTACGTATGTCCCACATTTCGCCCTCAAGTCGGCTGGACTGCGAGCGGTTACGGCGAATCACGACAGCGAATTCGCAGCCTATGGTGATGACTGGAGATTTTAATGCCCACCACCATCTCTGGGGAAGTTGTAAGATAAACTCGAGAGGCAGAAGATTAGTGTCATTTGCCTCCGAACAAGAACTGTGCTTGCTAAATGATGGAAGCCCCACCTTTCTGCGTGCAACTGCCTACCGTAGCTGCCTGGACCTTACCTTTGTTTCACGCTCCTTCACTGGAAAGGTCAGGTGGTTTTCGAATATTGAAACGCGGGGAAGTGACCACCTACCTACTTATCTTAACATTGAAGGGCTGACGGGCTCCAAGTTAGCCGGCGTCACACAATGCATTGACTGGCCAATGTTCAAATCAGTTGTCGAAGACAGCTGCAGTGGTGACTTGTCGTCTAGCCTAGAGAACATCATAAAGGGTGCCCTAGAGGCTGCCACTCATTCACTTCCGAGACTATAGACACACGCCGAATACGACATTGAGCTGGAGACACTTCGTGCAATTCGTCGCCGTGCAGAGCGAAGGTACAGGTGCACGAAGTCTGTAATTGACTTGAGGTTGGCCAGAAGAACCCAAAAGAAAATTCAGCGTCGCATGGACCAACTTGCATCGCAAAGATGGAAGTCACTCTGCGAGTCTTTCAATCCACGAAAACCTTTGTCTCGCATATGGAGAACTGTTCGTGGTCTCCGTGGAACCCCTTAGCAGTGCCACCCTTTTAAGTCTTCGGCCCTTCACCAACAATGCAGCGAGATTGACGTCGCTGAAGCTCTCTGCAGGAGAATCGCTGGCGAAACTAGTTCCCCTGGAACATCGACGCTCCACCACTCACTGATTTCACGCGACCCCCGCATGGGCAGTCCTTTCTCCATGGATGAACTCGAAGCTGCACTGGCCTTGTGCAAGTGTTCATCTTCACCAGGACCCGACTGTATAACCTACCGTGCCTTATGTAATCTTGGCGAAGAGGCTCAGAAAATGCTCCTGCTTTTGTTCAACAACTCCTGGCAGACAGGTATGGTTCTCCAGGAATGGAAGACCTGTCGCCTAATTCCACTGCTAAAGCCTGGCAAGTCGCCTATAGACACTGCATCATACCGACCAATTGCGCTTGTCAGTTGCATCGGAAAACTAATGGAGAGGATGGTTCTAGCACGGCTAGAATGGTACCTCGAAAATTACCAGGTATATCCAGATGCAGTGGCCGGTTTCAGGCGTGGCCATTCTTCATTGACAACGTTATCGACTTGGTGACGTACGTCAAGCACCAGAAGTCCTGCAAAAGGCTATCTGCTGCCCTGTTTCTGGATGTTAAATGAGCGTACGATAACGTGACGCACGAAGCGATTTTGAACGCGTTAGAGGCACTAGGACTTGGTGGCCAGCTCTATTTCTGGATAAGTAACTATCTACATAAGAGGTATTTTTTCGTACTTACCGAGGATGGCCCAATCTCAGCATTACGGTAACCGTGGGGAGCCTCATAGCGGAGTACTGAGCCCAACGTTCTTCGTCTAACACTCATTGGGCTCGCCGACACCCTGCCATGCGCCGTTAGGCTCTCCATCTATTAGCTCTCTCTATTGCAGCTTCGCGCGCGGCTACGGAAGGCCGCCACTTTAACATCATCCTACCTTCGAGAACAAGGACTTCATATATCATATGAAAAGTGTGCAGTGGTGGCGTTTACCAGGAAATCAATGTCTCCATACGTGATATCCGTCGACGGACTATTGATCTCGTACAGCACGACTCACAGATTTTGGGGGGGTGGTCATTGACAGAAATCTCTCCTGCACCCCTCATGTGAATTATGTGAGAAAACGCCTGACAGAAATTTGCCATATGTTTAAGTTCCTAGCAGGAAAAACCTGGGGAGTGCCAATACAGTCTATGGTGCAACATTACCGGGTCCTCTTCATTTGATTCCTGTGGTGCAGCCTACCGGTCATGTCCAGCACCTGCAGAACTAACCTCAATATAATCCAAATCATCCAAGGCTGAGCCCTCAAGATATGCCTTGGCCTAGCACGGAGTGTATCAACGACTGAAGTTATTGCAGTCGCTCAAGATTCCACTCTTAGAACGCACATTAGCATTGAAACAATGCGTGTGCACATGAGACACTTCGCCCGGACCCCTACCCACCACCTCGCAACTCTCCCAGTAGATAGGCCCCACACGACATTCAGTGCGACTGTCTTCGCACACGGTGCTTCTTTCAGATCAGGTTAGAAACATGCGGCAAGCCCTTCCATTCCTCCATGGTGTGTGCACCGTACTCAAGTAAATCTTACTATCCCAGGACTTCAGAAAAAGTCGGACTTGCCGTCATCAGCACTAAAGCAACTAACTTTACTTCTTTTGTACGAGAAATACAGCGACTGCACACACATCTATACTGATGGATCAGCTACATCCACCAGTTCCGGCAGCACTGTAGTTATACCACCAATCAGAATAACCCAGAAGTTCAAGACTTCCCATGTCACTACGTCTACAGCTGCAGAGCTCGCGGCTCTCCGCGATGCGCTTCATGTGATAAGTGCTGAAAGTGCCAGGTAATGTGCAGTCTTCTGCGATTCAAGGCCGGCCTTGCAATGTGTGCAGTCGTTTTTCCGACATGGAACTCACGATCAGCTCACGTGCGAAATCATGGAACTTGTCCATCATTTAGGAGAAAAAGGCCATGATATATCTTTTCAGTGGAAACCAGGTCATTGCGGTAACATAGGAAATGATAAGGCAGATAAGGCAGCTCGGATGTTAAACCAAGAAGACCGCTGCGTTCCCATTCCTCTCTCAGGAACTGACGCCGCGAGACAACTTCACAATCTAGCTCGCAAAACCTCCTTAGCAGAGTGGAATACCGCACATGCAAGGCGCACAAGACTGCACAGACTAAACCCGTCACTTCAGCTGGGACCTCCAGCGAGTCTGCACCGACGCGAAGCGTCTCTTCTGTGCCGGTTGTGGCTTGTAGTTGCCTTCACGAATGCCTGCTTAGCACTAATAAAAATGACTGATAGTCCTACGTGTGATGTTTGCTCATGCGAGAACAGTGACCACTTATTGCGCCATTGTCCTCAATTTCAAACGCAAGGACAATTTTATCCAACGCATTCAGGAAATTCGATGATCGTCCTCTGAGTCAACAGACATTACTAGAGCACCGTCCCCACCGATCAACGGCTCAGAAGGCAGTGAAGGCACTTTTGTGCTTTCTCAGAACGTCTGGTTTACGAGAGCGCCTTTAATTCAAGTGCTATCCGTGCACGTATCTACACCTTCTCTCTCTTCCCCTTCTCCCTTCCCCAGCGTAGGGTAGCCAACCAGACCCTCCACTGGTTAACATCCCTGCCTTCCTATATTCCTCTCTCTCTCCCTGGACGATCATGATGAAGTGCGGCGACCATGCTAATATATGTGTTAGGGGCATCGCGGCGCCTAGTCTTTCCACGCGGTATTTAGTGAAATCAACACTTTACGTATACTGCTAATAACCGCACAAACCTACCAATTTATTTATTTTTCATTTTTTATAAACCACTTTATTTGTTTCAAACGCATTTTATGTTATTTTTTTTGCTAAGGTGTTTTTTTTTACTATTTTCACCACACTCGTAAAAACAACACGCTGGTTACGTCTACAACCACCTTTCTCGCTGTTCTAGAAGGAATTATTAATTCACCATTCGCCAGCATGAGAAACTGTACTCAGTGGTGCGCATCACGGTTGGCTCTCTCACTCCTTCCTTTCTTCCTTTTCAGAGGCATGAAATGAACTGTGACCAGCGTCCGGGAACCTGTGAGCACTGCGAAAAGAACTTCAGGACCCACGAAGAGGTGATGTCTAGCTGTGCAGAATGTTTTAGTTCATTTGTTTATTTGTTTGTTTGTTGTTTGCTTGTTTGTGTGTTTTTCTTCATTTTGAATGTTTGAAACCATTGGCTTGCTGATAATATACACTACGTATATACTAACAGCGGAAAGCAGAACGCTTTATTCTGTGTTTCTCTTCGACTTATTTTGCGCTGTTCATCGCGAAATGTTTCTCAACGGCAATGATAATTCGGCACGTCGCAGTTTCTCGTTTCATGTTTAATTTTCACCCTCCTGTTTAGTGCATAAGACATGTTTTCAATCCGTGAGTGTACTGATTTACTTCTGCAGCTATCCTGAAAAATTTCTCTCTCTCTCTCTCTCTCTCTGTGTGTGTGTGTGTGTGTGTGTGTGTGTGTGTGTGTGTGTGTGTGTGTGGGTGTGGGTGTGTGTGGGTGTGTGTGGGTGTGGGTGGGTGTGTGTTTGCTTCATTGAAAAACTTCGAAAGCAGTTTAAAGTCGGCGCTGTGGCTCAGTGGCTGTACTGTTCTGCTGCTAAGCACGAGGCTATACGGGTTCGACTCCAGGCCACAGGGACCGCATTCTGATTGGGCACAACGAAAAGAAGCAGTTAGCTGCGGAACCCCGTGTTAACGCTCAAGAACATAACAATATGGTCAAGACTCACACGCTTCCCTCTGTTAATGCTTCTTGCGTCGGTCTTTCGTTGCTTTTGGAAATCAAGCCACATTGATTAGAAGACCGAGCAAGACGGAAATAACCATAAGGAGGCGATAATTATGACAGTAGTTTCTGTGAACTCAAAGCGCACTTGTTTATTTTTTTTTCTATTTACCAGAAAGTAGAATCGGCGACGTTGCTTCCTCAATAACGTGTACCCCTTCGCTATCTTTTTCAGCTGGAGCGGCAACACAAGGCTGTATGCCAGCTCATGCCTGTCGACTGTTCGTTTAGAGAATTGGGCTGTGACTACAGGGTAAGAAAGACTTCCTGAGCGGCTGCAGATTTGCGAATGAACTTGAGTGTGACTGCTGATTAGGGTTGGGTGAATAATCAAATACACTAACTATTCGCATTCGAAATGAACCACTTGGTATTTCCGGAAATTCAAAAATAACCAAATATTTTTCAATAAGCTTCTGTTAAAGGATTCCGTTTTCCCTCTGCTCAAAGAACTATCGCAAATTATCGAAACTAAAACGTCGATAAATCTTTTGGCAGGAATGCTGAAACAAAACGGATAATGGAAGTTTTCTATTCTGTTCGGCGGCAGCAGCCTAGGGGACTACCTGCGCGGTTTGCTTTTTTCTTTTATTTAGTGTTTTTGGCAGTCTAGTCATGAAGCATTTTTATTTGGAGTTGTGCCAATATCAAATGCTAGATTTCCAATGGAATGCTTCGACAAAAGAAGAAGAAGTCTCATAGATACTCGGGACTCTTATCTCGTTGCGTAACAAGAACTTGTTAGCTATTAGTAACTTGGAAATTGAGTTTGAGTTTGAAATTGAGTACAGTATGGCCTAGTCTTACTAATCACAACACCACATTACTACTATGACAACACTGATCATACAGCCCAGTTCATTATAAAGATTTAAATTTTTGTATTGAATGATTGAATCCAAGTGCTTTGCTTGTTTTTTTTTCTTGTGCCTCTGAACCTGAAGGAATAGGGAAGTTACGTTGTACTGTGTATTTTCAGTTTCAACATAAGCCACACTGTGATTCATGGTAATCTTCTATTGCTTCGAATCTGTTGCTTGGCGGTTTTCGTCAAGAAAACACGAGGATTTCAACATTTTTGGTTGTAGGCCTCTTCTGTGGATTACTGTTAGCTCGTTAAAGCCAATTTACGAGACAGACAAAACGCAGCTCGGGCATCACGTCCTTTGTTTTCACCGCTCTATGCTATCGTATAAGCACAGCGCAGGTCGACCGTGGTCGACGCCGACAGCAAAGGGCGCGCACCTTTTTAGAGCGCAGTTCTGAGGCCCTTCTTGCCTTCTGCAGCCCTTCTTGCGTTGACCGTTGGCGTGCCTCGGCGTTGTACCTAGGCGTAACCTAGCGAACGAGCACCGCGAACGGTGAAAAAGCGAACGTGGAGTGCAGCGGGGCGTGCAATACGGCGACAGCGAGGAGTAAAGCGAAGGAGGAGTTGCAGAGGAAGCATGAGGAGCAAAGCGGAGGAAGCCACCTTGAATTACCCCCAGATGGCGCTCACGTCAACGCATCCGTGGCAGTGGCGGCACTTCGGCGGTGCGGGGGAAAAAAATAACCGGATGGCCTTGACGCATAGCGCTTGCCGCGAGCATTTCCCGGTGAAGATTACGGTTGCATCAGCTGCAGCACAACCTGCATGCCACTGTGTGTCTGGTCTGGTCTGACTGAAATAAGGCTAGTTGAACTGTCGTTCGGCTAGTTGAACTGTTCCTGAGTACTATGTCCCACTAGGCCAGCAGTGATCTTTATTTATCTCATTCTGCTAACTCCCTCCTTCTCGCATGAAGTCAATTCGCGCAAGCCACATACGAAAGTCGCATACGAAAGCAGCCATGCTCCCCATTTGTAGCACTTGTCTTATAAGTTACATCGTTTCTCGGTACAGGCAACCAGGCGAGACATGGAGAGCCACGAAGCGAGCGGTTGTCACAACGATCTCCTCGTTCGGAAAATCTGCCGTCTGGAAAAAGAGAACGAGGTAAGGTGCATCGATCCCTGGTTTTACGGCTTGCCGCTGTCCCGCGTTCCCCAACAGCAGCGACACCATCCGCAACGGCCACAGAAGAGTTCATTCATCGTAACGAAAACGGCCTGCTCGTGCGAACTTATAGACTGAGCCGATGCTGGGTGTTTGGACTGGACCGTTAAGTACGTTAAGTTAAGAAGCAACACATCCCTTTGGGCTCTGCTTCACATAGACGGCACCTCCAGAATGACCCACCTGGGAGAAATCGGCAGTCGCCTCTTCATGTTTCTCTCTCCTCAAACCTTCGTCTTTATCTCTCACTTTTTCACCTTTCCTGTCTTCTCTCTTTCATTTTACTTCCTTTCTCCACGGTGGCAAGGGTTTACCTTGTGTGGCTATCCTACCTTGGGTACACCATATTTGGTTATAGTGCCGGCGTACGGCTGGCGTCGTGCAGGCTTGAACACAAGCTCTGCCGCGTCCCCTCGTTGGGCTCAGCGGTGGGCGGTCGGCGCTGTTGCCGAACATACACATTTTCCTATGGCAGCGCAAGCCTCTGTTTATGATCGGCGTCTGAAAAGATGCTGTACCGAAGTACCATTCCAATTCTCCTTTCGAAGCAACGCTCCAACTTTCCCCAAGTACTATGTAGTCCACAGTGAAACCAACATGCCAGTAAGAAAGCTATATCCATTCCTTGTATCCAAATGCCTGAAAGATAAAATCGGACCGATATAAAAAGCCTCCAAAATGTCCAGCGCGGACCTCCTCCTAGAATTGAATGATAAAGATCAAGCAGAGAAGCTCTCTGAACTTACCAGTATTGGCTACGCGACAGTGACAGTTTCAGCACACAGAACATTTAATACAAGCGGGGGAGTAATATCTGAAGAAGACTTTATTGGTTTAAGCGATGCGGAACTGCTGGAAGGTTTCCAGGAACGAAATGTTGCTAAAGTACAAAGAATAGTAATTCGGAGAAACGACCAAGAAATCCCCACCAAACATGTTATACTCACCTTCGGAAAAGCGTAATGCCTACTTCACTCGATGCAAGTTATGTTAAAGTCAATGTGAGACCATATATCCCGAACCCCAGACCATGTTTCAAGTGCCAAAGGTTTGGACATGCTTCATATGCATGCCTAGGACAGACAACTTGTGCTAAATGCAGCTCCAACGATCACCAATATGAGAATTGCACCTCTTCACCACATTGTGTTAACTGCAAAGGAGATCATCCCGCTTACTCGCGGTCTTGCCCTTGCTGAAAAAAAAAAGAAGTAATTCCACTAACTGTGAAAGAAAAAATCTCGTTCTTTGAAGCCAGAAAGCGATTGTCGTACCTTTCGCGACGTTGTTATGCCGATGTGACGAAGGTGGGGGCATCGTCACAGAGGCCTGAGGAGTCCTGCGAGCCCACGCACAGTGGTCCCGTAGTGACGCCTCCCGCAGCCGTGGGGGAAGCAGCCAGTGCTGCTCCATCATCTTCGAAGACCCTGCAGACACCAGTCCCGCAGGGCCCTAAGATCAAACGAACCCTAAGGCCCGAGACAGGTGTTTCGGCGTCCAACTCTCGGTCTTCCAGCACTTCAGAGAGAGCGATGGAGGTCGACCCAAAAACCCCGGTGTCATTGACACCGAAGGACAAGCGCTCTCTCGAGCGCGGTAAGAGGGACAAAATCCCAATAACCACTCAAATTAAGAAAGCAATAACCTAAAGGTTATTGCTCATTTGTATCAGCCTTTTTAAATCCATGTCACCTAACATCTCACCTCTTACTTTTTTCGTAGTGCCATTTCTTACCTTTCCATTTCAAAATGGCTTTTATTATCCATTGGAATTGTAGAGGGCTTTTACACAACTTAGGTAACATCAAAGACATGTTAAGTAGCTTCTCTCCTGAGGCCTTGTGCTTACAAGAAACAAACCTAGGCGAAAAGCACAAAAACATTTTAAAAGGCTTCACTGTTGTACGGCGCGACCGTACTCAGGCGAACCGCCTTTCGGGTCGTGTAGCTATTGTTCTACAGAGCGGCATTACAGCTAGAGAAGTTCCCATTAATATTCACTTGGAAGCCGTTGCTGTCACGGTTTTAGCACACAAAACCATTACCATTTGTTCAATGTACATTCCACCACATTCACATTTTACTGTGAGAGATCTAGAGTTAATTTTAAACCAGCTGCCTAAACTTTTTTTAACAGCGGGAGATTTTAACGCTCATAACATATTATGGGGTAGCAAAACAACTGACACCAGGGGACAAACACTTCAAGATTTTATCCTGACAAACTAAATATGCCTTTTAAACACTGGTGCTGCAACCTACAGCTCCTCAAGCATAGGAGATATGAGCTGTCTAGATCTGGCGCTGTGCACTCCATCTCTCAATATCGATTTTCAATGGAGTGTTATTAACAATCCTTATGGTAGTGATCATATGCCCGGCATTATTAAAAAACATCTCCTTTCTCTACAGTACCATTAAAATCACCCCGTTGGAAACTCCATCTAGCAGACTGGCCTCTCTTTACTGAAAAACCCACTCTGGATAACATATCAGAAGAGTTAACCATAGACGAAATGAATGACAAGATTTCCGCCTGCATACTTGCTGCAGCAGAACGGGCAATCCCACAATCCTTTGGCTTCTTAAGAGAAAACCTAAAACCCTGGTGGACGAAGGAATGTACACAAGCAAAAAAAAACTACAAACCAACGCGTGGGGTATCTTTCCGCCATACCCCCCCCCCCCCCCCAACCACAAGAAAATCTACTCTGTTTCAAAAATCAAAAGCGAAAGCAGGGTACACACGCAGACAAGCCTGGAAAAATTATGTCTCGTCTATAAATAGCTCAATAACGTCCAAACGAATGTGGGATCAGCTTCATAAGTTTAGAGGCGATTACGCTTCTTACGCTATCGTCATACTGTCACCTCCAGGCACACAAACAAATATAGAAGAGCAAGCAGACAAATTAGGGCAACATTTCCATGATATATAAAGCACAGAAAACTATTCTGCTGCATTTCTGAAACATAAGCAATTAGCAGAAAAACTGAAGCTCCCGAGCACAGGAAGTTCACAAATACTGTATAACGCTGCTTTCAGACTTCCAGAAATCAACAGAGTACTTACTAGTGGCAAAAAAACAGCACCCGGTCCGGACAGAGTGCATCACGCAATGCTAGCTCACCTATCCCCTAAAGCAGTTGAGACCTTGCTTCATTTCTTCAAAATAATCTGGGAAACTTGAAAAATACCCAAAGAGTGGAAGAAAGCCAGCATAATCCCTTTCTTGAAAGCAGGAAAACCTCCCACAACAGCAACCAGTTATAGACCCATAGCACTCACAAGTCGTCTTGCAAGCTCCTATGAAGCCATCATCAACATAATAGTGACATACGTCCTTGAAACAGAACCTGCTAGATAACCATCAGTGTCGATAAAAGAAAAGTTGCTCGACAACAGATCACCTTATCCGGCTAGAAGACGAGATACGTGCGGCCTTTCTACACAAACTATATTGTCTCACTGTTTTCTTTGATTTAGAAAAGGCGTATGACACAACATGGAGGTTTGGTATCTTAAGGGACTTAGCGGATTTAGTGGTCCGCGGTAGAATGCCTAAATGTCTAGCCGATCTCATGTCCGACCGAACATTCCAAGTGCATTTAGGAACGGTGCTGTCCCACGTATTCATTCACGAAAACGATGTGCCTCAGAGATGCGTATTTAGCACAACATTGTTTGTGGTGAAAATGAACTCGCCCAATAATGCAATTTTATTCTCTGTGATGCATTCATTATATGTGGATGGTCTACAAATTGCGTGCCGTGCATCGAACATGGCAACCTGCGAACGGCAAATTCAAATCACGTTAAACAAACTCACGCAGTGGGCATCTGAAAACGGTTTTCGCTATTAGTGTTGTCTTTTCACAAGAAAGAGGCCTACAACCAGATCCACTTCTTAAGCTACAAGAAGCCACACTACCGTTAAAACGAGAACACAAGTTTCTGGGTGTTCCATTTGATAAAATGTTAAACTTCCTGGCACGCATAAATAGCCATAAAATTAAAGCGAACAATGCTCTTAGCATCCTTAAAATCCTCTCCCGGAAGCGCTGAGGCTCTGACCGTAAATGCCTGCTACACATCTACTGCACTTTGGTGCGGAGCATATTAGACTGCGGTAGCATCATATATGGCGCAGCCAGACTATCTTACGTCCGACGACTTGATACAGTTCATAACATTGGACTACGACTGGCAAGTAGTGCTTACAGAACATCGCCTATCCAGAGCTTATATGGTGACTGTAATGAACCTCCTGTAAAGCAGCGCCGAATGCTACTAAGTTTTTCTTATGTACTCAGAATTCAGTCTTCACCAAAACACATATGTTTCAACATTGTCACACAGTGCAACTCACGCATAGACTATACAAACAAACCGAAATGATTAAGCCGCTTGTCCTGCGATATGAGCAATATGTTCGGCATTATAACATTCCTCGCGAAGTTCTCCAGGTTGCAAAAAAGCCACAGCGTTTGGCCCCGTGGTACGATTTTGAACCGCTATGTGACTGGACATTGACACATTTAAAGAAGAAAGACACCCCACACGAACACATCATATAAGAATTCCGTGCTCTCCAGGACAAATACCAAAATTGCATGGAATTTTACACCGATGGCTCTAAAACAAAAAAAAAAACACGTGGGTGGGGGGGGCCGTAACAGAACATGGGGAAATAAGTATTCGATTACCACAACATGCCTCTGTCTACACAGCCGAAGTCTACGCAATATGGACTGTAGGTAAAAAAGAGCATCGCCGACAAATACCAAAACACAGTAATATACACTGATTGTTAAAGTACACTGAAGGCTCTACACGCGAAATCCAAATGTGAACCCCTGATTGGGGATACGTTAAACATGGTAACATTAAACAAATAAGACCCGTCAATTAGGTTTTGCTGGGAACCAAGCCATGTTTGGTATACCGGGTAATGAAGCAGCGGATAGGTGTGCATCAATGACAGCAAGCAAATACATCACAAGCACGGCACTTCCATATCGAGATAGTATCGCAGCGATTAGGAAGGCCTTGACGTCAAAATGGCAACAGGAATGGGACCAGTGCATAAGGAACAAGCTACATCTTACTAAACCCGTAATTGGTGAGTGGAAGTCATGCACTCACCAGCAACGGTTCTATGAGGTGATCCTGTGTCGACTTCAGATTGGACACGCACATTTAACACACAACTTTCTCCTCCGAAAAGAAAACCCGCCGACTTGCGAAAAATGCAGCCAACCTCTTAAAGTAATACATATCCTTATAACATGTCCACACTTTAAAACACAGCGATGGAAGCTTTTACACAACCTATATAATTTACATGCACCTTTACACCCTGTCCTATTACTGGCAGATGACTCGCCAGGGCCATTTACTAACCTGTCCCACTTTTAGAGACAACTGGATATTTACACGAACTATAATGCAATGCCGGTTTGCCTGCTCTAACCTTGCGTTTCCTTTTGTCTTGTGACTGGCGCAGCATGGCCTTCGTTGTATTTGTGCCATTAAACCCCAACTAACCAACCATCAGACGGCTTTTTGGCAATTATTTTCGTTTGTTCCAAGATAATAATGTTTCAGTGGCGTCTGCGCTTTCTTTTCAGGACCGTAAGAACTCATTCCATCAAATATTAGATAACGTCAAAGCATCAAGCGATAATACGATACAACAGATGGAAAGGAAAACGGTAAGTCTTATTTTAATCTTTTAGTGTTCTATAGCAATGAACTGTTCTTCGTATCACTCCTGTTAAAATGTGTTCCTGGCTTCAATTCTCATAAAATTGAGACTTTGCGCTAAGGTATAGCAAGAGCCGCATAATCAAAGCGCCAAAGCAACATTTCACCATGGCTTTGCAATCCAACGTCCCTATTGGCGCCGAGGACTTACGAAGTCGCCATCTGTCGGAAGCAACTCGCTTGCGTAATATGAGGGATAACGCGACGCGCTCCTCATAGGTTTCACTGTCGGCGCTCAATAACAACTACGTGGGTGCCTCACACTCTTAAAACGGTTAGACCCTTTGGGGTGTATATTTGTCCCACAACAATAATCTTCATCTGCCTTGCTTGGGTTTCCTTTCCTGAAAACTCGGCGCTCGCTGCTTTCCTGTCGAGAATGCTGCGTCACACTGATAACGGGCATGCTGTTCGTGACTGGGAAGTACCGGGCTCGCAGCGTTAAAGAAAGGAAACGCGGGCACCACCGATGACGATTATTCCTGTGGGACAAGGTGCGCCCCAAAAGGTGTAAATTTTTCAAAGAGTGCTCCTGGACATTTCTGTAAGTATTCTCGAAACGACAGAAGTTATTTTCTGTCAAAATAATCATCTTGTGCAAACAGAAAGCACAGAATCGTTTACAGACCCTATCTCGATATAACTTTACTGAATACGTACAGTGAACACCATATGAGCGTGGTCGCCGCGATAGAGTCGACCGAACCGGCTTCCTGCGTGAAAGGTCGGCAATTGCTGAGAGCGAACGATGAAATATGCTCTAATAGTGGGCTGTCTGTATAACCAAATGGAGCATAACAAAATGAAGATTCAAAGCAGCGATCACACAGGTTCATGGTGACCGGCTAGGCGTTGGCATGCATGTCGGCGCACAATGTTTTCCTTTCGCTGCGAGCACGTTTTTGCACCGTGCCGTCAGATTTAGGTCGCAGAATTTGAGCACTTGGGAGTGCACGAGCAAACATTGTTGCGCGGACACAATCAGAGCTGTTCAAAAATATTTTAGTTATAACAAGGGACTTCGACTCCTACGGCAATTTGTGCTGTGCCGTCGTGACGACTCAATCTTTCTTTTTTTCGTTTCTTCTAAACCATCGGACGTCTCGTTGTCAATATTTCTCGTGTTACATTGCACTGTAGGTTTATCGGTCTTCTCATGGAGTTATTTCCCGCTGCTTCTATCTTCTTAATACAGTATACAATCATTGTTTGGTGCTCACACAAACAAGAGCATATGCCATGCCCTTTTTGTAACGTGCTTCCTATCGTTCCCTTTCCATTACAGTGAACTTGCCAGTGTCTAGCAGCAACATGTTCATAGTTCAAAGCTTCATTCTCAGTGCGCGCTTTCTGCTGCTCCCTGAACATCACAGCACCGACGCAGTAGCAGAAATATTCCGGAAGTGCTTCCTACGCAACCAAGCTGTAGCCGATGACTGTTTGCTGGTTCTAAATTTCGCGATCCAAGGTTCACGCAGCTTCTTGTCCCAAGGTTTGTGTGAAGGCTGACACCGTGCTCCATTGCGTACGTACGGCAATACGGCACCGAGCTGTAGCTTACCATGCTGGACGTCTTCAAAGCCAGCCACTACCTTTTATAGTGCTCTCTAGTGTTGTCAAGTAGACAGTCGAAGCGGGAAAACCTCCCCATGTAATCATAACCGCAGCGCAGGTGAGACTTTAAACATTCATTTTCGGCTTGCTTCGGCGTTTCCGAAGCAGCCGACGCACCTGCTGTGTCCACGTCATCCCTCATGCCACGACACGCCGACGACAGAGCCAGCTTTTACACTGCTGAAGCTTGCCTCCTGTAAACACTGACGATGGAACCAAGTGGAACGACTCGAGCATATAGGGAAAGCAACACCACGTCGCAATCTCTTGAATGTTTTCCTAAACTTCAGTGAGAAGTGTATTGTGAATTTAAACGTGATGCAGATTTATGATTAAGCAATTCCTCCCTTTTCCTCTTTTTCCCACACATCTCTGCAACGTTTAGGCCGAACTTCAGGAATCTGCCATTGCTGAGAGAACATTGCGAGCTAAATTGGAAGAGCGACTGTTGACCTTACAGAACGAGCTTGAAGTGAGTATTCGACTTTCCAAGAGAGAAAAATCTTTTGTGGAGATTTAGTTTCCTGTCAACTAATGCAGTAATTCCCTAGAATATTGACACCTAAGTAAAGTGACTTTGTGCCCATTACAGGGCTCCGACAAAGCTTCCGCGTCTGCGGAACTAACGATATTTCCATTCCTTACTAGCTTGTACAACAAACTTCTCGATTTGACGGCTGACACTTTTCTTTGTTTATGTACTTTCTCGTGCACCTGTCTGCTGACCTAACATGGAATACCCACTTTGATGTAATAACTTCTAAAGCATAAAAACTCGGATTTGTCAGACGCTGCTTACATCAAGCTAACCCGAAGACAAAATTTATGGCATACATCTCTCTGGTTCGCTCTAAGTTAGAATAAGCGTCATTCATTTGGAACACACATACAATCTATTTAATTGATAAACTAGACTCTCTCCACAATAATGCTGCCGGATTTATAAGAAGAAATTACTTACGTCATTCCAGCATCACTAATATGGAAGCGTCGCACCACACAGGCATTCCTACAAAAGAACAGTGCGGGCACTATAATCTCACTTTCACAATAATTATCGTAATCAATCGTCATTGGCGGGCTCTTACATGCAGCCTGCCCATCGCATTTTTCCGCGCCTAGATCATCCTTTCAAAGTTGTATGGCAGCATGTACGTACAAAGCACCTAAATACCTCCCCACTATTTCGCCCCATCCGTTATTGGAATACTCGACCACACGACGTCGTGTTTATACTAAACCACAATACATCTACATATTCTGAATAGGTAGTTTAGCAACGATTAATATGCGAGTCTGAATCCTTATGTCTACAACCTGGTACTATTTTTCGTATACGCGAGGGTGATTTATTTTCTCACCATCTATGTTGCTGTTAATGACTATTCGCGTGCTTCACTCTAAACCCCCTATATTTTCTGTAACACCCACCTTGCCCATGTAAAACTGGTCGATAACTTTGCGATGTATGTAACGCTTCAGACAGCTCTATCGTAATTTCTTTTTCGTTTGTTCAAGATATAAATGTCTCACTAGCGTTATTGTTTTCTTTCTTTTCAGAACCATAAGAACTCATCCTTTCAAATATTAAATACTGTCAAAGGAACATGCGATGATAAGATACCACAGATGCAAAGTGCAATGGCAAGTTTTATTTTAGTCTTTCAGTGTTCCGTAAAAATGAACTGTTCTTCGTATCAATCCTGTTGAAACTAGTTCCTAGCTTCAATTCTCATAAAATGTAAACACTTTGGGCGTAGATGTAGCAAGTGGCGTATAATTAAAGCTTCAAAGTATTACTTCCCCATGGCCGTGCAGTCCAACGTCACTATTGGCGGCGAAGGCTTATGGAGTCACCATCTGTCCGAAGTGACTCGTTCGCGTAGTATCAGGGTTTAACGCGTTGAGCTCCTCGTAGATTTGGCTGTCAGCGCTCAATAAAAACTACGTGTGTACCCTCCTGGGCATTTCTGTAAGTATTTTCGAAACGACAGTAGTTATTTACTGTCGAAATATTAGTCTTGGGCAAAGAAAGCACGGAATGCTTTACAGACACTATCTGGATATAACTTGACTGAATACGTACAGTGAACGCCCACTCAGCGCGGTCGCCGCGATGGAGTTACCCGAACCGTCTTCTTGCCTCGAAGGTCGGCAACTGCTGAGAGCGAATGATGAAATATGTTCTTATAGGGACTTGTCTGTATAACCAAATGGAGCATAACAAAATGAAGCTTCAATGCAGCGATCACACAAGTTCACAGTGACCGGCTACGCGTCTGCATGCATGTCCGCGCACAATGTTTCGCTTCCGCTGCGAGCGTGTTTTCGCACCGTGCCATGAGCTTTATGTCAGAGAATATGAGCATTTGACAGTGCACAAGCAACCGTGGTTGCGTGGGCACCACCAGAGCTGTTCAAAAATAATTTTGTTATAACAAGGGACTACGACGCCTGCGGTGATTTGTGATGTGCCGTCGTGACGATTCAATGTGTATTTTTTTTTCGTTTCTTCTAAATCATTGGACGTCTCATTACTATTCCTTGTCATGTTGTATCGCACTGTGTGTTTATCGGTCTTCTCAGTGAGGGATGTCCCGCTGCATTTTTTTCTTAATACAGCATACACTCATTGTTCGGTGCTAACACAAGCATGAGCATGTCCCATGCCTTTTTTAACGTGCTTCTTGCCGTGGCCTTTCCATTGCAGTGAACTTGCCAGTGTCTTGCATCAACATGTTCATAGTTCAAAGCTACATTCTCAGTGCACGCGTACTGCTGCTCACTGAACATCTCAGCACCGACGCTGTAGCAGAAATTTTCCGGAAGTGCTTGCTACGCACCCGAGTTGTAGCCAATGACTGTTTGCCGGTTCTAAATTTGGCGATCCATGCTTCACGCAGCTTCTTGTCCAGCGGGTTCGTGTGAAGGCTGACACCGTGCTCCGTTGCGTACCACCGGCAATGCAGCACCGAGCTGTAGCTTACCATGTTGCACGTCTTCAAAGGCAGCCACTACCTATTACAGTTCTCTCAAGTGTTGTCAAGTGGACACCCGAAAGGGAAAACCTCCCCATGTAATCATAATCGCAGCGCAGGCGGGACTCTAAACTTTCAGTTTCACCTTGCTTCGCCGTTTACAAAGCAGCCAACCCCCTTGCTCTGTCCACGTGATCCCCCATGCCACGTCACGTGGACGACAGCGCCATCTTTTTGCACTGATGTAGCTTGGCCCCAATAAACACTGACGGTGGAACCAAGGAGAACGACTCGAGCATATAGGGAAAGCAACACCACGTCGCAGTCACTTGAATGTTTTCCTAAACTTCAGTGAGAAGTGTATTGTGAATTTAAACGCGACGCAGATTTATGATTAAGGAATTCCTCCCTTTTGCTCTTTTTCCACCCCCATCTCTGCAACGTTTAGGCCGAACTTCAGGAATCTGCCAATGCTGAGAGAACATTGCGAGCTAAATTGGAAGAACGAGTGTTGGCCTTACACAACGAGCTTCAAGTGACTATTGCACTTTCGAAGAGAGAAACATTTTTTGTGAAACGTTCGTTTTCAGACAACTAATGCAATGATTCCCTAGAATATTGGCACCCAAGTGAATGTAATGAATGTAATGCCCACTTTGATGTAATAACTTCTAAAGCATAAAAAACACTCGGATTTGTCAGATGCTGCTTACATCAAACTAACCCGGCAAAACATCTTATGGAATACACCTCTGTGGTTCGCTCGAAGTTAGAATGGGCGTCATTCATTTGGAATCCACATCAAATCTACTTCATTAGTAGACTAGATTCTCTCCAGAATGAATATGCCGGATTTAAAAGAAGAAATTACTTACGTCATCCTGCATCACTAATATGAAAACATCACTGATATGAAAGCATCACTAAACATTCCATTACTAGGGGAAAAAGACTGCTCGCAATATTACCTCACTTTTACAAGCTTTACCGTAATCAATCGTCATTGGAGGCCTCTTACACAAAGCCTGCCCATCGCATTTCCCGGCGCCTAGATCAAGCTTTCAAACTTGTAATGCAGCATGCACGTACAAACCACTTAAATAACTAACTACTTTTTCGTGTCATCGGTCATTTGAATACTCTGCCAAAAGGGACGAAGACCAAGTGATTCTATTAGACTACTGTTCCTTCGCGATGCAGTATTTTCGGCTTTTTTGCGTGCTTTACAGGGAGTCGCCACTCCCATTGCAACGGCATCTCTCTGTGATGATCCATCTCTGGCGATATTTCTCAAGATTTTCTGCTCTTTTTTAGGCTTGGACACTCTTGAGGATGCAGCGTGCGAGCTTTGACAATTAGGGTACATGGGCTCTGTTGTACGGCAAGTGTGAGTGTTCGGAACATCGTGGGCATATCATTGTATTTCGGCAGATAGCAATCACATGTCCGATTCTTTGACACCTTCTGCACTGAAGTTGTTTGAGTACGAAAGGTCGTACCAGATGCGGAAAGTGGTCGACCTTTACATGTGATGGTAGGCTGTCACCTTTCAACACGAGCCTTACACAGGTCGACTTGCCAAGGCGCCGAGGCCACACCATTTGTTGCAAGTTTGATTAAAATTGACCAGTCTCTGTCGCTAATTGATGTGTCAATATCATAGACGACAACCAAGGTTTTGTTGTCCTGCAAAATCAGGTAGTGGACATTGATGTTGTTCAGTAGCTTTACTGCCATCAAAGCATTGATTCCGTTTCGGTTCTGGACATCAATAGCCAGGACGTTGTTTTCGAGTATTAATTCTCATATTTTTGATTTCTCCTAGCAAAAGAGACTCGAGAGAAACGGAACTCTGTTATCGATCAAGGTGGTTGAGGTTCCCGGCAGGTGTGCCCGGCAAAAAAAGAATTGTGTGCGCCGAAGGCCTTCGCAGTGGCACGACGGTAGTCTTTGTTGACGAACACCGTCCGCTGATGTTTCTTCTCTTGGCCTTCCGGTGTACCACTCTTTCGAAGCCTTCGTCATCTGAAGCGTCATCGCTCGAGCAGGAGTACAACAGTGTCCTCGCTGTCAGCTTGACTAGGAGGGCAATTACTCTTTCTCGGGCCGGTTCCTGGCGTTTTCGGGAGCGATAAGGCGACTCTTCCGAAAACGAAAGTATACGAAATCCTCTTCCGGTTCAAGGGAAATGTCTCGTCCGGCAATGCCGCCTCCTTTTCCGTCTCCAGTAAAAGCACGAATATCAATGAAAAAAGCGGGCATGCTATTCATCCTTCATTAAGAGAGGTGTGGCGAGCACTGCCGAATACATGCCACCAGTCAGAGCCGCAGCACATGTCTCACCACCTAAAGTCAAATGTAGCTTCAGTTGACCAAATGGGAGACAGGGATTCACAAGTGATTGCTATGCTCTATTCGCTCTCGAATGTCAGGCGTCTACTACTGATAAACATGGACACTCCAGCTGCTCGTAGCGCATTGCAAGTACTGTACGCGCTGACTCCAGTACTTGAAAGCATCGCATAGCACCGTGGTTCGCCCCTCGCTGCCCTTCCACAAGGATGTCAAGAAAGCATCTCTATTACTGCGGAATACCCGTGCTCTCAAATCGAGAATTTCAGATTTTAGACACTTTGTCTTCGAAAACCGTTTTCCCATCCGCGTAATTTGCGAACCGAACGTGCATAATGTTATATGTATTGCTGGCTAGGAGGCATTCATGTCCACTACCTGTGGTGATGTGAGCAAGGTAATTCTATATATTAGATGTGATCTCACATACGTGTTGCACCCAGTCCCCACTCATGAGAACCACTACGTTTGTTTACTTGGGAAAACTAATAAGCTTACGTTCACACTCGTCGCTGTTTACAATGCTCGTTCAAGTGGCTTCGACTCTAAACGACTGCACAAGGAGCTATCAGCGACATCCGGCCCTACGAGTCTTACCGGAGATTTTAATGCTTACCATCCGCTTTGGGGAGTTTGAAGATGGACTCCAGGGGAAGTAGACTAGCATCCTTTGCCACACAGCATGACCTTTACTGCCTGAACGGTGGTAGTCTGACATATTTACACGGGCTTACATACAGCAGCAGTCAAGACTTGACCCTGATTTCTCGGTGTCTTGAACGAAAGGTGCAATGGTTTCCAGACATCGAATCACACGGAAGCGACCATATTCCGATATACCTGAAGATCAAGAAACTATCTAAAGGCTCCTCCACGACCCTCCGGCGAATTGACTGGTCGACATTTCTGTCGCAGATGGGGAATTGTGGCAGCAAGGGAACCATTCAAGTCTGGAACACGAAATTCAAGAAGCCATTCAAGAGGCTACGTGTGGTTTTCAGCCTTTCCCGAAATATGAAGGACTTGAACTTGGTTAAAACACGTTGGTGGGCTAGTTAGCACCCATGGTAGAGTGTAGAAGCGCGACTGAACGAGGACGTAGAAAGAAACAAACACAGACACAGCTATTCACTTTCAACTACAGAATTTGTTTTCGCACGCATCGATCAATATATACCCTATGAGTGGACAGACGTGAGAGAAAAAAAGAATATTCAGTGGGGAATTTCGATGAACCGTACACGTGTGCAAAACATGGTCAAAACATGTACTGCAATGGTCACAAATATAAACTGAGAAACCATATCTCCTTTTCAGATAGCGACACCGAAGGCTTCCTTATGCACTTTACCTCTAATTTTGCAATCGCGTAGGCCTCCACAATCTCCCTTGTCATCCTGCTATGAGCAGTATACAGAATGGAAGTATTTTCAAACAAAGGCTTGCAGGAACTATCTCGGCAGTGAATACCCAAACGACCCGAGATTATTCTAGTGACGTTATATTGATGCTCTTTTAATCTCTCATTGATGCCTCTGCCGGTTTGACCAACATACGTTCCTTCGCAAGAAAGTGGAATGGCAGAGACAAAGTGATGAGTGCAGGTTACAAATTGTTTGCGATGTTGAGTAGAACATGCATGCCTTTTTTTATTCTCTGTATTAACCTGTTTGCATAGCTTCTGTAGACGCTAAGTGGCAAAACCACGTCCACCCCCGATTTCCCGCTCTTCTTCTGAGGTTATGTGAAATGCAATGAATGTATGGTGCCACAGCAACTTTCTTTGATCTAGCTTTGGCACTGCTTCCCTTCGACGCGTTGTGAAATTCCTCCTTAAGCCCTCCCCGACAGAGATGAGCATACGCATCGGGTAACCAGAATCTGCCGTGCGTTTGGCCCAATCTCCAAAACTTGCATCCACTTTGTGGTCACATGACTTCGTCAGAGAATTATTGAAGCACGATGTTACTACTGCGCGTTTTACAAGTTTTGAATGAGTGGAATGAAATGGTAGAACTGGCTTATTGCCTATCGGCTGATAACTCCAGCAAGTCATTTGTGGAGAAAAGTACAATCCCAAGTCTAAAAACCTTATGAAATTGCCTATGGGGACTTCATGTGTCTACGACAAAGGGGACAACACTTCAGTGAACGAGGTTACGGTTTTTGAAACCAGCGAGTCAAAATTGTCTAACTCATTATTCAAACTGATTAGAAAATTGTCAACGAATCTGAACACTTTCACGACATCGGAGTCATTTTTAGGCATTCATCAAGATCCTGGTCACGTTTAGCTAGATATAAGTCACTTAAGCAGGGAGCAATACATGACTCAATACATGGGCCATCTTATTGTTTGACAGCATTTCCTTCCCAAGTCGCGTAAGTGGAGTTGCCATAAAATTGAAGAAGTTCTAAAGATCTGTCGCAAGTCAAACCACAAGGGTTTTGAAGTCGAACCGCTGCAAACTTGTCAATGCAGTCATTTACACATTTCATCACGTCATTCTGCGGGAGAGAAGAGTGCAGGTCCTTTAAGTCAATGGCAAAAGCGACAAGGTTCCTGTCTTGACAGTCTTTAAAGAATTCCACCACTTTTTCAGACTTAGTTACCAAAGATGGGTCGTCGATGGGCAGGAGCTCTAAATGCTTTTCTAAAAACGTCGCTACATGTTTCTGCCAGGTAGCATTCTCTGACACTATCACTCGGAGGGGATATTCCGGCTTCTGCGTTGTTGCTGAAAAAAACAATTCAAGGTCCCCGTTTGTGCGTTTTTTCGATAGACCGAGATAATCCATCTAGTTTGAAGCTTTTGCATAGCTTCTTTGCTTCATTTTCGACTTTCTTAAGTGTAATTTCATTGTGGACCCTGGAAGTTGCCGAAATGGCTTCACGAGCCTTTGAATTATACATCGTCCTGTTCGTGAAGCCTCGTGAAGCCATTTCGGCAACTTCCAGGGTCCGCAACAACATCACACTAAAGAAAGTCCAAAATGAAGCAAAGAAGCTATGCAAAAACTTCAAACTAGATGGCTTATCCCGGTCTGTCGAACAAGGCACAAAGGGGGACCTTGGATTGTTTTTCTCAGCAAATACGCCGAAGTCGGAATGTCCCCTCCAAGTGATAGTGTCAGAGAATGCTGCCTGGCAGAAACATGTGGCGACATTTTTACAAAAGCATTTAAAGCTCCTGCCAATCGACGCCCCATTTTTGCTAACTCTGAGCGAGTGGTGGAATTCTTTAGACTGTCAAGACAGGAACCATTGTCGCTGTTTCGGTTGACCTAAATGACCTGCACCATTCTCTCCCGCAGAATGACGTGATAAAATGGATAACTGACTGCATTGACAAGTTTGGAGTGGTTCGATTTCAAAACGCTTGTGGTTTGACTTGCGACAGGTTTTTAGAACTTCTTCGATTTTATTTTAACTCCACTTACGCGACATGGGAAGGAAATTCTGTCAAAGAGATGGCATATCCATTTGGTCATATATTGATCCCTGCTTAAGTGACTTATACCTAGCTAACCGTGACCAGGTTCTTGATGAATGCTTAAAAAATGATACCGATGTCGTGAAAGTGTTCAGATTCGTTGAAGATTTTCTAATCATTTTGAATTATGAATCACACAATTTTGACTCGCTGGTTTCAAAAACCGTAACCTGGATCACTGAAGTGTTGTCCCCTTTATCGTTGACACATGAAATCCCCATAGGCAATTTCATAAGGTTTTTAGACTTGGGATTGTACTTTTCTCCACAAATGACTTGCTGGAGTTATCAGCCGATAGGCAATAAGCCAGTCCTCTCATTTCATTCCGCTCATTCAAAACTTGTAAAACGCGCAGATGTAACATCGTGTTTCAACAATTCTCTAACGAAGTCATGTAACCACAAATTGGATGCAAGTTTCGGAGATCAGGCCAAGTGCCTGGCAGATTCTGATTACCCGATGCATATGCTCACCTCTGTCACCGAGGGCTTAAGCAGGAATCGCAAAAACGCGTGGAATGGAAGCAGTGCCAATGCAAGAGGAAATAGAGTTCCTGTGGTACCATACCATTATTGCATTTCATATAATCTCAGAAGATTAGCGGCGAAATCAGAGGTGAACGTGGTTTTCTCTGCCACTGAGCGTCTACAGAAGCTATGCAAACATGTTAATACAACGAATAAAAAGGCACGCATGTTCTACTCAACATTGCAAACAATTTGTAACCTGCGCTCATCACGTCGTATATGTCATTCCACTGTCATACCGAAGAACGTATGTTGGTCAAACCAGCAGAGAAATCAACGAGAGATTAAAAAAGCATGAATATAACGTCACTAGGGTATTTTCGGGTCATATGGGTAGTAACCGCCGAGATTTTTCCTGCAAGCCTATGTTTGAAAGTGCTTCCATCCTGAATAGGGCTCATAGCACGATGACGAGGGAGATTAAGGAGGCCTACGAGATTAAAAAATTAGAGGAAAAGTGCGTAAGCAAGCCTACGGTATCGATATCAGAAAAGTGGAAACAATTCCTCGGTTTATCATTGTGACCATTGCAGTACATGTTTTCACCATGCCTTGCACACTTGTAAAGTTCATGGAAATGCACCACTGAATATTCTTTTTTCCTGTCACGTCTGTTTCCGCTCGTACGGTATATATTTATCGATGCGGGCGAAAATATCTATAGTTGAAAGTGAAGCGCTCTATCTGTGTATCTGTTTCTTTCAAAGTCCTCGTTTAGTCGCGCTTCTACTCTACCAAAGAATTTGAAGCCGAACTGCAGCGACTACGAGAAATTCGACGACGGGCTGACAGAATCTACAAGAAAAATAAATCCATCCATCAACTCAGAGAGGAAAGGCGGTTGCAAAAGATTCAACACCATATTGATGCACTACAATCGCAAAGATGGAAACGTTTCTGTGAGTCGTTGGATGCACCTCGGCGATTATCTCAAATACGGAGAACCGTGCATGGACATCGCGTATCACCGCAAGAGCGTGTTCCTTTCAAATCCGTCGCTTTGCACCAAGGTCGCAGCGAAATGACATTGCTGAAGAATTTTGCTCAAGACTTGCCAGCTTGGAACCCCAACGCGCACTTACACCATGTGCCACTCCTGTGCAACGGGATTCCTGCATGGATGTAATGTTTTCGGCGGAGCAGCTTGAAGCGGCACTGGCGACTTGCAGGCGCTATTCGTCACCTGACCCGGACGGCGCTACCTATGCGGTGCTCGCCAATCTTGGGCAGAAAGCGCGACTCATGCCGCTAAACCTTTACAACGAGTCTTGGCCCAACGGTTTGGTTGCACGTGAATGGAAATGGAGCCGCTTGGTTCCACTTATGAAACCTTGTAGATCACCGTTAGATTTGTTATCGTACCGCCCCATCGCTCTGCCCAGTTGCATAGGCAAAATAATTTGGACCCGCCTGGAATGGTACCTTGAAAATTACGTGTACCCAGATGCTATGGCAGGCTTCCGGCGTGGGCGCTCATCCATAAATAATGTCATCGATTTGGTCACGTTTGTTCAACATCAAAAACGTCTGAAACGACTCACTGCGGCATTCTTCATTGACATAAAACGCGCCTATGATAATATAGCACATTATGACATTACAGTCGCCGACCGTTAATTCGGACCTCACGAGGACCGCGGAGATTTCCGAATAAACTGGTGTCCGAAAAAGCAGACTAAGAAAAAAAATTTAATCCTTTATTTCCACGCACTTATTCGGGCTCGGCAGTAGGCTTGAAGAAATTGTGAATGCGCCGTTGCACGCTGTTCCATTTACGCGCAATCGGATAAACGTGAATCTCGGAGTGGGTCGTAGAGTCACTATGGGCGACTGAAAGCACAGTCACTGCTTGTACACGCTCCGCATGCGACGGCAGCGTAGCACATGGTGCGTCATCTTCCGAATTGGAGTCATCGTCCTGCGGTGCAGCAGAAACCTCACGAATGATATCGCCGTCGTCGACTTCTGCGCTTCTCAGTACAGCAGTGCGAGCACCTGTGAAAATGACAAATGAGACGGTGTCCGGAATCGCAATGCAACCACTGCGCAGGTCTCGGCAGAACATCTTCCGCGTCAGTGGGAAACACATCGGAAGGCGACAATTCTTAGTCTTCACTCCACCCGCTTGCTGGCATTCCCCAGCGCACTCTGAGCGGGCACTGTCGGCGCCATTAGACACATGACGGGATGTTTCCGTATGCCACGTTGCATCACCGCCACCTCGACACAGAACACAAAGCAAATACCGCCATGCCGACACCAGTCGCACAAACGAAAAACGTGGCCTACTCGCAGCGTCGTGCGCGAAGAAACAAATCAGCTGCTGGATTCGTCTTGGCATGGTTAACTAAGCTGAAACCGGAACTGCTGTAGCGCCACTCTATCGAACCAGGCAGAAACGATGATGATGAGCCGGGATTTGCAGTAGCGCCACTTCGTGGGGCAGCAAGGAGGTTCCCTTCAAAACGAAAATTGCGTTCAGCAAGTCGAACCATGCACCGGTCAGGGTCGGTGCATGGTGCTCTCGATCGAGTTGGCTCAAGGAGTGTCCAAAAATCAAACGAGAGGTTGCAAGGTGTCCGAACTTTCGCCAGTTGTTATACATTATTGTGTATGGGGAGAAAGGCACTGCCGCGAACAGACGGAATAATCGAGCATGTCAGAACTTTTGGAGTCCGGAAAGCCAGTCGGCGACTGTGTACAAGCTCTGATTGAAGCCGGAATTGGTTGCAGTACTTTTCAGTTGCTCTGCAGTTATTTAACCAACAGGCATTCATTCCTTCGTGATGACCGGGGATGGCGCCACGACTAAGCACCAAACGTTCCGTGGAGTACCGCAAGGCGGAGTGTTGGAGCCCGACGCTATTCAACCTAGTGATCGTAGGCCTAGTCAGATGCTTGTCCAACACAGTTCAAGTATCAATCTATGCTGAAAACATGTGCATTTGGGCGTTTGCTGTAACACGGCTGCCGTTACGAGCACGGCAACAAAAGGCAGCTACGTTAACGTCAATGTACTTGCTAAAACAGAACTTAGAGCTATCTTCAGAGAAATTCTGCCTTGTTACATTCGCTCCGAAGGCAATGAAGCGTTTCTCTGTAAGTGTCAATGGGCAAGCTGTTGCAAATACATGGAAACACCACTTTTTAAGGGTAATTATCGGCCGCAACATTTCACGGAGCCCGCACATTTCGTACCTAAATAAGAATTTAATGACAATAATACATCTCAAATTTCTCGGCGGAAACTCATAGGGCACATTGGTGCGGTCAATGCTGCAGCTTTAAAACGCCTTGTTCCTCGGTTTCGAAAGATAGAGCCTACATGTGATTGGTGATATCTGCAAAACAAACCTGCGTGTACTCCAAACTACAAGCTCAAGCCCTAAGGACGTGTCTCGGTCTTCCTATGTGTGCGTCTAAAGTGGCAACAAACGTCGTAGCTTGAGATCACCCAATATCAACGTACATGGCAACCGAAGCTCTCAGGGCGCATATGCGGCATGTTGGCCCACTACGTTCTCACCATCTTGCCGCTATACCCGCTGAAAGGCCACACGCAACTTTCAGTCATATATTTGCTACCAATGGTACTTCCTTGCCATCGAAGCGCACCCCTGCAGCAAGACCATCCTCACCTTCATGGTGCCTGTACAGACCTGAAATGCGCCTCACCATCCCAGGAATCGTGAAGGAAGCTAACATGCCGTCGTTTGCCTTGAAGCAGGCCACATTAAAACTTTTACATAAGGTGCACAGTGGCTGCGTACACGTTTAAATCGATCGTTCAGTCACATCTGCAAGTTCAGATGCTGCTGTGGTGATAAAAACAAGATCCATCAAAATACAGCTAAAAATGTCACATGTGTAATCAACGACAGCTGCTGAACTGGTAGGCCTGGCTCATGCTCTTCATTCCATCCAGGAGGAACCACCCCATGTATCGTCAGTCGTTTGTGATTCCAAGGCAGCCCTGCAGAGCGTACTCTCAGCACTACGCGATGGATCACATAAGCAGCTCATCGCAAAGATCAGAGAAGTCCATTATTACCTAGTTGACGAAGGACACGATATATCAGCGGTTGCCTAATCAGTATGGCATACATGGCAATGATCCAGCACGCGCAGCTGCCCAATCTGCCCATGACGGCGTCAACTGCGTTGCCATTCCTCTTTCGAGAGCCGACGCAGCAAAAAAATTTTCTGCTCTTGCGCTTGACCTGACATTACCTCAATTGAACTCATCCGAGTTCACAAGTGCACGACTTCATACCCTGGACCCTAATTTACAGCTCCGTATTCCGCCCGAGCTTCCACGACGTCACTGCACACTCATATTCTGCCTGTGACTTGGGGTAGCATTTTTAAATGCGTACTCTTTCCTTATCGCAACGGCCAACAGTCCAATCTGTGGTTTCTGCGGGTGCAATGAAACCATCGCGCACCTTCTTTGTCAGTGCTCTCGTATCAGCCCGCAATGAGAAGTCCTCTCAGCCACCCTAGATAAACTGGACAAGCGCCCAATGACAGAAAACAAGGTGCTTGGAAAGTGGCCCTACGCAAACATCAGCACGATCCGCTATGAAGGCGCTGCTGTGGTACCTAAAAGACATGGGACTTTCTGAGAAATTGTGACTTTACACTGTGTGACGTAGGATTGTCCGTTGACACTGCGTAACACTAGGAACGCCTTTGCGGGCTGCGTGACAATGCTCACAGTAACAGTTCGTGTGTACGTGCATGTGTGTATGTTCTTTAATTTTATTTATTCTTTTAACCCTCTCTCTCACACCCATCGCATCCCCTCGCCCCTCCCCCAGTACAGGGTAGTCAACCGCAAATAATCTCTGGCTAGCCTCCGTCTTTCCTTTGCTTTCTCGTTCTCCCTGCCCCACAACGTCGTGTTTATATAAACCACGATACATCTACGTATTCTGAATAGGTAGTTTAGCATCGATTAATATGTGAGTCTGAATACTTATGTCTACAACCTAGTACTATTTTTTGTATACGCGAGGATGATTTATTTTTTCTTCCATCGATGTTGCTCTTAATGACTATTCGCCTGCTTCACTGTAACCCCCCCTATGTTTTCTGTAACACCCCTCCCCGCCCGTGTAAAACAAGATGTTTACTTTGCGATGTATGCAACGCTTCAGAGGGGTTTTTCGCAATTCCTTTTTCGTTTGTTCAAGATATAAATGTTTCAGTGGCGTTTCTGTTTTCTTTCTTTTCGGGACCGTAAGACCTCATTCCTTCAAATATTAAATACTGTCAAGGGAACATGCGATGATACGAAACAGCAGGTGCAAAGGAAATCGCAATTTTCTTTTAATCTTTTAGTGTTCCATAACAATGAACTTTTCTTAGTATCACTCCTGTTGCAACGTGTTCCTAGCTTCAATTCGCATAAAATTGGAAGACTTTGCGCTTATATGTAGCAATTGGCGTATAATTAAAGCATCAAAGCATTACTTCACCATGGCCTTGCAATCCAACGCCACTATTGGCGCCGAGGACTTACGGAGTCGCCATCTGCTGGAAGTGACTCGCTTGCGTAGTATGAGGGATAACTCGATGAGCTCCTCATAGGTTTGGCTGTCAGCGCTGAATAAAGACTACGTTGGTGCCCTCCTGTCCATTTCTGTAAGTATTCTCAAAACGCCAGAATTCATTTACTGTCAAAATAATTATATTTGGCAAAGAGAAAGCACAGACCGGTTTACAGGCACTATCTCAACATAAGGTTACAGGATACGTAGAGTGAACGCCCACTGAGCGTGGTCGCTTCAATGGAGTCACTCGAACCGGCTTCAAGCTTGAAAGGTCGGCAATTGCTGAAAGCGAACGATGAAATATGTTCTTATGGTGCGCTGTCTCTATAACCAAATGGAGCATACCAAAATGAAGCTTCAATGCAGCGATCACACAGGTTCACGGTGACCGGCTACGCGTCGGCATGCAAGTCCACGCACAATGTTTCGCTGCAAGTGCCTTTTCGCACCGTGCCGTGAGCTTTTAGGTCGCAGAATATGTGCATTTGACAGTGCATAAGGAACCATTGTCGCATGGACGCTATCGGAGGTCTTAAAGAATAATTTTGTTATATATAGAGACTTCGACGCTTACAGCGATTTGTGATGTGCCGACGTGGCGATTCAATCTTTTTCTTTGGTTCGTTCTATATCATTGGAGGTCTCATTACCATAATTTCTCATCCTGCATCGCACTGTATGTTTATCGGTCTTCTCAGCGAGCAATTTCCCGCTGCTTCTTTTTCTTAATACAGTATACACTCAATGTTTAGTGCTAATGCAAGCATCAGGTTACGCCATTCATTTCTTTAACTTGTTTCTTACCGTTCCCTTTCTATTGCAGTGAACTTGCCAGTGTCTAGCATCAATTTGTTCATTGTTCAAAGCTTCATGACATTACTCGGGCATCGCGCTCGAGTGAGTGTCTCCGTGCGCGCTTTCTGTTACTCACTGAATTTCAAAGCACCGACGCCATAGCAGAAATTTTCGGAAAGTGCTTTCTAGGCACCCGAATTTTAGCGGATGACTGTTAGCTGGTTCTAAATTTCGCGATCCAAGCTTCACGCAATTTCTAGTCCCATGGGTCTGTGTGAAGGCTGACATCGTGCTCCGTTGTGTACCTCCGGCATTGCAGCACCGAGCTGGAGCTTACGATGTTGCACATCTTCAAAGGCAGCCACTACCTATTATAGTGCTCTGAAGTGTTGGTAAGTAGACACCCGAAGCGGGAAAACCTCCCCATGTCATCATAACCGCAGCGCAGGTGGGAATTTAAACTTTCATTTTCGACTTGCTTCGGCGTTTCCGAAGCAGCCGACGCGCCTGCTGTGTCCACGTCATCCCTCATGCCACGACATGCCGACGACAACGCCAGCTTTTCCAGTGCTGGAGCTTGCCCCCTGTAAGCTCTGACGGTGGAACCAAGTGGATCGACTTGAGCATATAGGGAAAGCAACACAAATTCGCAATCACTTCATAGTTTTTTAAACTTCAGTGAGAAGTGTACTGGGAATTTACACGTGATCCTGCTTTATGATTACGTAATTCCTCCCTTTTTCTCTTGTTCCCCCACATCTCTGCAACGTTTAGGCCGAACTTCAGGAATCTGCCAATGCTGAGACAACAGTGCGAGCTAAATTGGAAGAGCGAGTGCTGACCTTACAGAACGAGCTTCAAGTGAGTATTCCACTTTCGATGAGAGAAAGATATTTTGTGAAGCTTTCGTTTTCACATAACTAATACAGTAATTCCCTACAATATTGGCACCCAAGTGAAGTGACTTTGCGCCCATTACAGGGCTCCAACAAAGCTTCTACGTCTGTGGACCTAACAATATTTCATTCTTTATTAGTTTGTACAACGAACTTCTCGATTTCACAGCTGACAGGTTTCTTCATTTAAATACTTTGGCGTACACCTGTCTGCTGACCTAACATGGTATACCCGCTTTGATGAAATAACTTCTAAAGCATATAAAACACTCAAATTTGTCACACGCGGCTTACATCAAGCTAACCCGAAGATAAACTTATGGCATACACCTCTCTGGTTCGCTCTAAGTTAGAATAGGCGTCATTCATTTGTAACCCACATAAATCTACTTAATTAATAAACTAGATTCTCTCCAGAATACAGCTGCCTGATTTATAAGAAGAAATTACTTACGTCATCCCAGCATCACTAATATGAATGCATCACTAAGCCTTCCATCACTAGAGGAAACGACTGCTGGAACTATTACCTCACTTTCACAAGCTTTATCGTAATCAATCGTCATTGGCGGGCTCTTGCATGCGGCCTGCCCATCACATTTTCCCCCGCCTAGATCATCCTATCAAAGTTGTAATGCAGCATGCACGTATAAATCACTGAAATAACTCGCCACTATTTCGTGCCATCCGTCATTGGAATACTCCACCAAAAGGAACGTTGACGAATTGATTCTTCTAGAGACCTCTGTTCCGTCGCGCTGCAGTATTCTCAGCTTTTATCTGTGTTTTAATGTGAGTCACCGCACCCATTGCCACGGCAATGGAAGTGGAGTCGGCAGAATGCGGACGTGACTTGACTACTTCGGCAGGTACCGGCCTGAGGAAGAAAAATTGCCCTCCTAGTCAAGCTGACAGCAAGGACACTGTTTGTAATCCTGCTCAAGCGATGACGCCTCAGATGATGAAGGCTTCGAAAGAGTGGTAAACCGGAAGTCCGAGATAAGAAACTTCACAGGACGGTCCTCGTCAAGTAATTCAAGCGTCATGACACAGTGAAGGCCATCGGTGCACACAATTCTTTTTGTGCCGGGCACAGCTGCCGACAACCTCAACCGCCATAATCCACAAGCGATTTCTGTTTCTCTGGAGGCTCTTGTCCCAGGAGAAATCAAAGATATCCGAAGTAATAATGGAAAGAAGGTCCTGGCAATTGACGACGGTAACCGAACCGCAATCAATGCTTTGATGACAGTAAAGCTACTGGGCAACATCAATGTCCACTATCTTATTCCGCAGGACAACGAAACCCACGGCTGGTGTCGTCTATGATATTGGCCCATCGATTAGCGACAGCAACCTGCCAATCTTAATCAAACCTGCGGCAGATGGTGTTGCCTTGCTACAAGCTCGGCGCCTTGGCTAGTCGACCTGGGTAAGGCTCGCGTTTACAGGTGATTCCCTACCATCACATGTAAACGTCGGCCACTTTCGGCATGTGGTACGGCCTTTCATACCCAAACCACTTCGGTGCAGAAGATACCAAAGAATTGGACATGTGAGTTCTGCCTGCCGAAGTACAACATGACACTGACGCTGGCCGTGCAACAGAGCTCAAGTGCCTAAATTGGCATAGCTGGAACGCTGCATCCTCAAGACTGCCCACGCCTAAAGAAAGAGCAGAAAATCTTGAGGAAAATGGCCAGAGACGGATCATCACACAGAGATGCTTATGCAGCGTAAGGCGACATCGCTCCGGAAAACGAAAATCTACGAAATGCTCTTCTGGTTCACTGGAAATATCTCGTCCGGCAACGCCGCCTCCTGTTCCATCTGTCTCCAGTATGAGCACGAATGTCAACGAAACAAACGGCCATGCTATTAATGCTTCGTAAAGTGAGGTGGGGCAAGCACTGCCGAAAACATGCCACGCGCCAGAGCCACAGCACATGACACCCCACTTAAAAGTCAATTGTCACTTCAGTTGACCAAATACGAGACAAGCATTCACAAGTGATTGCTATGCACAAATCGCTCACGAATGTCATGCGCCTACTACTGACAAACATGGACACTCCCACTGCTCGTCGCGCACTGCAAATACTGAGTACTTGAAAGCATCGCATTGCACCATGGCTCGCCCCTTGCTGCCCTTCAACAAGGAAGTCAAGAAGGCATCTCTATTGCGGTGGAAGGCCCGTGGTCTCAAATCAAGAATTTCAGATTTTAGGCACTTTGTCTTCGAAAACCGCTTTCCCATACGCGTAATTAGCGAATCGAACATGCAGAGCGTTAGAGATATTTCTGGCTATGAGGCATTCATGTCCTCTACCTGTGGTGATGTGAGCAAGGTGATTCTATATATTAGATGTGATCTGAGATACGTGTTTCACGCAGTCCTGCCTTACCACGACAACCATTACGTTTGTTTACTTGTGAAAACTAATAAGCTTACGTTCACACTCGTCGCTGTTTACATTGCTCCTTCAAGTCGCTTCGACTCTAAACGACTGCACGACATGCTACGATTCTCACCAGAGAATTTAATGCTCACCATCCGCTTTGGGGGAGTTTGAAGGTGGACTCCAGTCGAAGGAGACTAGCATCCTTTGCCACACAGCAAGACCTTTACTGCCTCAACGATGGTCGTCCGACATGTTTACACGGGCTTACATACAGCAGCTGCCTAGACTTCACCCTAGTTTCTCGGCGTCTTGAAAGAAACGTGCACTGGTTTCCAGACATTGAATCACATGGAAGCGACCATATTCCGACGTACCTGAAGATCAAGGTTCTATCTGAATGATCTTCCAGGGCCCTTCAGCGAATTTATGGTCGGCGTTTCGGTCGTACATGGAGTAAGTGTGTCAGCAAGGAAACTATTCAAGTCTCGAACACGAAACTCAAAAAGCCATGCAAGAAGCTACGCGTGGTTTTCTGCCTTTCCCGAAATACAAGGAATTTGAAGCCGAACTGCAGCGACTACGAGCAATTCGCGGCGGGATGAAAGAAGATTGAGGAAAATTAAATCCATCGGTGATCTCAAAGAGGCAAGGCGATGCAAAGGAAGTTTCAATGCCGCATTGATGCACTAATCTCAAAGATGGAATTGTTTCTGTGAGTCGTTGGATCCACGTCAGCGATTGCGGAACTGTGCGTGGACTTCGCGTATTGCCGCAACAGCGTCTTCCTATCAAATCCCTCGCTTTGCACCAAGGTCGCAGCGCAATTGACATTGCTGAAGAACTTTCCTCAAGACTTGCCAGCTTGCCGCTCCAACGCGCACTTACACCATGTGCCACCACTGCGCCGCAGGATTCCCGCATGCATGTAACGTTTTCGGTGTAGGAGTTTGAAGCAGCACTGGCGACTTGCAGGCGCTCTTCGTCACCTGGGCCGGACGGCGTAATCTATTCGGCGCTCGCCACTCTTGGGCAGAAAGGACGACTCATGCTGTTAAACGATTTCAATAAGTCTTGGCGCAACGGTTTGGTTACGCTTGAATGGAAATGCAGCCGCTTGGTTCCACTTCTCAAACCTGGTAAATCTCCGTTAGATTTGTTATCGTACCGCCCCATCGCTCTGGCCAGTTGCATAGGGAAAATAATGGAAAGAATGATTTGGACGCGTCTGGAATGGTACCTGGAAAATTACGTGTACCCAGATGCTATGGGAAGCTTCTAGCGTGGGTGATCATCCATAGATAATGTCATCGTTTTGCTCACGTTTGTTCAACATCAAGAACGTCTGTAACGACTCACTGCGGCATTATTAGTTGACATAAAAGGCGCCTATGATAAAATAGCACATTCTGCCATTTAAGAAGCTCTGATTGAAGCCGGAATCGGTGGCCGCACTTTTCAGTGACTGTGCAGTTATTTGAACCACAGGCATTTCGTCGTGATAACGGAGGATGCCGCCACGACTCAACACCAAACGTTCCGTGGAGTATCCCCAGGCGGTGTGCTGAGCCCGACGCTATTTATCCTATTGCTCGTTAGCCTAGTGAGATGCTTGCCCAACCCAGTTCAAGTATCAATCTAGGCCTACGACATCTGCGCTTGGGCGTCTGCTGTAACACAACTGCAGGTACGAACACGGCTACAAAAGGCAGCTACGTTAACATCACTGTACTTGCGAAACAGAAGTTAGAGCTGTCTTCACAGAAATTCTGCCTTGTTACATTCACTCGGAAGGCAATAAAGCGTTGCTCTGTATGTGTCAATGGGCAAGCAGTTGCAAATGCACGAAAACAGCACTTTTTAGGGGTAATAATCGACCGCGATCTATCATGGAGCCCGCACGTTTCATACCTAAAGAAGAGGTTAATGACAGTAATACATCTCAAATTTTTCGGCGGAAAGTCATGGGGCACATCAATGCGGTCAGTGCTGCAGCTTTGTAGTGCCTTGTTCCTCGGCTTCGCAAGATACGGCCTCCCTGTGCATATTAACACCTGCAAAACAAACCTGCGTGTACTCCAGGGGTTACAAGCTCAAGCCCTAAGGACGTGTCGGTGTTCCAAGGTACCCGTCTACAGTGGCAACGATTGTGATAGCTCGAGCTCACCCAATATCAACGTTCTTGGCAACCGACGCTCTCAGGGCGCATATTCGGCACGTTGCCCGTCTACCTTCTCACTATCTTGCCGCTCTACCCGCAGAAAGGCCACACACAACCTTCAGTCGACTAATTCTTGCCAATCCTACCTCACTGCCATCGAACTAAATGCCTGAAGCAAGACCATCCTCACCTTGATGGTGCCTGCACGGGCCGGAAATACGCCTCACAATCCCAGGAATCATGACGAAGGCTAACATGCCGTCGTTTGCCCTGAAGCAGGCCACATGTGAACTTTTACATGAAGCGCCCAGTGGCTGCGTACACGTTTCCATCGATGGCTCAGTCACATCTCCAAGTTTAGCTACTGCTGTGGTGATGCCAACAATATCTGTCAAAATCCAGCTAAAAACCTCACATGTATCAACTACAGCTGCTGAACTGCAGCTGTCGTTGAAAATGAGAACTGATTATGAAGAGCCGCCCTGCGTGCGGCCCCTCATTTCGCTTAGGAGGAACCACCCCACGCATTGTCAGTCTTCTTTGATTCCAAGGCAGCCCTACAGAGTGTACTTACAGCAATTTGCCATGTATCACATGAGCAGCTCGTCGTAGAGATCAGAGAAGTCTACCATCTCATAGTTGACGAAGGAGACGATATAAGATATCAGTGGTTGCCTAGTCACTGTGGCATACATGGCAATGATCGAGCGGACGCAGCTGCCCCATCAGCCCATGATGGCGTGAACGAACTGCGTTGCCATTCCTCTTTCGAGAGCCGACTCAGCGAAAAAAATTTCCGTACTTGCGCGTGACCTGACATTAGCTCAGTTGAATTCATCCGAGTTCACAAGCGCACGCCTTCATACCTAGACCCTAATTTACAAATCCGTATTACGCCCGAGCTTCCAGGACGTGACTGCACCCTCCTAGTCCGTCTATGGCTTGGAGTAGCATATTCAAATTCGTACTCTTATCGGAATGGCCAGCAGCCCACTCTGAGTTCCGCGGGAGCAATAAAATAATCGCGCACCTTCTTTTTGAGTGCCCTCGTTTCAACCCGCAAGGAGCACTCCTCTCCGCCACCCTAGACAAACTGGACAAGCGTGAAATGACAGAAAACAAAATCCTTGGGAACTGGCCTACGCGAACATCAGCGCGATCCGCTCTGAAGGCGCTGCTGAAGTACTTAAAAGACACGGGACATTCTGACAAATTGTGACTGTACACATTATGGCGTAGCATTGTCTGGTGACACTGCGTAACACTAGTAACGGCTTTCCGGGCTGCGTGGCAATGCCCACAGAAACAGTTCGTGGGTACGTGCGTTTGTGCGTATAGGTTTGTTTTTTCTTTTAATTTTTTATCCTTCTCTCTCTAAGCTATCACATCCCCTTGCCTCTCCCCCAGTACAGGGTAGCCAACCGAAGATATTCTCTGGTTAGCCTCCCTGTCTTTCCTTTGCCTCTCTCTCTCTCTCTCTCTCTCTCTCTCTACAGCACGACGTCGTGTTTATGAAAATGCACGATACGTCTGCATATTCAGAATAGGTAGTTTCGCATCGATAATTATTCGTGTCTGAATCCTTGTGTGCAACCTTGTACTATTTTTTGGATGCGCGAGGGGAATTTATTTTCTCTTCCATCCATGTTTCTGTCAAAGACTATTCGCCTGCTTCACTGTAACCCCCCCCCCCCCTATGTCTTCTGTAACACCCCCTCCCGCCCATGTAAATCTGGTCGTTTATGTTGCGATGTATGTAACGCTTTAGACAGCTTTATCGCAATTTTTTTTGTTTGTTCAAGATATAAAAGTTTCACTCGCGTATTTGTTTTCCTTGTTTTCAGAAGCATAAGAACTCATTCCTTCAAATATTAAATACTGTCAAGGGAACATGCGATGATGAGATACCACAGATGCAAAGGAAAATGGCAAGTTTTATTTTAGGCTTTCAGTGTTCCATAACAATGAACTCTTCGCCGTATCACTCCTGTTGAAACGTGTTCCAAGCTTCAATTCTCATAAAGTTGAAAGTCTTTACGCTTAGATGTAGCAAGTGGCGTATACTTTAAGCGTCAAAATATTACTTCCCCGTGGCCTTGCAATCCAACGTCACTATTGGCGGCGGGGTCTTACGGAGTCGCCATCTGTCGGAAGCAACTTGTTTGCGTAGTATAGCGGATAACGCGATCAGCTCCTCGTTGGTTTGGCTGTGGGCGCTCAATAAAAACTACGTGGGTGCCCTCCTGGGCATTTCTATAAGTATTCTCGACACGAGAGAAGTTATTTACTGTCAAAAAATGCTCTTGGACAAACAGAAAACACGGAATGGTTTACAGAAACTATCTCGATATTACTTCACTAAATACATACAGTGAACGCCCACTCAGCACGATCGCCGCGATGGGGTCACCCGAACCGGCTTCTTGCGTGAAAGGTCGGCAATATCAGAGAGCGAACGGTGAGATATGTTCTTATAGGGTCTTGTCTGTATAGCCAAACGGAGCATAACAGAATGAAGCTTCAATGCTGCCATCACACACTTTCACGGTGACCGATATACGCGTCTGCATGCATTATCATCATCATCAGCCTGGTTACGCGCACTGCAGGGCAAAGGCCTCTCCCATACTTCTCCAACTACCCCCGTCATGTACTAATTGTCCCTGCAAACTTCTAGATTTCATCCGCCCACCTAACTTTCTGCCGCCCTCTGCTACGCTTCCCTTCCCTTGGAATCGATTCCGTAACTCAGGACTAACTGCATGAATGTGCGTGCCGTGTGCAAATTTCGGAGAGTAAGTGTTTAGTCCCCGCTTGGAAAGAGAGCAATGGGAGGACGAACGGCAACAGTTACTCCCCAGGCACTTCGCTGTTTTCGTCCGTGCCATGGAGCGATGCGGCGAAAATGGTATTGTCTATAAATCGTGAATGGTTCGAAGTTCGTGCATTGTCTATTGAACTACATGCAAAGCAGCACCTTGCCTCTTCGTGACAAAATTACGTGAAGCTTAAAACTGGAATGTGAAGATGCATGCCCTTCGTGCGCACCCCATAAGTGAGCGATACACATTAAACGGGCAAGTCATTGATAGACGGCTAGATTTTCTTGGTCAATAGTACCTAAGTTCCTTCCGTTCCAAGGAGGTTGCGAACTGAAGCGATGTGTAGCTCAAACGGCACACACAAAGCGACAGAGAAATGGCCCTTCTCTGTCGTCTTCGGTGCCCCGTTTGAGCTCGCTACACGTATACATGGCGTAGTGCCTCAGTCACCCTAAGAATACGCGGGCTGATTTCTTTTCGCAGTCGCTTATGGTTGCAAGCACACTCAACGGTAGACTCTCACTGCATAGCTTGCACAAAATACGGAGTCACTTTTATATTGCCGCACTTGTGTTCCGATGCTTAACCTTGTCTAAATATCTCGTCGTGACAAGCAAGCGGCGTGGCGAAATGGTTAGAGTACCTGACTTTTGAGCGAGAGGACGTGAGTTCGAATCCTAGTCTCGGGCAATTTTTTTTTCAGCTCATTAATTTTTTATTAGGGTATAAATGCCTAATTTAATTAATTCTACCTTTGCGGAGCATCGGAACGAATTACCGTTGCTCCCTTGAGGACCATCGGGCAGGGTAAACTGTTAGTCCCCGAAGGAGTAAGCGCATGGGGAGTAACAGTTCATCCCATGTCAGTTCGTCCCCAAAAGGACTAATGGTTGTGGCAAATCAGTTAGTCCCCAAAAGGACTAACTTCCCTACCTCTTTTAGTCCTTTTTTTTCTTAGAGTGTAAACAGTGGTTCAACAACTAAAATAAAGGCTAGTATGCTTCGCATCCTGGGCTTAACCTTAGCTAAGCCACAGCCATTTTTTTTTTCGTTTCTTCTAAATCATTGGACGCCTCATTACTATTCTGTCTCATGTTGCATCGCACTGTATGTTTATCGGTCTTCTCAGTTAGTAATGTCCAGCTGAATCTTTTTCCTAATAGAGTATGAACTCATTGTTTGGTGCTAACACAAATATGAGCATGTGCCTTGCCTTTTTTTAACGTCCTTCTTACCGTACCCTTTCCATTGCACTGAACTTGCCAGTGCCTAGCATTACCATGTTCATAGTTAGTGAAAGTGAAAGTGAAAGTGAAAGTTTATTTTCTTTTCAACGAAAAGAGGGCGCCAAGACAAAAGGCAAGAGCCTGACAAGGTCCCGGTCACCCGTAAAACAGCTGGCATTGTGCATAAGCACTTCACAACAAATACACAATGAATTTCTCAAGCATTGTAAAAGCATGAAGCAGTAAGTTAACATGCACAAAATTTGTACAAGAAACGAATAAATTGAATACACAACTTATCGTATTAGTGGTGTAAAGACAGAATATCTTTTTGATACAAACATAAAAATATCAGTCCTAAAACAAAGAAACAATAACACAGCTTACAACATGTGCGTTATAGAAAAAAAAAACATTTGAAAGGTAGTAAATTGAATACAAATAAATGCAAAGTATGTCGACTAAATAAATGTATCATTCCGTTTGTTCCAATAGGTATTTTTAATTGTAGATTTAAAGCGTTTTTGTGGAAGGTAATACTCAGTTTCAAAGGGAAAGTTATTTATTACCGTTGGAATCTGGTAGCATAGTGTTTGCTTGCCATAATTGGTGCGTGTGATAGGAACAAGCTTACGTTTCGTACGAAATGCATAACGGCTGTTGGAATTATCTGGGCATGAAAAGAACAATCTATGATGATGGATGTACTTAAGTAGACAGAAGTTATATACTTCTTTTACTTTAAGGATGCCATATTTCTGAAATAGCGGTAACGTAGGTAAATCTGAAGGCCTGCCATGAAACCCTTCAATGGCACGCATGGCGCGTTTCTGAATTGAAATTAACTTCAGGTAATTGCTGGACGTCGTAGTTCCCCATACAAGGATACAGTAAGATAACCTTGAGTAGAGGCTTTATCCTCAGTGCGCGCTTTCTGTTGCTCACTGAACATCACAGCACCGACGCCGTAGCAGAAATCTTCCGGAAGTGCTTCCTACGCACCCGAGTTGTAGCCGATGACTGTTAGCCGGTTCTTAATTTCGTGATCCAAGCTTCACGCAGCTTCTTGTCACGCCACTACCGTGACATAGGCAGCCACTACCTGTTATAGTGCTCTCAAGTGTTGTAAAGTAGACAACCGAACCGGGAAAACCGCCCCATGTAATCATAACCGCAGCGCAGGTGGGACATTAAAGTTTCATTTTCAGCTTGCTTCGGTGTTTCGGAAGCAGCCGACGCGCCTGCTGTGTCCATATGATCCCTCGTGACACGTCACGCGCACCACAGCGCCAGCTTTTACACTGGTGGAGCTTGCCTCCAATAAATACTCAAGGTGGAACGAAGGGGAACGACTTGAGCATATAGAGAAAGCAACACCCCTTCGCAATTCCTTGAAAGTTTTCCTAAACTTCAGTGAGAAGTGTACTTTGAATTTAAACGTGATGCAGCTTTGTGATTAAGGAATTCCTCCCTTTTCATCTTTTTCCCCAACACCTCTGCAACGTTTAGGCTGAACTTCAGGAATCTGTCCATGCTGAGAGAATATTGCGTACTAGATTGGAAAAGCGAGCGTTGACCTTACAGGAAAAGTTTCAAGTGAGTATTCCACTTTCGATGAGAGAAAAAATCTTCTATGAAGCTTTACTTTTGCGACAACTAATGCAATGATTCCCTTGAATATTGGCACCCAAGTGAGGTGACTTTGCGCCCATTACAGGGCTTCAACAAAGCTTCTACGTCTGTGGACCTAACGCTAATTCCATTCCTTATTAGTTTGTACAACAAACTTCTCGACTGCACAGAGGGCACGCTTCTTCATTTAAGTACTTTGGCATGCGCCTGTCTGCTGACCTAACATGGAATGCCCACTTTGATGTAAGAACTGCTAAAGCATAAAAACATTCGGATTTGTCAGACGCTGCTTACATCAAGCTAACCAGAAGACAAACTTATGGCATACACTTCTCTGGTTCGCTATAAGTTAGAATAGACGTCATTCATTTGTAACCCACATTAAATCTACTGAAAAATAAACTAGATTCTCTCCAGAATAGAGCTGCCCGATTTATAAGAAGAAATTACTTACGTCATCCCAGCATCACTAATATGAATGCATCGCTAAACCTTCCATCACTATGGGAAAGAAGACTGCTGGCAACATTACCTTACTTTCACAAGCTTTATCCTAATCACTCGTCATTGGCGGCCTCTGACATGCAGCCTGCCCATCGCATTTTCCCGCGCCTAGATCATCCTATCAAAGTTGTAATGCAGCATGCACGTATAAATCACTGAAATAACTCGCCACTATTTCGTGCCATCCGTCATTGGAATACTCCACCAAAAGGAACGTTGACGAATTGATTCTTCTAGAGACCTCTGTTCCGTCGCGCTGCAGTATTCTCAGCTTTTACCTGTGTTTTAATGTGAGTCACCGCACCCATTGCCACGGCAATGGAAGTGGAGTCGGCAGAATGCGGACGTGACTTGACTACTTCGGCAGGTACCGGCCTGAGGAAGAAAAATTGCCCTCCTAGTCAAGCTGACAGCAAGGACACTGTTTGTAATCCTGCTCAAGCGATGACGCCTCAGATGATGAAGGCTTCGAAAGAGTGGTAAACCGGAAGTCCGAGATAAGAAACTTCACAGGACGGTCCTCGTCAAGTAATTCAAGCGTCATGACACAGTGAAGGCCATCGGTGCACACAATTCTTTTTGTGCCGGGCACAGCTGCCGACAACCTCAACCGCCATAATCCACAAGCGATTTCTGTTTCTCTGGAGGCTCTTGTCCCAGGAGAAATCAAAGATATCCGAATTAATACTGGAAAGAACGTCCTGGCTATTGGTGTCCAGAACCGAAGCGGAATCAATGATTTCATGGCCGTAAAACTCCTGGGCAACATCATTGTCCACTCCCTCATTCTGCAGGACAAGGAAACCATGGCTGGTGTTGTCTATGATATTGACACACCTATTAGCAACAGCTAATAGATGTGTCAAATCAAATCAAACCTTCAGCAGATGGTATTGCATTACAACAAGCTCGCCGCCTTGGCAAGTCGACATTTGTAAGGCTCGGGGTTAAAGGTGACTGCCTTCTATCACATATAAAGGTGGGCCACTTTCGTCATGTAGTACGATCTTTCGTACCCAAACCACTTCAGTGCATAAGGTTTCAAAGAATTGGACATGTGAGTTTTGTCTGCCCAAATACAACGATGTGCCCACGATGTTTCGAACAACACAACACTGATACTTGCCGTGCAACAGAGCTCAAGTGCCTAAATTCTCAAAGCTCGCACGCTGCATCCTCAAAAGACTGTCCACGCCTAAAGAAAGAGCGGAATATCTTGAGAAAAATGGCCAGAGACGGATCATCACACAGAGATGCTTCTGCAGCGATAAGGCGAGATCGCTCCCGAAAACGAAAGTCTGCAAAATCGTCTTCCGGTTCAAGGGAAATGTCTCGTCTGGCAACACCGCCTCCTGTTCCATCTCTATCCAGTAAGAGCACGAATATCAACGAAAAGAGCGGCCATGCTATTCATGCCTCATCAAGTGAGGTGTGGTCAGCACTGCCGAAGAAATGCGACGCGCCAGAGCCATAGCACATGACACCCCTTGAAGTCAAATGTCACTTCAGTTGACCAAATGCGAGACAAGGACTCACAAATGATTGCTGTGATCCATTCGCTCTCGAATGTCAGGCGTCTACTACTGACAAATATGGACACTTCGGCTGCTCGAAGCGCACTGCAAGTACGGGACGCGCTGACTCCAGTACTTGAAAGCATCGCATAGCACCATGGCCCGCCCATCCCTGCCCTTCCACTAAGAAGTCAAGAAAGCATCTCTATTTCAGTGGAATGCCCATGGTCTCAAATTGATAATTTCGTATTTCAGAGACTTTGTCTTAGAAAACCATTTTCCCATCCTCGTAATTTGCGAACCAAACGTGCAGAATATTATACGTATTTCTGGCTATGAGGCATTCATGTCCTCTACCTGTGGTGATGTGAGAAAGGTAATTCTATATATTAGATGTGATCTCACATATGTGTTGCACCCAGTCCCGACTCATAATGACAACCAGTACGTTTGTTTAATTGTGAAAACGAATAAGCTTACGTTCACACTCGTCGCTGTTTACATTGCTCCTTCAAGTTGCTTAGACTCTAAACGACTGCGAGACGTGCTACCAGCGACACCCGGCACTACGATTCCCACAGGAGATTTTAATGCTCGCCGTTCGCTTTGGGGGAGTTTGAAGATGGACTCCAGGTGAAGGAGACTAGCATCCTTTTCCACAGAGCAGGACCTTTACTGCCTCAACGATGGTAGTCTGACGTATTTACGCGGGCTTACATACAGCAGCTTCCTAGACTTGACTCTGGTTTCTCGGTGTCTTGAAGGAAACGTGCAATGGTTTCCAGACATCGAATCACATAGAAGCGACCGTATTCCGACGTACATGAAGATCAAACGACTATCTAAATGCTCACCCACGACCCTCCAGCGAATGGACTGCTTCGCGTTTCGGTCGCGCATAGAGGAAGTGTGTGAGCAAGGGAACCATTCAAGTCTGGAACACGAAATTCAAAAAGCCATACAAGAGGCTACGCGCGGCTTTCAGCCTTTCCTGAATTGTGAAGAACTTGAAGCCGAACTGCCGCGATATCGAGCGATTCTCCGGTGGGCTGAAAGAAGATACAGGAGAACTAAATCCATCCATGATCTCAGAGACGCAAGGTGGATGCAAAACAAAATTCAGTGCTGAATTGATGCACAACAATATCATAGATGGAATCATTTGTTTGAGTCGTTGGATCCACATCAGCGCTTATCTCAGATATGGAGAACCGTGCGTGGACTTCGTGTATCACTGCAACAGCGTGTTCCTTTCAAATCTCTCGCTTTGCACCAAGGTCGCAAGGAAATTGACATTGCTGAAGAATTTGGCTCAAGACTTGCCAGCTTGCAATCCAAACGCGCACTTAGACCAAGTGCCACTTCTGTGCCTCGGGATTCCCGCATGGAGGGAGGGAAAGAGAAAAGCAGAAGGCAGGCAGGTTAACTAGAATAACTTCCGGTTGGCTACCCTACACCGGGGGAATGGAAAAGGGGAAAATAAAGATTGCAGGGAGAGAGAGGAGGGAAGAAAGAATGAAATTAGCTGTGAGTTTGCTGACGCATGTGGTCTACTAGTAATTGCACTAATAGTCACAGACGCTCACACAAGCCCGTCGTGCTCAAGAAGCACGAAAGTGCCTTCCCCGCTTTATGGATCGACGAGCGATGGGGTTGGTGTTCCAGCAGCACCTGCACGAAAAGCGGCGGATTGTGCAGCTTCTGGAAAGCGTTAGCAACTTGTCTTTCTGGGCCATATCGTGGACAGTGGCACAGCAGGTGGTCGATATTTTCTTCGGTGCCGCAGACCTCGCACGCTGCACTGTCAATCACTTTGATTAATGTAGAGTATGCCTTTGTCAAGGCAACTCTTTACCAAAGGTAACAAAGAAGCGTAGATTCACGTCAAGGAAGCCTGAATGGAGGTCGGCTTTCCAGTGAGGGGCTTAATTAATGCTGTCGTGTAAGTCTTAAGTTTGGCGAGTTCCACTCGGTCAGTGAGAGAGTGCATGCCAGGTGTCAAAGCTGCCTTGCGGCGTCTGTACTCGAAAGCAGAATTGACGAATGTAATGTTTTCGGTGGAGTAGCTAGAAGCCGCACTGGCAACTTGCAGGCGCTCTTCGTCACCTGGGCCGGACAGCGTTGCCTATGCGGTGATCGCGAATATTAGGCATAAAGCACGACTCATGCTGCTAAAGCATTACAACGAGTCTTGGCGCAGTGGTTTGGTGACACGTGAATGGAAATAAAGCCCCTTGGTTCTACTTCTCAAACCTGCTAAATCACCATTAGATTTGCCATCGTACCGCCCCATCAGTCAGGCCAGTTGCATAAGGAAAATAATGGAAAGAATGATTATGGCATGTCTGGAAGGGTACCTGGAAAATTACAACGTCTGCCCAGACGCTATGGCTGGCTTCCGGAGTGGGCGCTCATCCATAATGTCATCGATTATGTGGCGTTTGTTCAACCTCAAAAACGTCTGAAACGACTCACTGCGACATTATTCCTTGACATAAAAGGCGCCTATGGAAATATAGTACATTATGCCATTATAAACGCTCTGATTGACGCCGGAATCGGTGGCCCCACATTTCAGTAGCTGTGCAGTTATTTGACCGACAGGCATTTCTTCGCGATGAGCGAGGATGGCGCCACGACTGAACACAAAACATTGCGTGGAGTACCGCAAGGCGAAGTGTTGAACCCCACGCTATTCAACCTAGTGCTCGTTGGCCTTGTCAGATGATTGCCCAACACAGTTGAAATATCAAGCTATGCCGACAACATCGGCATTTGGGCATCTACTGTAACACAACTGCAGGTACGGACACGGCTACAAAAGGCAGCTACGTTAACGTCACTGTACTTGCGAAAACAGAACTTAAAGCTGTCTGCAGAGAAATGCTGACTTGTTACATTCACTCGGAAGGCTACGAAGCGTAACTTTGTAAGTGTCAATGAACAAGCAGTTGCAAATGCATGGAAACACCGCTTTTTAGGGGTAATTATTGACCGCTAACTATCATGGAGCCCCTACGCTTCGTACCTAAAGAAGAGGTTAATGACAATAATACAGGTCCTCAAATTTCTCGACGGAAAATCATGGGGCACATCGGTGCGGTCAGTGCTGCAGCTTTATAAACGCCTTATTCCTCGGTTTCACAAGATACAGCCTCCCTGTGCTTGGTAACACCTGCAAAACAAACATGCGTGTACTCCAGGGACTACAACTTCAAGCCCTAAGGACGTGTCTCGGTCTTTCGAGGTGTGCGTCTACAGCGGCAACGATTGTCATAGCTCGAGATCACCTAGATCAGCGTACTTGGCAACCCACGTTCTCTCGGCGCATATTCGGCACGTTGCCCGACTACCTTCCCACTATATTGCCGCTCTACCCGGAGAAAGCCCACACGCAACTTTCAGTCGTATAATTGTTGCCAATCGTACTTAATTGCCATCGAACTACATCCCTGCAGCAAGACCACTCTCACTGTTATGGTGCCTGCATGGACCGAAAATACGCCTCACCATCCCAGGAATCATGAAAAAGGCTAACATGCCGTCATTTGCCCTGAACCAGGCCACATTAGAACTTTTACATGAGGTGCACAGTGGCCGCGTACACGTTAACTTCGATAGCTCAGTCAGACCTGCAGGATCAGCTGCTGGTGTGGTGATACCAGCAAGATCCCTCAACATAAAACTAAAAACGTCACAAGTATCATCAACGACAGCTGCTGAACTGGTAGCCTTGTGTGCCGCTCTTCATTTCATTCAGGAGGAACCACCCTATCCATGGTCAGTCTTCTGTTATTCAAAGGCAGACCTATGGAGTTTACTTTCAGCACTGCACCATGGATCACATGACCAGCTCATCGCAGACATCAGAGAAGTCAACCATTGCCTAGTTGACGAAGGACACGATATAATATATCGGTGTTTGCCTAGTCAGTATGGCATACATGGCAATAATCGAACACGCGCAGCTGCCCAGTCTGCCCATGACAGCGTCAACTACGTTGCCATTCCTCTTTCGATAGCCGACGCAGTGAAAAAACTTTCCGCCCTTGCTCGTGACCTCACATTACCTCAATGGAATTCATCCGAGTTACAGTGCACGCCCTCATACCCGGGACCCTAATTTACAGCTCCGTATTCCGCCCGAGCTTCCACGACGTGACTGCAACCTCCTAGTCCGTCTATGGCTTGGAGTAGCATTTTCAAATGCGTGCTCTTTTCTTATCGGAGTGGCCAATAGCCCACTCTGTGATTTCTGCGGTTGCAATGAAACAATCGCGCACCTTCTTTGTCAGGGCTCTCGTATCAGCCCGCAATGAGAAGTCCTCTCAGCCACCCTAGATAAACTGGACAAGCGCCCAATGGTAGAAAACAAGGTGCTTGGAAAGTGGCCTACGCAAACATCAGCGCGATCCCTTATGAAGGTGCTGCTGTGGTACTTAAAAGACACGGGACATTCTGACAAATTGTGACTGTACACTGTGTGGCGTAGGCTTGTGCGATGACACTGCGTAACACTAGGAACGCCTTTGTGCGCTACGTAACAATGTCCACAGAAACAGTTCGTGTGTACGTGCGTGTGTGTGTGTGTGTGTGTGTGTAGGCTTTCTTATTTAAATTTTTTTATCCTTCTCTTTCTTGCATCATCTTGCCCCTCCCCCAGATGAGGGCAGCCAACCAGAGATAATATCTCGTTAGCCTCCCTGTCTTACGTTTGCCTTTCTCTCTCACTCTCTCTTTACCACACGACATCGTGTTTATAATAAACCAAGATACATCTACATATTCTGAATAGGTAGTTTAACATCAATAAATATTCCAGTCTGAATCCTTGTGTCTACAACCTTGCACTATTTTTTGTATACGCAAGGGTGATTTAGTTTTCCTTCCATCTATGTAGCTGTTAATGAGTATTCGCCTGCTTCACTGTAACCCCCTTATGTTTTCTGTAACACCCCCCACCCGCCCATGTAATACTAGACGTTTACTTCGCGATGTATGTAACATTACAGACGGCTGTTTCGCAATTTCTTTTTCGTTTGTTCAAGATATAAATTTTTGTGGCATTTGTGTTTTCTTTCTTTTCAGGACCGTAAGAACTCATTCCTTCAAATATGAAATAGTATCAAGTGAACATGCGATGATACGATAAAACAGTTGCAAAGGAAAATGCAACTTTTATTTTAATCTTTTTACTGTTGCATAACATTGAACTGTTCTTCGTATCACTCCTGTTTAAACGTGTTCCTAGCTTCAATGCTTATAAAAGTGGAAGACTTTGCGCTTAGATATAACAAGTGGCACCAAATTAAAGCGTCAAAGTATTACTTCGCCATGGCCTTGCAATGCAACGTCCCTATTGGCGCCGAGGACTTACGGAGTCGCCATCTGACGGAAGCGACTCGCTTGTGTCGTATGAGGGATAACGCGACGAGCTCGTCTTGCGTTTGGCTGGCGGCGCTCAATAAAAACTACGTGGGTGCCCTCCTGGGCATTTCTGTAAGTATCCTCGAAACGAGAAAAGTTATTTACTGTCAAAATAATAATCTTGGCCAAACAGAAAGCACGGAATGGTTTACAGACACTATCTCGATTTAACTTAACTGAATATGTACAGTGAACGCCCACTGCGCGCGGCCGCCGCGATGGAGTCACCCGAACCGGCTTCTTACGTGGAAGGTCGGCAATTGCTGAGAGCGAACTATAAGTTCCTATAATGAGCTGTCTGTATAACCAAATGGAGCATAACAGTATGAAGCTTCAATGCAGCGATCACACAGGTTCACGGTGACCGGCTACGCGTCTGCATGCATGTCCGCGCACAATGATTCGCTTTCGCTGTGAGCGTGTTTTCGAACCGTGCCGTGAGCATTTTCTCGAACGCGGCTCGCTCGTAGACAAACCCACTTATAGGCAAATATTTAATTCGTTCTCCATTCTTTCTTGCACCTTAAAAAGCTGGCTAACGAAGAAAAAGTAAATTTGTGGCACATTTTGAAACAAATATGACGTTTAACTAGCAAAGACGTTTACGGGGCTTGATATGTACATGGCGTATTTTGCAGGGTGAGATGGAGATGCTCCAAGGAGGTGTCCTAGGATACGTGAGACACGTAAGGCCACTTGGCGTCTCTTTTGATCAATATCTTGTAAAGCACATCTGTGTGTCTGCTCGGAGTTCGTTCTGGTAGAACTCTTACACGCCCTTATGTGGATATGGTCGATATAGGCTAGTTCACTGCATACTGCGATACCACCACACAAATATCTTCGTCGAAAATGGGCGATTGGTCTCCTTGGTAATGAAGAAAGGATGTGAGTGAGTGAGTGAGTGAGTGAGTGAGTGAGTGAGTGAGTGAGTGAGTGAGTGAGTGAGTGAGTGAGTGAGTGAGTGAGTGAGTGAGTGAGTGAGTGAGTGAGTGAGTGAGTGAGTGAGTGAGTGAGTGAGTGAGTGAGTGAGTGAGTGAGTGAGTGAGTGAGTGAGTGAGTGAGTGAGTGAGTGAGTGAGTGAGTGAGTTTTCTTCCCTGGTAGTATACAGATGGTGCACTAATTTTATACTAATCAATAATTCTTATTGTGAACACTTACGACTACGCGTAAAAGCTCTAAAAGGCATCCAGGCACTACAGAAAATCATTAACAAAAGGAATAACATTAAAAGACATACAGCTGTTCGCGGAAATTGGCATGCATGTAGCGGTAAATATACACTAGTGTTTTTGCTTCGTCGTGCGTGAGCACAGTAATTCATTTGATTATGCCCAACCACTTTAATAGGCAGAGATAATGCACCTGGTAAATATTTCTGCAGGTCCGAACTGAATGTGAAACACGCGTCGCAGAATTGGAAAAGTCGCTCGAGGTAAGGGAATGTGCCTTGCATTCACAAGCGCATGGATGTTTCAGTAAGCGGTCACCAATTCAATTCCGTTCTCTATTTCCCAGGAATGTCACAGGTTGACACGGGGAACTTTCTCCGAAATCGAAAAAATGACAGACGCTCGTCTGGATGCGGTAAGCACCCCCTAAACTGTCTCAATTCAACGTGCTCGGCTACGTACGACGGTAGCTCAGTGGCTATAAAGTTTTGCTGTCGACCACGAGGTCATGGGTTCGATACGTGCCTGCGGCGGCTTAATTTTGTTGCAGGTCAAAAGCAGGGTCGGCTCAAATCAGCCAATAAGAAGTCGCAACTAAAAGTGAAAGCAGATTTCTTAATAACAGAAATTAGACAGCGTCGTGTTGTGCTGCCAGCCTCCGAAGCTAATTCTCCATAGCTTAGATTTAAAGCTTCTCTAGATTTCCCCTAACACTTTATCCAGGTGGGTTTTTTCGATTTGTAAATTTTTTTCTGTAGGTATATTCTTGTTTTGATTGTGCAACTAGACGGCAAATCTGATTTGAAAGTTGCCTCTAAGGTGGTTTTAAACTGTTAAATTGTTACATCACTGAAGACGGAATGATGGCGCTGCAGTAAGTCGGACAACTTTTTGTTGCATGACTGGGAAGCTACTGAGGCAAAATAAAAGCGTAGGTGTGAGAGCTCTCCTGAAAAAGAAGTTGCACATTCTATTTCCTAGTGCAATAGAAAGCCTACAATTCGTAATGCCCAGACGTGCAGAGGTTTCTCTAGTAAACGAATAGAAATAGTTTTTTAAAAATTTGATCTGTTGAAGTTTCTTAAAGCAGTGCTGACAAAAAAAATATTATGTTGGTTTTTCCACGGCAGTAAGTAGCTAATGACCCAGTAATCACGGCACGAAACATCATTTGCTTACGAGCACGACAGGTAATTATTTGTAGTCTTGTTTCTGTAGACCAGTCCAAGTTTAGGTTTCAGAGAGCAAAGAGATGGCCTAAGAAGGAATGTAAACCCAGCCGGGCACGTGATCCCACAAGACTGTGACGTACGCACACAGCGCGCTCGCCGGCGCGCGAGCTTCGTGTTGCTAGCTCGTCTGCTACGTCTGCACGTGCTTTGCGATGTCATCGCCATCATCGTCATCATCGTTTTCGTCTTCCAGCGGCAACCATATCCTGCAGTCTGGAGTTGCCACCGTATTATACGTGGCCAACTACTTTTGATTGGATCCACTATACAAAGCTGTGACTCAGAAAGTGCGGCCAGCGACAGCTGTCAATATGCGTACGCACTGCTACAAGTAATACAAACAATTCGTCGAGGGCGCTTTGGAATGAAGCATATTCCGGAACAGGACACAAGGCGGGGTAAAAGTCGGCACAGCATCAGGCTATGTAGTCTCGATGGAAGATCATCGAACTGCTCTTAGCTCGGTGGGTTTTATTTATACCAGGTACGCGGGAAATGAGCAAATCTGCCTGCTCTTCAACGGGGTCCATTGTAAGCGTCCAGTGGCGCGCACCAGCTCGGACTACTACTGCCGCTCATCGACGCCGACGGTGACGCCGACGAGCCTCTACCGTGACTTGGTTCATTTGCACAAGGCGGCGCCATTTTTCAACACGCAGAAGTTGGAAACGGAAGGAATTGTTTTCCCGCGAAGAAAATTTAGCAGTAGTACAGTGGCTAGAATGGGGAAGTGTGGCGAGCAGCACGCAGCGTCTACGGGGTAGATTGAAGCCGCCGACAGGGAAGCCGCGAGGGGGCGCGCGCTGACGTTTACAGGTTATTATCTGTTTACAGGCTAATATCTGTGGACAAGAAGGCAACAATTTAGGTATGAAATTTAGTGTTAGAAAATAAGGTGTTATAGTATTCAATGAAAACAGTGAACAGACAGTGGAGATACAGGGCCCAGAAATACCTCGAGTAACAGAATATAAGTACCTTGGTATATGGATAAACGAAGGCGAAAGATATATGGAAACTAAGGAAAAAACCATAACAGTAAAGAAGAAGAGAAATGCGGCCATAATGAAGCACAGAGCGCTATAGGGATACAATGGGTACGAGGTCCTCCGAGGTATGGGGAAAGGTGTAATGGTTCCAGGACTTACTTTTAGAAATGCGGTTGTTTGCTTTAAATCAGGGGTACAATCAGGACTCGATGGGAACCAAAGGTCAGTGGGTCGCCTCGCATTGGGCGCTCACGGGAAGACTACAAATGAAGCTGTGCAGGGTGATATAGGCTGGACTAGTTTTGAAGTGAGGGAAGCTCGCAGTAAAATTTAGTATGAAGCCCGGCTGGGGAATATGGAAGAAAGTTAATGGGCTGGGAGAGTGTTCAGGTGTCTGTACAGGAAAAACATTGATTCACAGTGGAGGAAAAGAACTAGGAAGCTTGCCAGCAATATGCGGCCTGTGGGATGGGCAACACAGCAACAAAGAAGGTCAAGCGGTAAGTCAGAGAGGCTGAAATAATCTCATGGGTGGCGGCAATGGAAAAGAAACCTGCCATGAGTAACTACTTAAGAGGAAAAAAGAGAAATCAGGAAACAAACCATTTATGATAACTCAAAGGGAAGCTCATTACTTTTCGAAGCGATATCGGTATGCCTTAGAACGCGCATCTATAAAGCGAGATATTGACGCGAAATAAGTTTGCACGTGTTGACACGGGACCCTTAAGGCGAGAACGACGAAGTTCGTGGTTGCGCGCGGGCTCTCCGAGGACCAGCCATCGCTAAAGGCAGACGTTTTTTGCCAATCTGTATTTTGCCAAACTGCTTTAGTTGTAATAGCTGGGTGACATTTCTGGTGGACGTGCGGGGTACGGTCGATGTTAAGATCTCCGGAGCGTACCCCAGACCTAAGCGCGGCGAGTAGTTCAGCCGAGATTACCCCTGTGCACGTACGTGCTAGCCGACGTCTCCAGGGACTCCAGCCACAGCACGGTCTGCTACCTGAACGAACTAGAATGACGAACCAACCACCTCCTGCCACTCCGGCAGCATCGCACGTTGTCGTCAATCACATCCGGACGCCAAATCTGTTCCACGGAAGTGCTTCAGAGGACGCCGACGACTGGCTTGACCGTTTTGACCGGGTTGCCAACCTCAACGACTGGAACCACGAGCGTAAGCTACGCTACGTGTACTTCGCTCTTGAGGATTCCACGAGAACATGGTTTGAGAACCACGAGGCGACGCTGACGTCATGGGAAGAATTTCGTAGGCAGTTCCTCACCAGGGCCTTCGCCAGGGCGGACAGGAAGGAGAGGGCAGAGTTAGCGTTGGAGGCAAGAATTCAAGGCCCGAATGAGGGAGTGACGGCGTACGTAGAAGACATGAATCGGCTTTTCAGACGTGCGGACCCTTCTATGACTGAAACAAAGAAGGTGCGCCATCTCATGCGCGGCGTCAAAGAGGAAATCTTTGCTGGCCTCATTCGAAATCCGCCGACGACACTTTCAGAGTTCCATGACGAAGCCACTACTATGGAAAAGGCCCTTCAACAGCGGGCCAGGCAACACAACCGCGACGCCGTGATTTCAAGGGAGCTCTCTGCCGTTACCCTCGGTAACGACGTTGGCGCCTTGCGAGAACTCATCAGGGCTGTCGTCAAGGAGGAACTGCAGAAGATGCAGACGACCACTGCCCCTGTGGGACAACTTTCCGTTGAGGAAATGGTGCGCGCCGAGGTCCGACAGGCCGTCCATGTTCCTGGACAGTACGAGGCACCACAGCAGGGACCGCACGCCGAAATAAGTTACGCTGAAGCAGTACGCCGTCCGCCACCCTCAAGTGCGTGCATCATGGTACATCCCACTCAACAAATGGACGTAAGCTTCAGGCCGCCTCGCAGCCCATCGCACATCGCCGAAGCAAGGACTAGGAAGAGCGACGTCTGGCGCACCACAGACTACAAGCCCCTTTGTTTTCATTGTGGCGAAGCCGGACACATCTACAGAATGTGTCCTTATCTTCTAGTGGGGCTCCGTGGATTCTGGCTGAATGCACCTCGTACACGACCTGGTGAGCGGCCGCCGGAAATAGAGAGTTTCGTCGCAAATCGTAACAATGTTGATCAGCGGTGGCAGGAGCCCCGTTCGTCGTCTCCTGCTCGTGCTCCTGCCAAGCCTTTACTTGCGGCGCTCTGAGACGCCGCTCGCCTAGCCCGGCGGGTCGGGAAAACTGAGTTCAGTGACCTCCGGAGGTGAGGCCGCTGACGACGACCGTACGCAATATCCTCCACTACGACGACAACGACGAAAACAGAACGACGCAGACGTACAGACGGAGTCGAACATCTTACGAGAGGTAGTAACGTCGAACATTCTCGTCACCATAGACGACGAAGAAATAACGGCGTTAATCGACAGTGGAGTGGACACCTCAGTTATGAGCATGGGCCTTGCCTGCAAGCTGAAGAAAGTTTCTACCGAGTGGACTGCGTCGCAGATTCGAACTGCAGGAGGCCATCTGCTAACCCCGGTAGGAAGATACACAGCGCAAGTGAGCATTCGTGGGTTTACGTACCTCGAAGATGTCGTTGTCCTCCCAAGCTGTTCGAGGGACCTAATTGTGGGAATGGACTTTCTGCAGGCTAATGGAGCATTGATTAACTTACAAAAGTCGCGGGTAACGTTTTCGATGGCGCAGGCCTTAGCAGGAAGCAGCACTGACGACACGTATGTCAACGCCTTGAGGATTGTTGACGATAACATCATGGTGCCGCCAAGGAGCAGCGTATTGACCCTCGTCACCTGCGACGCATTCGACGGCTATGAGGGTATGGCCGAGGCAAATATCCCGCTGCTGCTCGAAAGACACATCTGGATCGCCCGGGGCCTTGTTCGAATACAGCATAAGTGCTCGCAAGTTTAGTTGACAAACTTCAGCCATGAGTATCAGCACGTCCCTCAAGGTACAGCTGTGGCATTCCTGAACGACATAGCTGACTTCTCCGATATCGGCACGTTACAAGTGACTTCACGGCATGCAACAACTCACGCCAGCCTGAATACCCGCGTCCACATTAATGCTGACTTAGCAGATGCACAGAAGGATCAGCTGCTGGGCCTGCTGACAGAATTCTCCGGCTGTTTTTCCACGGAATCCAAGGTCCAGCGCACTTCTGTTACGCAACACCGGATCGTTACAGAGGAGTCGGCGCGGCCTGTTCGTAAGCATCCGTATCGCGTGTCACCTATTGAGCGGGAGGTGATTAAGCGTCAAGGTCAAGAAATGGTAAATGATGACGTCATCCAGCCGTCGACAAGTCCGTGGGCATCGCCTGTCGTACTAGTAAAAAAGAAAGACAACACACTCCGCTTCTGCGTTGACTACAGACGGCTTAACCGAGTCACCAAACGCGACGTTTATCCCCTGCCACGGATCGATGACGCTTTGGATCGTCTGCGTCATGCTCAGTTCTTTACTTCGTTAGACCTAAAGTCAGGCTACTGGCAAATCGAAGTGGACGAGCGTGACCGTGAAAAAACCGCCTTCGTGACTCCCGATGGGCTGTAAGAATTTAAAGTGCTGCCTTTTGGTCTCTGTTCCGCTCCTGCTACGTTCCAACGAATGATGTACACTATACTCGTTGGACTAAAGTCGCAGACGTGTCCAGTGTACCTAGACGACGTTGTTGTGTTTTCCAGCACGTTCGATGAACATCTCGCCTGGCTACGAAGTGTCCTTACCGCAATACGCAAGGCCAACCTCACCATCAAGCCTGAAAAATGTTACTTTGGCTTTCAGGAACTAAAGTTTCTAGGCCACGTGGTCAGCTCCCAAGGAGTACAACCAGACCCAGAAAAACTCGCTGCCGTTGCCGAGTTTCCTCGTCCTAAAGGCAAAAAGGCTGTTCAGCGGTTCCTGGGCCTCTGCGCTTACTACCGTCGTTTCGTTGAAGGCTTCTCAACGATTGCTGAACCGCTCACGAGACTGACGCGACAAGATGTGCCCTTTGCGTGGACGGAAGACCAAGAGCAGGCCTTCACCGAATTGCGTAAACGCCTTCAATCCGCTCGAGTGCTGGCGCATTTTGATGACACCGCGGCAACTGAAATACACACCGACGCCAGCAATGTAGGACTCGGGGCCATTCTGGTTCAATGGCAAGATGGCGCAGAACGTGTAATTGCGTACTCGAGTCGTAGTCTGACAAAAGCAGAAGCTAATTATTCAACAACCGAAAAAGAATGCTTAGCAGTCGTGTGGGCCATCAGCAAGTTCCGACCCTACTTATACGGCCGGCCATTTCGAGCGATCAGTGATCACCACTCGCTCTGCTGGCTTGCCAATCTACGAGACACGTCAGGTCGCGTCGCTCGTTGGAGCCTCCGCCTCCAAGAATACGACATAACTGCTGTCTACAGATCTGGCCACAAGCATAGCGACGCTGACTGCTTGTCACGTTCTCCTATTCCCTTGAGATCCTCCGACTTGGAGCTAGATTTGCCGTTTCTTGGTGTCGTCTACGTGGTGCGCATGGCTGCCTATCAACGTGCAGACTCTGAGCTGCTTCCAGTCATCCGATATCTCGAGGGAGCTGACGTTGTTGTCCCACGCCCACTTTCACGAGGATTGACGTCGTACTGCCTGCGAAACGATGTCCTGTACAAGAAAAAATTTGATAACAGACAGGAAACGTTCCTTCTCGTCGTTAAGACGGCACTGCCCGAAGAAGTTTTACAGGCGTGTCTCGACGATCCCTGTGCCGGCCACTTAGGCTTCGCGAGGACATTAGCACGCAAACGGCAAAAATACTATTGGCCACACCTATTTTCGTCGGTTCAGCGCTATGTGCGAACGTGCCGTAACTGTCAGAGGCGTAAAGTTCCACCCGCCAAGCCTGCCGGCCTCCTTCAGCCTTTGGATCCGCCTCCGGCGCCGTTCCAGCAAGTGGGAATGGACCTTCTTGGGCCGTTCCCCACGTCCTCCTTGCAAAATAAGTGGATAATCGTGGCAACTGACTATTTAACTCGCTATGCGGAGACGAAAGCTGTGCCGCGGGGAACTGCTGCTGAAGTCGCCAGCTTCTTTGTCCACAACATCGCGCTTCGCCACGGTGCACCCACTGTACTCATTACTGACCGCGGTGCAGCGTTTACAGCGGAGTTATTGCAACAAGTCGTCACACCGACGCACACCGACCACCGAAAGACCACAGCCTATCATCCCCAAACTAACGGCTTAACAGAGCGCCTAAACAGAACATTAGCCGACATGCTCTCCATGTACATTGATGTGGAACACGAAACATGGGATGAAATTTTGCCATACGTCACGTTTGCTTACAATACCGCTGTGCAGAAGACCACCGAGTTTACACCATTTGAGCTTGTTTACGGACGTCGCGTTACAACCCCCTTAGACGCCATGCTCCCGGTAGACCACGGAATCACAAGGAATGACACCACTAAAGATTTCGTCGAGAAAGCCGAGGAAGCTCGCCAGCTTGCTCGGAATCGCATCCGCACCCAGCAGAATACCTACGCCTACCATTACAACCGGACCCGACGGAATGTCCAGTACTTACCAGGCGACCGCGTGTGGGTGTGGACACCTATCCGACACCGTGGGCTCTCAGAAAAGTTGTTGCGCCGCTTATTCGGCCCTATGAAGTTGTACGCCGCCTCAGTGATGTGAACTACGAGATGGTGCCTCAAAGCTCTGATCCTGGTTCGAACCGACGCCGTCCCCGTGCTGAAGTCGTCCACGTAGTACGGATGAAGCCGTACTACGCACGCCAGGGCTAAGCAGCCCTCACAAACCGCTTCAGCATTGCGTACATTCCTGTATGTTTTTTTTTGTCTTTTCATGTTGGCACTATTGCCCATAGAGAGCGCCCGCTACCCTTGAAGCGACCGGGCCGGTCGCTTTTGAGAGGCGAGCAATGACGCGAAATAAGTTTGCACGTGTTGACACGGGACCCTTAAGGCGAGAACGACGAAGTTCGTGGTTGCGCGCGGGCTCTCCGAGGACCAGCCATCGCTAAAGGCAGACGTTTTTTGCCAATCTGTATTTTGCCAAACTGTTTTAGTTGTAACAGCTGGGTGACAATATAAAAAGGAAGACGCACGTGCTTGCTGCGGTAAAGCTAGAGAAATGACGGAACATGTTTTATTAGAATGTGAAGACGTCTACCCAGCGGTCTATTTAGGCACCACTGGCCTCATTGAAGCCCTTGGGTTTAGCGGGAGCAGTGGTAAAGCAAATATGTTTGCAACAGGCATTAGTAAGAGGTGATTGGAGGATTGGTGGAAGAAAAGTAGAGAAAAGACAAAAGACGGAGACGTACAAAAGCACAGTTCGCAATAGGGGATCAGAAAATTTGGGCGTGGTAGTTCATATTGTCTTTTTTTCCTTTTTCATTGTTTAACCTAGGTAGGACATTAGGCAGTGTAATAGCAAGAGCTTGGTGGCGGTACCCACCGCCCCGTTCCAAAGGGGACGCTCATAACATCCATCCATCCACGTCGTCCAGTGCGAGTGGCTCTGCTGCTTCAGTAACGACACGCGCCAGGACCTGTGGGAAGTAGCGCTCTTTTCTTTTTCTGCTGCAGCGATTTCAAAGCACAGAAGAGCGCACGCACAAGCCACTTGCCGGCTGAAAGTCAAGCTTTCATTTTACACTCAAGCTATTGAGAAACTGAAGAGACAAAGGGCAGAACTTGAAGAGGGTGTCCTCGCAGACCGGTTAGAAGCCCTATCACCGATGCAAAGACTTGCTGTTATGCAATTCTTTCAAGTCGCTCGCCGCAAATCAACGAAAGGTATGTAGTACAATCCGGACTGGTTGCTTGATTGCGCAATAATTCGAATGAAAAGTCAGAGGCTTCACGAGCATGTCCGGTGGAAATGCATACTCATCCTCCCGAGCAGAAGGCGTTTGAAGGTGCTCATGCGGAAATACAAGAATGTGTTTAGCTTCAACCCTGCTATTATCACAGGGATTTAAAGAAAGACGAAATCCGTGGAGGAATTCTAATACCATGGCGGCCTGATTGTGGACGAAATGAAGCTGTCAAGTTCTTGAATATTGCCGCAGCAGCGAAAGTGGAAGACCTGGAGGTCTTGGGAAAATTCACACTGGAAAACGACAAACATCTTCCCTGCGATTACATTCTCGTGATCACGTTTCAGCCTTTCACTGGTTCCTGGCTCAATATACTTGGTGTTTTCGCTTCCAGGGGAAATGTGAAGGTTGCGCTTTTGTGAAAGATCTTCATAGAAGCCGTGTTACACGCAGAAAAGACTAGGCCTAATGTCGATTATATCATGGCGGACGGAGCTTCATTGAACCGTTCAATGTGGTGGCTCTTTGGGACTTCTGGCCCCTGGACATCCATAAACCCATCTGTGCCACATCGTATTGGCACTCGAAGACGCCCCTTCATTTCGTATTTTCTGCACCTGATAAAATGTGTTCGAAATGGCCTTCTTAAAGCAAGGTACAAAAAACTTGAAGGTTTTGTTTATACTGAGCACATCAGAGCAGCACACAAAGAGGATAAGTGTCCACTTATACTTAAAGTGATGCCAAAGATCACTCTTGCTCACGTGAGCCCTAACAACTTTGAAAAGATGAAGGTAAACCTGGCATTGCACCTTTTCACTCCGCAAGTGCTTCGGGGCCTGGTTTTCTAAAAGAAGCAAATAAAGGAGCACTGGGGTGGCCCCGCATCAACTCGAGCCTTTGTTCTGATGTGGAAGCTAGTAAACGCAATGACAGCACGGATTCCATTTCAAGGGTTGAAACCTGACTCTGCACATGAAAGGCACATCAAGGACGTATTAGACTACCTAAACCGATGGGAGGCTCACGCGGGGACTTCACTAGCCGGATTTCTTTCATCGAGCACTGAAAAGACGCTAAGAGTCACCCTTCAGGCGGCGCTTGATCTAATGAAATACCTTCGTGAGAAGCTTGGCTATAAGTAGCTGCTGACGTGCCGGCTCAGCCAAGACTGCCTTCGGGAATTGCTTGGGGTCATTGGACAATTTTCTAGTTACAGCGACCATCCGACTTCTGCCCAATTCTTGCTCACCGTGAATTGCCTCAGTTTTACTTGGTCAAAGTTCCCAGCCGTGGCAACTGTAAAGGGGGCGATCTGATCGTTCTCCTCAGTAGTGAGGATGCAAGCCATAGTGGGAAGTTAGAAGCTTCTGACATGATAAAGAAGCCAAGAATGCTCCCCGACCATGAGTACCCTGAAAAGATGAGCGAGTCGTGGCTTTGTCTTCTACATGACATGTTATGTTGCACGCAAAACAGTAGTGAAGGCTGCATGCATGTTTCGATGAACTCCTTGTTTCCGCCGACGAAGCCAACGAATAACTGGCGATGTTCACCAAGTTCTGCGGGGCCGTATATACTTTTCTGAAAAGCTCTTCTCATATGTAGACGCCCTTAAAACTACTTTTTCGATGTGGTTCAGTTACAGCGAGCTGTACTGTGGCACCTTGGATGAGCTTTTCTCCCGCCTGCAAAAAATTACATGCTAGGATGTGCACAGCAAGTCCCCAACGTCACCAACCAGGTTACAAAATTTTTACAAAAGAAGCACCTGAAGCTCAGGCGCGTCACCTAGCAGAGGCTTACAACGATCTGTTTGAACTGCTTTTAAACTATTCAAACAAAATGTTTTGTTATTGTGAAAAAAAGAGCACCAGCTGAAGCGTGTCACGTAGCAATACATCATCGATTACCGAGAATGGTTCCAGCTTCTTAGCCACTCTTCAAAAAATGAGTTGCTTGCGTAAGCAGTGTGTCCAAAATAAAATGTTTGCTTCAGAGTTACCACTGGGAATTTTCTTGCCTTACGTTGGGTAACCAGATAAAGCAAGCTGCATTCTGCCATCGACGAGCAGTCAATAGAATTGTTACCATGCTGCCTCTTAATTCGTAAGGAGCTATGCTACTCTATAGCAATTTGCAGCCATGCACAAGCGAGCATATATATATATATATATATATATATATATATATATATTGGGAAGCTCTCATATTTGCTATTGCATTCCTGAATGCGCGCGCGGATGATCGCATTCCACGCAAGGCCCCTGCGTTGCAGCCGCTAGGCGCCGTCGCGGCCGACGTGGATCGATGGGTGGATGGATGTTTATGAGCGTCCCCTTTGGAACGGGCTGGTGGTTTGCGCCGCCAAGCTCTTGCTATTATACGGCCTAATGTCCTACCTAGGTTGAAAAATAAAAAAAGAAAACACTATAAACTTCCACAACCACATTTTCTGATCCCCTATTGCGAACTGTGCTTTTGTACGCATCCGTCTTTTGTCGTTTCCCTACTTTTATTCGACCAATCCTCCAGTCGCCTCTTACTAATCTCTATTGCCAACATGTTTACTTTTCCACTGCTCTCGTTGAACCCAAGGGCTTCAAGGAGGCCAGTGGTGCCTAAATCGACCGCTGGGTAGACGTCTTCACATTCTAATAAAACATGCTCCATAGTTTCCCTAGCTTTGCCGCAGCAAGCACATGCTTCTTCTTCCTTCTTATATGCCGCTTTATAGGTGCATGCTCTAAGGTATCCGTATCTCGTTTCGAAAAGTAATGAGCTTCCCTTTGAGTTCTCATAAATTGTTTCTTTCCTGATTTCGTTTTTTTCCTCTTAAGTAGTTACTCATGGCAGGTTTCTTTTCCATTGCTGCCGCCCATGAGATTATTTCAGCCTCTCTGACTTTCCGCTCGACGTTCTTTGTTGCTGTGTTGCCCACCTTCCGGGCCGCATACTTGCTGGTAAGCTTCCTAGTTCTTTGCCTCCACTGCGAATCAATTCTTTTCCTGTACAGATACCTCGGCACTCTCCCAGTCCATTTACTTTCTTCCATATTCCTCAGTCGTTCTTCATAATCAATTCTACTGCGACCTTCCCTCACTTCAACACTAGTCCAGCCCATGTCACCCTGCACAGCTTGATTTGTAGTCTTCCCGTGAGCGCCCAATGCGAGGCGGCCCACTGACCTTTGGTTCCCATCGAGTCCTGATTGTACCCCTGATTTAAAGCAAACAACCGCATTTCCAAAAGTAAGTCCTGGAACCATTATACATTTCCACATGCCTTGGAGCGCCTCGTAACTACTGTACAGTGAAACCTCGTTAAACCGTAGTTGGCCGGAGCTCGGAAAAACTACGTAGTAAACGGTAGTACTGTTTAACCGGAATAGCTTGACATCGCCCACTTACCTGTCGAAAACGGAACTCAGAGAGAGTGCTTTGAAAGGGGAAAAAAGCATGCAGTATTTATTCACTTCGCGCGACAAAAGTGTTATTTTCGTTTTATGCCACGGTGGCCTAGCACACCGACAGCGGCCTCAAACTTACTGAAGCTGCGTGCCAGCTTTTCAGCCAGCCCCCTCTTCTCGGCAAACACTCGCATGGCAGATTCCTCGTTGCCGTTACGTATTCTCCGTGCACGCGTGCAGTAGCGCTGCAGAAGTCCCGGCGGGGCCACATTTTCATTGCTGCGTGCCGGAGTTTGGAATACTTTTCGTTGGGAATAGAGTTACGTTATCGCGCCCCTGTTCTCGTCGCGACGATTGCATTCATTAGGCTGACGTAACGCGTAGCTTCTGCCACTATCATGCCTGCATCGCCCGTGCTGGCGCTTTCCGTGTCGTCCTTATCACTGTCGCTAGGCGACACTTCGGCAACAACAGAGGCAACGATGGCGAAAAGTCGAACCTCGTAGCCGACATGTCTTCGCGGTCGCAGCAGCGCTGCCGAGAAGCTTCTTCGCATTCCAAATGCCATACACCGTAGTCAGCAGCAGATCCTTGTCGCGTGCCAGCGCCGACTTCGTGTCATGTTCGATAGCACGGACGATGTCTAATTTTTCTTCTAAGCTGAGCACCCCGCGTCATTTTTATCCGAGCTTGGGAATGACGCGGGTCCTCGCGGCAGAGTTCTGACTGGTGTGGTTTAAGTCTGTTGCCAGCTTTGTGGGTCAATGTTGCCAGACTGCCTGCCAAATTTGACGGGGAAAAACACAGTCAAATGTGGTGAATGCAACGACGCCGTTTCTGAAGCGCACAGAGTTACCAGATCACACGCGCGCAGGCTCCCAGCTCCCGACAGTACCGGAAAGTTGCTGCATAACCCACGCGCTTTCGAATCGCTTGCTTGTTGTGGGCCCTGTTCTCCGACGGTACGAAGCGCTTTCTTACGCTGCACACGCTGTGGCTGGTCCGCGCGGGACGAGGCTTTCACTGGATCTGAAACTGAGACGCGTCGCATAACACTCGGGGCGCGATACATCGCTGCAACGGTAGAAAATGGCTGCATCGCATGGCTTTGCACAGGCACTCTCCTGAGGATTACGCTACTCGCAATACACTTTTCGGAAACAGACGCGTCGCATAACACTCGGGGAGCGATATATCGCTGCGCGCTCTCGCAGCAGCGGTAGAAAAGGGTTGCATCGCCTTTCTTTGCACAGGCAGTCTCCTGGGGCCACCGCTGCTGTGTCTCGATTTTTCCTGCTAGTAATATCCAACTCTTCGAATAATCCAGCTCGAGGAAAATGATTATGCTATCTGCCACAGGTGACCTTAAAAATTCTGTAACACTTAAGCATGCTAAGGTTGAAGACTGGGCGTGTTGGTATAGCATATTAGAGGTTCGACTGCGCAACATTTGGAAGATACACACAGAAGAGAAACACGTTCAAGCGCTCAGTGGTGTGTGTTTCTCTTCTTTGTGTGTGTCGTCCAAATGTTGCGCAATCGAACCTCTAATATACTTAAACATGATCACACCATGTATACATTGCCCTACATTCAAAACAAATTTGGACAGCGGCTGAGTGCGAATTCCAAGCAAGATTGGCACAAAACGTTATTCGAATTCTACGAAAATGAGCGCCTGACCGCTCTTACAGAATGAAACAGTGTCAAAGCAGTGTAGCACATCACGAGACCAATGTAAAAGGTATGCAATAAACTTTTTTTTGCATTTCATGTACTGATGTATCATCAAAACGCTTGAACGCTTATAACTAATTGGCAGCAAAGCGCGCAGATACGGGAATATTTCTTTTTCTACTCTGTGGCAAAACGCGCCTAAACAGGTGACCACCGGGACTGTGTCCAAAGTTGATTTGCCTATTGGCGGTTCCCGGTACATTTTAATAAACGCTCTCATAGTCGTCTGCTTAGCGCCACAACCACCTCATAGTGCCCAGCACTGTTTCTAAATATGTGTCTCCTTACGCCCAGATTTGTATGTACTGCTTTGTTGGGCAGCATACGTTTGTTGCGCTAATAAAGGTAAATATGTCATTCAAGGTTTGCAGAATTTGACAGCACAACTAGATTTGCGAACGGCAGTAGCGGAGTAGCATCGCTTCGTTGGCGAGCCCAAGGCATCCACAGAGATGCCTTCACTGTTCTGATGTGCCATGATAAGTCATACACCCCACGCAAATGCGAACGTATTTTGAGTTGACTTAATCAAAGCATCCAGTGGCCTTAGTGGTTCCCAGTTTCGTAATCGATGCGTCGCAGCAGTTCTTCCCATCTCCGAGTCTTTCTTTCCTCCATGTCATAGTAGAGCATCTACCTAGATTTTGACAAATTGTCTTTTTTTCCAAAAACAGAACCTAATATACATAGATCTAGGAAAGTTTCCTGAGGGTTTACAGCACTGGTCTCACGACACACATGTATTTATGTAAAACGCCGTGTTTTACCTTTGTTTTGATTCATTTTTGTTTTTCACGCCGCACAGGTTCAAGAGAAAATGAAAGATATGAACCATATGGTTGACAATAGATTCCACGGCTTGCAGGTGAGAAAAGCGTTGGAAATTACTTGAAAATAGTTGGCCAGTTAGCATCTCCAATTTTCCCTAGTGCTCTGACATACTAGCCTTGCTATTCAGTGCTCATTATTTTACGTTATTTTGATTCACTGGCCGCCCTCGCGTATCTTTTGGCATGGAATGTGTGCAGGATGACAGCGAATAAACGATCTGGAAACATTTGACTGTATACCATATTTTACAATGCGGTAAATCTGCCGTGTGCCAGCGGCAATGGCGAAAGAGTCATTTTTCCTGTCTCGTAATGCTTGTAGCCAATAAATAATTTTTGCAGCCGCTTTCTGAACTGTATTCTTTTTTGTTTAGGAAACACAGCATGATTGACTGCGGAATACGTTAGCATTATATTACTCCGTATTTATGATGACTCGCTACAGAATACACCAAACATCGTGCAATTCACCTTGACTTCCTTTAAGTAGAGTCTCCATGACCTCGGCAAAAAAATATGTCAATTTCACACAGTTATTGGCCGTATGTCCTAACCTGTGACAAAAGGAGACATATCTTCTCCTCGTACATTATTACTGCTTAATCATCAATAAATTAGTCGGTTAAAGGTGCTTGACTAACGCTGACGAATACTGATTGACGTCAGGCCTACGTCATTAAAATTGTTTTTGTTCCAGGAAAGAATGCAGCATCTACATCGAGCCACTCTCGCACAGATAGAAGAGGTATGGATTTTTTTTTACTCTAGTGCTTTAGCGTCGTCATTTAGGGCAGAAGCCAAACGTACGGCAATGTACGGTCGATTCGTATGCATGAAAATGGTTGTGAGCATGCGTTCGGTGTTTTATGACAGCTCTAATCTGACGTCACTTCGCACAAAAGTCAGAAGTTCCTCGTCTAACAGCTCAACATTGCGGAGCTCGGGAATCGTAAATAAAGTCGTTTGTAGGCTCCTAATTTCGTTCAAAGCAGTTTCCGCTAAATGAGTGAAACAAGTTTGCAAAAAAAAAAATGCAGATCCATCGACCATGTTGGAATCTAGTTAAGCGAGTCTTTAGTATGGCGCATAAATAAGTATTTTATAAGTTACGGAGATGGCATACAATCTTGTTTACTTTCAAGATATGCAACCTGTAAATTTCTGAAATGTTTGTTTATCAACTGCAAAGATCGCGGCTTCATTGTCTCGTATTTTGGTCTATGCACGCGATAAAACGAGGAAAGGAAAGACCCGCCGTGGTTGCTCAGTGGGTATGGTGTTGGGCTGCTGAGCACGAGGTCGGGGATCGAAACGCGGCAACGGCGGCCGCATTTCGATGGGGGCGAAATGCGAAAACACCCGTGTACTTAGATTTAGGTGCGCGTTAAAGAACCTCAGGTGGTCGAAATTTCCGGAGCCCTCCACTACGGCGTGCCTCATAATCAGAAAGTGGTTTTGGCACGTAAAACCCCATAATTTGAGAAAATGAGGAACGGTTTGCGAAGGATATCGTCATAGCCATAGAAAAAGCACTTAATAATTGCAGTTGAAATTCGACCTAACGAAGCCAGGAAAACGCTCAAAATATTTAGTTCAGTCGGGAAATTCGTAAAATCAAGAAATCTATCGGTTCTTCGAAATCTAAAATTGTACTTTAGCGACACGCAAAAGCTACCGCGGCATTGTATTTGCCGCTAATCCAGCCATCTGTCCCGTAAACCATGAAACCTAACCTCCGTTAATACCGAGGCGGTGTTTAGTCCGCACTTGCGCGCATGGGTACGGCGTGCTGCCTTGCCAAAATAAAGCTAGGGCCGCGACTAGGGCACCTACATGTTTTAACGCGATAGCTTTAGAGCGCCCGCACGAAGAAAAGCCGTCTGTGTCAAAATTAGAAATTGCCGCTTTTCTTGCTCATTTATTTCAGGAAAAACTTCGTTAAATCAAGTTCGGCCAAATTAGTTTCATTAATTCCTGTTAATGGCAACATTGAACCTTATTGGTACCTGCCGGCGAAAGGAAATTACTTCATTAGAACGGGAACTTCGTAAAATTGGGTTTGTTTAGATCGAGTTCTGTTATATTCGTTCTAATAGAAATTCATGAGTCCTGACACAGACGCAGCCCTAGAACACCAGTTCTATGCAGTGTGCGCAAAAATATAAAAAGAAAGCCTAAGGACCCCCGCTACAGCACACCGTAAATCATCATATATTGTGGTTTAAGAACGTGCAATGAACTTAAAAAACACATCTCTGGAATCATGGCATCCAATTAGTTACGCATGCATCTAACATGCATCGATGCCCCTGTTTGAATAAGTTTCAGCGTCACCTACATTTTTTTATATCGCCTACTTCCCGGGATTCTCAATTCAATAAATTCTACCAATTCGCGATGCTTATGCTGGTCATGCAACTGAAAGTTTCTGCAGCGATAACAATCTTCCACTGTGTATCTGTAGTGTTCTTGACAGCCGCTAGCAGCAAGCTGAATATTTGCCAGACTTTTTTTTCTTTTCAGCTTGCAGAGCACGTCCGTCATATGCGCAACTTCGTTCCCGAAAAATAGGAGCGCGGTCAAGGAAGCCAGGGTCACGGGCGTTCCAAATAGTCTGACCTTCACACTCAGATCAACATAATGTTTGATGCAAGCTTGCTACGGAGAAACGAAGTTATTTTGTGATCATTTTTTTTCTACCGACAACTTCGTTTTAATCATCGATCACTTTAACAATGACGCGAAATAAAAGCGACCAGAATTAAACCTACGGTGTCTTTATTTTGTGTCTGTTGGCGCATTAGAAACCTGACATTTCAGCCAATAACGTGCTTGCGAGTGCTAGCATGTCTTCAGGAAATCACAGCGCCTTCGCTTCGATCAACACTCGGCCATCTTGAATGTGACGAGTTTACATTTTGTTACGACGTTGGTTGTCTTTTTTTCTTGTTTATTTATTTTTGTTGCTTCCGCGCGAAGTGGACGTGCTCGATTTCCCTTTCGTGCCGTTACACGTTCAAGGCGATTTCACATAACTGTTTCCTCCTGACCAGATTGTCTGAACACTGCGTTGTTACATATATGCGAAATAACCCTTTATTATTACATGTGCTACGCTTACTTTGTTCTAAACGATTGTACTTATTGCCATCTTGACCTGCAGAAGCAGCAGCGAGAAAGAGAAAGGCAAAGGAAAGACAGGGAGGGTTAACCAAAGATTATCTCCGGTTGGCTACTCTGTACTGAGCGAGGGTAAAAGGGATGCGATAGGTGAGAGAGAAAGAGAGAGGCAAAAGGCTAAATAAAGGAAAAAAAACGAAAGAAAAACACACGCACACACGCGTACACACGGTACACACGGACTGTTTCTGTGGGCACTGTCACGCAGCATGCAAAGGCGTTCCTAGTGTTACGCAGTGTCACCGTACAATCCTACGTCACAAAGTGTACAGCCACAATTTGTCAGCAAGTCCCGTGTTTTTTTAGTACCACAACAGCGCCTTCATAGCGGATTGCGCTGATGTTCGCGTAGGCCAGTTTCCAAGGATCTTGTTTTCTGTCATGGGGTGCTTGTCCAGTTTGTCTAGGGTGGCTAAGAGGACTGCATTTTGCGGGTTGAAACGAGGGCACTCACAAAAAAGGTGCGAGATAGTTTCATTGAATCCGCAGAAATCACAAAGTGGGCTGTTGGCCATTCCGATAAGAAAGAAGTACACATTTGAAAATGCGGCTCTAAGCCATGGACGGACCAGAAGGGTACAGTTAAGCCGTGGCAAGTCGGGCGGAATACGGAGCTGTAAATTAAGGTCCAGGGTACGAAGGCGTGCACTTGTGAACTCGGATGAATTCCATTGAGCTAATGTCAGGTCACGCGCAAGCGCGGAAAGTTTTTTCGCTGCATCGGCTCTCGAAAAGTAATGGCAACGCAGTTTTATTTATTTATTTATTTATTTATTTATTTATTTATTTATTTATTTATTTGTGCATACTCCAGCCTCAGTGAGGCTATTGCAGGAGTGGGATGAACAACAAACATTTATAAACAAGCTGGCGTAAATTGTTTCAGTGATAATGAACGGATGTTTCCCGGTAATGGATCCCATCCTTTAATTGTTGTTGAAAAAAAACAGTGTTTAAAGGAATCAATACGGGCAAAAAATGTTGAGATATTTAGAGCACGCAGACTCCTCGTACACGAAGGTTTCGAAAAAGTCAAGTGGTTATCTAGAGAGGATAAGCGAGAAGAATAGATTACTTGTGAATGAATTTTAGGCATTCAAGTTTGCGACGCTCTTCAAGAGGAGTGAGACCAAGTATGGAAAGGGTGTTAGACGGCGAAAATTCCTTGTCGTATCTCCTACAAACAAAACGCACTGACTTTTTTTGCACTGATTCTAGTTTTTTGACGTCCCAGTGTTTGTATGGGTTCCATACTACGCAGCCACATTCGAGAATGGGGCGAATGAGGGTTTTATATGTAACAAGTTTAGTTTCTTGAGGAGCAAGAAGTAAGTAACCTAGTCTTTCAAGGGCCTTTTTACAGGTGACATTAATGTGTTTCGACAATGACAAATCGTGTGTTAGTAGGATACTGAAATAATTCAATTCGAAGACCTTATTTAAACTAATATTGTTAAAGGCATAGGCAAAGAAGGAAGGGCATGAGCGTCGTGTAAAAGACATGGAGACAGTTTTAGAAAAGTTGATATTCGTTTGCCATGCTTTGCACCAGTTACAGAAGTCAGCAAAATAATTCTTAAAGACAACATGATCAGTAGGAAATTTAATTGTACGATATAAAACACAATCATCTTCAAAAAGGCATATTTTAACTGAAATTTGTAGGGGGAGATCCTTTGATCAGTAGGACGAGATAAGTTGATGCCTCACGGGTAGATCGGGCAGCTGTGTCTGTTCGGTCATTGCCATGTATGCCGCAGTGACTAGGCAACCACTGATATATTATATCGTGTCCTTCGTCAACGATGCGATGGTGGATTTCTCTGACCTCTGTGACGAGCTGCTCATGGGATCAATGGCGCAGTTCTGAGAGTACACGCTGTAGGGCTGCTTTGGAATCACAGAAGATTGACCATGCATGGGGTGGTTCCTCCTGAATGAAATGAAGAGCCGCAAGCAGGGCTACCAGTTCAGCAGCTGTCATTGACTATACAGGCGACGTTTTTAGCTGTATTTTGACGGATCTTGTTGGTATCACCAAAGTGGCAGCTGAACTCGCAAGTATAACTGAGCCATCGTTGTAAACATGTACGTGGTCACTGTGCACTTCCTGTAAACGTCCTAATGTGTCCCGAGTCAGGGCAAATGACGACATGTTAGCCTTCTTCGTGATTCTTGGAATGGTGAGGCGTACTTCAGGGTTGTGCAGGCACCATAAAGGTGAGGATGGTCTTGATGCAGGCATGCATTTCGATGGCAACGAAGTACGATTGGCAACAATTATACGACTGAAAGTTGTGTGTGGCCTTTATGGGGGTAAAGCGGCAAGATGGTGAGAAGGTAGTCGTGCAACGTGCCGAATATGCCCCCTGAGAGCGTTGGTTTCCAAGTACGTTGATATTGGGTGATCTCGAGCAATGAAAATCGTTGCCGCTGTAGACGCACACCTCGGAAGACGAGACACGTCTTCAGGGCTTGAGCTTGTAGTCCCTGGAGTACACGCAGGTTTGTTTTTTAGGTGTTACCGAGCATAGGGAGCCTGTCTCTTGCGATACCGAGGAAAAAGGCGTTATAAAGCTGCAGCATTGACCGCACCGATGTGCCCCATGACTTGCCGCCGAGAAATTTGAGATGTATTCAATTGCTTGCACATTGACACTTACAGAGTAGCGCTTCATTGCCTCCCAAATGAATGAAACAAGGCAGCATTTCTCTGAAGACAGCTCTAAGCTCTGTTTTCGCAAGTACAGTGATGCTAACGTTGCTGCCTTTTGTAGTTTTGCTCGTACCTGCAGTCGAGTTACAGCAGGCGTCCAAATGCAGATGTCGTCGGCATAGATTGATACTTGAACTGTGTTGGGCAAGCATCTGACTAGGCCAACGAGCACTAGGTTGAAAAGCGTCGGGCTCTACACACCACCTTGCGATACTCCACGCAATGTTTAGTGTTGAGTCGTGGCACCATCCTGGGTCATCACGAAGAAACGCCTGTCGGTCAAATAACTGCACAACCACTCAAAAGTGCAGCCACCAATTCCGGCTTCAATCAGAGCCTTTATAATGGCTTAATGTGCTACATTTTCATAGGCGCCTTTTATGTCGAGGCATAATGCCGCAGTGTGTCATTTCAGACGGATTCGAGGTTGAATAAATGCCACCAAATCGATGACATTATCTATGGATCAGCGCCCACACCGGAAACCAGCCATAACATCTGGGTACACGTTGTAATATTCCAGGTGCCATTCCAGGTGCGTCAAAATCATTCTTTCCATTATTTTCCTTATCAACTGGCCAGAGCGATGGGGCGGTACGATGACAAATCTAGCGGTGCTTTAGCAGGTTTGAGAAGTGGAACCAAGCGGCTGTATTTCCATTCATGTGGAACCAAACCGTTGCGCCACGACTCGTTGTAATGGTTTAGCAGCATGAGTCGTGCCTTCTGCCCAATATTGGCGAGCACCGCATAGGCAACGCCGTCTGGCCCAGGTGTGGAAGAGCGCCTGTATGTCGCCAGTGCGGCTTCAAGCTATACCACCGAAAACATTACATTCGTCGATTCCGCTTTCGAGTACAGACGCCGCAAGGCCGCTTCAACACCTGGCACGCACTCTCTCACTGACCGAGTGGAACTCGCCATACAGTCAGACTTGCAGGTCTGCATCAGTTAAATCCCTCACTTGAAATCCGACCTCCATTCAGACTTCCTCGACGTGAAGCTACGCTTCTCTTTTACCTTTGGTAAGGAGTTGCCTTGACAAAGGCATAATCTATATTAATCAAAGTGATCGACAGTGCAGCGTGGGAGGTCCGCGGCACCGAAGAAAATATCGACCACCTGCTGTGCCGCTATCCACGATATGCCCCAGAAAGACAAGAGCTTACTAACGCGGTCCAAAAACTGGACAATCCGTCGCTTTCTGTGCAGGTGCTGCTGGAACACCACCCCCATAGCTCGTCGACCCATAAAGCGGTAAGGCACTTTTGTGCTTCTTGAGCACGACGGGCTTGTGTGAACGTCTGTGACTAATAGTGCAATTAGTTAGACCACACACGTCAGCAAACTCACCGCTAATTTCATTCTTTCCTTCCCTCCTCTCTCACCCTGTCATTTTTGTTTTCCCCTTTCTCATTCCCCCGGTGTACGGTAGCCAACCGGACGATATTCTTATTAACCTCCCTGCCTTCCGCTTTTCTCGTTCCCTCCCTCCATGCGGGTATACCGAGTCACAGGAGTGGCACATGGTTTAAGTGCGCGTTGGGGTTGCGAGCTGGCAAGTCTTGGGCAAAATTCTTCAGCAATGTAAATTTCCCTGTGACCTTGGTACAAAGCGAGAGATTTGAAAGGAACGGGGTTTGCGTTGATACGCGACGTCCGCGCACGGTTTTCCATTCCATACCTGAGATAAGCGCTGACATGGATCTAGCGACTCGCAAGAACGTTTCCATCTTTGATATTGTAGTGCATCAATTAATGCGGCGTTGAATTTTCTTTTGCATCCGCCTTGCTTCTCTAAGATCATGGATGGATTTAACTCCTGCATCTTCTTTCAGCCCGCCGGTGAATCGCTCGTAGTCGTTGCAGTTCGTCCTCAAGTTCTTCATATTTCGGGAAAGGCGGAACACCTCGCGCAGCCTCTTTTTGGCTTTTTTGAATCTCGTGTTCCAGACTTCAATGGTTCCTTTGCTGACACACTTCCTCCATGTGCGACCGAAACGCCGACCAGTCAATTCACCGGCGAGTCGTGGAGGAGCATTTAAATAGCCGCTTGATCTTCAGGTATGTAGGTATATGGTCGCCGCCACGCGATTCGGTGTCTGGATACCATTGCACGTTTCTTTCAAGACGCCGAGAAACCAGGGTCAAGTCTAGGTAGCTGCTGTATGTAAGCCCGAGTAAATACGGTATGTCGTACTATCATCGTTGAGGCAGTGAAGGTCGTGCTGTGTGGCAAAGGATGCCACGGAGCAGCAGCGACAATCAGCACATAAAACGCGCACGCTCAATTAGATTCATTGTTGCACAATTGAACAATTATATTTCCGCGTCGCAGGGGTGTGCAGACTACGAAGAGTGCGAACGAGCAGTGTACGCATTTTTGAACGCTGAACGAACGAACGCTCAACGTATATGCACGCTCGGCTCACCCCGCTCACCCTCCTCGGACCTACAAACCAGTTTGACTCAAGAAAGGCTACAACAGCTTTATAGGCGGTTCTTAACAGTTATGAAAAATTGTTTCGTCCTTGAATAACCCGTCGTAAGACTCCGCATCGAGGCTGAATACGGCGATATTTAGAGTTGAATCTCATTCCAAATTCTACAGCAGTCTTCAAAAAAAAATATGGGGTTTTATGTGCCAAAACACTTTCTGATTATAAGGCACGCCGTAGTGGAAGACTCCGGAAATTTCGACCACCTCGGGTTCTTTAACGTGCCCCTAAATTTAACTAGACGGGTGTTTTCGCATTTCGCTTCCATCGAAATGCGGCCACCGTGTATAGCAGTCTTTGTCGAGGTGTTCGTTCGGATACTCTACTGGACAACGCTGGCTCAACTATGCAAGCTCAGCAGCAGGTCAGCATCCATTTTTAAGGCGGACCAGTCAGTTATTGTCGAAATTAAAGGAAGGCTCAAGGTAGCAATGAGTTTGCATGGAAATATATCTTAAAACTTCGATCGGGTCCTTTTCTGCAAGATCGTATACTTCGCATGCCAGGAAAAACGTATGCAACTGAAATGTGGGTACCAACGCCACCTAGGAAGACCCGCACAAGTTAGTCATGACGTCATAAGAAGTGTGGCGAAATCTAACCGAGGCAGGATATTTTTTACAATAAAAAACTGGTGACGTTCCATTTATCAATGACAGCTGCTGTCGCTAATTCGGCACTAAGCTTTCTCAAATGCTCTGACTTGCAATGAAGCTGAGGTTATATGGGAAAGGCAGTGAAGTTATATAGGCTGAGCCGGATTAGTCACCCTGCACTTGTAAAGTCGAAAGAAAGGGACTCTACAATGAGGGAGGAGGAAGTTCCAGCCCGCACGCGCACTGAAGCGTTCATCGTTTAAACGGCCACGAGCTGTCGTACAGGCTGGAGGATCTCGACAAACTTGGCAGCGTTTTTGTGGTCTGTTGCATCTAACACGCACGAGGTCACTGTCCCAGAATCTTCGTTTACATAATGACTGTAGTTTATTCGTCTAAAATTTAAAATAGCGTAGAAAGCTTTGAGGGCGTTTTCTCAGAATATTAAAAAATGTGGACGTGGTTTACCCTCCCGAAGCCTTCGCTATTTCTTGGTGGTTTTGGAATACGCGAATAGCGGGAATCGGTGGCAGAGCCGGGGAAGAGCCGAAAAGGAAGATGTATGTCACCAATGGCATAGAAAACGCACAGCGAATGTTACGCGGTAGTTTCGTACTAGTTAAGATACCGCTGAAATCGCATGGCTTGTTGTCCTACAAACCGCTGACCTAAGGGCCCAGATAAGGCGCAGCCATAACGACAAAAATATAACGACTGTAAGGACCGCTGCCTCCTCGCTCGGCTCGGGCACACCAGAGAAGCGAAGATGCTGGAAGTATACTCGTGACCCCAACGGGGAATGCGCATCAAGAAGCTGACGCCCTTTGTGTGCCCAACCTGATCGGGCACAAAGAGCGCAAGTCGTTTGCAGCGCTGCCGAAGACACGAGGCGCACGCAGGCGTCGTCCTTGCGCAGGGAAATATAGTTCCACGTGTGACTGTCTGATTACTGCCACGATTGGAGAGTTTTGTTTTTCCTGGGTACATGGTACGTTACAGCGATACTTTACATGATACTGGATATCGTATACCGCAAATTCAGCTCCAGTGACCGGCCGCTCAGAAGACATAGCGGCGCGGACGAACACGTCTCGTGAGACATTCGGCCTTTTTATTGGCTAAGGGGTCCTGCAACTTCCCCAGTGTTGCCAATGACGTGTGAGATGTCACATCGCCCTCGCTGGCACTTATCGAGAAAGGTATGTCTACCCCTTGACATGGTTGCCCTTATAACGCAGTATATTGCTGGAAATGATCGATTTAAAATGACAAAGCGGTTTAACCGAGAACCAGACAAAATATAGGCAAATGCGGGTCCTAACCATCGTTCAGAGGTTTGCTGAACCTGCATATCTGCAGATACTGTAGAAAACCGAGCCACAGTTCTCTCTAGCAAGAGAGAGAGAAAAGGTAGGGAGGTCATCCATACGTTTGCTACCCTGCACCGAGGGCAAGGGAAAAGGGGAATGGAAAGAAGACAGGGAGACCAAGCAATGCTTGAATACAGTATGCATAGGGCGCACAGTAGTAACTTTTGTAGAAAAAAGCTATGACCGGTAACTTTGTGATCGCCCCGAAATGGAGGTGCGAAGTTCCTCCTTTTCAGATGGAATTCATGTTTTCCTTTCGATATCATTTCACACGTAAGCCCTTGGGGCAGCGGATTAACATCTACTTGAAGGGACGTTAGGCATCTTATCACTGATCACATGTATTCGTGAGATACGCTGATTTGTTTTTCCACTACCGTTACCGACATCTTCTTTCCTTGAAATGACTAAATAAAAATATGTTGGCAGGAATAAATAACGATAATATCCTAGCTATTCACCTGAAAAACAGCAAACACAAGCTTTCTCGAAAGCACACACAACACCCGATAAATATAACACACCGAAACATAAGAAATGGGGGGACAGCATCACGCCAACGCACAGCTGTCGCTGCCGAGTAACGAGCTCTAGTTCGGCCAGCGTACCCTCTTACGGCAAAGCTGCAGGAAGCGTGGCCTCGCCCCACCTGCTCTGGTCGAACAGAAAACGTCACACGTCCCACCACTTTTCGCCGTTCATTTCCTGACCCCGAACAGACGAACAGGTTACGTCAAACGCCGACAAGTGTCAAGCGCCAAGTGTCTAGCTGACGCTCTACTGATTACCTGCGTCCTGGACTTACCAAGGATAACTACCACAGAAATAGGCAATATTCATCATTCATGCGGGCTGCTGCTTGACGCGACGTCTCATTCAACAGGGCCAACGAGTGTCGAGTCGAGGTTCTGTCTCTCTGCACCTGAATCTACCAAAGATAACCACCACAGGAATAAGTAATACCAACCACTTCTGCGAGTCCCGGCCCGAAACGACACATCGATCAACAATTCCGCCAGAAGAACGTTGCCGTTTGAAGTGACGCGTAGTGTCACCAGGGTCTCCGAGTGTCGACTCAAGCTCCTCCTTCCATCAGGATGTGAATGTGTAACAATAGGTACAACATATACAGGTCACATTTAGCTCTTCTGATTGGTGCTGCTCAAGGGAGCACATAAGCAGGGTCGCTTAGCATCGATTCAAACTCTTCTTTACACCTGTATCTAGATTTCTCAAGTATAAGTAGGAAATGAATAGTTAATATTGACCTCTTTTTCGAGCTACAAGGGATGCTTGAGTAGTGTCACTGTGTGATAGTGTGCATGAGCAACAGGTGGCAAACAAACCGATTTACCTTGATCTCCAAAGTTCTGCTGCGAATTCATTGCTGCCTCTCCAAATGGTGCTTCCCCAATTCACTTTGATTCGAGTGCTAGTAAACAGTGCAAAGTTTCATCCTGTGATTGCCGTTCCTTTAATTCGACAGTTATACGAAAGCGTTCCGCTCCACGTGAACATTCGCTTACTTCTTAACATCTCGACTGTGGTTTCCAAAGCACAAAGTGTAGTGATATTAAAGTAGCATGGCTCCGGTGTTTTGCTTGAGTGTGTGAGATCGTCACAGCGGTTCTTCATGGATTACTGCCATCGCCAAACAATGCCGTCAGACAAATGTAAAGTAGCTCCTTTTAGTGACATAGCATAGCTCACCGCTTTAACTCTAGACCCTTAAGTATACTTCGTGCTCTAACTGCGTCCCATTTTCGCTGCGAATATAAAGCTTCCCTTACTTTAGGCTCAATATTTTTAAGAAGTCACATGAATAAAATAAACAGTTTGGATGCTCAGTCGGGAGGAGGCCGTAATCCTAAGACAAATACAGACCGCGTCACTCCTCGCCCCCGCAATGCTGCACGTGCTTCACCCAGAGCTCTATCCGAGTGGGCTGTGTGGTGTTTGTGCAGCGGGTCCGGCGGACCAATGGCACATCATGTGGGACTGTGCCAGGTTCCCGACGGCAGCTACCTCCAGGACTTACCCGCCAGAACTTCAAAGTGCACTGCAGTCTACAGACAAGGACTCACAACTATGGGCCGTCCAGCAGGCCCGGGGTGCGCTCGAAAAGCACAAGCCTCGTGACCCACTACAAACGGGCCCAACGGGGCTAGTGCAGAGTAGAGTATAACCCCGGGTCGACGCTTGGCCAGCGTCACGACTCGTTAAATCGTCGTTTGCCGGCACTTTATTAAAGTTATTCCTATCCTATCCTAGTGTGAAAGTAGGGAATTTAGCAATAAAGTAACGCAGTGAGTCCCAATCAGTAATCACCTAATTATGCATACTTATGATAGAAAGCCAGTGTTGTAGGCCTTCATACCTCAAGCATGATATAATAAATCTCGTTTCCAATCCAGGCAGATTCTTTTCATCGTGCACTATTTCGTTCCACCACTCACTGTCCGGTTCGTAGCTTCCTTTCAGGATTCTTTGTTATCTTTCGAATTCAAGAGTGGCTAGCGGAGATAAAACATTCCGAAGTATGACACTGACCTCCACTGTAATTCTCTTAACGGCCATTGTGCACCCAAGCGAATCATAGGGGGGCCGTGAGTAGTCAACAGAGGTGGCTTCTCTTTGCAGTTTATTATGCCACGCACTTTGAGCAATATTTCAGCACGCCTGAACAAGCTCCACTGGTTGTTTTCAAACTATCATATCACAGAATTCAGTGGCGAAAAGGGGATTATTCCCTCACTAAATTTACAACCTGGCGTTCCTCGCCTTGCTTTGATATGGATTGGATTGGTGATACTTAACGTACCAGATCAACGTGAGAGCTATCAGCCAACAACTGTTGTGCATGCAGCGTGACGAACAGCCCGGTTCTCTCTGGGAAGGATAATCGAAGACGTGCAGTCGCGGCTCCCTCTGATTTACCGAAGCAACTCTCGGAGGCCACACTTTCGCGGGTTGTATTCGCCGAAAATGATTGCAGGGCCGGAAACGCATCATAGTCGCCACGCTTTCGGTGCAGTCCAAAACATCGCATACATGACGCGTTACCGGCTCTGCGATTGTTTTCGGCGCGTGCGGTCAGCACAGGTATAGCCGCCATACCACAATACACCTTACAACAATTATTCAATTGATTTGCGAGTCAATCGATTTACGTAACGCGCCTTTCGCTAAAAAAAGGGTAGATGAGGAACATGTTTCTTTATCCTTTAGTTGAAAGCTTCCGTGTAATTGCCTTCTGTCTCATCCAGATGTCACTAGTTGACGTGTGCAGTACTTTTTCGCCTTATGAAACTGAGCATGCCCATCAGTTAAGTTTGTTTGCTTCACTCAAGAATACAACATTCGATAAAAGATGGCGGGACGTACCCGGCGCTCTACGGGCACTGGGCAACGCCTCACTCCTGCAGCCGGGGCAACAACTTCCTTGTTGTTTTCCTATCTTATCAACGCCACCGCGCCACCGCTGCGACGAGACGCCTGCATTGCCTGCATGCTGGAAAACGCAGCGAGCGCGTATCCATTGCCGGCGCCGTGCGCTTGATCGAGTAATCTGTCAGCGTTGTCCCAGGGTGGGCTGTTTCGACACCTGTGCTACCGATTCGAGGGTGAGTTTGTGCGACTTTTGTTGAAGCGCCCTGTTCGGTCGACGGCAACCTATCCTAGTGCTTAAGCAAGATGGGAGGTTCGCTCGCAACGTTTGCAGTGTCGCTCACTGGCAGCCATACTTGGTGCGGTCCTCGTTATCGGAGTTGAAACGGAGCGTGCAAGAGACGACGATGGTTCGCGAATCGTAGGACATATTAACGTCGCTGTGTTCTGCGGATCACTAAACTCTAAACGACGCTTTCCGGTGGCATTCTAGCGCGCTCGAATCGCCAAGTGTGTTGCAGTGATTGCTCACCGCTCCGAGTGTTGTAGTTTCGGTTTCAAGGCGCCGGAAAGCTTCAGAACTCAAGTCACTGACAGGTAAAATAAAGGTAAACACCCCAACCGCGAAGCGTAGTAGCAGTAGTTTGCCTTTTACACGTATTTACATCGTATAGTAGTGCACAGTGTGAGCATCGAAAGATAAAACGAAAATCAATCTGTGAAAGATTATTAATTTCGCATTTGTCGGGCTGACGGCGCAGTGGCTAGGTGTTCTGTTGATGAGTTTGAGGCTACGGGTTCAAATCCCAGCCATAGCGGCCGCATCGCGGTGACGGCGCAATGCAAAAACTCTTCTGTACCGCGTATTAGGTCCACGTTAAAGAACGCCAGCTCGTCAGAATAGACCTCAGACTCTGCCCTGGCGGCGCTGCGGAAAAACCCGTCAGCAGTGCCCCCATCGCAGCCTTGGCGCTAACTGAGTAGTGCAAGGAGAGCTGTCCGCAAGCGAAGGTCCATAGGCCACAATGGGCCCTCCTCTTTCGGTTGTGTTGAGACACGGTTTCCAGAAAATGAGGGACCTGCAAAGCTTCTTCCTCCCATCCACGCTTTGGAAAGAGAGGAATCTCAGCAGGGCGACGTACGTGTACAATATAAACGAACTGTCATGTGTTTTTTTTTTTTCGGCTTGCTGCAACTCGCAAGTGCAGAATCAGGTTTGTTTATAGGCATATAAGCATAACAATTTAAGCATTTCAAATTTGTTCATTGTGAAAATGTCCTGAACACAAGACTTAAGTATCTCCTATAATTTTATGTATTTTATCGTAATGTTTTTTTTATCACAGTTATGTACAGGGAGTAAATCCTTCCATAGCCTTTTTCAGGGCAGCAAACAGCGTGCGAGCATAACGAAAATAAGCTTCCTACAGTGCCTATGCGCCACGTCTTTCTGTCTCGCAGGAGCTACATCATTGCGCACTAGCTTTGAACTTTTCGCAGATGCTTCAAGCAACACTCGCGCACTTATAAATGTAAATAAACGCGGCATTTTTTCCCACACGTGTGTTACTTCGCAATTACTCATCCAGTGCTCCTACAGCAACTTTATTGCTCACATGGGAAAGACACAGTCCAGCAGGCTCAGCACATTGTGAAACGCGCTTGTTGTATCGGCGCAGGACATGCAAAATACGGAAACTAAAAGTGAGCTCGCGATACAACGATGCTCTAGAACAGGATTTTGAATTCATAAACGAACCAAAATGTTTGGTTAAACTGACCGACCAAATATCTGCGTTCCACTTGTTGAGTCAAGCGGAGGCGGACGGCTGTTAACAGGTGGAAATATCGATGGCACATACCCAGAATGGTTCGCAACGTTATTTTTTATGTTGCCAACGAAGTCCCGGTTGCATATTCTTGAGTTTTCGCTTGTTTGCCGCGGTGCTGCGCACGTAGAACAATTACAGCAGAACATCATCGCACTTTCTCATGCAAGCCGGTGTGTTGTGGGGAATGCAAGTAATTCGATTACCCAACACGTTGAACGGCCCGTATCCAGCGCTCTCGCCTTTCCCCTTCATACGTTCGCGATGGAAATCGGTAAAACTGAACGTTGTTATTGAGTGCTTCACGTTCGTGGCAATTTACAACACAACAGTAGCGTCGATTGCGGCGTTCCTTCGTAGCGCGCGGAGCTATCGAGGAGGTTGCTGCCGTTTCCTTCATCAGCCAGCAAGCGCTTGGCAATTCGGCCGTTCGGCCGCAGAACACACATTCGACGGCGCGTCCGACTAGCGGAGAAATTCATAGCTCTCTGTCTGGGTGTTAAATGCGCAGATCGCTCGCAATATGGACCAAAATCTAGTTAAATCGTTATTTCGCAGTCGCTAGCTGCATAGGCAACTTAGCAAGGGAGTTGGGCTTTCGCACTACTCAATTACTGCCTCTTCGCACCAGCAGGTGGCGCTACGCGTCTTGCAAAACTCCGGAGTCTGATGTCTATAAGCCCAAAGCCCAGGGCACATCCCCTCCCCTACGGTTTGCCCCACAATCATGTCGGCGTTTTGGCACGTGACACTCCATATTAATTACCTTTAGGTGCCATGCCATTTTTATAGCAGCCAGACATTACGGCCGATCGCGACGCTCGAGATATCAATTTACGATATTCTGCCTACGTGCCTGACACGGCAGCTGCCTAAGCTAGCTCTAAATAATGTTCGACGCTTTTCTTAATTTTATTCCTTCAGGGTCTTTTGATGTTTATAGTGCACCTCAATTAGTTAACGTCGATGCAGTTGAAAACCTGGAGATGTAGCAAGCAGCGTTACTTCATCATATAAGCCTGAGCTTCAAGACTGCTGATGAGCAAAGCACATACGTAGGTCGTCACGGCAATGTACCAGGGCTGCAAAAAAATATGTAAGTAACACAGAAGCACAGTGCAATTGACTACAGAAAGCCCACGACACGCGCATTCACGTTCGATGACATAACTACATAGCAAAGCAAACACGATTGTAAGGCACACTGAAGTCACGAGGGTCCCGTTAGCTCATAGCAAGCGATGGAGGGAATCCGTTTTCACGAAGTCAAAGTATAAGAACACAACAGAAGCTATGGATGCAGCACGAAGCAAACTTTTGTAAGTTTATGTACGTGTGAAGCATTGGCATTTTCCTGTGAATGATTTTCAACTTATTCAAAGCGAGGCTTTCTTAGTCCCCTTCTGGGGTTTTCAGGTATCGCTCATCTAACCCCTATCGATTGCACAGGCGCTCTCTGACGAGACGTCACCCACCGTGGTTATGTCGTGATTGGCGTTACGCTGCTAAGTCTGAGGGCCCCGCAACCGTGCTGACTTTTCAGCGAATTTGGATTTTCTTTGATGTAACGTATGGCGCGTGTTAATCAATATCTAAGATTGTTTACCTGTACTCTCTGCAATTATTACATAGACGAATATTTCTGTTTATGCAGCGTTTTCTAGCGATTCTTTTTTTTTCGTTTTCCTTTCTTCTGTAGGGGATAAGGGGGAGGGCTAAATATCAGGCGTGTTCACTGAGAGTCCACATGTTTTTCGTGTGCTAGGTTGCGTACGTGGATGCTTAGTTCCTTCTTGAATTAGAAACGTGAAAGAAGGGTCAGTTTGCTGTACAAATCCAACTCACGAGTGCAGCTTCGCTAATACCCTTTTCTTTTTCTTTAGCGGTCTCCTCACGATGGCCTACGAGAACGTCTACAAGCTGCGGGACCATCCGGATTTCCCGAACGAGATTGACGTGCCGTTTGCCAAGAAGCTCCAGCCAGAGCTCATCTGCTCGGCGTGCAATTGTGTCACAGCGGCTGGTCTCAAGGACGGCAAGGACCACGTCTACTGCCTCAGGTGTGCCGATGTGCTCACAGACGGCTGCAACGATTTCACGTGCTGCATTTGCAAATGGAATGCTCCCCAAAGCTTGGTGAGTGCTGACACTGCGGTTTTCAGAAAACGCAACTAGAAACGGTCAGGCTGTGTTCCAACATTCCACGTACTCCGCCTAATAGACGGCTAAATTGGCGGCAGACATTTTAAGTCTCCCTGCAATTCTGACAGACACGGCACAAGAGAGTTTCGCGAAGACATAATCGGAGCCAAAAACGATGAGGGCTCCTTTGCAGTCCAAGCAAGATGGCTGCTGAGCAGAAGGCTTGGAAACTCGGCGAGAAGGTCGTCTGCTCAAAAGAAAACGTAGTGACGCGTTCTTCCGCTCCTAATACACGCAAAGTTGTTTTTCGTAGGTTGCAATACAAAAATTATTAGAATACAGCGATAATACGTGCTTTTCTTTGCTTTTTATGGAGGACGCGAGATGGCGTCATGTCAGGGAGACATCTTCCAGGAGGTTGCTGGTATGTTTTATTGCTTGGGCTCGAAGCTTTCTTGCTACCTGTCGACGTAGACTGTCTACAATGCTGACCAGTATCGAAACAAACCCCGGAATAGGGCACACATAGATGATTTGCGCTGGCGTCATAGTAGGTACCATTTTAGGGTACTGTCACGTCGATAAGCTGCATAAACAATCAAAAAGACAGCATGACAAACGTGTCTTGCGCCGGGCGCGACAAATCGATAACATTTATAAACGTCGGTCACAGTCAAAGAGCAAGAACCATGCATGAGAGATGATAACGTGCACAGGCGTCATTGTGGCCGCCATGTTTGGGTACTGGCAAAGCGCGAAGGCTGCTTTCGTGACGTCCTCACATCAAAACTATCTATAATCTTGCAGGACCATGTACGGTGAACAAATGATCGAGCACACTTTGTCAAACCTACTTGCACATCAGTGAAGTAATCCTGGTCTGAAGGACAAACTTATCAGTCCCCCTCAGAAGATGCTGAAACTTGTCCCCCCTACTGTTGGTTTTGGTACTGCTGTTTTTACTCTATTACTGCATTGTTTATAAGTGTGCTGGTATTTATTCTACAAATGTTTACCGTATATATTTTTTTACATTCTATTTATTGCTCTATAGGGATGCGGAAATAGTAGATTTTCAGATTGAATCGAATATGAATCGAATCGTGCCTGAATCAAATCCAATATTGAATGTTTGTCTAATAGTTTGCGAATAAATATATGTCTTGCTCACCACTGATATCGAACAATTTTCGCTTGGAATATTTTTCATTACAATGTGCATCCTAAAACATGCTTTACTAAAATTTTAATAAAAAGGAGCATTATGAACAACTGGGCATTATCATGTAACGTTTAGAATGGCAGCCTCGTTGACGAAATAAATTTGCGGTGACGTCGGAAATGCGAGCTGTCAGCGGCAATGGCAGAGCGGAGAAGCCTTCTTTCTTCACCGACTAAATGGTCGCGGCAAATGGTGCCACTATTGCCTCAAATACGTTAGTGTACAGGTCAGAGTAATAAGGAAATAATAACGCTCAAACGCATACACGGTACAAGGGCTGCAATTTCAAACAACAAATATGGTGCAGCCGACTTACGTAAAGCAATCTGCTGTTCCGATGGTAAGCATGCCACTCTAGCACCAAGGTTTCACCTCAAGGACGCACGACCAACCGTGTTTGGCGACCTCAAGTGAAAATGAAAAATTCCAACTCCTACATAAACTGCGAACAGCATGCTCAATTATGTCTCTATACATTGTGGTAATTTCATTTTCATTAGAATCACATGATGTGTTCTCCTTGGCGGTTGTCGGTACCTTTCAAGATTTGCAACCTATCTAACAGAGAAGCGGTTAAAATTTATATTCTGCTTCAAAAAAAAAACATTGCAAGACCTATTTTTATTCGGACAGATGAAGAAAAATGCAGATGAATGGGCCATCCTGGAGAAAACGCCATCAGCTTGTCCTAACCGAACCAAGACTTGCCGTTTTAACGGCAAATTACGAGACGTTCTTGTAAGTATTCATCTTCATTTACCTGCAAACAACTATCGTGACCACTTTGGTTACTACGATTGGACGACCAAGACATCGTGGTAACGGTCCACGCTTCTCATTTATTTTACGATAGCAATTATAGAGATCCAACAAGCCAATTGTCGCCGTATTCACAAAATGTTTATTTCAACAAGAAACGATACGAACACTGAGTCACAATCATGGCACAATTCCACCAGGACGATAACATGTACAAGGTACGAAGCATTGTATACACGGTGCGCTTCTAAAGTAGTGTCCGACTCCTCACTCACTTACATATAACCACATAGTCCAACGGATAACACAATTACACAAAGTAATTGTCACGTATATAAAATTATGTTCAATATATACAGTGTACACAATGGTTTCGCGTATATTTAGGCATATGTATGCTATATTCTTTTCGCAGCAACATATGCGGGTTCCTTGCGACGTTATTCGATCACTAAAGTGGCTAATGCCAGGTCGTACGTTCCTTAATAAATAATTACCCAAAATTTTTAGAATGGCAGCGCGGGAACATACCTGATGAAACATAACATTCACAGTGCTCGCATTTTATCTTAAATCTTCTGAGGCTATTAAATGTTAAACTTGCAAAGCAATGTCTGTGCTGAAACCTGACGTCGTTTTACTGGCCCTGCTCTTTACGGGTTGCGTAGTGACGACTGTACGATGTCACTACAGGCCTTACACGGCGTGTGAAAACATTTTAAGGCGCCGAAAATTTTGGCCTACCTGCGTCCATGTTAGTCATACCCTCGTTAGCCGAACCCGCATACAGTTCGAACACTGACCGAGGAGTTCAAACACAACACTAACCTATGCTTTCGCAGTTGGTGCTTCGCGCTTCTATCGAAGCTGCCATTAATTTTTTTTTCCTGCAGTCATCTTTCTTTCTTGTTCGAGCGCTATGAACTGTTACTTCGCAGGATCACTACAAGACTTGCAACCTGAAAGAAAAAGTGGTGTGCACTCTCTGCGGAAAATTGCAGGATAGGAAAAATATAGCAGACCACATGAAGAACGACTGCCCCATGAGATACCTGGAATGCAACTTCTGTGGCGTGGACGTTGCCGCTCGCGACAAAGTGGTGAGTCATATTATTTTGCACATGGCCCAAAAGCGCCCGATGCCTGGCACTGAAACATCTTCTACAATTACTGCCTTGCCAAGCCAAGTAGATCTCAAACTCGGTATTGATACTGCATTCGTAGAATTCATTGAGAAAAAGAAAACGCTAAGGGGGTCTCGAAGTCACGTTAAACTGATAAGATCCTCAAAAAGATGTTGCAGCAGTCGAGATGAAAGCGCTTGTTCTATCGCCTTCACTGTCTTCGTACTTCGTGCTTTCTTTTTCTAGTCATGAATGATAATGATTCGATAGACGTAATGCCGCACTTATGCCCGATATGATTGTTGGCACCCCTGGCTTTCAAATCAACAGTTTTTAGTCATCGCCTGTCTTGCCTTTCTGCTTAGCCATTGATGTTTTCTTTTGTCTTATTTCGGGAACCTTACACCGCGTATCATATGTCGTAAAACAATGCCCAAAGAAGACAACAAATGAATGCATGCAGCCCTGTCTGATGCAGGTACGGGGCAGCGCATTTGTTGTCCGTTATCCAAGCCTTCTATTGCGTTATTCTGTTCCATGCTAAAGTTGGTTATTGACCATTGTACGCCAGCTGGGCCAGGTTCTTCTTACAGAAATAATCATCGCGGTCTGCCTTTATTGGCGTTCTGTATCCTCCCACTATCATATATATGGCATAGATGCAGGGAGAAAAAGAGGCAAAGGTTATTGGGTTGTAGTAACAAAAAAAGCTACCCCGTGCGCTGTTGCAATCAGTTTTAGTGAAGGTTTTAGTTCGCGAAGAATGATGGTTATTTAGCGACCATTGGCAGGCATACAGCATATGACCAAGTTGGACACATCTTAAGCGGCAAATACCTGGCCAACATGAATTTTTGGCACTCCTACAAGCAGATCCCACGCATGACAAGGAAGCAATGATGACGAAGCAATGAAGAAGATGGCATGACGACGGTGAGTTGGCAGTGGAATGACGGAGGCGAGTTGACAGTGGAACGACGGCGGCGAGTTGACAGTGGAATAAAGGCAAGTTGACAGTGGCATGACAGCGGCGAGTTGACAGTGGAATAACGGCAAGTTGACAGTGTAATGACGACGGCGAGTTGACAGTGGAATGACGACGGCGAGTTGACAGTGGAATGACGACGGCGAGTTGACAGTGGAATGACGACGGCGAGTTGACAGTGGAATGACGACGGCGAGTTGACAGTGGAATGACGACGGCGAGTTGACAGTGGAATGACGACGGCGAGTTGACAGTGGAATGACGACGGCGAGTTGACAGTGGAATGACGACGGCGAGTTGACAGTGGAATGACGACGGCGAGTTGACAGTGGAATGACGACGGCGAGTTGACAGTGGAATGACGACGGCGAGTTGACAGTGGAATGACGACGGCGAGTTGACAGTGGAATGACGACGGCGAGTTGACAGTGGAATGACGACGGCGAGTTGACAGTGGAATGACGACGGCGAGTTGACAGTGGAATGACGACGGCGAGTTGACAGTGGAATGACGACGGCGAGTTGACAGTGGAATGACGACGGCGAGTTGACAGTGGAATGACGACGGCGAGTTGACAGTGGAATGACGACGGCGAGTTGACAGTGGAATGACGACGGCGAGTTGACAGTGGAATGACGACGGCGAGTTGACAGTGGAATGACGACGGCGAGTTGACAGTGGAATGACGACGGCGAGTTGACAGTGGAATGACGACGGCGAGTTGACAGTGGAATGACGACGGCGAGTTGACAGTGGAATGACGACGGCGAGTTGACAGTGGAATGACGACGGCGAGTTGACAGTGGAATGACGACGGCGAGTTGACAGTGGAATGACGACGGCGAGTTGACAGTGGAATGACGACGGCGAGTTGACAGTGGAATGACGACGGCGAGTTGACAGTGGAATGACGACGGCGAGTTGACAGTGGAATGACAACGGCGAGTTGACAGTGGAATGACGACGGCGAGTTGACAGTGGAATGACGACGGCGAGTTGACAGTGGAATGACGACGGCGAGTTGACAGTGGAATGACGACGGCGAGTTGACAGTGGAATGACGACGGCGAGTTGACAGTGGAATGACGACGGCGAGTTGACAGTGGAATGACGACGGCGAGTTGACAGTGGAATGACGACGGCGAGTTGACAGTGGAATGACGATGGCGAGTTGACAGTGGAATGACAACGGCGAGTTGACAGTGGAATGACGACGGCGAGTTGACAGTGGAATGACGACGGCGAGTTGACAGTGGAATGACGACGGCGAGTTGACAGTGGAATGACAACGGCGAGTTGACAGTGGAATGACGACGGCGAGTTGACAGTGGAATGACGACGGCGAGTTGACAGTGGAATGACGACGGCGAGTTGACTGTGGAATGACGACGGCGAGTTGACAGTGGAATGACGACGGCGAGTTGACAGTGGAATGACGACGGCGAGTTGACAGTGGAATGACGATGGCGAGTTGACAGGGAAATGACGACGGCGAGGTCACAGTGGAATGACTATGCTAGAATGCTGACGATGACGACGCGTGACGTTGATGGCATGGCGACGCTGGAAGGACAGAATTGCGAAAAAGCTGGAATGACGACGACGGAATGACGATGATGGAGAGACCACGACGAGAAGGTATAACGAAGGCATGACACTGATTGCATGATGCCGACGCGACGCCGACGACGGCTTGATGACGATGGAATGACGAGAGCGATACGACGGCAGTATGATTATGATGACGCAACGAAAGAATTAGGACGAAGGCGTGATGACGACAATATGACATGCATTAGCGCAAGCTGTTGGCCCAGTTGGTGCATGATGAACTTGAAAAAAGGGGTTCCAGCGAAACACAAAGGACGCGCACACAAGGAAAAGGCATTAGGCATGGACGGACGCTCACCTTTCAACTGTACTTTATTGGAATTCAAGTTCCCGCACATAAACTCCGACGCATGCGCAACTTCTACTCTTCGCAAAGTTACGCATGCGTCGGCTATTTTCGCGCGGCTGTTTACTTTCGGGGTGTTATCTACGCGCATGTATTGGGAGGAGTTGAAGATGCGCACGCGACGTAGGTTATGCGCGTCAATGTGAATTCCAATAAAGTATAGTTGAAAGTCCAGTGTCCGTCCGTGTTTAACGCCTTTTTCTTGTGTGCTCGTCATTTGTGTTTCGCTGGTAATCCCTTTTTTCAAGTGACAATATGACAACGCAATAATGACGGCATAGTGAAGACGGCAGTGCGTTAACGACAGCTTAGCAACGAAGAATTGAACACATCTAAATGAAGGCAATGAAATAGGGACAGAACCACGGCGGCTGTATGTTTCTGTTGAAGTTTACGCCCGCGCATACCTACAATGACTGCCAGGTGGGTCGTGTTACGCTACCTAGATGCACAGGGTGCATGGCATTATGCCTGCTTGTTCTGCGCTAAAGAACATATGTGTGCTGGTGATTCGGTACTATGAAACAATAGCCCAATGACGAGCCCGGATTGCATCTTTGATGTGCCCGTTGCCTCTCTTGTGGCCTGATGGCACCAGAAAAGTTTGCTAAATAATGAGGCGTTATTTAGCAGTTGTACTTGCGCAAATTTTAACTTCCCTCACGGCCTACCAAAGGAGACTTATAATCTCTGGTGCTCTCCAGACGGCTGCTTAGGCAAGTATGCTTTTCATTTTTGCATGTTCAATCATGTCAAAGGCTAAACACAAATTTCTTATGTCTATCCCCATACGCCCTTCTCCCAGTGCAGAGTCGCAAACCGTACGTGCGTGTGGTTGACCTCCCTGCCTTTCCGGTCTTCTATTTCTCTCTCACTTATGTTGATCGCATACCTCGAAAAAAAAGAAGAGGCCGGTCATTCTTGAACGTACTTGCAAGACCAGTCCATTGACAGGGCCTGCTGTGCGTTCTTGAAAAGGCAAGGAGGCGCCCAGGCCCGTCTCAGTATTCGTTATATCCACAGCCCTTTTGAAAGATGTCCAGTAGTGGCTCATCCCGCAAAACCGAGGGATGAGAGGCTATGAATGCTTCACTTTAACATTATGCAGACCCGACGGGCATGTGGGAATCTATGTGAAGAGGAGCGCTCATGAAGTGATTATTTAAATCCAGTTAGGTATTCTTCCTCGTAGCGGTTCGCAGAGCAGCGGTTAAGTGCGTGCAATGGCAAGGTGTGGAGATCCCCGCCACGTGGCCCACGGGACCGCAGATTGTGCTGTCTCCAGTATGAGCCCACTTTATTCGATAAGAAACTCAGCTTTTTCGGGCGTAAAGGCGCCGTATTGTCTCCATTACATCTAATGCATTCCGTTCCATTTCATCGCATTTACTGAATTAGCTGCGTCGTTACAATTTATTTCACTTATTCGCATTGTCAGCTCGCCCGGACTTTTTTCGGCTTTAGACTATCATAACGAAGGGCGACTACTATGCATGCTCAAATGTATGCAAACTCCTCTCAGAAAGTTGGGGGCGTGGCAGCGCCTAGACTTTCCACATGGTATATACGGACATCAGTTTACGTATACTTCCAATAACCGCACAAACCTATCAATTTCTTTTTTTTCTTTTTTTTGTAAACCACTCTTCTTGTTTTAAACGCATTTTATTCTTTCTTTTTTTTCTACGCTGTTTTCTTTACTATTTCCACTACAGGCGAGAAAACAACACGCTTTTTACGTCTATAACCATCCATTTCGCTGTTCTAAAATGAACTATTTATTCACCAGTCGCCAGCATGAGACACTGCCCTCGATGGCGCCCATCATGATTGCCTCTCACTCGTTCCCTGTTTTGTTTTTCAGAAGCATGAAATGAACTGTGACCAGCGTCCTGGAACCTGTGAGCACTGCGGAAAGCATTTCAAGACCCACGAAGAGGTGATGTATAGCTATGCAGAATGTTTTTGTTCGCTTGTTTGTTTTTCGTTGTTTTCAATGCTTGAAACCGTTGGCTTGTTGGTAATTAACAGCGGAAAGCAGAACGCCTTATTCAGTGTTTCTGTTGCCTTCGTTTGATTTTGCGCTGTTAATCCTGAGATGTTTCTCAACGGTAATTATAATTCGGCAAGTCGCAGTGTCTGGCTTCATGTTTAATTTTTACTTCATACTTAGTGCTTAAGACATGTTTTGCCCCTTAACACGAGGGCATACTGATTTATTTCTGTAGCTATCCCGAAAAATTCTCTCTCTCTCTCTCTCTGTTTGCTTCATTGAAAAAGCTTCGAAAACAGTTTAAAGTCGGCGCTGTGGCTCAGTGGCTGTACTGTTCTGCTGCTCTGCACAAGGCTATATGGGTTCGACCCCAGGTCACAGGGACCGCATTGTGATGGGGCGCAATAAAAAGGAGTTAGCTGCAGAACCCCGTGTTAAGAAGGAAGGAAAGAGATAAGTAGAAGGCAAGGAGGCTAACCAGAATAACGTCCGGTTGGCTACCCTACACCGGGGGAATGGGAAAGGGGGAAAACAAAGATAACAGGGAGAGAGAGGAGGGAAGGAAAGAAGGAAATTACGGTGAATTCGCTGACGTGTGTGGTCTTACAGAAATCGCATTAATAGTCGCAGATGGTCGCACAAACCCGTCGTCCTTAAGAAGCACAAAAGCGCCTTCACCGCTTTATGGGCCGATGGACGATGGGGGCGGTGTTCCAGCAGCACCTGCACAGAAAGCGGCCGATTGTCCAGTTTTTGGAAAGCTTTGGCAAGTGCTTGTCTCTCTATGGTGTATCGTGGACAGTGGCACAGCAGGTGGTCGATGTTTTCTTCGGTGCCACAGACCTCGCATGCCGCACTGTCAGTCAATCCAATTAATGTAGTGTATGCCTTTCTGAAGGCAACTCTTAACCAAAATCGACAGAGAAGCGTAGCTTACGTCGAGGAAGTCCGAGTGGAGGTCGGAGTTGCACGGAGGGGTTTAGTCGATGCAGTCGTGTAAGTCGTAAGTTTGGCGAGGTCCACTCGGTCAGTGTGAGACTGCGTGCCAGGTGTCGAAGCTGCCTTGCGGCGTCTGTCCTCGAAAGCGGAATTGGAACGCTGTGCTCTTCTTGATGTGCTGTGCGAGCAGCGTTATCGGCGGAATCATTGCCACTGATTCCACAATGGCCAGGTACCCATTGAAAAACGACCTCGTGACCTTTTTGTCTGACGTGATGGTAAAGTTTCGCGATTTCGTATGTCAGTTGGTCATGGAATCCATGTCGGAGAACTGACTGCGTGCACTGTAATGTCGGTTTTGAATCACAGAACACAGCCCATTTTCTAGGTTTTTCAGAATCAATGAATTCCAGTGCTCGACGCAGGGCCGTTAGTTCTGCCGCCGTAGAGGTCGTGACATGCGATGCCTTGAACCACAGTGTCATTCCTCGTGTTGGTATAACCACGGCACCACCAGAACTGCACGACGTAGTCGATCCATCGGTATAGATGTGCGCGTGGCTGCTGTACTTTTCATGCAAAAGAAGTACGCTCAGCTGTTTTAGAGCAGGCGCCGATCGATCTGTCTTCTTCTGTAGTCCTGGAATCATTAGATGTACTTGTGGACGGCTCAAACACCACGGAGGAAACGCTGGCTTGGCCGCAGGTGTGTACCCTGAAGTAAACGACGCACGATGTGCACTGACAATACCGCTAAATGTCGAGCAGGGCCTTGCAGCAGTGAGGCTCGCCAAGTGGTGGGAAGGAGTCCTAGCATAGTGCCTGAAATGCATACGCATTGTCTCAATGGTAATGTGCGTCGTGATTGGGTAATCCTGCGCAAGGGCAATGGTTTCAGCCATTGATGCACTGCATGGTAAGCCAAGACATATATTAAGGGCTTGGGCTTGAATACTCTGAATCGTACGCAGGTTAGTCTTGCAGGTGTTGGATATTGCAGGCAAGCTGTATCGCAGGAAGCCAACGAACAACGCCATGTACAGCTGTAACATAGCGTGTATAGATACTCCCCGACGTTTTCCTGCAAGGAACCTGAACAGGTGACAGATAGCAGTCAGTCGCTTTTTAACGTAATTCACGTGCGGAGTCCAAGATAGGTCTCTATCAATTACGACTCCCAAGAACGTGTGACTTCTGTTGTATGGTATAAGTTGCCCGTTAATAGATACGCCATAAGCAGACATTCGCTTCCACGTGAATGCCGCCATTGAGCACTTCTCGCATGAAATTTCAAGTCCTTGTTCACGAAGGTAGCAAAATGTCATTGTGGCTGCCTTCTGAAGCCGAGCGCGAAGCTGAAGTCGTGTCACACCTGATGCCCAAATGCAGATGTCGTCCGCATAGATGGAAAGTCGCACGGTGTTTGGCAGGTTGTAAACTAATCCACAGAGGGCGAGATTGAAAAGAGTCGGGCTAAGCACTCCCACGTGAGGAACTCCTCGGCTACCGTAATGCTTGGATGTCGGGGCATTTTCTGTGTGCAGGTAGAATGGTCTCCTCTGTAAGTAACTGTACACCCACATATATATCTTACCACCAAGTCCGACGGCTTCCAACGCGCTAAGGATGGCTTCATGGGTGACATTATCATAAGCCCCTTTAACGTCTAGAAACAGCAGCAGATAGTCGCTTACGGGCCTTTTGGTGTTGCACAAATGTTATCAAGTCAAAAACGTTGTCTGTTGACGAACGGCCACGTCTGAATCCGGCCGTAGCATCTCGGTAGATATAGTACTCCAAGTACCATTCCAGACGTGTTAAAATCATTCTTTCCATTGTTTTTCTGACACAGCTGGCAAGTGCGATCGGGCGGTATGAGGAAATGTCCAAAGGCGACTTGCCAGCTTTGAGCACTGAAATGAGGCGAGTTGATTTCCATTCTTGCGGAACCGTACCCGTCTGCCAGGAGTCGTTGTACAGGAGCAAGAGTGCCTTCCGAGGTTGGTCTCCTAGGTTACACAGAGCACGGTATGTAATGCCGTCACGTCCTGGCGCTGAAGAACGCCTGCACAAAGCCAGCGCAGCTTCTAGTTCTTCCATAGAAAAAGGGCATTTCATGCGGGGATCGCGTGAGAACAGTGGTGGTCGAGCGTTCCCGTACCCGTTCCATCGGAATTTGCTTCGCCAGCAATCTTTCTGCAGAAAGATTCAGCGACGTCAGTATCTCTACATTGTAGATGGAATGCCAGAGGTTTAAACGGGTGGCGCTGACCAGAGGTTGTGCGAAGGCCACGAACATTGCTCCATATAAGCGACAAAGGTTTTCGCGGATCCAGGGACTCGCAAAAGGATATCCATTGTCGCAAAGCCAGCTTGTTCACGTGACGCTGTATTTTCTTTTGCGTTCGTCTAGCCACTCAAATCATAATTGGACTTCGTGCGTCTATATCTTCGCTCCGCACGACGCCGAATTGCTCGAAGTTTCGCTAGTTCGATGTCGAAATCGGTGCGGGAAGAACTCTTCGAAACCAAATGCGTGGCTGTTTGTATGGCATCCTTTATCGCGCCGTGTTGGTTATAGGAGGTGCCGTCACGAAAACAGTCTTCCATTAATATTTTGTATTGAGGTGAATCGGTGCACTGGACGGTTCTGGAGGACTTGGAGCTAGTCAAACCTTCGATCTTCAGATAGGTTGGGATGTGGTCGCTACCCCGCGTTTCTAAATCTGAAAACCAGTGCACTCTTCTCGAAACGAAGGTAAGCTCCAAGCAGCTACTATACGCTGATCCACGTGGATAAGTAGCGCTTCCATCATTTGACAGGCAAAGTTCGAGTTCATAGGTAAAGGACACCAACGTTCGGCCTCTAGAGTTCACATTGGAGCTTCCCCATAGGTAATGGTGGGCGTTAAAGTCAACAGTGAGCACCCGCGGCTGTGGAGTAGATGTCGAAATTCCCCGTAAGCGCTCACAATGTAGACGGCTTGTCGGAGATAAATAGGCTCCAATAATTGTGAACGTGAGCTTTTTCTTCTTCACTGTTACGCAAACGTATTGATTTGCTTCGTCAGGAGGCACTGGGTGATGTACATAAGTCAAGTCACGGCGTATAAACACAACAACCTTGCTGCACTATCCGTGTTAACGCTCAAGAACATAATAATATGGTCAAGACTCACACCCTTCCCTCTGTTAACGCTTCTCGCGTCGGGCATTCGTTGCTTTTGAAAGTCGAGCCAGATCGATTAGAGGACCGGGAAAGAAGGCAATGATAACAATACTAATAGTAATGATATTATTCTTTATTTCATGAAAGTAGTACAAATTCAAAAAAACCATAATTCTCGTCATAAGAAGGCGATAACTATGACAGTCGTTTCTGTGAACTCAACGCGGGCTTGTTCATTGTTTCTCTGTGCCAGAAAGTAGAATCGGCGACGTTGCTTCTTCAATAACGTGTACCCCTTCCCTGTCTTTTTCAGCTTGAGCGGCAACACAAGGCTGTATGCCAGCTCATGCCTGTCGACTGTTCGTTTAGACAATTGGGCTGTGACCACAGGGTAAGAAAGACTTCCCGAGCTGCTGCAGATTTGCGAATGACCTTGAGTGTCGAATTATGTTTGGGTGAATAATCGAAAACACCAATTCGAAACGAACTATTTGGTATCCAGATATTCCAAACTAACCAAGTATTTCTCAAAAACCTTCTGTTAAAGTATTATTTCTGTTTTCACTCTGCTAAATGAAATATCGCAAATTATCGAAGCTAAAACGACGATAAATGTTTTAGCAGGAATGCTGAAACAAAAAAGATACTGGAAATATTGTATTCTCTTCCGCGGTAGGGGCTTAAGTGACAACCTGTGACGTTTGCTTGTTGTCTTTTATTTAGTGTTTTTGACAGTGTAGTAATGTAACATGTTTATTTAGAGTTGTGCGAATACGGAATGATAAATTTCCAATGGAATGTTTCGACAAAAGAACAAGAAGTCTCATACAAGCTCGGGTCTAATCTCGTTTCGTAACGAGAATTGGTTAGCTATGAGTAACTTGAAAATTGAGTTTCGAGTGTGAAATTGAGTACGGTATGCCATAGTCTTACTAATCACAACACCACATTACTACCATGACAGCACTGATCATACAGCTCAGTTCATCACGAAGATCTGAAATTTTTGTATTGAATGAATGAATCCAAGTGCATTTGCTTGTTTCTTTTTTTTTTCTTGTGCCTCTGAACCTCAAGGAATAGTGAAGTTACGTTGTACGGTGTATTTTCAGTTTCAAAGTCAGCCACACTAGCTGTGCTTCATGGCAATTTTCTATGGCTTCGAATGTATTCCTTGCCGGTTTATCGCCAAGAATACAGACGGATTTCGACATTTTGTTCGTAGGCCCGTTCTGTGGATTACTGTCAGCTCGTTAAAGCCAATCTGCGAGACAAACAAAACGCGGCTCGGGCATCACGTCCTTTGTTTTCACTGCTCAATGCTATCGTAAAAGTACAGCGCAGGTTGACCGTGGTCGACGCTGACAGCAAAGGGCACTCACCTTTTAGAGCGCAGCTCTGAGGCACTCGTTCTTGCGTTGACCGTTGGCGTGCCTCGCCGTTGTACCTCGGCGTATCCGAGCGAACGAGCACCGCGAATGGTGAAAAAGCGAAAGCGGAGTGCAGGGAGGGGTGGAATACGGCGACAGCGAAGAGAGCGCGAGGGGGAAGCGGAGGAGGAGGTGCAGAGGAAGCATGAGGAGGAAAGCGGAGGAAGCCACCTTGAATTACCACTACATTGCGCTCACGTCCGCGCATCCGTGGCAGCGTCGGCATGTCGGCGGTGGGAGGGGGAAAGAAAAAGAACCAGAAAGCCTTCGCGCATAGCGTTCGCCGCAAACGTTTCCCAGTAAAGATTGTGGTTGCGTAAGCTGCAGTTGCCGGGAAGCGGCAACTGTGTCGCCGGTCAATATATAGGGCCGCTTGTCGGGGCCCTGCCAGTCGGTGCGGTGATCGGTGCGATGCCTGAATATAGCGCAAAATGGGAACACGTATAGAGCTGCGCTCAAATTTCGCGTTAAGGTGTATCGTAATCGCCGGTGATTTCTTTCACTGTGAGGTTTGGTGTCGTTTACTAAGGGTCGAAGGTTCTAAAATCGGGAGCACCACGGCAAGTTCGTGCTATAGACCCCACTGAGTCTGGGTTTACCCGCAATCCATGCAAATGCGGCTTATAAGCACGGTCCGCGCACTAAGCACGTTTTCGTGCCTGACGTGTAAATCAAGAGCTAGTCTTGTGACGCGTAGCTCGAAGATACGAGAAGAGACTGATGTAAGCCTAAGAAAGGCGTCCGGGCCGATTAGCTGCCGTACTCTTATGTTGCAGAGGGTACGGCCATGAACAACGTTACCACTGCCATCCTGTGTACTGTATTCCGTTGAAAAAGCGGTTTGTTGACTTTTCGAGTGCTGTGCAGCCCTTGCGAATAGATATGCGTCGATTCGGAATCAAACCGTAAATTTAGTCACTGACGCCCTACGAAGAAACGCCGATTAGGCCCAGCTACCTTAACAATGGGCCCGTGAAAAATATTTGCGACTGGCTTATCTGATAACGGGCTGCAAGCCACCGCGGAAAGCTTTCCCCTGATATGCACTACAAGAACACTTGCACCCTTTGGGGTGTCTATTAGCCACAATCGTCATCTGTCTTGCCCGCATGTCCTTTCTTTAAAGCTGCGAGCCTGGTACTACCGAGTCACGAACGTACGGCATGCGCGTTCTCAGCATGACAGAACATTCTCGACAGGAATGTAACGAGCGCAGCGTTTTTTTTTTAATTATATTATGGGTTTTACATGCCAAAACCACTTTCTGATTATGAGGCACGCCGTAGTGGAGGACTCCGGAAATTTCGACCACCTGGGGTTCTTTAACGTGCACCTAAATCGAAGTACACGGGTGTTTTTCGCATTTCGCCCCCATCGATATGCGGCCGCCGTGGCCGGGATTCGATCCCGCGACCTTGTGCTCAGTAGCCTAACACCATAGCCACTGAGCAACCACGGCGGGTCAGAGCAGCGTTTTCAAGAATGGAAATGCGGGCAAGACAGATGACGATTATTGTTCTGTGGCGAATATACACTCCAAAGGGCGTAAACGTTTTTAGAGTGTACACCCCAAGGGGTGTAAAATGTTGTAGGAGTGTGTTCGTACAGTTGGTTTATCGGCAGTCAGTCCCCAGATAACACGTGCGCGTTCGACAGCCGTTGAAGCGGTTCAATCGCCGTTCGGGTGCGCGGGCGACCAGCCGGCAATTATACCACGCTACGCATGCGCAATTATACAAACGCGCACGCATGCTATGCGCATTTGTATAAGTTTGTGAGTATGCCCGCTTGTACACTCTCAAGCAAAATTACACCATTTTGCCACGCAACAATAATCGTCATCTGTCCTGTCCGCCTTTCCTTTTTTTTAACGCGGCGACCACAGTATTTCCACACTCTAAAAAACGTTTACACCCTTCGGGGTGTATATCTGCCACACAACAGTAATCGTCATCAGCCTTGCTTGCGTTTCCTTTGTTGAAAATGCCGCGCCCGCTACTTTCCTGTCGGCAATGCTACGTCATGCTGATAACGCGCATGCCGTTCGTTACTGGGAAGTACCGGGCTCGCAGCGTTAAAGAAAGGAAATGCGGAGAAGACATGACGTTTATTGTTGTGTGGCAAGATACGACTCAAAGAGTGTAAACTTTTCTTAGAGTGCAAGTCACGAACGGCATGCCCGTTATCAGCATGACAGGGCATTCCCGACAGGAAAGTAGCGAGCGCAGCGTTTTCAAGGAAGGAAGCGCAAGCAAGACAGATGGGTATTGTTCTGTGGCAAATATACACCTCAAAGGGTGTACATTTGCTTAAGACTGCACTCTTAGGCAAAGTTACGCGCTTTGGGGTGTATCTCTGCCACACAACGATAATCGTCATCTGCCTTGCTTGCGTGTCCTTTCTTGAAAACTCCGCGCCCGCTACATTCCTGTCGGTAATGCTATGTCATGCTGATAACGCACATGCCGTTCGTTACTGGAAAGTACCGGGCTCGCCGCGTTAAAGAAAGGAAATGCGGCCAAGACAGATGACGATTATCGTTGTGCGGCAAAAGGTATAATTTTGCTTCAGAGTGTGTAAACTGTAAACAATGTTTACATCCTTTGGAGTGTATATTTGCCACTAAACAATAATCGTCATCTGTCTTGCCCGAATTTCCTTTCTTGGAAGCGCTGCGCTCGTTACTTTCCTGTCGAGAATCACCTGTCATGCTGAAAACGCGCATGCCGTTCGTGACTTTGGAAGTACTGGGCTCACAGCGTTAAAGAAAGGAAACGCGGGCAAGACAGATGACGATTATTGTTGTGTGGCAAATGTACACCACAAAGGGTGCCACTGTTTTTATAGTCTATAGGAAAGACAGCTCCGAGGATACTGTCACAATTGTTGCCAACCTGTCATGATTACCTAATGCCGTGCAGATAACTTTTAGCAAATCTCCTGGCACTCGCGTCTGGAACACTAGTGCAACTGCATCTTTCTCGGCAAATAGATCGATGACTAAAAAAATGCTCTAGAGAGTGACGCCGTAGCGTTTCTCGAGCGATCTGCCCTAGAATGCTTCCATGGACAGGCACGCCGCACGGCTTTGAGCAGCCTACATTCTAAAGCAAAATTACACCCTTTGGGTCGTATCTTGCCACACAACAGTAAACGTCATCTGTCTTGTCCATATTTCCTTTCTTGAACTTTATTTGTATCTATACAACGTACAGATAGCAGGGGCACAGACAAAAAGCCATAAAATCGGCTTGACTAGGACTGTGTCCCTTATTGGTTTCTTTGGCATCACGTAGCAATGCGTGCTCAATTACAAGATGAACAATAAAAAATATAAACAATATGTGGATAAAGGGGACTATTTATACAAAGTTACTTCGCACTGCGGCGAAAAAATTGACATGAATGCAGATATAGTATTGTCATACAAGTTACGAAAAACACGAACAGGAAAACAACAAAATGCAGACATTATGAATCCCTTTTCATTTACGGGTAACATTCTCAGAAATACAAAACTAAATAGGTCACTGTGCAATTACAGCTTAGAACACGTATACATCAGAACAAAACACAAAGAAAAACACTAAGCATTCACGTGAATGCCACTCTGCGAGCCCGGTACTTTACTCTAACGAACGGTATGTTATGCTATGTCATCAGCATGACATAGCATTCCCGACAGGAAAGTAGCGGGCGCGGCGTTTTCAAGGAAAGGAAACGCAAGCAAGGCAGACGACGATTATTGTTGTGTGGCATATATACACCCGAAGAGGTGTACCTTCATCTAAGAGTGTACTTTGATCCGACAGTTCTGTGGAATGCCAGAAGCTCCTAAACTGCCTTGGTGCGTCAGGCGACCACAGACCATGTCTGGCATCTCAAAAATTGCGCGTGCGATCCGAATCTCGGATGCCGAACCGCAACGAACGAGAGCTTGTCAACAGGCAAATGATGCGAGAAAGAAAGCGCTACAGAGCAGCATTTGTTTCATTTGCCAAACATAAGATTGGCAGTAAAAATGAGTTTTCTGGGGAGATCGTCCTAGTGTGCGCGTTATTATTTGTAGTTGCTTATCTCTTGAAATACAACAATCTTGGACTTCAAGGGTACAGTCGAGGCTTCATGAGTAATGATTGCAAAGAATGCTGCGCACTACATGACAATTCCCCAGTAGGGAGTTTCTGCCCTAATTTTTATTTGTGACAATCGTAGTGCTTATTATGCAGATCAAAGAGAATTGAGCGCATGGAAATGAAACATTAGCCAGATGAAGCTCCTTAGAGCATAAAAAGATTCGTCAGAGCAAGATTAAACGATAATTTTAGCAACTTTGGCGAATACGTTATTCGTGAAACTCTAGTGCTCCTGAGGAAAAGATGTCGTGCGAACAGACAAGGATGAGAGGATAGCGGCAACTTAGAGGTTTTATATCGCCCCTAATGGTAACGAATGCATGTGTGAGCCATATGTCAATTACTTTGCTTGTTAGCTAGTAGAGGTTGTTGCGAAGCATGTTTTGGTGAGGCCATCATTCCGTGTATATTTCGCCGTTGTACGCGTAGTTTCTTTTTTTTTTCATAGTGAATGTGTGCCACCTCGTTCGACATGTTGGCTAGTGTGTTTGTATTGCTGACTCGGACTGAAATAAAGCTAGTTGAAATGTCGGCTGACCCATCTTTTCTTCCCGAGTACTATGAACCAACAAGGCCAACAATGAGCTTTTTTGATCTCATTTTCCTAACTCCCTCCTTCATGTACGAAGTCAATTCGTGCAGTCCACATATGAAAACAGCCGTACTCCCCATTTGCAGCACTTGTCTTATAAGTTACATCATGTCTCGGAACAGGCAGCCAGGCGAGAGATGGAGAGCCACGAAATGGACGGTCGCCATAACGGCCACAACGATCTCCTCGTTCGTAAAATCGGCCGCCTGGAAAAAGAGAACGAGGTAAGGTGTATCCAACCCAGGTTTTACGGCTTGCCGCTGTCGGGTGTTCCCCAACAGCAGCGATACCACCCGCAATAGCCACAGAAGAGCTCATTAATTGTAACGAAAACGGCCTACTCGTGGGACCATACCGAATTATGCGAATATCAGGGAAACAGTCTTTGGGAAGAAGCCGTTTGGCAGATGCCATTGTTTATGGCCAAAAAAAAACATTCCTTATTCCTGTAAATCTTTGACACAACTGCTCCACACCTGCGTTGTGTGTGTGTGTGTGTGTGTGTGTGTGTGTGTGTGTGTGTGTGTGTGTGTGTGTGTGTGTTTATATCGATGACGATAATGATATGAGCATCGCATTGGAAACTGAGTGGCAGCACACGCTCCCCAATCGTTCTTCTTATCGTTTTCATGTTTTGATGACAACGTGTTTCTCGGGGAGTTACTCCGACTTTACCGTATCGCGTGGCTCCGTTTCCAGCTTCTTTAGGGAGCCGATCACGACAGAGCACCTTGTGCACTGACGCCGGCCGTTCCCACACCAAACTTCCTAAGGAAGAGATTCTTTCATCGACGGGATCTAGAAGTTGAACCACTTTCGAACTTTCTAAAAAAATCGTTACATACTTTTAAACATTGAACTGGATTACTCAATATATATCAGTACATGTTGTGTGCATTACTTTGCACCACTGTACCTTGAGCTGCCTCTCGCGGTAGCCTCCCCTGAAGGAGAAAATGGTTTTCCCCTACTGGTCGCTTAAACCCAAGGTTTTAGACATGTTAAGCTCGTCTACATTCATCGCTAGATGGATACTGTGACATTCTTGCAGAAAGTGATGAATGCTTTCTGATCCATTTAAACACACAATGAGGGAAACGTCTCTGTCGGCTCACCATAAATCTGCTCACATAAGAACTCCTCCGAAAACACTTCCGAATGTAGAATTCGGCAGTTAACTTCTTTGATCCCCGAAGAATTAATAATCGTTCAAGAGGCTGCTGTTGGCCTAATTTAGCATTAGAGCCATCGCTTGTTACAAGTAAATGTGATCAGCGATTTTGTAACGTTGACCTGGAATATTGTCAGCTATTTAGGGCATTGGTGTTAATTATATAACTGTGTTAGGCTTGTTGGTCTATTACAAGCAGAAAACACTTGTTTCTGTGTTTGCGCTTATATATATTCGCTCAGGTGTATAAGTAGAAAACAAGGGCTTCGGCGTCGCTATTGATTTTGTGGTCGTTAGGTGCAGTAATTTCGAGAATAAAGGAAACTTGTTAATTGAGGAAACACGAGCACGCCACTAAAAGATGACGTTTGCCACAAACACAACTCAATTAGGAGTTCTCGATGACTATAGGATCCTAAAAACAAAAGGAATTAAACTAGTTTAAGCCACTCACTAAGCATAAGCCAACTAATTTTAACCCCGAAAAGTAACTTAAGAGTGAACTTTAGCTAGGGGGCTCCTACCTAAATAGAAGGAAGAGGACAAACCATTTTTCTCGGCTCCCACGGCACTAAATTTGGTGTTTGTTGCATTTCAAGCAAAACGTTCAATTCTAGTGAGTCCAGGAAGCTAATTTTCAATTTAGGAAGTCAGTTATATTGTAAAGGTTGTTGAAAATCGCAAAAATTCAGAAAACGAAGCTATTGAGTTTACACCTTCGTAACTCAGTAATAAAAATGTAATAAAAAATCACAATTGTGCTAACTGCGCGTGATAGGTTGTATCAAGCGGGTAAAATGATGCATTGTACGTGGCTCTTGAATACACTACTAACATGGTAGTCGGACTTTTGCAACCATTGTTTCCGCGTTCACGTAAGGCGTAAAATAATAAATAAGGTTGTAGTTTGGATGTAGTTTAGCGAATTGCGATATCTCTTTGTGGTGCAGATTTACAGATTCGTAAACTTCGTGTATCTAAATTTCTTCAAATTTAACAATTTCCAGCAGTTTTCAGACAAAATATAGGTTCTAAATCATTGAACTTTCTCTCCCAAATAAAGAAATTTTAGTAACGCCTTAACACAAAAGCATGTTCAATTCCTGGGTGTTGTTAAGAACGGCCCGCTGAGATACAAGTTTTGCCAGCCAGTTGCGACAGCAGCGGCAACCTTTTCTCGGAACGCCACCGCAAACTTCTCGCCACGGCGTCACTAAGTCGACTGTGTGTGAACAACAGCACGCGCGTCCTCGACTCTCTGTCGCTGGAGCCGAGTTTGACGAAGCAGGCTTTGTTACTCAGCCCGCCACCGCCGCCCTGGTCTGCCGCGAGCGGGGGAGTGCTCGCGAGAACGTAGTTCAATGATCCTTCCCACGTGCCGTTCGAGACGCAACACAATGGGCTACCGGCCACGCTGCGAGGGTCAGCTCCGGGTTCTATGAAGTCCGTCTGACGTCAGGTTCCTGACCGTGAACCTGTGTGTGTGTGAGTGTGTGTCTAAGCCGTCCCGCAGAGAGGCGACTTGTTTACAATGCCTGGACGAAGGTTTCCGTCACCTTGGGACCGAGAAGGGGGGGGGGGGTCGAGTGTTTATAAACCGCTGTTGTGCGGAGGCTCAGGCAATTTCTCAAGCTGTCATGTTAGACTGATGCACTTTCTTAAGCAGTCATGTTAGACTGATACTCTTTCTCACGCAGTCATGTTAGACTGATGTACTTCCTTAAGCAGTCATGCTAGATTGATGAACTGCATGTAGATACTGTAAATAAACCCATATTCCTCGTTTTCGATGAGAAGCAGTCCTTCCCTTCATCAACGTCTTCAGCATGGATAAGTTGGACGACGGCATGGGCCAGCTACCTTCTAATTCATGCCGGACTCCAATCTTGACAACGGGTTACGAGCAATGGGATTGAGCCCACAATCCTAACAACTGGTGGCAGTGGTGGGATGGACTTTGCGACGGGGTGCTGTGTCTGCGGTGAGTGCTTGGTTATTGCTTTGACTCTCTAGGCTTCATTTTGTGGTTGTTCTGTTTAGAACAGTAGGGAAGCTAGATGGTTGAGTTGTTAGCTAGGTTGTGTTTTCCTAGCTACATTTAGCGAGCAGGACCTAGGCAGTAAAGCAGCAATCATGGAGTTAAGGAAACTGCTGAGAGACGAATTCTTGATTGTTGGTGAGGAACTGGGCCTAGATGTACACAAGGAAATGCTAAAATCGGAATTATAGGAGCTAATTTCCGAACAGGCCAGTGAGCAAGAAATTGAAACGGGGTTGGAACTGCTGAAAAAAAAACTGAGAAATGGGACAGAGAGAGAGAAGAACGGGACAGAGAGAGAGAGGAATGCGATAAAGATCGCGAGTTAAGAAAAATACAACTGGAGCTTGACAGCAAACGTTTGGAGTTGTCTCAAGGAAGTGAAGGGGCTCTGGGACGATCAAGTCAGGCAGAATCATACCGCATGGACAGGCTATTAAAGCCATTTGAGGTCGGGGCCAACATAGGCTTGTTTCTAAGCAATTTTGAAAGGACTTGCGAGAAGATGAACTTCGGTCCGAGTACATGGCCACACCGGTTGCTGTCTATGTTGCCGTGTGAGGCTGCAGAGGTAATCGGCAGACTCAGTGCGGAAGATACATATGATTATGCGAAGGTCAAGGCCAGTCTTCTAAAGAAATACCGTCTTTCAGCCGAAGCTTTTCGGCAAAGGTTTAGAAGCACAGGTAAGAAAGATAGCGAGGGGTATCCGGAGTGTGCATACGGCTTAAAGGCGAACCTAGTCGAGTGGCTGAAAAGCGCGGAAGCGAACGACAGCAGAGACATGATCATTGAATGCATGTGTCTAGAGCAGTTTTACAAAAGCATCGCCCAAGCTGTGAAACTCTGGGTGCAAGACAGAGGGAATGTAAACACTGTGGAAAGGGCGGCTGAATTAGCCGAAGAGTACGCAACGCGTAGAAAGTTGAACGCCGAGGACGGAAATTGGGATGGTCGAAATGGACCACGGGAACAATTTCCGTTCAAAAAGGGTTCGCAGACTAGACGACCGGAGCCTGTAGAAGTGGAGGAAAAGCCCGCAGAAAAGAGCAAGGAGAAACCTAACGGGGAAACCGTACAAGAAGAGCAGAAAAGAAAATTCGAATCTTTTAGACCAATCCGCTGTTATAAATGCCACAAACTGGGACATATAGCTGTAAACTGCGGGAAGCCTAACGTAGTTTTCTCCTACGTGGATGAAAAAGACGAGAATATGGAACTTTTCAGCCCATATCTTCACGACCTGCAAGTTAATGGCAAACCATGCCGAGTGCTGAGAGACAGTGCCGCTACGATGGACATTGTCCATCCGTCTTACGTGATGGTAGATGACTTCACCGGAGAAGTAGCATGGATCAAACAGGTTGTAGAAGAACGCAGCGTTTGTCTGCCCACGGCCAAAGTCAAAATCAGTTGACCGTTCGGGGAGCTAGAGACTGAGGCTGCAGTTTCCAAATTTTTGTCACTGCAGTACCCTTACATCTTTTCGAATCGTTCGAATCAGTTACTGCGTGATGAAGGGCTCAAATTGGGAGAGGGCATAGTACAGGCATTGACCCGAGGCCAAATTCATAAAATCGTGACGCTTTCGGCTGAAAATGCACAAGCTGCTCCAGCGGAAGCAGAAAAGGGGCTAACTTCAATACCGGAATCCGAGCTAGGCCCGAAGGACAAAAAAACAGTTGAGGAGAGCCTGCCAGCTGGCCAGCTCAATGAGAGCGTAGCACTAGAGTGTCAAAGTTCAAGCCTGCATGAAGAGCAAGCTGACGAAATCGCAAGCGAGACAGGGTCGTTATTATCACCGGCTCCAAAGAACTTTGATAAGCTCTTACATGTGGACAGAGAGTCACTGGCAGCGGAGCAAAAGGAGGATGACAGCTTAGCTAAATTATACCACACAGCTAAAGAAGGCATTGCTAGGCACAACGGGACGATACAAAAGAGAGGAGGATTGTTGTATCGGCACTACAGGATTCTTGATCAATTAGTCGTGCCTACTAAGTACACGGAGGAATTTTTGAGTCTCTGTCATCGAAATCGGTGGTCCGGCCACCTAGGCATAAACAAATCAAAGGAAAGAGTGCTTGTGGAATACTACTGGCCTGGCTGTTTCAAAGACGTAGAAAACTTTGTAAGATCATGCGACGCCTGCCAGCGCTCGGGTAAAGCAGGAGAGACATGGAAAGCTCCACTAAAGGTAGTGCCCTTAATAACAGAACCTTTCAGACGACTTGTGTTAGACACGGTAGGGCCTCTACCAAAAACAAAATCGAGTTACAGGTACTTGTTTACCATGCTGTGTCCAGCTACAAAGTTTCCAGAAGCAATCGCTCTGAAAATGCTCAGCTCCACCGAAGTAGTAGACGCGCTTTTGACAGTGTTTGCACGAGTTTGGTTCCCAGCCGAAATCCAGGCGGATCAAGGGTCAGTATTCACCAGCGCACTGACTTCCACATTCTTGCGAAAGTGCGGGGTAAAGTTAATGCACAGTTCCGCCTATCACCCTCAGTCAAACAGTATAGAGAGGTGGCATTCAATGCTTAAGCGAGTTTTGCGTTCGCTCTGTTACGAGCACAAGGAGGACTGGGAGGACTGTGTGCCCGTGACTTTGTTTGCTTTGCGAACGGTTCCACATGAGGCTACAGGGTTCTAGCCAACATAACTAGTGTATGGGAGGACACTCCGTCCTCCACTGAGAATGTTAAGACAGATGTGGGAGGAAAGAAGAGAGAGTCCAACAGTGGTTGAATACGTGCTAAATCTGCTGGAACGGCTAAGCGCAACCCAAGAACTAGTCGAAAAGAGCATGGGAGTAGCTCAAAAGAACGCCAAATTCTATTACGACAAGTACGCGATGCTTCGTATGTTTAACCCCGGAGACCAGGTAATGATCCTCAAACCTTCAAGAAAGAACAAGCTTGAAGTTCACTGGGACGGGCCCGTTAAAGTGTTGCACAAACTTTCAGATACTAACTATGCTCTGAGAATACCCGGTCGCCGGAAGGAAGTGAGGATATATCACTGCAATTTGATGAAGCCGTATGTAGAGACGAGCGGAGTCGTTAACTTTACCATCAAAGAGCAGGATGGCACTAGTACCAAGTTTAAGGAGTATAAGACGACCTCCAACTCTGAAATCGGCCTAGAAGTAGTAAAACATTCGGTAAGCTTGCACGCTCTAAGACCCGAACAGCTATATGAGATAAAGGGGTGTTAGGGGAATATCTCGACAGATTCAGCGATCGGCCGGGTAGAACCGAACTAATAACACATGAAATTGAGCTGACATCAACCGAACCAGTAAGATCAAAGCCTTACAGGGTATCTCCAAGACAGAGAGAGATTATGGAGGCAGACATACAGCGCATGCTAGAGTTGGGAGTTATTGAGCCCGCTGAGAGTGACTACACGTCACCGCTAATACTGGTAGAAACCCCTAACAAGGACCCTCGTCCGTGTGTTTACAGGAAGTTAAATGCCATCACTAGGGATCAGCTGTACCCGATACCCAACATTGAGGAACGAATTGAAAAAGTTAGCGCTGCTAAATACATTTCAACTATAGATCTCGTGCAGGGGTACTGGCAAGTTCCCCTTTCAGAAAGTGCCAGCCGCTATGCCGCATTCATCTCAGCTGTAGGCACTTTTCGCCCTCTCGCACTCAGCTTCGGGCTGAGGAACTCGCCGTTTAGGTTCTCTAAGTTAATGGATATTGTCCTAAAAGACTTGCAGGAGTTCGCTTTGCGATATCTTGATGATGTAGCAATTTTTTCGGACAGCTGGGAACAACACGTATCGCACCTCAAACAGGTGTTCTCACGGTTGAGGGAAGCCGGCTTAACGATGAAAGCGGAAAAGTGTAGATTTGGTTGTTCACAGGGTACTTATCTGGGCCATGTTGTCGGCCAGGACACGAGACGGCGGGCCGAGCTGAAAATAGCTACGATTGGAGAATTTTCTCAGCCGCGCACGAAAACAGACCTTTGTACATTTTTGGGACTTGTGGGGTACTATCAACAGTACATTCAGAATTACTCGCAAATGGCAAGTCCATTAACGGACGCCCTCCGAAAGGGAGCACCAAGTAGCGTACAGTGGGATACGGACAAAGAGAACGCTTTCCAAAGTTTTAAAACGCTATTGGTTTCTCGTCCTGTGCTTCGTGCGCCAGACTACACAAAGGAATTCATAGTTCAATGCGATGCAAGCGACAGAGGTATGGTCGTGGTACTTAGTCAGGTCGACGACGATAACGAGGAGCATTCTATCCTCTATGCCAGCCGTAAACTAAATGTAAGAGAGGAAGCCTACAGCACTTCAGAGAAGGAATGCGTTTGTTTAGTTTGGGCCGCCCAGAAGTTGTCGTGTTACTTGTACGCAGCGAAGTTCATCTTCGAGACCGACCACTGTCCTCTGACGTGGCTCAATCAAATGTCCCACCAAAATGGCCGCTTGCTCCGATGGAGTGTTACTCTACAAGAGTACAACTTATCCGTTAGATATAAGAAGGGAAAGTTGCATAACAATGCGAATGGTTTGAGCAGGCTAATTTCAATTCTGCGTTTAAGGGTCCCGCCTAAAGTTTAAGGTTATTATCGTTAGTTTTGTTAGACCAAGAAGATCTCCTCTCATTTAGCAGCATTCCCTCCATGATTGATGAATTTGTCAGCACGGAATTGCTTTAAATTGGCATAGCGAAATGCAGCATTTTTGTTTGTGCACTTATGTTTTCTTTGAAGCCTAGCGGGTCTCAAGTGAGAGCCAAGGTACGTCATCTCGGCGCAAAGCCGCGTTGTGGGGTTCGTTTTGCAGTTGCCTGACCTTGTTGGATGTTTTGGGGCAGTGACATCACTACATAAGTGGTTGCTGCGAGCCAAGGCATCACCCCTTGGCCACCAGCCGTTCTCTTCCTGCCCAGCGGTTGTCAGCGCTGGACAGTCGAGATTTTCCGAGCCATGGAGGCGCTGTTAAGAACGGCCCGCTGAGATGCAAGTTTTGCCAGCCAGTTGCGACAGCAGCGGCAACCTTTTCTCGGAACGCCATCGCAAACCTCTAGCCATGGCGTCACTAAGTCGACTGTGTGTGGGCAACAATACGCGCGTCCTCGACTGTCCGTCGCTGGAGGTGAGTTTGACGAAGCAGGCTTTCTTACTGGGCCCGCCACCGCCACCCTGGTCTGCCGCGAGCGGGGGAGTGCTCGCGGGAACGTAGTTCAAGGCTCCTTCCCACGCGCCGTTCGAGACTCAAGACACTGGGCTACCGGCCGCGCTGCGAGCGTCAGCTCCGAGTTCTACGAAGTCCGTCTGACATCAGCTTCCGGACCATGAACCTGTGTGTGTGTGTGAGTGTGTGTGTGTAAGCCGTCCCGCAGAGAGACGACTTGTTTACGATGACTGGACGAACGTTTCCGTCAACTTGGGATCGAGGGGAGGGGGGGGCGAGTGTTTATAAACCGCTGTTGTGCGGATACTCAGGCACTTTCTCAAGCTGTCATGTTAGACTGATGCACTTTCATAAGCAGTCAGGTTAGACTGATGAACTGCATGTAGATACTGTAAATAAACCCATATTCCTCTTTCTCGATGAGAAGCAGTCCTTCCCTTCATCAACGTCCTCAGCAATGATAAGTTGGAGGACGGCATGGGCCTGCTACATTCTAATTCATGCCGGACTCCAATCTTGACAACGGGTTACGGGCGATGGAATTGAGCCCCCAATCCTAACAGTGTGCTCTTAGACAAACTAGTAGTCGATGAGAAAATAAATGATGCTACGACACTTCAATGGCAAATTATCCTTCTCAAGGCCTTTGCATTCTGAATCTCCTGCAATTCGAGTCACTATAATAGGATGTTTATCTGAAATGAAGGAAATATTATTGAGGCTGGCTTCAGTTGGTTAATACGAAGACTTGCTTATTTCCCATGTTATCTCATCTGAAATTGGGCGTTTACTTTGCGTTGTATGTAACGCTTCAGACGGGTTTTTCGCAACTTCTTTTGTTTGTTCAATATATAAATGTTTCAGTGGCGTCTGTGTGTTCTTTCTTTTCAGGACCGTAAGAACTCATTCCTTCAAAAGTTAAATACTGTCAAGGGAACATGCGATGATACGATACAGCAGATGGAAAGGAAAATGGCAAGTTTTATTTTAATCTTTTAGAGTTCCATAACGATGAACTGTTCTTCGTATCACTCCTGTTGAAACGTGTTCCTAGCTTCAATTCTCATAAAAGGGAAAGACTTTGCGCTTAGATATAGCAAATGCCGTATAACTAAAGCGCCAAAGTATTACTTCGCCATGGCCTTGCAATCCAACGTCACTGTTGGTGCTGAGTACTTACGGAGTCGCCATCTGTCGGAAGCGACTTGCTTGCGCATTATGAGCGATAACACGCAGTGGTCCTCATAGGTTTGGCTGTCAGCGCTCAATAAAAACTACGTGGTTTCCCTTCTGCATATTCCTGTTAGTATTCTCGAAACGACAGCAGTTATTTCCTAACAAAATAACAATCTTGTGCAAACAGAATGGACAGAATGGTTTACAGATACTGTCTCGATATAATTTTACTGAATACGTACAGTGAACGCCTGCTCAGCGCGGTCGCCGCGAGGAGTTACCCGAGCCGGCTTCTTGCATGAAAGGTCGGCAATTGCTGAGAGCGAACGATGAAATATGTTCTTATAGGTGGCTGTCTGTATAACCAAACGGAGCATAAGAGAATGAAGCTTAAATGCAGCGATCAAACAGGTTCACGGTGACCGGCTACGCGTCTGCATGCATGTCCGCGTACAATGTTTCGCTTCCGCTAGGAGCGTGTTTTCGCACGGTGCCGTGAGCTTTAGGTCACAGAATATGAGAATTTGACAGTGCACAAGCAACCGTTGGTGCGTGGACACTATCAGAGCTGTTCATAAATAATTTTCTTATGTATAGGGACTTCGACACCTACGGCGACTTGTGGTGTGCCGTCGTGATGATTCAAACTTTTTTTTTTTTCGTTTCTTCTAAATCATCTTTGGACGTCTCATTATCCTTATTTCTCATGTTGCATCGCACTGTATGTTTATCGGTGTTCTCAGCGAACAATTTCCCGCTGCTTCTTTTTCTCAGTCCAGTATACATCCATTGTTTGGTGCTAACACAAACATAAGCATATGCCATGCCTATTTTTACATGCTTCTTGCCGTTCCCTTTCCATTGCAGTGAACTTGCCACTGTCTAGCATCAGCATGTTCATAGTTCAAAGCTTCATTCTCAGTGCAAGTTTTCTGCTACTCACTCAACATCGAAACACCGACGCCGTAGCAGAAATTTTTCATAAGTGCTGGCTACGCACCCGAGTTGTAGCCGATGACTGTTTGCCAGTTCTTAATTTCGCGATCCAAGCTTCACGCAGCTTCTTGTCCCGCGGGTCCGTGTGAAGGCTGACTCCATGCTCCATTGCGTACCTCCGGCAATGCGGCACCGAGCTGTAGCTTAGCATGTTGGACACCTTCAAATGCAGCCACTACCTATTGTAGGCCTCTCAAGTGTTGTCAAGTAGACAGCCGAAACGGGAAAACCGCCCCATGTAATCATAACCGCAGCGCGGGTGGGACTTTAGACTTTCATTTTCAGCTTGCTTCGGCGTTTCCGAAGCAGCCGATGCGCCTGCTGTGTCCACGTGATCCCTCATGCCACGTCACGCCGACGACAGCGTCAGCTTTTGCACTGGTGGAGCTTGCCCCCAATAAAGACTGAGGGTGGAAGGAAGTGGAACGACTCGAGCGTATAGGGAAGCCAACACCACGTCGCAATCACTTGAATGTTTTCTTAAACTTCATTGAGAAGTGTATTTTAAATTTAAACGTGATGCAGCTTGTAAAATGCGTTGTCAGATACATCGGTTATGATCAAGGAATTCCTCTTTTTTTACCACATCTCTGCAACATTTAGGCCCAACTTGAGGAATCTGCCAATGCTGAGAGAACATTGCGAGCTAAGTTGGAAGAGCGAGTGTCGACCTTACAGAACGAGCTTCAAGTGAGTATTACACTTCCGAAGAGAGAAAAATCTTTTATGAAGCTTTAGTTTTCAGACAACTAATGCAGTAATTCCCAAGAATATTGACACCCAAGTGCCAATTGCAGGACTCCGACAAAGCTTCTACGTCTGTGAAACTAACGATGTTTCCATTCCTTATTAGTTCTTACAGTAAACATCCCGATTGCACAGCTGACACGTTTCTTCATTTAAGTACTTCGGCGTGCATCGCTCTGCTGACCTTACATGGAATGACCACTTTGATGTAATAACTTCTGAAGCATAAAAACACTCGGATTTGTCAGGCGCTGCTTACAACAAGCTAACTGAACACAAAACTTATGGCATACACCTCTCTCGTTCGCTAAGTTAGAATAGGCGTCATTCATTTGGAACCCACATCAAATCTACTTAATTTTTAAACTAGATTCTTTCGAGAATACAGCTGCCGGATTTATAAGGAATTACGTCATTGCAGTATCACTAATACGAAACCACTGAACCTTCCATCACTAGAGGAAAGATGGCTGCTGGTACCATTACCTCACTTTCACAAGCTTTATCATAATCAATCGTCATTGGCGGCCTCTTACACACAGCCTGTCCATGGCATTTTCCAGCTCCTAGATCATCCTTTCAAAGTTGCAATGCAGCATGCACGTACAAACCACATAAAAAACTCGCCACTATTCCGTGCCATCCGTCACTGAAATGCTCTACCACACAATGTCGCGTCTATATTAAAAACCACGATACATCTACATATGCTGAATAGTTCGTTTAGCATCGATCAATATTTGTGTCTGAATCCTTATGTCTACAACCTTGTACTATTTTTTGTATAGGCGAGGGTCATTTATGGTCTGTTTCATTTGTGTTACTGTTATTGGCTATTCACCTGCTTCACTGTAATACCCTACGTTTTCTCTAACCCCCTCTCCCCTATGTGATTCCCGGAAGCTCCTTTAGGGCATGTGACTAAAGAAACCGCAGCTGGAACTAAATTCCGAGCAGAAATATATGTTTATACAAACTTTTTCCCAAGAGGCCTCGCTTTTTGTTTCGCATATGGTCTACCACAAGAGCAAATTTTAAGCCTTTATTTAAAGGAAACAGGCATATCTAATTGACAACTAGCGCTGGCATTTACCACGTAGATATCTATAAAAAACTGCTTACTAGCATAGTCATGTAGAGGCGCTTGGCACTTACGCTGCCCTGATGCAACAGCCCCAATCATTGAATTTTTTAAAACCTAAGTGTAAGCTCTTTTCTCTTTTGACAGGCACTCAGAGCGAAACAAAACGATGACTGTGGTCAGCTTGAACACCGGATTGCTGTAAGTAAAGTTCGAAAATATTAGCCAGGTGGTTGTCGGCCGTGTTTAGTGTTTTTTTTTTTTTCGAGCGTTCACGTCCTGTTATTTTCAGGGGACGGAAAATGCTGTGGAACGCCTCGACCGTGAGTTACGTCTGGACGCTGTATGTATTCAGACAACCTTCTCTGCAAGATAATCCTGATTTTTATTTTCACTTTTGTAGTTCGGTGTCTTGGCAGCATCGGGTAGGGAACGAGGGCATGCAGGCTTTCGATGAAGCGCTCGAACTAGTTATCGTGTACGGCGTGCTTCTCAGCGGTTCAGCATTTGGCACTGGCTCCGGTTGTTGAACAATTAGGCCTGACCGCGCGTCTCCTGACATACACACCACGAGGCGAACTTCGCTTGTGACAAAGTAGATGCCATCGCAGCTCCGAGGAGCTGGCTTACCCGTCCCGCTAGCCCAGTGGCTAAGGCGTGGCGCTGCTGGGTACATAGTTTCGGATTCGATTATCTCTGCCGCGGCAGCTGCATTGCGTTTGGGGTGGAATGCAAAACGCGCATGTGTACAGTGCGTTGAATGCACAATATTGAGAATCAGGTTATCAAAATCAATCCGTAATCCCACACTAAGACATGACTCGGGCAGTGGTTTCGGCACTTAAAACCCCATTTTTTTTTTCTTTTGGTGACCTGACTCTGTTTGCCTCATGTTATTGTCGCTGAGAAAAACACTAATGCATTGCCGTTTGATAATTGCCTATTTACGTGGGGTTTTTAAAGTACGGCAGATGTTGACTAAGGTATTTTATGCGTCATACTTTATAGGAACAAATGTGCACGTGAGACTCCCAATTCGTACTTTTGCCGAATTTTACACATAGCATTTACCGATCGAGTACCGGAGTAGAACCTGCGTGGGCTGTCATGACGATCAAAGCTGCAAACATGCTAACATTGAAGTACTCACTAAAATTTAAGAGCTCCCGCGGGAACATTTCTTGAAACGTTGTCATACATGCCCCAAATTTGTTTCGGTTTGAAAACATATTGAAATCATACGCAGTGCCACTTCATTTAAATAGAACACCGGAAACATACTCAAAATAGGGGACATAAGGCCCGCCTTCTGTAGGGATGTTCGGTGTATGTTTTATTAAAGCTACACTTTTCTTACACTGCGTTGCAGATGACCCCAGGTTTCGAGTATGTCTGGAAAGTGCAGCCATACTTTGCCCTGAAGGCGGCAGCAATGGCGTCCAATGAGGAAATATCGACGCGGGCACTGTACATAAACACCCCGGGATATTACGTAGAGTTCACAGTTGGATTCACCCGTCCTGCCTCATTGACGTCACCGCAACATCTCTCGTTCAAGTGCCGAATTTGCAGCGGTGAATACGACGACATGCTTCCCTGGCCCTTCCAGAACAAGGTGAACGTCACATATAATTTTCCTGCGATTAGGAAAGCACTTCGTCGCGTTCATTGAAAACAGAGCTGTGAATGCTCGGAAGTGCCAATAAGACGCTATTCCATTCTTTAGTGGGAAGGCAACACGCTTGTTACTATTCCGGTACAATATTTTGAAAGGTTATAGCACTGATGAATTTGACTCTGCCGGCTCTGCCATTTCTTGACGGAGTCAGTTCTTCAGCTGTTGGCCCTTTCCGAATCAGGTGCAGTGCGTCACCTTTGCTTCCAATAAGACCAGGTCACGGCAAATCATCATACTCAAGTTTGGTTTACAAATAACAAAGAAATTTCTTCCGACTTTGACTATTACGAAATCGAAAGGAACTGGACGATGAAAATTACACTGGTTTACTTGGCTAAGGTTCAGGAACCTCTCACTAAGCAGCACATTATGTAGAGAACATACATAACCACAATGTTCAATATTCAAAATTTTATGAAACTATCATTACTATAAATCAACCTGACGAAAAGGACAAATCAGCGAAATATGCATAGAACGAGAGATACAGAAAGAGGAAAGGTAAGGAGGCTAACCCAATGGAAGTTTGCGGTTGGAAAGAGAGCACAGACAGACATACAAAAGATAATTCACCGATTTATGCCGATCTCAGCAACTGACTGATCAATGACAGCGAAAGTGTGTAAGCGCCTTCCCGCGCCCTTCCGAAGTGCCAGCCGTCTGTTGTTGTCGTTATTACGGATGGTCGGTAATCGATGTCCTTGCCCTACAGTCGCTTCGGGGCTCCCATGTAGGCTGCGCTGCTGGACCTCGCCGCCAGCTTTCACCGCCCCAGTCGTACAAACCCCTGGTTTACCTCCAACGTGAATCTGTTAAGATGAAGAAGTGACAACTACAGATTATTGGCTAAACAACCGCGCAAAAACAGCAATTTATTCAATTGTTGTGTAAAACGTAAATTTTGTTTTATAATTATTGTTAATTACATTTCAATGCGAAACATTCTTGACTGTGGCCGTTTTTTTTTTTTTTTTTGTTACATTTGATGTCGAGCACGATGCCACATGCCGGCCTTCACAGCCGCATAAGAACGGCTCGAAATTCTGCTTTAGTCTTGTGGTCGAAAAATTAAAAGAAGAGGAAAGTCGTTCTCATTAGGAGGTGTGCATAAAGGCACCGCAGGAAGCATGGTAGTGCTTACGCAGGGATTTGATGAGATTAGTCGCGTCGATTCTGCAGAACTCTCTTTCTATAGGGGCCGACTGGTTGCCCACGACGTAGAGCGATTGTATCTGTACACTGTGCTGCGGACACTGACGTAGAAAACGATGCATTGTTTCCTCATTGCCGCAGTATTCACACTCCGTTGTCTAACATTACCAATGCGGAAGGCGTAGGCATTGGTAAATACTACGCCTAACCAGAGGGAAAAACGTAATGCAACATTGGCTCATAGGCATAGTACGAAAAGTATTGAATCTTCGATATCCGTACACATGGTGCGATGTTCTGTACGGAGAAAATTATCTCGGAGAGATACTGTCGTACAATTTTGGTATTAAAATGCGCCTGGTTAGATGACACGCAGGGAAAGGTGTTTCTTTGCATTTATTAACATTATGTGACATCACGGGACAGAGCCACTGACCAACGTACCTAGAAAATGCTTCGTCCGGTGTTCACCAAGCTTCATTCGTTAGTTGCGAGAACTGCGTTATCTTAACGATCATTAACCTAAAGAACAGCAGCATGCCTATAAACGCATGCTGATTTCTGACCACACCAACAGACTTTGCTAGCAGCATTTTATTGCTGTAGGCGATCTCCTGTCATCAGGAAACCTCAACGAGCGCAATATTTTCAGTTCCCATCCTTCAGTTCCCACCTTACAACGCGTGCGTGCTAGCTGGATATCTCTAAATTTAATACTGCTGCACTTCACGTTGCACGCTCCAAGGTGTACCGTACTTTGGATTTATTTATTTATTTATTTATTTATTTATTTATTTATTTATTTATTTATTTATTTGAAATACTGCTGGCCAATGATTTGGCTCGAGCAGGAGGGGCTTCCTTGCACTAATGGGAAACAAAGAGTAAAAAGATCTATTTTAATGAGCTTCTTCGCAGTAAACAATGTCCAATACCGAGAGCCAGGACTAAGACAATCGTTCTACCTCTTCTAGATGATTTTGGTGCTTGTCAACCAGCAGGACGAACGCGCCAGGCGATGTTTCGAACTGGACGCGGCAACGGCAGAACACGCTACCGGTTGCTTCCAGAAACCAGCATCGGGTCAACGGAACCCGAAGTTCGGCTACTCACAAGTCATACCCATTCCTCTTCTGGAGAACGAGAACAAAGGGTTCCTCTACCAGAACTGCATCGTCTTGAAGATTGTTGTGCCTCCACTTTATTGAATGTCTATTTACTCTTGTCGTTGGAAAGCACAGCACGTTCTGACTTCGAGTATTAAAACAAAGTTCGACAGGATGAAGAACTTCTTCAGGGAGCGTTAGGTATCATGCACTTCCTCGAGAAGAGACAATTATTGTTTCAACTTTGGTTTACCGAGTTACGCTTTTAGCGCTTCACTACACACTGGAGCTATGCGTGATGCAATTGTTCTCAGCGTAGGGTTATCATTGCAGTGAATCGGTAGTGTGAAATGCAATGCGTGTGTGCACTATTTTTGGCGCTTTATTTAACCTTGAGTAGCTTGTTTTCAACTTCTTTGCTTGTTTGGGAAGACTTGGAAGCACACCTGTGTACGTGCAACCGCACCAGATCGTCCACTTATGTAACTGGTAATAAAATGACTTCCCCGCATTCTGTCCTTCATGATGCACAATAAACCATTGGCGTGTACCTAAATCTTGAGTTTTTAAAAAGAATGTGCGCTCGGTTTTGGCCAAGGACCAGATAACAGCGAGACTATTGCTGTCTCAACTGCAGCGCTCCACTTGATGAGAGAAAAAAAGTGCTCTTGTCGTGCATCAGTGTTGTTCGTTCATTAGATACAGAACCCCGCTTCACCCTCTGGCCATGATGGGGTCATACTTTCTTGCAGAAAAAAAAATACTAGAGTACATTCCGACACAAGAGAAGCTCACAGAGAAACGGAGCCTTGACGTGATTTACGCTGGTAGAACAAAGAATGCCACTGAGGCCGATGTTTCGAAGACTCGTCGTCGTCAGGGGAGCAACTGCCTCCCTTAGCAACGCATATGCACGCATAGCTTACTCTCCCACACTATCTGTTAAGGCGGAGGAGAAGAACAAGCCTGTGCCAAGGGTTGGTAGTGCACAAGGCTCGGCGGCGGGAGTTGCGGGATTCGATTCCACCACCGGTTTACACCCTCTGGTTATGGTACAAGCAACCCCAAGGCAGGTGTCCAGGGCGTGTCACGGGTGTCTAGATGCGACAGGGGTAAATTCCTTGGGAGAGGTTTGTTCAGACGGCGGTGCTCACTGTGCAAGAACCAAGGCAAAAACGAAGCACCAAGACTCTTCATAAAAGGACCCTGGCAGTCTCATGCCACCAACGTCCCAATAGGTGGGTGTCCTTCCAAGTGTTTGAAGTTCCCGTAGTAGCCGAGCACCAAGCCGAGAGTGCGTTTGTATACGTGTTCCACCAGTAGGTATCCGGCGGCAGCAATCACCTGCTTCCCGCAGAAGCGGTAGATGTTCGACTATTCGACCAAAGTTGTGGTGGGGGAGACAAACTGATTGACGTGTCACCACTAAAATGCAAGATAAAACCCGTCGTTAGCCATCGCCTGCTTAAAAGTGCTTGAATAAGCTATTCCGAAAAAAAAAGAGGAACGAGTGTTCAAAACTGTGAATATGGCTTTGCTGGCCATGTGCTTGCCTAGCGTGCCCAGATTTTAGTTTATGGTTTTGACTGAAAAGTGTGGCCTTGTAGTTTGTTTTGTTCTCGACAGGTAACTTCACAGTCAGCGACCACCACTGCTGTTGACTGATTAATACGTATTTTGAAATATGAAGAGTAGGGGGTGTTCCGCAGTTGGTTGGTTTAGGGGCTTTGGCCGTGCGATATACAATTCAGGCTAAACGTGCCAAGGTTGCCAGTGGGATACAACAAAGTTTCAGCTGCGTCGTAGTGAGGGCATATAAGGTTTAATTACACGCACCGTAGGATATGCTTGAATCTAATCCTAAGACCACGGGCGTTTCTGTTTGCACACTGATCAGAATGGAGTCAACCATCTCTTACTCAGCAGAACGAGTAGGCAAGTTTTACGCAAACCATATATTTGTAGAACATGACATGAGGCGTTACATCAGAATGGTTGCATTCTGCCCCCGCCTTCAGTTCCGCCGTGCCTCGGCCTTAGTTCATCCGAGGTACCTTCGCAGACCAAAGACGTCCTTGTGAGGCGAAAACCGGCACGAATGCTACTGGAGCACGATAGCAGCATGAACAGCGGGCAAAGTTGAGGCTGAGCACTTTACTCTTTCAAGCTCAAAAACTTGTTCGTTGAGAGTTAACAGGCATGACCATTCGGCGTCCTCCCGGATGTCACTTAAAATTCGCAACTTGGCGTTGATGGCAGGTTTGAACACACTGTCGTACGTCATCTTCCATACAAAAAGACGAACTGTAGTAAATATTGCCAGAAGAAATTCTGAGGCCACAAGCATGAAGACTAGCCAGATTCATGTAGTACTCATTAATTCCATATAGTAGTTGAAGGGTTCTCAGTGCCCGAGGTCTTTTTTTTTTCTTTTTTGTAGAAAGCTCTGTTCTCCTCAGCGATACCTGAGAAATTTTTTTTAGCCATGCGCTCTATGCATTTAATCGAAACCACTGCAGAGGACAGGTATTTCTCAATAAATTCATCGTCCCAGGAATTCCTTGAACGAGGAGTGTTGCTGAAAAGCAGGTTCTCGCTCAATCAAATGGCCGTGCTGCTTACACAGTGGTAAACACGGGGGAGTCGGCGATGAGTTCCCCCCCTTCTCCCAGTTGCGGCCTGTTCCTAAATACTGGGTAAGAAGCCCGGCATAACATACAGTTCAAAACACCGTAGTTCAAGCTTTGCTTCCAGACGCGACACTCTGTAGAATACCAACGATCCGCAAACGAGAAGTGATAAGCAATCCTTCTGTACACGACGTCCTTTAGCGCTTTTCCGAGCGCTATCAGTTCAGCGACAAAAAAAGAATATAGCACAAACACCTCCGGTTGTGCTTATCATTCGTTTCTATGGCAACGCGTATCGGGCAGCTTTGGTTCCGCCGCTAGGCCAGCCAGCCGGATTGACGCATCGTTTCCACAGAGCAAAGGTGGGTCGTTGTTTTCTCTCAATTTCCATTAGCGAATTGACGTGACTGCTGCAAGCCAGCTTCGGTTTCTATTATGGGAAATTCTTCTAATTGCTCATTGATTATTGTCGAGCACGAAAGCAGCACTTCGCAGGCAGTGTTACGCGTTCAGCACGGACAGATTTAGAAGCAAGGCCTTACGCTCTAATTTCGTCGAGACTCGGTTTGTCTTTTCAGACAAATTTGCGCGCGAGCGTTGATTCTGTTAGAAAAACAAGGACGAAAGCTTAGCCGTTGCATTAACTGTGACTTCACGTTTTCGGAGGCCAAGACATTCAAGTTTGCCGTCCTGTCTCAACTGCATAGACTAAGCCTCGCAATCCAGGCTTCACAAGTAGCGTCAAACCAGTCGGGATTTGACGTACTTCCGCGTTTCGCCATCTTCAACCGCATAAACTCTAACATGTACTTCTTGGCGCGTTTTATTAGAATATTTAACCAAGTCCTTTGAGTTATAAGTGTTTGCTTCTTTTGAAGAAGTATTCCGCACTTGCCAACAACTTATATGGATGCGCTTCCAGTGACGTGGTATGCTTGGAATTCGCGAGCTTGCGTAGATTTCCTCCGAAAAAAGCATACTCAGAACTGTCGGTGATACTTTTCTGCGCTAACCAATCTCGTGTCACTGTGTATGCCATGCGATCTTTAGTGTGGGCGAGTCGTTTTAGGATTATGTGCGTCTTCGTTTCTCGTAACTCCCATGCTTATCGCGCATCATTTCTGCAGTCGCTTCCGGAATTCGCAACTACCCGGTCGCTGAAGGACTGTACATGAAAAAAAGCTTAATTTCTTTTCGGTGTATTTTTATTGCAAAGTTAAACATCCACGCAGAGACATAAAGAACGCCTGGCAAAATATAAGCAGTTTTATATTAAAATTAGTCAACTATGTGTACAATACAGGGCGAGTACGTTTAACGGTTACCGATGAGCTTCAAAATATTTCCATGTCGTAAGCACAATATATACACTTAAGCTATGATGTTGACATTGGAGACTTACGGACGTTCACCCAAATTTCATTCCTCGGACACTGCCGTACACTTTTTTTTTTTCAATTTCCATTCCCCCTTCGCGTTCCGCCAGTGCCGTCGACAAGTGTTCCCAAAAAAGTGACGTAGGCAAACGTATAGGTGGTGTCCAAAACTCGACGTCTATGACGTATTTCCGGCTCCTAAAATCGTTTGCGCTGCATTTAGCCAGCGAAACATGCGCCTTCTAAATGCAGGCGTGGATTCGGAGACCACCTTTCGCGTTAGTTTTCAGCAGCTTTCATCACAGCAGACGCCTGTTTGCAAATTGCCGGCGGACTCCAACTATGTAACCGTCAGCAACCGTTGTCAGATATTCTAAGACGTGCGTATCTAAATGTTCTGGAAAAGCAAGGGTCATGCACCTCTGTAGAAATCCTGATGCGCATAAAATCCCTGCATAGGATTGTTTTGTTGTTGTTTTAAGTAGACACATCATCCCCCTACGCATCCTCCCCCTCCCAGCGATTGCCGTCCGCCATGTTCTGTGGCGGTGTAAAAACCTTCGGGTTGTACATAGCCATTTTTATAATATGGTTTTCTTCCATAATTGTAAAATGCGAGCAGGAGAAAATAAAGCAATAAGCTAGCAGAAGTGCAGCATGTGCCGCCATGCGCGGCCACCGGTGTTTGTTGTGGCCGTGATTAGGGAAGCGCACGGCTCTTGTACAATTTCGCGGCATCATTTTCGGCGATTCGTAGCTCGTTATATCCCGTTATTCGTAGCTCGATTAGTAGCTCGTTATTTGTCCGTATACATGTCGTTTGTGTCTCACTTCGTCCTCGTCTACTTAGCGCCGTAACCTTTGTTTTTAAATCGCGAACCAACCAGCTCAGCAACAAGTTTTGTTAAATCGTTTTATGCTACATGAACCTGCTATATTCGTAGTTTCCGTGCGACATGCCTTTACGAAATGTAGTGTATTCTAATAGTGACTGTGCTGGGTTAGCGTTCGTGTTGACAGCGCAAATGCCCAGTTCTTCACGCGCCTTGGAAGACAGCCGGAAACCGAGGAGCTATACTCGCGGACAACGTTTCTTGGCCGTGAAGCGAAGGCTACGGAAACCAAGCGCGCCTCTTTCAACGCTGCTGCAAGTAGTCCCGCAGTTTCGTTCGCGTTTTCTTGCGTGGGAAATAGAAAACGATACTCTTTTTTGTTTTTCGCAGCACCTAATCTGAAACGAAGCGTAACATTCACCAGTCAGCTATCGGTATTCTATATTTAGTTTGCTCTTTCGAGTTTTCGCACACCCGAAACCGTCGCACGTTTTGCACATTCATCAAACGCAAAATGGCGCCCGTGTCCTCTGGTGAGTGTTTGTCATTCGCCGTCCCGCCAATCAAGTACTCCCCAGAGAGGCCCTTGACCAACTTCAGCAACAAAAGATTGTTGAAGCACACAAAAAATGCGTTTGCAGCGTCTGAGCGGAAGCCAAGCGAACCGATTTGGAGATCGCAACCTTCGGCATGTAAAAAGGGGTGAGGGAACGAGTTGACTGCTGCGCCGGTTCTACCGATGGCAGCGTCGGTTGTGCGTCCGCGTCATAACCGACGTCATACGGCTGCTTCGGAGCTCCGACGCAGGCTGCGAGGCTCGCTCTTCAGAACTTGGTACATATCGAATGTGACTAAACGTTGATTCATGTCGACTTAATTGTATCTGCCTTCGCTAAAAAGGTGGTGTGAGGTTGGAAAAACCGAAACCGGTGCCGAGCGCGCCCGGACTACATTGCGTAGGAATACAGTTATGTGCCGAAGCACCGCCCCAGTAGCTTTCGCTTAATAGCCAAGTTGTCCGCGAGTGTAGTTTATTTGCACACTGGGCCGGCACCGCATACGTTAAAAAAGCTTTTCCCTGATAACGAGAACGGTTTCCACAAAGTGTGAACAGCAACACAGAATTACTGAGAATGAAACATGTTGGCCTGGCCGTGCAGTTCGCCGTTAACAACGTTATACCACGCTTGGAAAAACATGGCGAACGGGAACAACTTCCAGTCGAAAGTCCAGCGCTGTCCGAGGTACTTCAAACGTTGTCGGTACTTGAGAACCCGCAGATCACACGCCCTGTGGGAATCGATGTTATGCGAAACAGTGTGCGGGGTGCCTACCAAGTTGACTAAGCGACCATGAGAGCACCAATACGTAGGCGGCCGTTTCATGACCTACATGACACCATGTGATGATACTCTTGTCATGACCGACCATTTATGTTCGTCGTACATTCCTGTCGTACTATGCCAATTTTGGTATCTACCAAGTTAAAACGACCATGAGAGCACCAAGTAGGCGGCAATTTTATGACCTACATGACACACAAGTCACATGTCATAATGTTCATGTCATGATCGGCCGATGATGGATGGATGGATGGATGGATGGATGGATGGATGGATGGATGGATGGACGGACGGACGGACGGACGGACGGACGGATGGATGGATGGATGGAATTAAAAAGAAAAACAGCAAACCCAATTTCAGGAAGACATGTGCCCCAGTCGCTGTGCTTCTCCGCAAATGCAACGAGCACGTGCTTGGTGTTCTCTCTCCTGTGCTTGATGCCAAGAGCTGCACAAGGGTTCACGAAGAGTTTGGCAGTGTAGTAGGACGAATTTTCCGCTATGAACTGCTCAGGATAGCCGAACCGTGTAAGCACCTTGACCAGCTTCCCCATGGTTACGCGTGCCGACAGCTTTCGTAGTAGGAACAGTTCCACCCGCTTGCTGAAATGGTCTGTGATGACGAAAAGGAATTGCTTCCCGCTCGATGTCCTGTAGTAAGGTCCCATTTTAAGGTGCAGGTGAGGACAAAGGTAATTCGAACACGGGCGCGGTGGCCAAGTTGCCTTCCATTGCCCTCTAGCAGCCTCGGGGAGAAGGTAGAAATTAAATCAAGCGTGCGCGCAGGCAATCCCTGACAGCGAGTGCGCAATCCGATTTTAACCGTGGGCCGATAAACCCAGCATTTAATTTTAAGTTCTTTCTTCTACGAGGCTGACAGGGGGCAGTAACCTGTAGCTCGGCCACAGCTCCCGTGTTCCAATTACTTTTCTCTGCACTTGTAGTATGTCGTTTATAGCCCGTAAACCACCCATGACTAACTTTTGTTTTAAATCGCACACTCTTCGTCGAGTTTTCTCAGTCGTTTCTTCATTTTTTCGTGACGCCAAGCGGGTCACACATGTGCCGTCAATGGAGCCAAAGCTGTAGATTCGTCCATATATACCAAGAACCGCAAATCCAATGCGTCTGCCGGCGCGCCTTCGTCTTGGAGTCACACTTCCATCTCTTCCTCGTCGTCTCGCTTGCCTGTCATCGTCGATCAACTGAGTTCACCATGTTTGGCGCTGCCCGTGCGGCGGCCACAGCGTGTACCCGTAGAGCGGTGAATTACTAGTAAGGGCACTTTAACCAAACAAAAAACTAGTGTCAACTTGACGTTGCTGCTGCCGTAGTGTGCACTTGTCTTCTAAAGAGATGCGCTGCGAGGAGGAGAGCGCCCGTGAGGAGGGTAACGAGAGCGAGGAAGAAATCGCTCACTCGCCTCCGAGCTCTGAGAGTTCTCAGTAGCCCGTTAGAAGTTGAAATGTACGCATACTGATAAAATGGTACAAAAAAGAAAAAGGAAGCAGCAAGAATACAGGAAACAGTTATAACACTACATTACTGAAGTAAATGGAAATCTGGTATATATATGTACTCTCGGGAACGAAAAAGCAAGAGACCACGCGGCATCAGCAAACAATTTAAAACGACTTACGTCACAGCCATGCAACGTGATACTCTGCCAATTTGTTTATATTGATTGAACGCGCAGACGCGGATTGGGCTGATTCTTCTGCAGCTTCACGCTCAAGCAGCGAACAAACAAACAAAATTTATACGCGATCTGTGCTTTCAAGGTGTTTTCTCGCGACTGTAGATGGTTGCCTACGGAAAACAGCACGTCTAAACAACATTCCCCGTAGTACTACCACAGTACATTTACACTTTAAAAAAAGTATAGCGAACAACCAAGCATGAAGAAGGGGAAACTATATTACCAACAGTTCACTTTTTTTTTTTATTCTGCCCCAGGTAAAAACTGTGTTCCTCACACAATGAGACGTAACTCTTTCTTTCTGTTTCTAATTGCGCAGAGCCATGACAGGCGTCGTATTGCTGCGAGATTTCGAATGCGGCATCCCCAAGGACCTGCGGGTTACTTTCGTCGACGAGTTGCCGGAGGATGCACTGTGTATTCAGTGTGACAACGTGTCGGCCCAATTGTACAGAGACTTGCTTGGCCATGGCTACTGCACGTCCTGTCGTGCCATGTGTGAGCGAGGCGGGGCCTTCGCGTGCGCTACTTGTGAAAAGGCATACAAAACTTGGGAGGTAAGGAGAAAGTTATTTTCTGCTGTAAGAACTAGAGATGCGCAAACACCCGCCACTTCGAATATACGAATCGCAAAGTCGCTTGTTGTTCGAATTTCCCTTTATTCCAGGATTTGCTTATCAAATTACTGAATCGACTTTTTTTTTTCAAACATGTCCGATCACAAAGTTTATTGGAGTTGGCATGGACAACGGGGCCAACGCAAGTGGTGACTGATACGAATTTATTTTGCTACACAAGTTTTGTGCTTTGCACAGGAGCACCATTTACTCGTCGAGTGCATGCTGCAGCCAACTTCTGCGGGACAATGTTCAGTCATTCAAAATGAATGTCTCGCCTGCCGGCAGTGCACTAATTAGTGGCCTTGGTTTGTGTAAGGCCGTATTTTGGTCGATCACGTAACGCTTTCATTCCTTTAAAGTGATGCGCACTACTTTAGGCCTAGCAAACCTCAAAAAAGAATTACGACAGAACTGACCTCACAATGACTGTCGGCGGTAATGCGATTAGCTACGAGCAGAGTTGAGACAACCCATATATATGAAGTCGACTTTCATTTCCCATCAGTTGTGGTCATCGTGATAGTTCCGTTGTTTTGGCTGTACGCAACATACTCCGGTATCTCACTTTGCTATGCACTGAGAATGCTGTGCACTCAACTGACCGGATGTCAAATCGTGAACGGCGTACAGTTATCGAATAATGCAAAGCAACTATTATTTTACTTTATTTATTAAAATGAAAATAAAAGAAATTTAGTCACCCTATAGTGGTGAAGACTACTCCTTTTCACTAATAGTAATAATGAGAACTTGTCCCCTAGTATATATTTTTTTACTTTCTTGGGAAGACCCAAAATATTTGAAATTCGACTGTATATTCGAAAGCCGCTTCACTATTACATTCTATTTGGTCGTTTCAAGAATTGTGCAGACTAAGTCAAACAAAGAAATACCTTCGCAAATGTGTGCCAATGCAAACAACTGGTACGTCGAAGGCAACGAAGCTGCCATGAAGTTCTCACGTCCTTCATAAGTCTTAGGAATATGTTCTGCAACTACCTGAAATCTACCAAAGGCTTTACAAACGTTTCACTGTACCTGGTGCCATTTCTTCGTCATACCCAGGCTTTTCGGAGTATCTATACCGGGTGTTTCAGTGAACACTTTCAGTTTTTTTTTAATTGCCCTTGCGATATAGCCCAATTCAAGTCCATGAGCTGGTCTACTCGAAGAGGCTGACGTTACTCGCAAAATAAATTGAAATGCATAATCGACTAATTCACTAAAATTCCCTAAAGCTTTCTACCTAGTTACCTAAGAGCACATATTGCAATTTACAAATTCTTGCTGGATAATTCGCAAGGCGGATCCACTTGAAACGAATTCTTAGGACCGCACCAGTCTCGATATATTAATTCCAGAGCTTTGCAGAGAAATGCATTGGCGTTCCAGTTACTTTTGTGTTTCACTGCACAAAACGATTGTTTGTCAAGCGGAACGACAGTGAATTTTTGTAGTAAGTTTGACGGCGCATTTCTCGTAAATGGTGTCATCCACAAAATTATCTTCAAGTGGATTTGCCTCGTAGTCTCACACGCTAGAATTTGTACATTTTCAATATGTGTCATGAGATAATTAGTTTAAAACTTAATTATTGCATATTTGTTATTAGTCGATTATGCATCTTTTTTTTTGTGTGGAAGTAATGTCTGCCTCTTCAAGTAGACCAGCTTATGGACTATAACTGTGCTATCTCACACAGGTACTTCTTAATTTGAGTGTTAGCTGAAACACCCGGTACATACCATTATAGCATTCGAATGTTCCTACGTGCTATGCCGACTTTACCGATGCCTGCGTGTGCCGTCGGCCTCGTAAAGCTGCGTTGCTGAATTTTATTGTGCTACAGTTACGTCCAATGTGAGCTGCAACATTTAGGTCGTGGTCGAGGGGTTCCAACGCTGCGGCGGTGTCAGCATAAGAAAAAATTTGTTTTTTTTTAATTACAAATAATTAGAACGCTGATAGCACTGTACTGTTTGACCACCGGCATCAAATGTTTCATCCTACTTCAAAGTAGCGAGATAAGTTCCCAGGGAATAATTACACAACGTGTGCCTCGTGTGCGGTATCAGTTGCAAAACGCATTCGTAAGGACGTTTTAAGAACATTGAGTAGAACAAGCATGCATTTTGCCTACTTTCTCTCTTAAACTCTGCGCTGCGAATTGTAAAGATGACTTCGTGGTCTGAGCTCAATCAGAAAGTGCTGCTTATCTTTAGATAACCATGATTTCTTTCTGGACAAGAGGACGTCGATGTAACAGTGACTTACGTTTTTTTTCTCTTTTTTCAAAGCTTACGGCAGATTTTTCAGCACCAGACAAAATAAAAAAATTGAGAGTCATCTGCCCCAAATCGAGTGAACGTGAACCTGTACCCATAACCTTCAGCGCCCTAAAGGTACGAAACTTTCATTGCCAATATTTTACCTAATAAACGCCTCTTCATCGACATTTTGAGTCAATTTGTCGCGTTAAAGCAGTTTGGGCGAACCTTAAATTCTCGGAAAGTGCGTCAGATACAAGAGACGTGCTAGGTCTGCGCGCCACAGCCGACCAACTAGATCTGTGGCACAAGATGAAACACCACAAAATGTTAGTTCTGTACTGGAGAAGAACGCGCGGCAGGCACTGCTTCAAGAAAGACGACGACAACGTTTTGGTTGAAAGCCTTGTGTCTGTGTTGCCGAAACTCTGTGTCCTCTCGCTACGTGCTCTGCTATCTGAGCGTCTAATCAACCGAACTATAACGCATCTTAACAGTTCCCTTTCCTCGCGAAGTAAGCTACACCAATGAGTTAATTTTCACTGCGAGGACACGAGAAGCCTCGTATACACCAAGATTACACGAAATTTTACATTCGTGAGGTGTGCATCGCGATTAGGCATACAACGTATACCATACTTTGTCGTCGGCAGTGAATAATCCACAAAGTACCAGAAGCCTCCTAAATAAAAAACAACGCAGGTATAGACGAGTAAGCCTACAAATCTAGTCATAACCAGATAGTCATGCATGACTTCGGTAATATTTTACTGCGAAATTAAGTGTTCATTTCAGGGACTAAATTTGATTTATCTCTCCCTCCCTGCTCCACTTCTCTCTCAATAATAAAGTATAACATTGCTTTGTTGCTAAAAAAGTCTATTTTATTTGTTGTTGTTTTTTTTTCAGGCCCACCTCAAGCAATGCTTTTGTAATGAGGTCGCTAAGAAAACTGAAGGGTCGAGTACACGCTCTTACGCCACGGTAATAAGTTCCAATTTTTATCGTAAGACAATTATTATCGATACGTCGCTGTTGCCAGCAAAACTGTCACTTCTTTAAATGTTACTGTCATTGCACTAACATTTCCAGCCGTCGAAAATGGTTATATTTTTTTTCTTTACTGTGCATCTTCAGATGCTCCCCATCAGAGAAATGTTATCCTTGAAGCAGTGATACACATCTTCAATGTTTCGTGCTTTGTGACTTCTTGACTTGCCGTCGAACTTGTCGCCTTTTCATGATGCCCTTTGTTAGATAAGCATGAATGCGTATATTTTTGACAGGTTCTCTCGCCCCCACTATCAGCAAATCAACAAAGTGCCGCATACTCGGCTGACAAGAAAGAAGAAACCATCGTCGTAAAGGTAAAGCATACAAGCATCATAGAAGTGCCAACCTCTCCTGAATGGGCTTTTCGTTACGTGAGCCTGCCAAGGCGTTCCGACTGGAAAAGTTTTTGAGAAGCCCGCATCCTCACCTTCGAGGGCCCCTAACCGGGTTAGGTCACTGCATACAGACAAGCAGGTTGCGTATAGAGCACGATCTTACGATCGCGTCCGCAAAGAATCGAACTGTTGCACGACGCTAAAGCATTTGAACCTATAAGCGAAAGTCAGTGAGCCCTTCCTTTCGAAGGAGGTGCGCTTCCTGCAGGACAATCAATGTCGCACGCATAAGTGTATCTACGTCAGCTGCGCTGCCTGCAACGTCACCAATTGTGGCACGTGACTTAAGCGTATCATCCAATACAGAACACGCGGAATCATTGCCGGAAGTGCGTCGCGCCGGACAAAAAGCCGGAAAGAAATACTGAAGGCTGGGCTCGTGACACAAACATGGCTTGTCGCAGGGCGCTGTTCGTGGAAAAGGGAGAGTGTTTGCAGGTTGGCAGTGAAGCTCGCCTTTCAGCCGCGTGGCGGTGCATCACTTCAAATTGACTTACCTCCTGTGATAATGAAGTAATCTTTAAAAAAATTATTGCGGTAATACGCTCCATGTAGATGACGCTTTACCATGTCCTTTGTTTGGAAGCACACAAGTGACTGATAGAACCGGAGTCATCGCGAGTGTAGGTAAAGGCACAGTATAGTGATGTAGGTCTTATATGTGAAAGGCAAGATCGAGATCTCATAGGCAGAATGGTAGATAGCGATATATATAGTAGACATAAATCAAACAGGCTAAGGATACATTTGTCCCCACCCCGTTTCAAAGGGGATGTCAATAAACATCATAATCGTCACGATGTATAACCAAAAGTTTCAATGGGGTCTGCTAAAGTGCCCTTTTGCATCTCATTTCAGCCTACGTACACTATGCAGCAGGGCAGCGGGCAGTCCACCACCTACACCCAGCTCTGAGCGTTATTCCGCGCATGTTTCACACTGAACTTGGAAGTTCGAGACCTACGCCTGTGACGAGCTTTCTGTGGGAACGACCGGCCATATCTAACTTAATTTTCCTAAAGCAGAGAGAAAGAGTAGGGTACTTCTCGGCAGAATAGGTGGAGAAATCAGCCTCAGTGAAGCCTCAAATCTCTCACTCCACGCTGGGCAAGAGAATTGGGGGAATAACAGAGTTAGGATGTGAAGAGGAAGCAGGGTGGTGGGATGAAGTTCATATCTGCGTTCCCGCTTCACACTATATGCATTCTTGTTGGCGGGTGTCAACGCTACTGCAGCGTAGCCAGCACATCGTCTATAGCGTTCGCTATTTTCGCAACCCTCCGCGCGCCTGGTGCGCAGTATGGCGCTATATATGGCGACCAGCGCGCCATATCGTTGTTTTCGGTCTTGAACTTACACGCGCAGTGTGAAACCCGTGCAGAGTTAGTTTAGGGCAACACAAAGTGTGCCTAGTCTGAAACGGCCACTGTATTAACGGGAGATAGCGCGAGCGTAGACTATTAGTAAAAAACTTCGATATTCACGCTTGTTTGCTCGTCGTCGCGCTTGTACGTGCAGACCGAGGTCTACAAGGGCATTAAAAGCAAGTATGTCAACGCGGTCTATTAAGATACTTTTCAGAAATCTCAAAGCGCTTGTTTTGTGCTAAGGAGATACCTAGTTTAGGATGGCATCGCCTCTGAAGTGTCCGCATACCTCTGGCGTAATTCGAATCACCCGCAGTCCCGATATTGCATATGCCATCACCGCCCTTTACTGCGGTCGGCGAGCAGAACGGCGGCCGCCAGCCGGTGCTACGGTTTCTTGCACAAAACGCAAGACCGGCGTCAGAAAACGAGCCAATTGGGACAGAGCCGACAGCGCAAAAGGAGATACGGCACGGGCCGAATCGTAAACGCTATTTTCGAAGTTATTCGCGGTGAACCTCGCTCTCCGCCATTTGCAGTTCGCGTGACTTCGCGTGAGTTCGCGTGAGTTCGCGTGAGCCAGCTTAACCAGCACCAGACTGCGTGATAGCGAAACTACTGCAACTCGAAAGCGCCGGTGGCGCAGGGTCGAGCGAAAATGAAATCTTTAGACGACCCGCGTCGTTGCGAACGGTAACTTCAAAGAGTTACCTTTTTTTAACAATGGAATGGAAGTAAATACGTAGCATTTTCTTGTCTTATGATGCAACGCAATTATCTTTTTATTATGCATGGTTGTGTACTGGTTACAGAACTATTATGAATCCCACCATCGTCGGTCTAGAACTTGAACGTCCTGGTGGAGTCTCGAATCGTATCCTGCATTTACCTGGATTTCTCGATTACTAGACCTCTGTTATCGACACTCAACTGACACGGTCAGCGTTCTCTAGCTATAATGTATCCCCTTATCTCTGCTTAATATTTGTCTTTAGTGACTCTTTAAGGGTACAAAATTGTTGCTTGCTCACAAAGAACAAGAAACACGTGAAATCACTTAAGCCAAGTTCATCATGCGAAATAGCGACTTGTTTTAGCCGGCCATCCATCGTCCTGTCTTCTAAAGAAATACCGATACTATATAAAGGGAGAAAAGGAGGACGTATGAGGCTATAGACGGATTATATCAGATTACGTTAACGGCCTTTCCGTATACTCACCTCTCATTGCGCACGCGCGGGCGTAGGCGTGTTGTGCCGCGTAGGTTTTTCTTTTTTTCTGATTTCAGCACGTGTCCTGTTGTTCTTCCCGCTGTGCTGTTCCACGCGTGGTTTTCTTCACATTGCATGCGTACCATGCCGCTTAGATATTGGTCCTTCTCTATTAAACTGAATAACATACGTTGCTTGTTCTGCTAGCCTGTATAGCTTTATCTGAGATGGCACTTCTTGATATTTATTTCTGGCTGTTCTAAAGGTCAGCGTGTGCCCCCTGTGCAACGATGGGATGCCCAGGAAACTCATGAGAGGTCACATGAAAGAATGTTTTCAAAAGCTGCAAGACAGCTTCCTCTACGAGGTGTCGCTCCCTGAGGTAAATATCCCTTTGCTTTTTTTGTTGTGATAGCAATTATATGGACACTGCAGGCGCATTTCTGCCGTCACCGTGGTACTCCGCATAAAATCCAAGCCCGATAACATCGTCGCCGCATGCTGTACATGCAAGTGAAATCTTGCGAGGGTCTGCCGATGATCATGGCTCAATCTCGTGCGCTCAGGGGGGGGGGGGGGGGGGGGGGAGCGGAGTTAGTTCGCGCTGAAGCGAGACGCAGCGCGAATGTCAGTTCGCTCGCCGCTGCTACCGCGCTTCCTGACTCCAGCATTTTCACAGCGAGTTTCCACGTCATCGAGCTAGATGTCTTCATGTTTACCTGCGCGCGTGACAGCGTGGTCGTCAATGTAGTTAGTAAGCGAATGTTTACAAGTTTGTGCAACCTTTTCTAGAGCAGACAATTCCGTACCCTTGCGTTTAAGGGGCCTCGTGAAGCGGTAGTGCTAGCTCCATAATCGTAAATTTTATTCTGTGATAGTTCTGTAACATATATTTTGTAGCCATTTAGCACCCCTCGGTGTCACTACCATTATTTTAATACCTATCTATTTCACACGCTTTACAACGACTCATTTTTAGCCCATTTTACAGCTAAGTAACATCTACCTATTGCAGTACATCTGCCTATCGCATTGGCAGATCAGTCATCACGTTACCACTTGCGTGGCGCACTTTGGCTATATCTGGCCCTTGCGCAACTAAACGCAATACATCGTCATGTGTTCACACAGCCGATAAAACTACTATCCTTGCTTCTCATAACTGTCTACTAATTTGCTATCGCGTTCGATGCTTCACTTTTAGGACGAAATTGCGACATGTTTACTTTTCTTTCCGACACACATTACAGAACAGATGGGCGGTCGGCGTGCATAGTATGCAATTGACTTAAATGCACAATGTATCTAATATGCTACGCCGAATTCGATGTCTCGAAATGCTAATTTAAATTATGGCAAATTAAATAGAAAGCCCTTGGTTGTGTTATTGATAGGGTGGAGTAAAGTTTCAGTGGTGGGTATAGTTTAGCACACCAATTTTAATTACTTATATACTACAGTAGTTAAGTTATGGCTGTATAACAATACATTTCTTTATTGTTTGTTCACAAATGTACTCAAATAATATAATATGTTCACAAATAAAAGTCGACAATTTGCAGGAATTTTCGTCGACGTGAATTTTCTTTCGGCATTGCAGGGCTACAAAACTAAAACAACGCTAGTAATTGCGTGCCATCTCATAAGATATGAATTTTTAGTCGGAATATAAGGCAGAGGCCACTTTGCCCGACGTATTGACTTCCTCGTACCCTTAAAAAGGCCAACGATGCAATGGCTTCTCAGGTCATTTCCGACGAGAACGACCTATTCCTCGCCTAAATACCATGCGGTTGCGGAAGCGTGGGACACTGAGCTGGATGGGTCAACAAGTTTTTGACGGTATTGTGGCACAGAAAACGCAGTCGGACAGAAGGAATGACACGCATCACAAAGCATCTCGTGGCGTTTGTTCATTCCATCCCTCAGTTTTATTTCCCGCAATCTTCTGTCGTCAAAAGACCTGTTGCGGTTAGCCTTGGTACGTTTGTTTATGCGCGCACAAAGTTACTGTCTCCGTGTTTGTTCACACAAGGACCACTTTGTAATGTGCAGTGCTCGGCGATTCAGACTGGAGCCAGTGGTGATCGAATGTGCCCGTATTACATCGGTGTAGGTGTGATTTTTTAAAAAAATCAGTGGAACAAAAATGATTAGGGACCCTAAAGGAAAGTATTGGGCTCAAGTCGATCAATGTATTATCCGTGTAGAAGTATATCCCTTTGCTGCGTAGAAAATAGCCGCAGGAGGCCAGGCTGCTGCTCTTCAGTATGAACCGCCCATGACAAAACGAATGAGCTGACGTAATCTCCACGTGATCTCCATCTATGCCACACGCTGTGAAAGAGTCTGTTTTGACATTGCATGAGAAGTATCATAGTCCGCCACAGGTGGCGCCACTTCGATTTTCCAGTTTTGTCATTTCCTTGTTTACAAGAAATCTCTCCTGGCTACGTATGACGAATTCATTATTGGAAACCTAGTTGTTCAATCTAGTTTGACAATTAATTTTTTTTCCTTTAGTGAGCATTTCGGCAATATACACATGACATCAGTTCTGGCTGGATTTTTTGGGAGATATATGCTGTAAAGGGCGGACAAAACATAAGAGGTTAATGGAGTGCAACGTGAAAACATGTGCTCGATTACATATTAAATTCTTACCTCATGTTGCGTTTGCATGCGAGAAATACGCCTTGTTTCTTACTCTCTTGAATGCTACCGGACGTGTATACATGTGATTCACCTAAATTGTACCACCTCTTATCTGTTGATCCAACTAATCTTCAATAATGTAGGTGACGAAGTACTCATAAAATTTGATTGATTGATTGATTGATTGATTGATTGATTGATTGATTGATTGATTGATTGATTGATTGATTGATTGATTGATTGATTGATTGATTGATTGATTGATTGATTGATTGATTGATTGATTCTTTACGTGTGTGGGCGCACGCTTTTCTCTAAAAATCTCCTGCTGTGATTTTAATTTTCTTCAAGTGACCAAGTCTAACTTTGACCGGAAAATGTAAAAGATATATTCTCGCTTCAACCGGTGTGTACTGTCCTATTCCAGCAAGAAATTTCGGAGAGCTTCAATGGCACTGGGCGACATGACACTTTCGATGACGTAAGAGGTTCACCAATCTTTTTTAAATGTATAAGTTCGATGCCTAAATATGCTTTTCCCTCTTCGATGCTAGATGTCTAGATTTCCCTGAGCAAAAATACAGGCTCCTGTGATGAGTGTGTGCATCCAACAGCACCTCTCGGTATAGGCATTGTTTGCTGGTGAAGCGTTATTTGCTAATTCTCTGTTTCTACTCACAGGTTGGGATGTCGCATGCAGCTAACAAGTTCACTGCGGCGCACACCAGTCCTTTCGCAGTAAGCACAACTCCACTCCTTTGTGCACTACCGTTTCGTCGCTATACGTCATGACGAGTTTTCATGTTGGATGCAAAATTGAGCTCCATGGCTCTAACAGGACATACATTAGTAATTCTCTTAAATATTATAAATATAATTGCTATTGTTAGAACATATGATTAGTAAGATTATTCTTCTGATAATAGCACTATTGGTAAAATATTATAATATTGCGCGCTATTTGTTCTAATAATTTGGCATATGCTTTGCTAGGAAGAAGATAGCATTCAGGCTTTGGCCAATCAAACCTATATTGCACAGAAATACGCAGACATATATAGAGGAAGATAGTGTGATATAAATATATGGATAGATATAACATAGGCATATGGAGATATAGGGATGAATAAATACAGAGATACATATTATCGAGATACATGATTATTGAGAATGATAAATATACATATATCCACACGACCCCAAACTACGCCGGCGTACTACTAGCACGTACAACTGCATACCTACGCCATCACAAACAAATCAACAAACTTGGACGTGTTCAGTTAGATGCAAGTTTTATTTACCTGCCAACAAAAGTAATCCGTAAAAGACATCTTTGCCTATGCACGTCACACGTAGAAAAATAGCTCGTGTAAAGTTCACTTAACGACAGCTTGAATTTCGCGTCATACCTTCGCCCACCGGGAACCACTTCTTGCGTCGCACGAACTGCCGACCTGTATTTTAGCTTCAAGTTGAAACTTTACTTTTTACAGCAAAATTGAGGTTCACTCCTGGGCTAAGAGCTGTTCCATGGCAGCTTGACTGGGTCCCGAAGAACCCTCGACTGTCAGCATGTAACGGGGCTTAAACTCGATGGTCGAGAACTTCATAGATCGACACGAAAATAGGAGGTTGTATTTACAATGAACCGCTACTGCACTAACAAATTAACGATATCAAATTCACTAAAGGTTCGCCCTAGAAACTAGAGCTAAATTCATCATATGAACCTACTGGCTTTAAATTAAGAGAATATATCGGGTAAATGAACGCGAGGAAATTGAAATTGCAACAACTTCCCCGCGGATCACAAGTGGATGTGTTCAAGTGTCCATTTCTTGTACTAAGAGTAGACGAATAAAACAGTCACGTCTAGGAACATTCTATGGGTGCTTACTACTTCAGACCCTCTGTAAGTGAACTTCAAGCTTTGCATAGCATTTGCTAACGACGTCCTACCTAAATTAGGGCGTGTCACATCATGTTCTTGTGGTGAACCAGATGAGGTGATCTCACATTTTCTGTTAACCCCTCCATTTTATGGTCAGCGGAGACAAACACGAATCAAGCGTAGAGCAGTGGGAAGTCATAGGCAATATATATATATATATATATATATATATATATATTGTAAGCACTATTAACGTACTTCGTCGTTTTCATTTGTACATACCCATCATCATCTTCCCTGTTCTTCGACTTCTTCGCGCATGAGCTGGGGCGTTGCCTTTCTTGGAATAAACAGCGCTGGCCATCTTAATCGGTCTCGGTATTATAAAGTGGTGGAGGTACGTCAAGACCCCGACGTCCTCTCGCGTTCCCGTCCTCCCTGGAGCCCCGTTCCGGTCACCGCCTGCGCACAGCTACCCCTACAACGATGGACAATTCCAACCCCGGCCCTCCCGGCGCCTCTAACCCTACCACAGAGACGACCCCGCCTGCGGCGCCCTCTTGGCCTGTGATGAGCCCTCAGCGCGATCCCCCTGTCTTTGCGGGACTCCGCGGTGATGACGCCGACGATTGGATCGACCCCTACGACCGCGTGAGTTCTTGCAACAAGTGGAACGACACCCAGAAATTGAGGCACATCGCATTCTACTCGACCCGTGTTGCCAAGACGTGGTATTTCAACCACGAATCCGACATCGCGGATTGGCCCACGCTTACGTCCAAGCTGCGGCAAATCTTCGCTTCCTCGTCTGGCCGTGCAGAAGTCGCCAAACAGAAGCTGGGAACGCGCCTCCAACTTCCACAAGAGTCTTACACCTGATACATAGAGGATGCCTTGGCTCTGTGCCGCCGTGCGAATCCTAGCATGATGGAAGCCGAACGCGTTCGCCACATCTTAAAAGGCATTGGGTCTGCCGCGTTCAACACCTTAATTGTGCAAAATCCGGCTTCCGTCCAAGACATCACTTCCACGTGGCAACGCCTAGACGAGCTGCAGTCTATTCGTCTTCCGCATGACAGCAGCGATCCTCAGGTTTCCCATTCTCCAGATCTACGTGCTCTTATCCGCACCATCATCCGCGAATAGCTTCAACTACAAGACCTAAGGCATCCACCTGCTACCTGCGCCCCAACCCCCACCTTCGACTTGTGCGAGGTCGTAAAGCAAGAGTTGACAGCAATGACTACACCCACGACGCATCTTGCTCCGGTAGCGCGCCCCACACGAACCTACGCGGATATTGCTTCGCTACCCACACCTACCTTGACCTCTGTGCCTACCGACGTCCGTGCCTATGACCATTTGCCATCGATGGGAACCAGAGCGCTTGCTGCGCCATCCTACCCTCAGTGGCGTCCACCTCGTACTGTTTGTTTCTAGTGTGGTATACGCGGCCATATGACCGCTTCTGCCGCCGTCGCCAGCAGGATGAAAGACGAGGCTATGCAGAGCACGAGAGAGACCGCACTCGCCGACCAGACGCCTACTATCCCGCATCGTACTCGTTCCCTCAACACCATTCTCCGTCTCCTCCAGCTGCTCCCAATCTGCCTCATAGTTCCCGTTCGGTCAGACGTCGTTCTCCATCGCCTTACCGGCGCTCTACATCATCGCTTCGCCCCACTTCCCATCTTGTCGACCAGCACTCGGAAAACTAACTGTTGCAGTTTTTGGAGGGGAAACTGCTTCTTATCGGTATTCAAAAATTCCTCCTGTTCGCCCGGCTAACATGCTTTCTGTAACTGTCGAAGGTGTTCCCTCGTCAGCTCTCATCGATAACGGTGCCGCCTTTTCTGTTCGTAGTGGTCTGTCTTCCCGGCTCCGGAAAGTCAAAACGCCTCATCTTGGACCTACTTTGTGTGGTGCTAATAATGCATTCATTTACCCCGACGGACAGTGTACTGCTCGTGTTCTCATCGACGGCATACGACACCATATTGAGTTTCTCATCCTTCCAACATGTATCCATGAACTTATACTGGGTTGGGACTTCCTACATTCTGCTTCAGCCGTCATTGCATGCAGAGAGGAAGTTGTCCATATCACGGATACAGCGCTTGCACCTCTTACGGACTCTTCACTTTCATGCGTGAATTTGGCCATCGCTGCAGACTACGGCCTGCGTCCTGGTCACGAAGACGTTGTAGCCGTAACATCCAGTCAGATCGCCGATGGAGACGCGCTAGTCGTCCCTTCTTCCCGCTGTACTTCTCGCGGAATTCTCATTGCCACCTTTCTCGTCCAGTTTTCATGTGGCCGCGCCCTTCTGTCTGCTTGCAACACGACCCCAGATCCAGTGATGCTGCCCAAAGGGATGAGTGTGGCAACCCTCGCGGACACTCAACCTATCTCTATAGTTGCGCTTTGCCCTTCCTCATTGCCAGCGCCAACCTCAGGTTTGGATTTTTCTTTCCCTCCTCCAGCCGTTCTTGGTTCTGACCTAACAGCCGCGCAGACCGAAGCCTTACTGGCGGCCTAGACAAAGCACAAAGCCTGTTTCGATAGCTGTTCCCCTGTGTTGAGCCAAACTTCTGCGGCTACACACTGCATCGAAACAGATGGTTCCGCAATAATACGACGACGCCCCTGTCGTGTATCGCCGTACGAACGCAAGATAATTGAACAACAGGTTGCTGACATGCTTGCGCGGAAGATGATACGACCTTCATCTAGCCCATGGGCTTCTCCCGTGGTTCTGGTAAAGAAAAAAGATGGCTCCGTTCGCTTCTGCGTCGATTATCGAGCGCTCAATAAGATCACACGCAAGGACGTATATCCAATACCTCGAATTGATGACGCTTTGGACACACTACAAGGGGCCGAGTATGTCTTCAGCATTGATCTTCGATCAGGATATTGGTAAATTCCTATGAACGAGACTAACAAAGAAAAGACCGTATTCGCTACACCAGACGGACTTCATGAATTTAACGTGATGCCTTTTGGCCTTTGTAACGCTCCTGCCACATTTGAGCGCATGATAGACAACGTACTTTGTGGTATAAAATGGAAGACCTGCCTTTGTTATCTGGACGCTATTGTCATCTTTTCGTCTGACTTCAGCCAACATCTTCATCGATTAGACGAAGTTCTCAAGTGCCTTGCAAATGCTGGACTCCAGGTCAATACAAAAAAATGCAAATTTACAAGCAAGCGCATAAACGTATTGGGCCACGTCGTCTCGAAAGATGGCATCCAGCCAGACCCCGAAAAGAGTAGTGCTGTTCTTCAGTTTCCTCGCCCCCAGCAACAGATAGATCTACGCAGTTTTCTCGGCTTGACGTCATATTTTCGTCCATTTATACGCAACTTCGCTGCAATAGCAGCTCCTCTACACCTGGTCTACACCTACATGGTCTAGCGTCTGCGAGTCGGCTTTTCAAGCTCTTAAGCGACATCTTACTTCCGGACCAGTGTTCGTCACTTCGATAATCGAGCCCCCACCATATTCCATACTGACGCAAGCGCACAAGGTATAGGCGCAGTACTTCTGTAACGTAATGCAGCCTGTAAGGAGCAAGTCATAGCATACGCCAGCCGAACATTTTCTCCAGCTGAGCGTAACTACACCATTACAGACCAAGAGTGCCTTGCTATCGTTTGGTCGATTCAGAAATTTCGTCCATACGTTTACGGCCGCCACTTCACCATCGTCACCGACCATCATGCTCTGTGTTGGCTGTCATCAATGAAAAACATGTCAGGACGCTTAGGACGCTGGATACTCCGCTTGCAGGAATACGACTTTACAATGACGTACAAGTCTGGAAAAAGTCGTCATGATGCAGACGCATTGTCTCCCTGCCCACTCGCTCTCTCCCGCTAACGCACCGTCGTCTTCCGCACCACGCCGTTCCGATGCTACGCCTACCTCACACCAGCTCTCGATAACGCCCCTGGACGAAGTTACGCTTTCATCACTGTCTGTCTTCGTGTTGCTTGAGCGGGTCGACTCCTACTGTCGAGCTCTCATGGATCGCCTTAGTGGGTTCGCCGAATCACCCAACAGCCGCTTGCGACGCCAACTTCGACAATTCCGCCTTCAAGATGGCCTGCTACATCGCTACGTTTACCACCCAACAGGTCACCGGTGGGTCCCAGTTCGGCCTCTCTGCCTTCGCCTTCGAGTATAAGAGGCACTTCATGACGACGTATCGGCTGGCCACTTAGGCTTCCACAAAATTTACGACCGCATCAAGACCCGCGGCTTCTGGCCTGGTCGATCCACAACGGTGGCCAAATACATTGCCTCTTGTGCGTCATGTCAGCACCGCAAACGCTCGACATCCCCTCCTGCCGGTTTATTACAACCTCCCCCTTGCCCGTACGCACCTTTTAAATTTGTTGGTATTGATTTGTATGGTCCCTTGCCGTTGACACCCTCAGGTCAGCGTTGGATTGTGACCTCGGTTGACGATTTAACAAGATATGCAGAGACTGTCCCTCTGCGATCCGGTACCGCTTCTGAGGTCGCCGACTTTTTCTTGCGCTCCATCGTCTTGCGCCACGGGGCTCCTCGCGCTCTTCTCAGTGACCGTGGCAAGGCATTCATTTCCCAAGTTCTCGAGGAAGTTCTTCGGGCCGCTAATACCGTTCACAAATAGACTTCTACCTATCATCCGCAAACCAAAGTCCTTACAGAGCGCTTCCACCGTACGCTGTCTGACATGATTTCCATGTACATCCGTCCTGAACACACTGACTGGGATAAAATTCTTCCTTTTGTGACATTCGCATATAATAGTGCTATTCAACGGACTACCGGCTACAGCCCTTTCTTCCTTGTATATGGACGATCTCCTTCCACCATATTCGACAGAGAATTCGTTTTCGCACCTTATTCGCCTAACGCATCGCTTCCAGAAGATTTTGCTGCCCGAATTGCACATTCCCGTCAAATTGCTTTCCCGGGAAAGCACAGAAGCTACCCGAGCTGAACGCAAACGTCACTGCGACAACAAACGCCGTGACGTACGTTTTCACCCTGGAGACCAAGTCCTGCTTTGGACTCCAGTCCGCACTCCAGGCCTCTGTGAGAAGTTCCTTCAACGCTACATTGGCCCATACACCGTTGTGCAGCAAACATCTGCAGTGAACTATCTCGTCCGCCCAGTACACTCCGTCACTGACCGGCGCCGCCGGAATGCCGAAATTGTTCATGTCTCGCGGATGAAGCCCTTCACTCCCCGTTTAGATAACCTCTAATCTGCGGCCAGGCTGGCCGCTTCCGTGACGGGGCAAGTTAGTATAAGCACTATTAACGCACTTCGTCGTTTTCATTTGCGCATAGCCATCATCATCTTCCCTGTTCTTCGACTTCATCGCGCATGAGCTGGGGCGTTGCCTTTCTTGGAATAAACAGCGCTGGACAACTTGATCGATCTCGGTATTATAACACGCACACGCACACGCACACGCACCCCCCCCCACACACACACACACAAACGCGCGCGCGCGCGCGCGCGACGGCAGTGCGTTTTGCGCGGCATTTCGGTAGCGTTCAGCCTAGCCTCCGATGCTGACAGTGTTAATAATGTCTTCATTGTGACCGGTTCATAAATCTGGTTAAATTGCAGCTTTAGGGGCGCAGCAAAAGAACCTCACTTGTTAGTCAGTCCTCTGTTCTGTGGTTCTATTGATGTGCCCTCTGTCACGCTCTTTAAATGCGCTGTTTCCTGTGCATGCCTCTGAAATTCACTCTCTTTGTCAACGTTGTGCATAGTTGCGACGTTACTTTCTGCATCATTTGTTTCTCCTTCTGCTTTTCAGTGTACGTCAGCATTTCTGTCAAGTAATTTTCATCAGTGATAGCCCCCTCATCTGCATAGAAGTGAGTTGGAGGGGCAAGAAACACATGATTCCAACTTCTCCAGCTAATCGCCATGCAATGTAATCTAATCTGAGTTTTATATTTTGGGAGCGCTGTCCTCTGACGTACTTCTATGATTCTGATTGCGTAAGAATGCGTACGCGCTCGCGATAATTCAAGCAAATGCCCAAAAAAATAAGCTTAACACTTTTTCGTTTTCTTTTTTTTTTTTTAGAGCGGCGTTTGTTCTTCTAGGCAAGAGCATCCTGTGTCTTCAACCGAATCCTCCAAGGTGAGTAGTTTTCAATTTATATTTCATTGTGGATTACACGTTTTAATCTTCTACGTGTTATTTGTCTCGCTTTTGTTGGTTTTTAAATTTTATAGCTCGCTCGTCTGCTGCAAGAGGCTCTCTCGAAGATATCCCATCTGGAAAAGGAAGTAGCAGAGGTGAGAATAACACTACACGATCTCTGAATCATTGGTACAGTCTGAAGACAGAGAAAATGAAAGAAAAGTCATGGGAGGCAAACAAGACGCACATCCGGTTTACTACGCTATGCAGGGAAATGAAGGTTAAGGAATGAAAAGAAAGAACAAAGGGAATGGAGAGAATCAGGGCGTCGCTTCGTCTTGACTCAAAAAAATTATACGGTCGCTCTCTGAGGAACAAGTGCAAGAAGCAGAGAAAAAAACAATATGGCGATCCCGCGCACTCTGGGAATCGATGCAAGTGAAGCTTTTTGGGCTATGCCCGTTGATTGGCGATGACTAACGGGATGTTCACGGCGAACATTTAATTTCTTCAACTTTTAGTGCAACACGAGAGTGCTGAGTGGATGCTAAACGTTAACTTGCGTGCAGCACTGCTGCTGGTCTGCGTAGTACACAGAACACACAGGGGAAGGTGCTTGCTTGAAGTAACCTCTGAGAGGGTTGAGCCTTGTCGTTTCCTCACATGGCCAATCGCGTCATGGCAAAAGTATTAAAATTGAATTGGATTGTGGGGCTGTACATGCTAAAAGCACAATTGGATGATGAGGCACGCCGTAGTGGCGGAATCCAGATTAATTTTGACACCGAGATGTTCTTTAAAGTGTCTGTGAATCTAAGTGCACGTGCGTTTTCTATTTCGCCTCCGTCGAAAGGCGGCTGCCGCTTTCGGGGTAACATCCGTGACCTCGAGCAATGCCATAGCCACAAAGCTACTCCGGCGGGTACAGAAGTGTTGATTTGATGTGTGACCGCTTCCGTAGTGTCGCCTAGACCCTACGGTGCGCTTGTAAGCGGCTCTGCTCCTGCACGCCCTGCGTAAGTTGTCCACTTGACAAATTTGCATCGTGCTTATTTTTCAGAAATATAAGAAACGTACTGTACCATACCCTGAGCTTAATTCATCCCGCTTGCCTGCAGCCACTGCCGTGTCTATAGAAGTGGCGTTTCCTCGCCTTCTCACATCACCTGCCCCCTCCCCCCTTTATATTGGAACTGGGATTGCCTTCTCACGTCACCCGCCCCCTCCCCCCTTTGTATTGGAACTGTGAGCGAAGAGTGGCGAGGCTGTTATTGATTCGTTTAGCGAATGTGGTGGTTCTACCCATCGTCTGCCTCCTCCCCCCTCCTCTCTACTATTCTATCTAGCTTACCTCTTGACTTGAACGTTAGTAGAAAGGTAAGCGCTGCAATTTCTGCAGTGCTTTTGAGGGGTGTCACGGATATTTACAGCACTCAAGAGGCTAATGTGTCGATGCCCAGGGAGCAACGGAGGGCCCTGTGCACATTCGACGTGGTCCAAACGAGTTTGCCGCGCCGCCTTTATTCTCTGCCGCTCTCCTATGATGTATGCGCATCCTCTGAACTAACCACGACGCGGCTTCAATAACAGTCTTAGTTGCACTTTTTTAACCACCTACTGGGACGCGTTGCTCATATTTTACGGCTCATTTTGAAACCTTGCCAGCACCATGTCACTTTCCAGCACTTTGCTAAGGGACTTTCGCTAAGGCATTAATCCATGCGTGCACAGTTTATTTCGACAGAACGTTGGCCATAATTCTTCCTCTTTAACCATTTGCCTCTCACCAAGGTGATATATTCGCTTAATTTCATCTCCGTAGCGTTCACAGTACTCCCCAGACGCGTCATAAAATCAGCTTTGTTCGTGAAACATCACACTTATGAAACTGCTTATCGCTTGCAAACGTCATCTCCTGCGAAAGGTGTATCATTACCCATAACGTTACCCTTATTTCAGGAAAATCTAAGCAAGGTATACCTATTTAGTCCACCGAGGTCACCGGAGAAACCAACTTCGAAAGGGGTGTGAGCGCATGAAAATAAAAAAACGAGAGCTAATTCTGACGCTTCTAATGAGCCCGCGAACGTGAAAATTTTGTCACAAATGGCACTTAGCATGGCCCCCCTTTCTGCGAAATATAAACACAGTGTAACCGACAGTTACGTTGGGGCATTGGGAAAAGCAGATGATAGCGGCCGTGCAACACTTTCTAACGCTTGATTTCATTTTGTTTACAATAACTGTATTTATTCCACAGGCATAAAACTTCCCCAAAAAATTTGGCATTCGCTTCCATCAGTTTTCGCTAAACCTGATCTGTGTGGCATCTGTAGCTTCGCCAGAGCACACGCTAAATTCAGCACCTCTGATTAGACCCGTTCACAACGCTCGAGAGCAGTTCAATGCGTAAGATATTTACAAGGCCCCATTTAACCGACTCACTTTCAACCCCGTTACCTGCCCTGACACCCGTTACCCGTTACCCCGTTACCCGTTACCTGCCCTGACAGTCACGAAATATGAAGAAGCCACCTCGTTTACCTTACCGAGGGGACCGGGGAAACTTCCTATCATGCATAGAAAAGCTAGGGGGTCAATAATTATTTGTAATGATCCTATACTAAGGAAACAGAAAAAACGGCCACTACGTACTACTCTTTTTTTACCCATTAAGCCAAAGTAAAATTTGTTGTGATGGGTCTTTACCCCACAATGGTCGAACACCATTTTACATCCCAAAAAGTGTAACAAACTTGTTCACATTTATTTCTCGCCATAGAAAGTATGTAGGTAGGAAGAAAACAGTGAAGTAATAATTGATTATAAACTAATTGGCACCATAATTATTTATCAATTAGTTTTCTGAACTATCCGCACCAGAATATTACCTCCAGCGTATCAAAAAGCGCAAGTATGGGCTCTATATTCTGTTTCTAGTGCTTAAATGAGAGGTTTCAGGCATCAAATTTAGCGTATCAAAAAATGATACACTGGGCTTTGTAGGTCATTTGTGAATGTGTGAAAGCCGACGTTCCCGCAGTGAATGTGGACTTTGTGAATATTCATAAAACAGTGATGCCGGAGTAAAACCCTCCTTTAAAGAACTTCAGCACTCCGATATGTTCGGAGAAAACATCCATGTTCGGTGTATTGCATGGGGGAGCAGCGCTTATATGTCATTTTCCAACCCGTCTACAACGTTTTTCCACAAGCCCGAAACTTCTAGTTGAAAGCACTCTTCCTGGTATTGTCTCCTTTCTTAACTCATGACCTTTTTGACTGCCACACGCTTTAACAAAATGAGCAGCAAAAAGCGAACGTGACCGTGTAGACGAGTACAAATTCACGCTCTCAACCATAACATTCGACGCCATCAGCTTAGGGTCAAGAAAACTTTTTTTTTCAATCTACCTTGCTGTATCCTGTGCTAATTGAAAGCAACGCGCTTGACAGAGACATGAAGAAAAAGAAACTACTACGAATTAATTCAGCCTAGTTTCACCGTATATAGTCATATGAGCGTGTACATTTATATTCCATCTGTCTGGACTATTTATATCAGCGTTGAGTGCGGGAGTTGGTCGACCTTGAGGGGGACTTGGAGAAATCAAGGTTTATTTACCATTACGTACAGGGTTAGAAACAGGTAAAATAACAGTAAAAGTTAACCGACGGCCGGCAGCTAATCCTACGCTACGGCCCGTGGCAAGAACATCTCTCCCTTTCGATGGTTATCTGGCTTATAACACCTTCACTCCGAAGCAAGGTTTGGGTACGGGCTAGTTGGTATTCCATGGTATCAATCGTCACTTACAGAGCCTACATAAACGAGGGACAAAAACGACGACGAAGACAAGCGCTTGGCTTCGTCGTCCTTTTTGTCCCTCGTCTATGTATGAGCTGTAAGTGACGATTGATACCTTCATTCCGTCGTTGCCACGTCGTATTTAACCATTCGTCGAGCCCGTGCAGATGTCGTCATTTCCATCCAATCGTGGGGCCCGTGCGAGTGACGCCATGTTCGGCCTTAGGCCCTATCCTCCTATGGCCACATGCGCCCGGCACTGCCTCCTCGCCCGGTCATTCTTGAACGACATTCTAGTACTCCAAAGCACATTTTTTCTGGACTGAGTTCAACTACCTCGAACCGTGCCGACCTCCAGTTACACCTTCGGGAAGCGTCACACAGAAGGGGGAAACAAAAGCTCCACGCGCGACACACGAGGGCGTGATAGCCATCCTGTCCGACGGGTCCGGTAGCATGGTCAACGCACACTGGCGCACCCTAATTCGAATGCGACGGCTGGTGGTTCCATTCGGATAGCTTGACCGATGCTAATTACTCATCCGCATCTAACATGACCTATTTCTTAGGCATTTTCTCGAACGCGACTTGGTTGTAGACAAACCCAGTTATAGACGAACATTTAATTCGTTCTCCATTCTTTCTTGCAGCTTAAAAAGGTGGCTAACAAAGAAAAGGTAAGTTTCGGGCGTTTTCTAAAAGAAATATGATGTTTAATTAGCAAAGACGTTTACAATGCTTGATATTGGCACCGCGTATTTTCCAGGGCGTGATGGAGATGCTCCAAGTTGCAGTGCCAGCAATACAAGGAGACATGAGGAACGTAAGGCCACTTGGCGTGTCTTTTGGTCAATGCCTTGTAACGCACATCTGTGTGTCTTATCGGAGTGCGTTCTCGTCGAAGTCTTACACGTCCTTATGTTGATATGGTAGATATAGACCAGTTCACTGCATACTGCGTTACCACTACACAATTATCTTCGTTGAAAATTAGCGATTGGGCTCCATGGTAATGAAGAAAGGTAGCCAGTGAGTGAGTGAGTGAGTGAGCGAGTGAGTGAGTGAGTGAGTGAGTGAGTGAGTGAGTGAGTGAGTGAGTGAGTGAGTGAGTGAGTGAGTGAGTGAGTGAGTGAGTGAGTGAGTGAGTGAGTGAGTGAGTGAGTGAGTGAGTGAGTGAGTGAGTGAGTGAGTGAGTGAGAGTGGTGTGTGTGTGTGTGTGTGTGTGTGTGTTTGTTTTGGTGCCCTGGTAGTATACAGGCAGTGCACTAATTGTATTGTATCCTAATTGCCAATAATTATAATTTGGAACACTTACGACTACGCGTAAAAGCTCTAAAAGGCATCCGGGCACAAAACAAAATCATTAACAATAAGAATTACTTTAAAAAACATTCAGCTGTTTGCTCAAATTGACAAGCATGTAGCGTTAAACATACGATACTATTTTTGCTTTGTCGTGCGTGAGCAGAATAATTGATTTAATTATGTCCAACCGTTTCAAAAGGCACAGATCATGCACCTGGTAAATATTTCTGCAGGTCCAAATTCGATGTGAAAAACGCATTGCAATATCGGAAAAGTCACTCAAGGTAAGGGAATGTGCCTTGCATTCACAAGCGCATTGGTTGTTTTCAGTAAGCGGGCACCAATGGAATTCGGTTCTCTATACCACAGGAATGTCACGGCTCCCTCCAAGAAGCTTTGTCCGTTATCAGCGAAGAGACAAAAGCCCGTCTGGATGCGGTAAGCACCCTCTAAACTGTCTCAATTCAACGTACTCGGCTACGTACGACGGTAGGTCAGTGGCTATAAAGTTTTGCTGTCGAACACAAGGTCATGGGTTCGATACGTGCCTGCGGCGGCTTAATTTTGTTGCAGGTCAAAAGCAGAGTCGGCTCTAAATCAGCCAATAAGAAGTCGCAAGTAAAGGTGAAAGCAGATTTGTTAATAACAGAAATTACACCGCGTCGTGTTGTGCTCCCAACCTCCGAAGCTAGTTTTTCCATAGCTTGGATTTAAAGCGTCTCTAGATTTCCCCTAAGAGTTTATGAAGGTGGGGTTTTTCGATTTGTCAATTTCTTTTTCTGCAAGTATAATATGGTTTGAATTGTGGAAATGGACGGCAAATCTTATTCGATAGTTCCCTCTTAGGTGGTTCTAAACTGTTAAATTGTTACATCACTGAAGCTGGAAGCACACCGCAGCAGCAAGTCGGACAACTTTCTGTTGCGTGACTCAGAACCTACTCAGGCAAAAAGAAAGCGTACGTGTGAGAGCTGTCCTGAAAAAAAAAAAGTTGCACATTCTATTTCGTAGTGCAATAGAAAGCCTACCATTCGTAGTGCCCAGACGTGTAGTGGTTTCTCTAGCAAGCGAGTAGAAACGTTAAAAAAAAATGTAATCCGTCGAAGTTTCTTAATGGAGTACTGACGCGAAAATTTTTGATCTTGGTTTCTGCGCTGTAGTAAGGACCTAATAATCCAGTAATCATGGCACGAAACATCATTTGCTTCAGAGCACGGCAAGTAATTATTTGGAGTGTTGTTTCTGGCGACCAGTCCAAGTTTCGGTTTCGGAGAACATATAGATAGCCAAAGAAGGAATGTAAACACAGCCGGACATGTGATCCCACAAAACTGTGACGTACGCACATAGCGCGCTCGCCGGAGCGCGAGCTTCGTGTTGCTAGTTCGTCCGCTACGTCTGCACGTCCTTTGCGATGTCGTCGCCATCATCGTCGTCCTCGTTTTCATCTTCTAGCGGCGACCATTTCCTGCAGGCGGGAGTTGCCACCGTGTTAGACGTGGCCGAATACTTTGATTGGATCCACTGTACAAAGCAGTAACTCACAAAGTGCGGCCAGCGACAGCTATCAATATGCGTACGCACTGCTACAAGTAGTAGGAACCCTTCATCGAGGGCGCTTTGGCAATGGAGCATATTCCGGAGCAGAACACAAGGCGGAGTAAAAGTCGGCACAGCTTCGGGCTTGGGGGTATGTAGTCTTCGTGGAAGATCATCGAACTGCTCTAAGCCCGGCGGGTTTCGTTTATACCAGGCACGCTCGAAATGAGCAAATCTGCCTGCTCTTCAACGGGGTTCATTCTAAGCGTCCAGCGGCGCGCACCAGCTCGGGCCAGTTCTGCCGCTCATCGACGACGACTGTAGCGAACGAGCAAGCCAGGCGATCTGGTGATCGCTAAACAGCATAGGCCTAGCTCGTTGGCCGTCGGATCCGAGGCCGACGGCCCATGCGATCCGTCCGCAGCTCGTAATAAAGCACCTGTATTCGTCAACTCAATCAACTTCTGCACATTTATGCCGCTTATAAGTGACACTACAATTAGTCGTCCCGAACCCGTTGGTAGTGATGAGAAAACACGTTAGCCAAGCGAGCCGCTTTGCAGAGACGATTGCTGCGGCGGGTGCGTTGACCGCTTTCGTATCAAAATCACGCCAATGATTTACAATTTTGTGCAATGCTTTGTGGCATGCACACTTTCGAGGTCACCTTACTGTGAGTTATGCCGTGCCGGAAACAAATTTTAGCTCATTTTCCGCGCTGCCGTCGGCGGCGAAAGAAAAGAACAATGCGGCTATCGAAGGGTCAGAAACTTGCTCGCAGTGCCCGCCCCGATGGCAGCGCAAACTCGTGACGTAGTGTTTTCTTGCTTGTTTACATTCCTTCGTGTATGTCGATGTCGCGAGGCGCTACGTCTAGCGGCTGGCTGTGCCCACGCGCACTTTAAAATTTATTTTGAATATGTTCCAAGCCATATTTGCCCTTTATATTTTGCAGGCGATGTGTGTGCGCCCGCATAAATTGATCTCGCACGTTAAACTGACTTCGAATTTTTGTGTCAGCACTCCTTTAAAGCTGTGACGCACGAGAACACCAACTACCAATTGCGATGGCAATCTCGGAGGCCTTGTGTAAATGCACCACTCCATTTACCGTGACTCGGTTCGTTTGCGCAAGGGGGCGCCACTTTTCAACACGCGCACGGGGGAAACAGGGAAGCAATTTTTCTCCCGCGAAGGAAATTTAGCAGAAGTACAGTGGCTCAAATGAGTTAGTGTGGAGAGCAGCACGCATCGTCTGCGGGGGGCATTGGAGCCGCCGACAGGGGAGCCGCGAGGGCGCGTGCGCCATCTGCACCACATCCTATGGGCACTGGAAGACGCCTCTTCATTTCGTATTTTCTGCACCTGATAAAATGTGTTCGAAATGGCCTTCTTAAAGCAAGGTACAAAAGTCCTGATGGCTCTGTTTATACTGAGCTCATCAGAGCAGCACACAAAGAGGATAAATGTCCACTTATCCTTAAAGTGATGCCGTGCTCTTGCTCACGTGAGCCCTAACAACTTTGAAAAGATGAAGCTAAACCTGGCATTGCACCTTTTCAGTCCGCAGGTGCTTCGCGGCCTGTTTTTTACAACAAGCAAATAAAGGAGCACTAGCGTGACCCCGCATCAACTCGAGCCTTTGTTCTGCTGATGTGGAAGCTAGTAAAAGCAATGACAGCAGGGATTCCATCTCAATGGTTGAAACCTGACTCTGCACATGAAAGGCGCATCAAGGTTGTATTATACTGCCTAAACCGATGGGAGGCTCACGCGGGGACTTCACTAGCTGGATTTCTTTCATCAAGCACTGCCAAGGCGCTAAGGGTCACCGTTCAGGCCGCGCTTGATTTAATGAAATACCTTTGTGAGTAGCTTGGCTATAAGTAGCTATAACTATAAGTAGCCAAGACTGCCTGTAGAAATTACTTGGTGTCATTAGACAATTTTCTTGTTGCAACGACCATCCCACTTCGGCCCAATTCTTGCTCATTGTGAACTGCCTCAGTTTTTACATGGTCAAAGCTCCCAGCAGTGGCAACTGTGAAGCGGGCGATCTGACCTTTCTCCTCAGTAGGGAGGATGGAAGCCATAGTGGGAAGTTGGAAGAAGCTTTTCACATGATAAAGAAGCCCACAATGCTCCCGGACCATGAGTACCCTGAAAAGATGAGCGATTCGCGACTTTGCCTTCTGCATGACATGGTATGTCGCACGCAAAACAGTCCTGAAGGCTGCTTGCAAGGAATGTTTCGACGAGCTCCTTGTTTCCGCCTACGAAGCCGACTAATAGCTGGCGATGTTCTCCAAGTTCTCGGAGCCCCATATACCTTTCTGAGAAGCTCTTCTCATATGTAGACGCCCTTGAAACTACTTTTTTGATGTTGTTGAGTTACAACGAGCTGTACTGTGGCACCTTGGATGAGCTTTTCTCCTGCCTGCAAAAAAAATGATGACATGCTAGGATGTGCACAGCATGTCCCCAACGTCACCAACCAGGTAACGGAATTTTTTTTGGTCACCCGTTTGCATTTCTACGCGAAGGTAAATCAACAAAGAGAGAGCGTCTTCCCGTGAAAAGAAGCACCTAAAGCTCAGGCGTGTCACTTAGCAGGGGCTGACAACGTTCTGTTTGAACTGTTTGTAAACTGTTTTAACAAAATGTGTTTTTTTTTTTTGTCATCGTGAAAAAAAGGAGCAACAGCTCAGGTGTGTCGCGTAGCGAAACATCATCGATTACTGATGGTGGTTTCACATTCTAAGCCACTCTTCAAAAAAATTAGTTGCTTGCGTAAGCAGTGTGTTTAAAATAAAATGTTTGCTTCCGCGTTACCACAGGGAATTTTCTTGCCTTACGTTCGATCACCAGATAAAGCAAGCTGCATTCTACCATCGACGCGCACTCAATAGAATTGTTACCTCGGCGCCTCTTAATTCGTAAGGAGCTATGCTACTCTATAGCAATTTCCAACCATGAACGAGCGAGCATATATATATATATATATATATATATATATATAAATATGTATATTTTGCGAACCTCTCATATTTGTTATTGTATTCCTGAATGCGCGCGCGGATGATCGCATACCACGCAGGGCCCCTGCGTTGCGGTCGCTTCCCGCAGTCGTGGCGGACGTGGATGGATGGATGTTATGCGTGTCCCCTTTGGAACGGGGCGGTGGGTTGCGCCACAGAGTTCTTGCTGTTATACTGTTTAATGTCCTACCTAGGTTAAACAATAAAAAAAAAACACTATGAATTCCCACGCCCAAATTTTCTGATCCCCTATTGCGAACTGTGCTTTTGTAAGTCTCCGTTTTTTGTAGTTTCCCCACTTCCACCAATCCTCCGATCGCCTCTTACTAATCCCTATTGCGGACATGTTTACTTTTCCACTGCTCTCGTTGAACCCAAGGGCTTCAAGGAGGCCAGCGGTGCCTAAATCGACCGCTGGGTAGATGTCTTCACATTGTAAAAAAACATGCTACATAGTTTCTCTAGCTTTGCCGCAGCAAGCACATGATTCTTCCTTCTTGTATCTCGCTTTATAGGTGCATGTTCCAAGGCATCCCGATCCCGCTTCGAAATGTAATGAGCTTCCCTTTGAGTTATCATATATTGTTTCTTTCCTGGTTTCGTTTTTTCCTCTTATGTAGTTACTCATGGCAGGTTTCTTTTCCATTGCCGCCACCCATGCGATTATTTCAGCCTCTCTGACTTTCAGCTTGACGTTCCTTGTTGTTGTGTTGCCCACCCTACTGGCCGCATACTTGCTGGTAAGCTTCCTATTTCTTTTCCTCCACTGTGAATCAATGCTTTTTCTGTACAGATACCTCAACACTCTCCCAGCCCATTTACTTTCTTCCATATTTCTCGGTCGTTCTTAATACTCTATTTAACTGCGAGCTTCCCTCACTTCAAAATTAGTCCAGGCCATGTCACCCTGCACAGCTTCATTTGTAGTCTTCCCGTGAGCGCCCAATGCGAGGCGACCCGCTAACCTTTGGTTGTCATCCAGTCCTTGTTGTACCCCTGATTTAAAGCAAACAACCGCATTTCCAAAAGTAAGTCCTGGAACCATTATACCTTTCCACATACCTCGGAACACCTGGTACCTATTCTATCCCCATAGCACTCCTTACCTTCATTATGCCTGCATTTCTCTTCCCCTTCGCTGTTATTGTTTTTTCCTGTGTTGCCATATATCTATTCTCTTCGGTTATCCATATCATAGAGTTTCTCACTATATTACCTAGAGGGAAATCTGGCGCTGCTGCGCTGTGGTATGCATGGGAATGCCGCTATATTGTGACTTCGGATTGGCATCGTTCTCGGAGAGCCAGGCAAGCACCGTTCCGTCTGTCACAATAATTAATCTTCTACTTAAACAGCACGTAAAAAGCTGGATTAGCTTTATTATTGATACGTAAAAGTACCAGCGGGCCGCTAAAGTTGAAGGACAGACGACAAGATTTGCGCTCGCTTTGAAACAGTTTGTCGTCTGTTCTTGTTTTTCTTCGCTTGGTCATGCATTGTAGGTGAGTAAAGATGTAATACGCGTGAATCGAAACATTTTATGATGATTTTACTTTAAGAACCCATTATTTGTGTAGCCATGGTCACGTTTTAGACGAAGCCTCTTACAACACCAGCCAAGGCAAGCCTCGCCGACACATATACCGTCATTCGCATGATGGCACGGCGCCCCTTAAGAAACTCCCATAGACGGTGGCGCCAGATTTCCCTGTAGGTGTTATAGTGAGAAACTATATGATCCATACACTAAGGTATTTATATTCTGTTACCGCAGGTATTTCCTGGCGCTGTATCGCCACTGTCTGTTCACTGTTTTCATTGAATACCATAACACCTGATTTTTTAACACTAAATTTCAAACCTAAATAGTTGCCTTCGTGTCCACATATATTAGCCAGACTTTGCAAATCACTTTCCTTGTTAGCTAGAAACACAATGTCGCCCACATAAAATAAAACATCGAAGCTGCTGCTCTACTACTGTGTCCGCCTTTTTGTATGAGAGATTAAAGCCGATATTACTTCCTTCTAGCGCCCTCTCCATCCTCACCATGTACATCATAAACAACAGTGGGGATAAAGGGCACCCCTGCCTCAGTCCCTTGTTGATATGAACTTTCTCCTCACTCCTCATCCCTTCCCATTCAACGCAAACGACATTTTCTATTTAAATCTCTCTCCAAAGCTGTAGACAGTCGTCACCTAAGCCTTCCGCTTCCAGAATCTTCCACAAAATGTTGCGGTCTACGTTGTCACGAGCTCATGTAATGTCTAAAAAGGACACATATAATGCTCTGCTTTCTACTTCTGATCTTTCAATGCACTAAGAACAAACAGCTTATCATCTAAACGCCTACATATTTTGAAGCCATTGTGAAGTTCTTTCAAAATGCCATTATTGTCTGCCCACGCTTGAAGCTTTAATTTCATTGCCTGCATTGCTAACCTGTATATTACCGATGTAATGGTCAACGGTCTATAAGAGTGAATTCTATCTTTTTCCCCCTTACCTTTAAAAATTAAATGAATTCTACTTTGTCGCCAATTGTCTGGTATTCATCTATCTTTTACAGTTTTTTCCACTGCTTTCACCAGAGCTTCCTTACTTTTTGGTCCTAGTTTATTAATCACCCTAACGGGAACCTCGTCTAGCTTTGTGGCTGTGCTCTTAGGAATTTTCTCTTCGGCTTTCTTCCAGTTGAAATTTGTCAGCATCAGCTCCTTTTCCTCCTGGGTCTCTTTCACGCTCTTTTTTTTTTCTTTGAATACAACCTCGTTGGAAAGATTCAGCTGTTATTTTTCGGATGTAATTTAAGTCCGCTTCCTCTTCTAGTTTGTTTCCATCTTCGCCTGGGATATGTTGTTGTATTGTTGACTTCCTGCCTAATAATGTTATGTGGTTCCAAAATATTCTAGGTGCGTCCTTCTGTTTCTCATGTATTTCTGACAACCAACGTTAACCTTCACCTTTTATCTTGGTTTGCAGTAGTATTTTAACCTTAGACTTTTTATCCCGGTATATTTCCCGTTTACTGGCTCCTTCATCCTGAGCAACTGCGCCTTCTTTGTAGGCCTGTGCTCTTGGGAAGCTTTCTGTCGTTCGGCGATCGCTTGTCGTATCTCCCTGTTCCACCAGCTTTTCGGTTTCTTTTTTTTCCTTTTCAACGAACGTGTTGTTTCTCTTTCCGTATTTCTGTCGTTACTACACTTTGAAGCTCATTATATTCCCACTCTTTATTTAGCCATTTGTCAAGTTCTTCCTCGACTCTAGTGAATATATTTGTTATTTGTTCAGCGTTCAAATTTGGACTGGCCATATTGCAATCCTTGCTCTCTTTCCCAACTACATATCCCATGTTCAAAATGATGCGTTCATGGTCACTCCGTATGCTGCTATATCCTTCCACATCAAGAACCATTTCTCTCAACTTATCATGAATTCCTTCAGTCGTCAGACAAGGGTTAATTGCCGGTTTCCCACTTCCCACGTGATCTGCCCTTCACACTTAGGCCCTGTATTCACGATAACGAGGTTCTGTTGCTCACAAAGGTCTAGCATTGACTTCCCGTTATTGTCGGTGCAGCCATCTAAATCTTGTATGTGGGCATTCATGTATATTCACGCGTATGCGTGCGGCAGCACCCCCGGGCAGTTTCCTGCCATTGCGCCACCCGTGAGCCGGCGCATTCATCACACTTCCCAATTCTAGCCAATATAACAGAAGAGCATAAAACACAATTTCTGGCAATATTGTCACGTGGTAGTGACGTTAAAGAACACAGTAGCAGTACTGTGAAAGACAAAACTAGCTGTTATTCGGCGAACCTGTGCCCACAAAACAGGCTACACTTAAAGCACAACGATAGCGGCGAACACAGTCGGCGATCGTCGAAAATCTGATCAGCGTGTCAAGCGCGTCGGCTTTTATAGAGCAGTCATCGAATGTTCCAGACTAATCGTCGGGACCCGCGTGCCTTCCACAGAGTTCTACACCATTCGCGTCAGGCGATGAAATCAGATAACACAAGGTTCGGCGACAATAGACCGCGGATAGAGGCATCGATAACTTTCCAGAAACTTCGGATACATGCAGGCGCGTCCCGCGTTGTGTGATAGCATTTGTTAGGCGGCGAAGCGTGGTCGCCCGATGAAGATAAGTACACGTGTCAATACCCCCTTCTTAAAGAAGCATCGACCCGATGCTGCAACCAAACGAAAGCAATAAACAAAAGCACTCGTAGCAAAGAAAACAACAAAAATAACGAAGCTCGTCAGCGTCCGTAAAAGGGTTTAAGGCGCACCACGTGGGCCACTTCAGATCGTGCGCGTCGCCGCTGTGAATGCGAAATGCCGTCTGGCGCGACCTCATAGTCCAGAGCGCCAATACGTCGGATGACCTTGTAGGGTCCGAAATAGCGTCGCAGTAGCTTCTCACTGAGTCCTCGTCGGCGTATCGGGGTCCATACCCAAACACGGTCACCGGGCTGGTACTCGACGAAGCGTCGTCGGAGGTTGTAGTGTCGGCTGTCGGTCCTCTTCTGGTTCTTGATCCGCAGGCGGGCGAGCTGGCGGGCTTCTTCGGCGCGCTGGAGATAGATAGCGACGTCAAGATTGTCCTCGTCAGTGACGTGGGGCAGCATGGCGTCGAGCGTCGTCGTCGGTTTCCTGCCGTAAACCAGCTTGAATGGCGTGATCTGTGTTGTTTCTTGCACTGCCGTGTTGTAAGCGAATGTTACGTACGGCAGGATGGCATCCCAGGACTTGTGTCCGACGTCGACGTACATCGCTAGCATGTCGACGAGGGTCTTATTCAGTCGATCCGTAAGACCATTCGTCTGCGGGTGGTAGGCCGTTGTCCTCCTGTGCCTTGTCTGACTGTATTTCAGAATGGCTTGGGTGAGCTCCGCTGTAAAGGCCGTTCCTCTGTCGGTGATGAGGACTTCTGGGGCGCCATGTCGCAGCAGGATGTTCTCGACGAAAAATTTCGCCACCTCGGCTGCGCTGCCTTTCGGTAGAGCTTTTGTTTCAGCGAAGCGGGTGAGATAGTCCGTCGCCACGACGATCCACTTATTCCCGGATGTTGACGTCGGAAACGGCCCCAACAACTCCATCCCAATCTGCTCGAATGGTCGACGAGGAGGTTCGATCGGCTGTAGTAACCCTGCTTGCCTTGTCGATGGTGTCTTGCGTCGTTGACAGTCTCGGCATGTCTTGACGTAACGGGCGACGTCGGCGGTCAGACGCGGCCAGTAATACCTTTCATGTATCCTCGACAGCGTCCGGGAGAATCCGAGGTGCCCAGCGGTTGGATCGTCGTGTAAGGCGTGCAGTACTTCTGGACGCAGTGCCGACGGAACAACAAGAAGGTAGTTGGCGCGGACTGGTGAGAAGTTTTTCTTCACGAGTAGGTTGTTTTGAAGCGTGAACGAAGATAATCCACGCTTAAATGCCCTAGGGACAACGTCCGTGTGCCCTTCCAAATACTCGACAAGGGCTTTTAGCTCCGGGTCCCGTCGTTGTTGATCGGCGAAGTCTTCCGCGCTTATTATTCCAAGGAAGGCGTCGTCATCCTCGTTATCTTGCGGCGGCGGGTCAATGGGGGCGCGTGATAGGCAATCGGCATCTGAGTGTTTTCGTCCGGACTTGTATGTTACAGTGATGTCGTATTCTTGTAGTCTGAGGCTCCACCGTGCCAGCCGTCCTGAAGGGTCCTTTAAGTTAGCTAGCCAACAAAACGCGTCATGGTCGCTGACCACTCTGAATGGCCTGCCATATAGGTAGGGGCGAAATTTCGCTGTAGCCCAAGCGATGGCGAGGCATTCCTTTTCCGTTGTGGAATAATTGCCTTCCGCTTTTGACAACGACCGGCTAGCGTAAGCTATCACGTGTTCATGTCCACCTTTTCTATGGACTAGGACGGCACCGAGACCTAGGCTACTGGCGTCAGTGTGGATTTCGGTATCGGCGTGCTCGTCGAAGTGCGCAAGTACGGGCGGCGACTGCATGCGTCGTTTGAGTTCTTCAAATGCGTCGGCCTGCGGCGTTTCCCACTTGAACTCGACGTCACATATAGTTAGCTGTGTCAGCGGCTCAGCAATGCGTGAAAAGTCCTTGACAAATCGCCTGTAGTAGGCACACATGCCAAGAAATATACGCACTGCCTTCTTGTCGGTGGGCTGCGGGAACTTTGCGATGGCAGCTGTCTTCTGCGGGTCGGGGCGGACTCCAGACTTGCTGATGACGTGGCCTAGGAACAGAAGCTCATCGTAGGCGAAGCGGCACTTTTCTGGCTTCAGAGTGAGGCCTGATGACTTGATGGCCTCGAGTACTGTTGCAAGCCGCCTAAGGTGATCGTCGAAATTTCCGGCGATGACAACGACGTCATCCAAGTAAACGAGACAGGTCTGCCACTTCAATCCTGCTAAAACCGTGTCCATCACGCGCTGGAACGTTGCAGGCGCCGAGCACAGTCCGAATGGCATAACCTTGAACTCGTAGAGGCCGTCTGGGGTGATGAAGGCGGTCTTTTCGCGATCTCTTTCGTCGACTTCTATTTGCCAATAGCTAGACTTGAGGTCCATCGACGAGAAGTATTTAGCGTTGCAGAGCCGATCCAATGCGTCGTCTATCCGTGGGAGGGGGTATACATCCTTCTTCGTGATCTTGTTCAGTCGACGATAATCGACACAGAAACGTAGGGTTCCGTCCTTTTTCTTCACCAGGACAACAGGGGATGCCCACGGGCTTTTCGACGGCTGGATGATGTCGTCGCGCAGCATTTCGTCGACTTGTTCTCTTATAGCTTCACGTTCCCGCGTCGAAACTCGGTAAGGGCTCTGGCGTAGTGGTCGAGCGCACTCTTCGGTTATTATGCGATGCTTTGCGACTGGTGTTTGTCGAATCCTCGATGACGTCGAAAAACAGCCTTTGTATCGTCGAAGCAGACTTCTGAGCTGTTGCTGCTTAGTCGCGGGGAGACTTGGATTTATGTCGAAGTCTGGCTCGGGAACTACGGTCGTCGGGGTAGATGCGACAGAATCCGAGAGGACAAACGCATCGCTGGTTTCCTGAATTTCCTCGATGTATGCGATCGTCGTGCCCTTGTTGATGTGCTTGAACTCCTGGCTGAAGTTTGTCAGCAACACCTTTGTGTTTCCTCCGTGCAGTCGAGCGATCCCTCTTGCGACACAATTTTCACGGTCCAGCAGTAAACGTTGGTCGCCTTCGATGACGCCTTCTACGTCAGCGGTTGTTTCGGTGCCGACCAAAATAACAATGCTGGAGCGAGGCGGGATGCTCACTTGATCTTCGAGCACACTCAAGGCGTGGTGACTACGAGGGCTCTCCGGCGGTATCGCTTTATCTTCCGACAGCGTTATTGACTGTGACTTCAGGTCGATGATTGCGCCGTGTTGGTTCAGGAAGTCCATACCGAGAATGACGTCTCGTGAACACTGTTGGAGGATAACGAAAGTGGCAGGGTAAGTCTGGTCATGAATGGTTATTCTTGCCGTGCAGATTCCAGTCGGCATGATGAGGTGTCCTCCAGCGGTGCGAATTTGAGGGCTTTCCCATGCAGTCTTAACTTTCCTCAACTGGGCGGCGATGGGTCCACTCATGACGGAGTAATCAGCCCCTGTGTCCACTAAGGCGGTAACTGCGTGGCTGTCGAGAAGCACGTCGAGGTCGGTGGTTCTTTGTCTGGCGTTGCAGTTGGGTCTTGGCGTCGGATCACGGCTGCGTCGTGTTGAACTGAAGCTTGAACGTCGCGTCGTCAAGTCGTCTTTCGTCGGTGTAGTCTTGGCTTCCTGACTTCGTCGGGGCGGCGGCGTGTCGTCATTAGGTCGTCGAGATGGTTGCTTCGTCGTCTTCGTCGGCGGCGGAGGATCTTCGTCAGTTCGACGAACAGCAACCGCACCTCCAACGGTTGCTGCTTTTAGTTTTCCGGATATGGGCTGACGGACCGGCCGCGGGCTGGGCCAGTGTATGGTCGGTGCTGCGGCGACAGGTAGCGGCCTGGTGACGGCGAACGGGAAGCTCGTCGAGGGCTCCACTGAGTGGCGGCGAGGTAGTCGGCGATATCGCGAGGTCGTTCGCCAATCTGTCGCCGCGGCGCGTTAACGGCGAAACCTCGCAGTCTCATCTCCCGGTATGGGCATCGGCGGTACACATGGCCGGCTTCCCCGCAGTGGTAGCAGAGCGGGCGGTGGTCAGGAGCGCGCCAAATGTCTGTCTTCCTCGGGTAGTTGCGCTGGGCGACGGGTGGTCGTGCGGGTGGCGGCGGCGGCGGACGACGGAATTGCGGCTTGACAGGGCCCTGGCGCGGTCGCGGAGGGCGACCTTGACGGCGTGCGACGGCGGCGTAGGTCATCGCTTGCGGCTCAGGCTGCGGCGATTCAGGGGCTACTCCAAGTTGTTGTTGTTGGAGTTCCTCACGCACGGCGTCGGCAATCGAAGCCACTTGAGGCTGTGATGATGGGAACAGCTTTTGTAGCTCGTCCCGCACGACAGCTCGGATAGTCTCGCATAGGTCGTCGGTGGCCAGTGACTGAACTCCGGCGTAGTTTGTCGCATTCGTGCGGCGGTGGAATTGCCGGTTTCACATCTCGAGTGTCTTCTCGATGCTAGTGGCCTCGCGAAGAAACTCGTCGACGGTCTTCGGTGGGCTTCGTACCATACCGGCGAAAAGTTCCTCCTTTACACCACGCATTAGTAGCCGGACTTTCTTTTCCTCGGACATTTCCGGGTCGGCGTGGCGGAATAGGCGGCTCATTTCTTCTGTAAAAATCGCGGTGGTCTCGTTAGGCAGCTGCACTGGGGTTTCTAGTAGTGCTTGGGCTCGTTCTCGGCGTACGACGCTTGTGAATGTCTGCAGGAAGCCGCTTCGGAAAAGGTCCCAGGTCGTTAAGGTGGCTTCTCTGTTCTCGAACCACGTCCTGGCAGCGTCTTCCAATGTGAAGAAGACATGCCGCAGTTTGTCGTCGCTGTTCCAGCTGTTAAATGCAGCGACCCTCTCGTACGTCTCGAGCCAGGTTTCCGGGTCCTCGAATGTATAACCGCGGAACGTGGGGGGCTCCCTGGGCTGCTGCAGCACGACGGGGGATGCTGGGGCTGCCATTGGGGTGGACTTGGTGGCAATCTTCCTGTTCGTCTCAGGTAGAAGTCCGTGCTCTGGGGGCAGTCCTTGCAGTCGGCGGCTAGCACGCTGGTCTTGGGCGACGTTGGTTTTGCCCTCGGGCTTCGGGCTTGGATCGCGGCTTTGCGGGGGCGTTCTGTACATGAACGCACAAGCACCTCCACCGTATCCGATATCGAATCCAGGCACAAGAGCTCTCCTTGCGCGGATTTTAGGTTACGGGGCGGTACACGAATTGGTTGTACTTTTTCCCAGCCGAACTACATCACATGTAATTTTTGTACTGTTTTAGAGAAAAATTTAAAATAGAATTTGTTGTATACGGGATACAAGCATGCTACTTTCCGTCAATACTACACGCAATGTTCTAATTCCCAGCACAACCCAAGGTCATGTTCCGAGTAGTAGAAAGACCCTTTACCTTCGGAAGAGTAAACATATACTTCCTATTTACGATAGCAAAATGAGACAGTATACACTGTTAAATGTAAATAATAATTAATTTGTTCTGCCTTTCTCTTCCCTGTTTCGGCAAATGCGACACCTTCCCACATGGAAGAAAGTGCGATTCATTACATTCTTCGAGAAAGCGAAAACGCTATCAAACTATGCCGCATTATTCGGCACGGTAACACATATGCAGAAGCTGAATCCCTGTAGCTTTCTCTTCAGTACCACAGGAAGTTGTCCGTGAGCATGGGGGTAGGCATTGCATCGAGGCCACAACGTTGTAGTACAGTTATAACAGTGAAAAGCTGTGCTTTATCATGATTCCCTTATCTTCATCCCAATGGAAGACATGAACAGCACTACAAGATGGCGCGCAGAGGCGTCACGTGAATAATCCCTTTAACAACGCAGCCTTCTCCTCAAAGCCATATTTACACAGCACACATCGGCAAGTTTAAATGGCGTGATCATTGTTTTTGAGTTTCACGGAATTCTTAAAAATCGAGTGTTGCAGCAGACATAATTGTACCCTTGAGCTGGATTATTCAGATACAGATATTGCTTGGAAAAGAAATCGAAACACATATTCAACTAATTATTAATATTCCACTAATTAACTTAGTAATTATTTTATGGCTGATATTGCAATTTACGAATTTTGGCCGTTCGGCTTGGAAGGCGTATCCACTTGGAATTAAATTCTAGAATGAGAGCTGTCTTGAGATATCGGCCAATAAACTAGCCATACAAATGCATTGTTGTTCAACTTAATTTGAAGGTAACGCTCTTTTATGCATTAAACACAAAAGTACCTGTCGCCCACGTATTCGTCCTACACTTTGGGAATTATATCGTAACTTGTGTCATCCTGACACTTCATTTCGAGTGGATACGTCTTTCAAACTCACTAGCTACAATTCCCAAATGTGTCGCCAATGTGTCGCCAATTAATTAGGAAGATAGGCAATCTTGGGTTAATTAGTTGAACATGTGTCTCGATTTTTCTTGCTAATAATATCCATCTCTTCGAATAATCCAGCTCGAGGAAAATGATTATGCTATCTGCCACAGGCGATTTTAAACATTCTGTGACACTTAAACATGCCAAGGTTGAAGAATGGACGTGTTGGTATAGCATATTAGAGATTCGATTGCGCAACATTTGAACGACACACGCCGAAGAGAAACACGTTCAAGCGCTCAGTGGTGTGTGTTTCTCTTCTTTGTGTGTGTCGTCCAAATGTTGCGCAATCGAACCTCTAATGTACTTAAACATAATCACACCGCGCATACGTTGCCCTACATTCAAAACAAATTGGGACTGCGGCTGAGTGCGAATTCGAAGCAAGATTGGCACAAAACGTTATTCGAATTGTACGAAAATGAGGGCCTGACCTCTCTTACAGAATGCAACAATGTCAAAACGGTGTACCACTTCACGAGAGCAAAGTAAAAGATATGCAATGAACTTTTTTTGCATATCATGTACTGATGTAGCACCAGTATGCTGGAACGCTTATAACTAATTGGCAGCAAAGCGCGCAGATACTGGGCCAATATTTTTTTCCTCTGTGCCAAAACGCGCCCACACAGGTGACCACCGGGACTGTATTTAAAGTTGACCCAACTATTGGCGGTTCCCGGTAAACTTGAATAAACGCGTTCATAGTCGTCTGCTTAGCGCCACAACCACCTCGTAGTGCCCAGCACAGTTTCAAAATATGTCTCCTTACGCCCAGATTTGTATGTACAGCTTTGTTGGGTCGAGCATTTTTTCGGATTGCAAGTTACCTATCTGCAAGATCATTCAATGTGTTAACTGACGATGGCCCAACTACACGACGCTATACCAGCAGGGGCGTCCTCAAGGCGGTGCTCTCAGGCCGACGCTATTCAACCTCGCTCTTTTTGGACTTGCTGAAGACTTGCCAACTACCACCAAAATTTCAATATACGCAGACGACATCTGTGTCTGGACTTAGGCAGTCACACGTCCTCAGATACGTGCACGGCTTCAAAGAGCGGCTACTTGGACAGCGAGCTACTTGTGTAAGCAAGGTCTCAGCATATCACCAGAAAAATGCGCACTAGTAGCATTTACTCGCAAACCCATGACGCCTTATGTCATCTCAGTCAATGGGCGGACCATTTCCTATGTCAGAACCCACAGATTTCTTGGCGTAATTATCGACCGAGACCTCTGTTGGAGCCCGCACATGGCCTACATGAAACGGCGCTTGACAGCAACCTCCCAGTTGTTTAAATACTTGACAAGAAATACGTGGGGGATGTCAGTAGACGCAATGCTGAAACTCTACAGAGCTCTCTTTCTCGGTTTTTTAAGATATAGTCTACCTGTACTGAACAACACCTGCAAGACAAATATTCCTGTTCTGCAGGCAGCATAAGCTCAAGCACTCACAGTTTGCCTTGGTTTGCCCAGATGCACGTCAACAGAGGCAACTATTGCGATTGCTCGGGACCATCAAATGCAAACTCACATTACGGTGGAAGCCCTGAGAACGCAAATCAGACATTTTGCACGTGCCCCCTATCACCACCTTGCAACACTACCTTCAGACAGGCACCAAGCACCATTCTCTAAAACTATCGTCAAGTTTAACGACAAACTTCCCTCGGGCTTCACCGCTGAATCTAAACCATCGATACCCCCTTGGTGTCTTGTCAGCCCCACAGTCCATCTCAGCGTACCAGTAATCGGGAATAAGTCTGAGTTGTCGTCCCCTGTGCTGAAACAACTGTCTCTGCTTCTTCTGCACGAGAGGTACGTGGACAGTGAACACATTTATACTGATGGTTCCACAAACATCCAGTGGTCGTGCGGTGCTCTGGTCGTCCCAGCAAGAGCTATTACCATCAGCTTTAGAACTGAGCACCCAACGACATCGACATCTGCGGAACTAGCTGCTCTTCGCGCTGCACTTTGTTTCGTCAATCGGGAACCACCTCGACAATGGTCAATCTTCAGTCACTCACAGGCAGCCCTACAATCTGTGCTATCAGCTGTGCGTCGCGGGCCATTCGAACAACTCGTGTTCAATATTAGATGCCTACTCCATACATCACATGAGAAAGGACATCACGTGACGTTTCAGTGGCTGTCAAGTCACTGTGGCGTCATAGGAAATGAAGAAGCCGATAAAGCCGCTCGCGCAGCTCTTGAGGACACACAGGAAGAGGCCATACCATTTTCACGGTCCGACGCAGCCAGCCGACTTCGAGTGCTTGCACGGGAGATCACGCTCTCTCTGTGGTGCACACCAAGCAGCCAGACCAACCGGAGCAATCGTCAATACGACGTGCCCTCTTTGATGCATCTCTGTATGCCAACTGGACTCCGCCGAAGTGAGGCCACCCTGCTTTATCGCCTATTGCTAGGGGTGGCCTTCACGAAATCTTACCCATGTCGCATTGGAATCGCCGACAACGCTCTCTGGAATGCCTGTCTTTGCGAGGAGACGCTGGAACACATTCTGTGCGACTGTCCTGAATATAATGTTCAGAGACAGTTCCTGGCATTCGTTGTAGCGCACCTTGACAATAGATCATTGTCAGTTGCAACTATTTTCACATATCCCTCACAGAAGACATCGTAGCTGAAGGCGACGAAGGGAATTCTTCGGATTGTGAAGGAGACAGGCTTGGACAAGCGGCTGTGACAGTGATGTCACGTACCGTGCAAGAGTGACAGACTGTAACTAACGATGTGTGTGCCGTGCTATGTGCTCTCTCTATCTCTTCTCCCCATCTTTCATCACCCCCCATCCCGCTCCCATGTGTAGGGTAGCAAACCGGTCAAGCTAAACTGGTTAACCTCCTTGCCTTTCCTTCTCCACTTTTCCTTCCTTCCTTCCTTCCTTCCTTCCTTCCTTCCTTGTTGGGCAGCATACGTTTGCTGCGCTATTAAAGGTAAATATTTCATTCAAGGTGCGCGGAATTTGACAGCACAACAAGAGTTACGAACGGCACTAGTGGAATAGCATCGCTTCGTTGGCGAGCCCAAGGTATCCACAAAGATGCATTCACTGTTCTGATGCGCCATGATAAGTCATACACCGCACGCAAATGCGAACGTAATTTGGGGTGACTTAATAAAAGTACGCAGTGGCCTCAGTTGTTCCGGGTTTTGTAAACGATGCTTTGCAGCAATTGTTCACATCTCCGACTCTTTCTTTCCTCCATATCATAATAGAGCATCTACCTAGATTTCGACAAATTGTCTTTTTTCCAGGAACAGAACCTAAAATCCATAGAGCTAGAGATGTTTCCTTAGGGTTGGCAGCACTGGTCTCACGACGCACATGCATTTATGTAAAATGCCGAGCTTTCCCTTTATTTTGAGTCATCTTTTTTTTATTTTTCATGCCGCGCAGGTTGAAGAGTCAATGAAAGATATGAACGAAAAGGTTTCCACTGTAGCCCACAGCTTGCAGGTGAGGAAAACGTTGGAAATTACTCGAAAATGGTTGGCTAATTAGCATCTCCACTTTTCTCTAGTGCTGTGATGTACGAGCCTTCCTGTTCAGTGCTCATAATTTTGTTATAATGATTCACTGGCCGCCCTCAGGTATTTTTTGGCATGGAATGTGTGCAGGATGACAGGGAATAAACGATCCGGAAACATGTTAGTATCGACCATATCTTACAATGCGGTCAACGTGCCGTGTGTCATCGGCAATGACGAAAGAGTAATTTTGCCTCTCTCGTAATGCTTGTAATACACGAAACATTGTAATGCACAAAACATCATCCAATTCAGCATGACTTGCCTTAGAGTCTCCATGACCTCGGCATAAAAATATGTCAATTTGACACAGTTATCGGCCGTTTGTCGTAATTCGTGACAAATGGAGACATATCTTCTCCTCGTACATTATTGCTGCTTAATAATCAATAAATTAGTTGGTTAAAGGCGCTTGATTAAAACTGCCGAATACTGATCGACGTCAGGCCTACGCCTTTAACATTGATTTTTTTTTTTCAGGAACAAAGCCGGTATCTGCATGCAGCCAACCAGCTACTCTTAGACCAGTTGGAAGAGGTATGGAGTCTTTTTTTTTTTTTACTCTAGCGCTTAAGCGCCGTCATTTTGGACGTAAATCAAACGTACGGCAATGTATGGTCGATTGGTATGCATGATAATGGTTGTGAGTATGCGTTCACTGTTTTATGCGCACTTTATTCTGACGTCACTTCGCACCAAATTCAGAAGTTCCTCGTGTAACAGCCGAACATTGCGGGGCTGGGGAATCAAAAATGAAATTGTTTGTAAACATGTTTGCAAAAAAATTGCAGATCCGTCGACGATGTTGGAATCTAGTTAAGCGAAGCTTTAGTACCACGCATAAATAAATGTGTTGTATGTTACAATTGTATTTACTTTAAATATGTGCAACGTGTAAATTCATGAAATATTTATCAACTGCAAAGGTCGTGGCTTTATGGCCTCGTATTTTGGTCTATGCACGCTATCCAACGAGAAACGGTTTGCGAAGGATAGCGTCATGGCCATAGAAATAGGGCTAAATGACCACAGCTTAAACTCGATTTAACGAATTGAGGACAACCCTCAAACTATTTAGTTAAATAGGGAAGTTTGTACATTCGAAGAAATCTTTCGATCCTTCGAAATATAAAATTTGCAGTGTAGTGACACGGAAAGGCTACCTCGGCATTGTATTAGCCCCTAATACAACCATCTGTCGCATAAACTATGAAATAACGAAAGTAACCACCTCCGCTAATCCCGAGGCGGTGTTTAGTCCACAGTTCCGTGCATGGCCGCGACGTGCAGCCTTGTCAAAATAGAGCTACGGCCGCGACTAGAGCGCCTAAATGTGTTAACGTGATCGCTTTAGAGCGCCCGCCGGAAGAAAATCCCGTCTGTGTCAAAGGTAGAAATTACCGGCTTTTTTTTTTTTTTTCGCTCATTCATTTCAGGAAAAACTTCCTTAAATCGAGTTTGGTCAAGGTAGTTTCGTTGATTCGGGTTAATGACAACATTGAACCCTATTGGTACCTGCCGGTGAAGGGAAATTCCTTCGCTAGAATGGAAAGTTCGTAATATCGGGTCTGCTTAGATCGAGTTTCTACTGTTATATTCGTTCCAATAGTTAATGAGTCGTGACACAGGTATACTGGCCTGGAACACAAGTTCTATGCAGTCTGCGCAAAAAATTTTCAAAAATACCTAGAGACCCCCGCTACTGTGCACCTTCAATCATAATATATTGCGGTTTAAGAACGTACAACGAACTTAAACACATCTCTATAAGCATGGGATATGTGCAGTTACGCATGCATGTAGCAAGCATCGATGCACTTGTTTGAATAAGTTTCAGCTTCACCAACCTTTTATACATCGCCTACTTGCCTGGATTCTCGATCAAAGAAATTCTACCAATTCGCGATGCTTATGTTGGTCATGCACCCGAGAGTTTCTCAAACGATAACATTCTTCCATTGCGTATCTGTAGTTTTCTTGACAGCTCCTTGCAGCAAACTTAATATTTGTTTTTTTTTTCAGATTACAAACAACTTCTATAATGTGCTCAACTTCGTTAATGAGGGTCAAGGAAAGCAGGCTCACGGGCATTCCAAATAGTTTGATCCTGAGCACTGAGATCAACACAGTGTTTGCTAGAAGCATGCTACGGAGAAATAAATTTATTTTGTAATTTTTTTTCAACCAACTTTGTCTTAATCATCGTTCGTTTTAACAATTACGCGAAATAAAAGCAATCAGGGTTAAATCTGCGCTGTATTTTTTTGTGCCTGTTAGCGCATGCAGAAACCCGACATTTCAGCCAATAAAGTGCTTGCGAGTGCTAGCATGTCTTGAAAAAGTCACAGAGCCTTCGCTTCGATTAGCAATCGGTGATTCTGGTTGTGAGGGGCCTAGCTTTTGTTCCGACGTTGGTTCTCGTTTCTTTCCTGTTGTTTTTGTTGTTTCTACACAAGGTGGGCGTGCTCGATTTACCTTTCTTGCTGTTGCACGTTCCAGTCGATTTCCAATAATTGTTTCCTCATGCCGAGATTGTCTCAACACTGTCTTACTACATATATACGAAGTAATTTTTGGGTACTGCGTACGCTATGCTCGTTTTGATCTACATCGTTTCACTTACTGCCTTCTTGACCTGCAGCAGCGATTGCGGGCTCATAAAATGCGCACGTTGCATTAGATTCACTGTCGCACTATTGAACAACTATATTCCATGTCGCGGTAATTTGAAAGCTACTAAGAACGTGAACGAGCGCTAAAAGCATTCTTGGACGCAGAACAAACAAACGTGGAACGTAGGCACCCTCGGCTTCACCCATCGCACCCAGCTTCGACCTACAAACCAGTTCGATTCAAGAAAGGCTGCACGGATTTTACAAACGGCTCCTAAGAGTTTTAAAAAAATATTGGTCGTTGAAATGCGCTCTGAAGAATCTGCATCAAGCCTGAATGCAACGTAAGCTTATAGCTGAATTTCATTACAAATTCTATAGTAATCTTAGTCAATGTGTTCGTTCGGGTATTCCCTTGAGCAATGCTGGTTCAACTACGCAAGCTTGAAAGCGCCTCAGCGTCCATTTTTAAGGCGGATTAGTGGATTGCTGTCGAGATTAAAGGGTTGCTCAAGGGAGCAATAAATTTGCATACAAATATATCTTAAAATGTCCATCGAGTCCTTTTCCGCAAGAGCACGTACTTCGCATGTCAGAAAAAACGTATGCGATTGGAATACGGGTTCCAACGACACTTAGAAAGTTCCGCACAAGCTAGTGCTGACGTAACAGGAGTCGTGGCAAAATTTAACAAAGGCAGGATATTTTTTTCTTTTCACAATAAAAACCTTGTGACGTTTCATTTATCAATGACAACGGTTGTCGCTAATTTAGCAATAGTTTTCTGAAATGCCCTTACTTGCAATGAAGCTGGGGATGTAAGGGAAAGCCAGTGCAATTATTTAGGCTGGGCACCGGTTAGCCTCCCTGCACTTGTGAAATCGAAAGAAAGGGACTCTACAATGGAGGGGCGGAGGCGAGAAGTTCCAACCCGCATGCGCACTGAAGCGTTCATCATTCAATCGGTCAAAGTTGGCAGCGTTTTCGGGGCCTGTTGCATCGCAGACGCACGAGGTCACGGTCCCAGAATCTTCTTTTACGTGATAAGAACTGTAGCCAGATTGCCTAAAATTAGTCATAGCGTAGGAAGCGTTGAGCGCGTTTTCACAGAATATTAAGGAATGTCGACATGGTTTACCCTCCCGAAACCTTCGGTGTTTCTTGGCAGTTTGGTAATACGCGAATGGTGGAGATCGGTGGCAGAGCCAGGGTAGAGCCGAACCGAAGAGTAATGCCACCAATGGCATAGATAACGTGCAGCGAAGGTTACGCGGTTGTTTCGTACTAGTTCAGATACCGCAAGAAATCGCATAGCTTGTTGTCCTACGGACCACGGACCTAAGGGCCGAGATAAGGCGCACCATAAAGACAAAAATATAACGAGTGTAAGGACGTTGCCTTCTCGCTCGGCTCGAGCACGCCAGAAAAGCGAAGATGCTGGAAGTATACTCGTGACCCCAACGGGCAATGCGCATCAAGAAGCTGACGCCCTTTGTATGCCCACCCTGAGTGGCCAAAAAGAGCCTGTGCACAATATCACAAATCGTTTGCAGCACTGCCGAAGACACGAGGCGCACGCAAGCGTTGTGCTTGCTCAGCGTAATATAGTTCCGCGTGTGACTGTGATTACTGGCACAATTAGAGAGTTCTGTTTTTGCTTGGTACATGATACTTCACGGCGATGCTTGACATGTTAGGACCTTTGCGCATGCACGTCGCATACGGTGAATTCAGCTGCCGTTGAACGGCCGCTCAGCAGACCTAGCGGCGCGCATGAGCACGTCTCGTGAGGCATTCGGCCATCCTATTGACTAAGAAGTGTACCATCCCCAGTGCTGCGAATCACCTGTGACATGGAATAAAGTGTCACATCGCCCCGACGAGGACTTATCGAGAAAGGTATGTCTCACCTTTGATATGGTTGTCCTTACAACGCAGTATATTTCTGAAAATGATCGATTTGCAAAGTCCCCAAGTGGTTTAGACCAGAACAAGGCAAAATTTAGGCGAATGCGGGTCCGAACCACCGTTCAGAGGCTTGCTGAACCTGCATATTTGCAGATACCGTATAAGCCCGTGCCAGAGTTCTCTCTAGCAAAAGAGAGAGAGAGAGAGAGGGAGAGAGAGAGAGAAATCAAGGAGAGAAAAGGTAGAGAGGTCATGCATACGTTTGCTACCCTGCACCGAGGGCAAGGCAACAGGGGAATAGAAAGAGAGGGAAAGAATGAGCACTGCTTGAATACAGTATGCATAGGGCGCACAGTAGTAACTTTTGTAGAAAAAAAAGCTATGACCGGACACTTTGTCATCGCCCCGAAATGGCGGCGCGAAAAAGCACCATTATCCTTTTCAGATGGAATTCAAGTTTTCCTTTCGATTTCCTTTCACCCGTAAACCCTTGGAATATCGGATTAACTTCTACTTGGAGAGACGTTAGGCATGTTATCACTGATCACATGTATTTGTGAGATACGCTTTGTTTTTCCAGAACCGTTACCAACATCTTTGATGTAAATGACTAAATAAAAATATGTTGGCACGAATAAATAACGACAATGTCCGAGCTATTCACCTGAAGAACAGCAAAAACAAATATTCTCGAAAGCACACACAACACCCGATTAAAATAACACGCCGAAACATACAAAATGGGGGTGACAGAATTATGCTGACTCAAGCACTCGCTGCCGAGTAACGAGCTCTAGTAGCTGTAGTTCATCCCGCGTAACCCGTTACGGTAAAACTGCAGGAAGCGTGTCCTAGCCCCCGCCTGCTCCGCTTGAACAGGAAACGTCGCAGATTTCTCCGCTTATCGACGCTCATTTCCTTGCCCCGAACAGACGGACAGTGAACGTCAAACGCCGACAAGTGTCACGCGCCAAGTGTCCAGCCGACGCTCTTCTGATTACCTGCGTCCTGGACGTACCAAGGATAAATACCACAGAAATAGGCAATATTCATCATTTATGTGGGCTGCTGCTTGACGCGACGTCTCATTCAACAGGGCCAACGAGTGTCGAGTCGAGGTTCTGTCTCTCTGCACCTGAATCTACCAAAGATAACCACCACAGGAATAAGTAATACCAACCACTTCTGCGAGTTGCGGCCCGAAACGACACATCGATCAACAATTCCGCCAGAAGAACGTTGCCGTTTGAAGTGACGCGTAGTGTCACCAGGGTCTCCGAGTGTCGACTCAAGCTCTTCCTTCCATCAGGATGTGAATGTGTAACAATAGGTACAACATATACAGGTCACATTTAGCTCTTCTGATTGGTGCTGCTCAAGGGAGCACATAGGCAGGGTCGCTTAGCATCGATTCAAACTCTTCTTTACACCTGTATCTAGATTTCTCAAGTATAAGTAGGAAATGAATAGTTAATATTGACCTCTTTTTCGAGCTACAAGGGATGCTTCAGTAGTGTCACTGTGTGTTAGTGTGCATGAGCAACAGGTGGCAAACAAACCGATTTACCTTGATCTCCAAAGTTCTGCTGCGAATTCATTGCTGCCTCTCCAAATGGTGCTTCCCCAATTCACTTTGATTCGAGTGCTAGTAAACAGTGCAAAGTTTCATCCTGTGATTGCCGTTCCTTTAATTCGACAGTTATACGAAAGCGTTCCGCTCCACGTGAAAATTTGCTTACTTCTTACATCTCGACTGGGGTTTCCAAAGCACAAAGTGTTGCGATATTTAAGTAGCACGGCTCCGGTGTTTTGCTTGAGTGTGCGAGATCGTCACAGCGCTTCTTCATGGATTACTGCCATCGCCAAACTATGCCGTCAGACCAAATGTGAAGTAACTCCTTTTAGTGACATAGCATAGCTCACCGCTTTAACTCTAGACCCTTAAGTATACTTCGTGCTCCAACTGCGTCTCATTTTCGCGGCGAATATAAAGCTTCCCTTACTTTGCTTTAAGCTCAATATTTTTACGAAGTCACATGAATAAAGTAAGCAGTTTGAATGCTAGTTTGAAAGTAGGGAATTTAGCAATAAAGTAACGCAGTGAATCCCAATCAGTAATCACCTAATTATGCATAATTATGATAGAAAGCCAGTGTTGTACGCCTTCATACCTCAAGCATGATATGATAAATATCGTTTCAAATCCAGGCAGATTTTTTTCATCGTGCACTATTTCGTTCCACCACTCACTGTCCGGTTCGTAGCTTCCTTTCAGGTTTCTTTGTTATCTTTCGAATTCAAGAGTGGCTAGCGGAGATAAAACATTCCGAAGTATGACACTGACCTCCACTAGAATTCTCTTAACGGCCATTGTGCACCCAAGCGAATCATAGGGAGGCCGTGAGTAGTTAACAGAGGTGACTTCTCGTTGCAGTTTATTATGCCACGCACTTTGAGTAATACATCAGCACGCCTGAACAAACTCCACTGGTTGTTTTCAAACTATCATATCACAGAATTCAGTGGCGAAAAGGGGATTATTCACTCACTAAATTTACAACCTGGCGTTCCTCGGCTTGCTTTGATATGGATTGTATTGGTGATACTTAACGTACCAGATCAACACGAGAGCTATGAGCCAACAACTGTTGTGCATGCAGCGTGACGAACAGCCCGGTTCTCTCAGGGAAGGATAATCGAAGACGTGCAGTCGCGGCTCCCTCTGAGTTACCGAAGCAAATCTCGGAGGCCACACTTTCGCGGGTTGTATTCGCCGAAAATGATTGCAGGGCCGGAAACGCATCATAGTCGCCACGTTTTCGGTGCAGTCCAGAACATCGCGTACATGACGCGTTACCGGCTCTGCGATTGTTTTCGGCGCGTGCGGTCAGCACAGGTATAGCTGCCATACCACAATACACCTTACAACAATTATTCAATTGATTTGCGAGTCAATCGATTTACATAACGCGCCTTTCGCTAAAAGAAAGGGTAGATGCCGAACATGTTTCTTTATGCTTTAGTTGAAAGCTTCCGTGTAATTGCCTTCTGTCTCATCCAGATGTCACTAGTTGACGTGTGCAGTACTTTTTCGCCTTATGAAACTGAGCATGCCCATCAGTTAAGCTTGTTTTCCTCAATCAAGAATACAACATTCGATAAAAGATGGCGGGACGTACCCGGCGCTCTACGGGCACCAGGCAACGCCTCACCCCTGCAGTCGGGGCAACAACCTCCTTGTTGTTTTCCTATCTTATCAACGCCACCGCCCCGCCGCTGCGACGAGACGCCTGCATCGCCTGCATGCTGGAAAACGCAGCGAGCGGGTATCCATTGCCAGCGCCGTGTGCTTGATCCAGTAATCTGTCAGCGTTGTCCCTGGGTGGGCTTTTTCTACACCTGTGCTACCGATAGGAGGGTGAGTTTGTGCGACTTTCGTTGAAGCGCCCTGTTCGGTGGACGGCAACCTATCGTAGTGCATCTGCTGGTTAAGCAACATGGGAGGTTCGCTCGCAACGTTTGCAGTGTCGTTCGCTGGCACCATACTTGGTGCGGTCCTCGTTACCGGAGTTGAAGCGGAGCGTGCAAGCGACGACGACGGTTCGCGAATCGTAGGACATATTAACGTCGCTGTGTGCTGCGGATCACTAAACTCGAAACGACGCTTACCGGTGGCATTCTAGGGCGCTCGAATCACCAAGGGTGTTGCAGTGATTGCTAGCAGCTCCGAGTGTTGTAGTTTCGGTTTCAAGGTGCAGGAAAGCTTCAGAACTCAAGTCACTGGCAGGTAAAATAAAGGTAATCGCCCCAAAAGCGAAGCGTAAAAGCAATGGTTTGCCTTTTACACGTATATACATCGTAGAGTAGTACACAGTGTGAGCATCGGAAGATAAAACGAAAATCAATCTGTGAAAGATTATTAATTTCGCATTTGTCGGGCTCACGGCGCAGTGGCTAGGTGTTCTCTTGATGAGTTCGAGGTTACGGGTTCAAATCCCAGCCATAGCGGCCGCATTGCGGTGGCGGCGGAATGCAAATACACTCCTGTACCGCGTATTGGGTCCACGTTAAAAAACGCCAGCTCGTCAGAATGGACCTCAGACTCTGGCCAGGCGGCGCTGCTGAAAAACGCGTCACCAGCGCCTCCATCGCAGCTTTGGTACAAACTGAGTATGCAAAAAGAGCTGTCCGCAAGCGAAGGTGCATAGGCCACAATGGACCCTCCTCTTTCGGTTGTGTTGTGACACAGTTTTCTGAAAATCAAGGACCTGCAAAGCTTCTTCCGCCCATCCACGCTTCGGGAAGCGAGGAAGCGCAGCAGGGCGAAGTACGTGTACAATATAAAAGAAGTCTCATGTGTTTTTTTCAGCTTGCTGCAACTCGCAAGTACAGAGAGTATCGGGTTTGTTTATAGGCATATCAGCATAAAAATATAAGCATTTCAAATTGGCTCATATTGAAGATGTCCTGAACACAAGGCTTAAGTATCTTCTATATTTTTATCCATTTTATCGGAATGTTTTTTCTCGCAATTACTTACAGAGAGTAAATCCTTCCATAGCCTTTTTCAGGGCAGCAAACAGCGTGCGAACATAACGAAAGTAAGCTTCCTACAGTGCCTGCGCGCCGCATCCTTCTTTCTCGCTAGAGCTGCAGCTTCGCTCAGTACCTTAGAACTTTTCGTGGACGCTTCAAGCAACACACGCGAACTTATAAATGTAAAAAAACGCGACTTTTTTTTTTTACACACGTGTATTACTTCGCGATTACTCATCCAGTACTCCTACAGCAACTTTATTGCTCGCATAGGAAAGACGCAGTCCAGCAGGCTCAGCACATTGCGAAACGTCCTTGTTGTATCGGCGCAGGACATACAAAATACGAAAACTAAAAGTGAGCTCGCGATACAACGATGCTCTAGAACCGGATTTTGAATTCATAAACGAACCAAAATGCTTGGTTAAACTGACCGGCCATATATCTGCGTTCCACTTGTTGAGTCAAGCGGAGACGGACGTCTGTTAACAGGTGGAAATATCGATGGCACATACCCAGAGTGGTTCGCAACGTTATTTTTTTCTGTTGCCAACGAAGTGCCGGTTGCATATTCTTGAGTTTTCGCTTGTTTGCCGCGGTGCTGCGCACGTGGCACGATTACAGCGGAACAACATCATCGCACTTTCTCATGCAAGCCGGTGTGTTGTGGGGAATGCAAGTAATTCGATTACCCAACACGTTTAACGGCCCTATCCAGTGCTCTCTCCTTTCCCCTTCATACGTTCGCGATGGAAATCGGTAAAACTGAACGTTGTTATTCAGTCCTTGACGTTCGTGGCAATTTACAACACAACAGTAGCGTCGATTGCGGCGTTCCTTCGTAGCGCGCGGAGCTATCGAGGTTGCTGCCGTTTCCTCCATCAGCCAGCAAGCGCTTGGCAGTTCGGCCGTTCGGCCGCAGAACACATATTCGACGGCGCGTCCGACTAGCGGAGAAATTCATAGCTCTCTGTATGGGTGTTAAATGCGCAGATCAATCGCAATATGGACCAAAATCTAGTTAAGTCGTTTTGCAGTCGCTAGCTGCATAGGCAACTTAGCAAGGGAGTCGGGCTTCGCACTACTCAATTACTGCCTCTTCGCACCGGCAGGTGGCGCTACGCCTCTTGCAGAACTCCAGAGTCTGATGACTATAAGCCCAAAGCCCAGGGCACACCCCCTCCCCTATGGTTTGCCCCTCAATCATGTCGGCGTTTTGGCACGTGACACTCCATATTAATTACCTTTAGGTGCCATGCCATTTTTATAGCAGCCAGACATTACGGCCGATCGCGACGCTCGAGATATCAATTTACGATATTCTGCCTACATGCCTGACACGGCAGCTGCCTAAGCTAGCTCTAAATAATGTTCGACGCTTTTCTTAATTTTATTCCTTCAGGGTCTTTTGATCTTTATAGTGCACCTCAATTAGTTAACGTCGATGCAGTTGAAAACCTGGAGATGTAGCAAGCAGCGTTACTTCATCGTATAAGCCTGAGCTTCAAGACTGCTGATGAGCAAAGCACATACGTAGGTCGTCACGGCAATGTACCAGGGCTGCAAAAAAATATATAAGTAACACAGAAGCACAGTGCAATTGACTACAGAAAGCCCACGACACGCGCATTCACGTTCGATGACATAACTTCATAGCAAAGCAAACACGATTGTAAGGCACACTGAAGTCACGAGGGTCCCGTTAGCTCATAGCAAGCGATGGAGGCAATCCGTTTTCACGAAGTCAAAGTATAAGAACACAACAGAAGCTATGGATGCAGCACGAAGCAAACTTTTGTAAGTTTATGTACGTGTGAAGCATTGGCATTTTCCTGTGAATGATTTTCAACTTATTCAAAGCGAGGCTTTCTTAGTCCCCTTCTGGGGTTTTCAGGTATCGCTCATCTAACCCCTATCGATTGCATGGGCGCTCTCTGACGAGACGTCACCCACCGTGGTTATGTCGTGATTGGCGTTACGCTGCTAAGACTGAGGGCACCGGAACCGTGCTGACTTTTCAACGAATTTGGATTTTCTTTGATGTAACGTATGGCGCGTGTTAATGAATATCTAAGATTGTTTACCTGTACTCTCTGCAATTATTACATAGACAAATATTTCTGTTTATGCAGCGTTTTCTAGCGATTCTTTTTTTTCGTTTTCCTTTCTTCTGTAGGGGATAAGGGGGAGGGCTAAATATCAAGCGTGTTCACTGAGAGTCCACATGTTTTTCGTGTGTTAGGTTGCGTACGTGGATGCTTAGTTCCTTCTTGAATTAGAAACGTGAAAGAAGGGTCAGTTTGCTGTACAAATCCAACTCACGAGTGCAGCTTCGCTAATACCCTTTTCTTTTTCTTTAGCGGTCTCCTCACGATGGCCTACGAGAACGTCTACAAGCTGCGGGACCATCCGGATTTCCCGAACGAGATTGACGTGCCATTTGCCAAGAAGCTCCAGCCAGAGCTCATCTGCTCGGCGTGCAATTGTGTCACGGCGGCTGGTCTCAAGGACGGCAAGGACCACGTCTACTGCCTCAGGTGTGCCGAAGGGCTCACAGACGGCTGCAACGAGTTCACGTGCTGCATTTGCAAGTGGAATGCTCCCCAAAGCTTGGTGAGTGCTGACACTGCGGTTTTCAGAAGACGCAACTAGAAATGGTAAGCTGTGTTCCAACATTCCACGTACTCCGCATAATAGACGGCTAAATTGGCGACAGACATTTTAAGTCTCCCTGCGATTCTGACAGACACGGCACAAGAGAGTTTCGCGAAGACATAATCGGAGCCAAAAACGATGAGGGCTCCTTTGCAGCCCAAGCAAGATGGCTGCTGAGCAGAAGGCTTGGAAACTCGGCGAGAAGGTCGTCTGCTCAAAAGAAAACGTAGTGACGCGTTCTTCCGCTCCTAATACACGCAAAGTTGTTTTTCGTAGGTTGCAATACAAAAATTATTAGAATACAGCGATAATACGTGCTTTTCTTTGCTTTTTATGGAGGACGCGAGATGGCGTCATGTCAGGGAGACATCTTCCAGGCGGTTGCTGGTATGTTTTATTGCTTGGGCTCGAAGCTTTCTTGCTACCTGTCGACGTAGACTGTCTACAATGCTGACCAGTATCGAAACAAACCCCGGAATAGGGCACACATAGATGATTTGCACTGGCGTCATAGTAGCTACCATTTTAGGGTACTGTCACGTCGATAAGCTGCATAAACAATCAAAAAGACAGCATGACAAACGTGTCTTGCGCCGGGCGCGACAAATCGATAACATTTGTAAACGTCGGTCACAGTCAAAAAGCAAGAACCATGCATGAGAGATGATAACGTGCACAGACGTCATTGTGGCCGCCATGTTTGGGTACTGGCAAAGCGCGAAGGCTGCTTTCGTGACGTCCTCACATCAAAACTATCTATAATCTTGCAGGACCATCTACGGTGAACAAATGATCGAGCACACTTTGTCAAACCTACTTGCGCATCAGTGAAGTAATCCTGGTCTGAAGGACAAACTTATCAGTCCCCCTCAGAAGATGCTGAAACTTGTCCCCCCTACTGTTGGTTTTGGTATTGCTGTTTTTACTCTATTACTGCATTGTTTATAAGTGTGCTGGTATTTATTCTACAAATGTTTACCGTATATATTTTTTTACATTCTATTTATTGCTCTATAGGGATACGGAAATAGTAGCTTTTCAGATTGAATCGAATACGAATCGAATCGTGCCTGAATCAAATTCAATATTGAATGTTTGTCTAATAGTTTGCGAATAAATATATGTCTTGCTCACCACTGATATCGAACAATTTTCGCTTGGAATATTTTTCATTACAATGTGCATCCTAAAACATGCTTTACTAAAATTTTAATAAAAAGGAGCATTATGAACAACTGGGCATTATCATGTAACGTTTAGAATTGCAGCCTCGTTGACGAAATAAATTTGCGGTGACGTCGCAAATGCGAGCTGTCAGCGGCAATGGCAAAGCGGAGAAGAAACACTTCTTTCTTTATAGTGTGAATGGTCGCGGCAAATGGTGCCACTATTGCCTCAAATACGTTAACGCAATAGGTCAGCTTAATAAGGAAATAATAACGCTCAAACGCATATACGGTACAAAGGCTGCAATTTCAAACAACAAATATGGTGCACCCGACTTACGTAAAGCAATCTGCTGTTCCGATGGTAAGCATGCCGCTCTAGCACCAAGCTTTCACCGCAACGACGCACGACCAACCATGTTTGGCGACCTCATGTGAAAATGAAAAATTCCAACTCCTACATAAACCGCGAACAGCATGCTCGATTATGTCTCTATACATCGTGGTAATTTCATTTTCATTAGAATCGCATGTGTTCTTCTTGGCGGTTGTCGGTACCTTTCAAGATTTGCAACCTATCTAACAGAGAAGGGGTTAAAATTTATATTCTGCTTCAAAAAAAACATTGCAAGACCTATTTTTATTCGGACAGATGAAGAAAAATGCAGATGAATGGGCCATCCTGGAGAAAGCGCCATCAGCTTGTCCTAACCGAACCAAGACTTGCCGTTTTAACGGCAAATTACGAGACGTTCTTGTAAGTATTCTTCATTTACCTGCAAACAACCATCGTGACCACATTGGTTACCACGGTTGTACGCCCAAGACATCGTCGTAACGGTCCACGCCTCTTATTTTTTTACGATAGCAATTATAGGGATCCACCAAGCCAGTTGTCGCCGTATTCACAGAAAGTTTATTTCAACAAGAGACGATACGAACACTGAGTCACAATCACGGCACAATTCCACCAAGACGATAACATGTACAAAGAACGAAGCATTGTATACACGGCACGTTTCTGAAGTAGTGTCCGACTCCTCACTCACTTATAACCACATAGACCAACGGAAGCACACAATTGCACATAAACTAATTGTAACGTATATAAAATGATGTTAAATATGTACGTACATGTACACAATGGCTACGAGCACATCTAGGCAAATGTATGCTATATGCTTATCGCAGCAGTATATGCGGGTTCGTTGCGACATTATTCAATCACTAAAGTTGCTAATACCAAGTCGAACGTCCCTTACTAAATAATTACCCAGAATTTTTAAAATGGCAGCCCACAAAAATACGTGACGAAACATAACATTCACAGTGCTTGCCTTTTATCTTAAATCTTCTGAGGCTATTAAGTGTTAAACTTGCAAAGCAACATCAGTGCTGTAACCTCAAAGTGACGTCGTTTCACTGGCCCTTCTTTTTACGAGCTGTGCAGTGACGCCTGTACGATGTCACTAGAGGCCCTACACGGCGTGTGAAAGCATTTCAGGGTGCCGAAAATTTTGGCCTACCTGCGTCCACGTTAGTCATACCCTAGTTAGCCGAGCCCGCGTACAGTTCGAATACTGACCGAGGAGTTCAAACGCAACGCTAACCTATGCTTTCGCAGTTGGTGCTTCGCGCTTCTACAGAAGCTGCCATTAATTTTTTTATCCTGCAGTCATCTTTCTTTCTTGTTTGAGCGCTATGAACTGTTACTTTGCAGGATCACTACAAGACTTGCAACCTGAATGGAAAAGTGGAGTGCATTCTCTGCAGAAAATTGCAGGATCTCAAAAACCTAGGAGACCACATCAAGAACTACTGCCCCATGAGACTCACGGAATGCATATTCTGTGGCGTGGACGTTGCCGGCCGCGCCAAAGTGGTGAGTCACATTATTTTCGATACCGCTTCACAGCCGCCATCGCTTGGCACTGAAAAATCTTCGGCAACTATTGCCTTGCTAGGCCAACTAGATATCGAACTCGCTATTGATACTGCATTCGTGGAATTCATTGAGAAAAAGAAAACGCTAAGGGGGACTCTAAGTCACGCTAAACTGATGCCATCACCAAAAAGATGCTGTAACAGTGGATACGAAAGCGCTTTTTCTATCGCCTTCACTGTCTTCCTACTTTCTTCGTGCTTCCTTTTTCTAGTCACGAATGGTAACGATTCGATGGACGGAATGCCGCGCTTATGTGCAAAATGATTGTTGGTACCCCTGACTTTCAAATCAACAGTTTTTAGTGATCGCCTGTCCTGTCTTTCTGTTTAGCCATTGATGTTTTCCGTTGTCTTTGTTCGGGAACTTTACACCGCGTATCATATGTCGTAAAACGTTGCTCAAAGAAGGCAACAAATGAATGCATGCAGCCCTGTGTGATACAGGTACGGGACAGCGCATATGTTGTCCGTTATCCAAGCCTCATCTTGCGTTCTTCTGTTCCACGCTAAAATTGGTTATTGACCATCGTACGGCCAGCTGGCCAGGAATCTTCCTGCAGGAATAATCATTGCTGTCTGCCTTTATTGGCGTTCTCTATCCTCCCACTCCTATATATATGAAATAGATACGGGGAGAAAAGGACGAGCTAAAGGTTATTGTGATGTAGTCGCGAAAAATAGTTCCTCCGTGCGCTGTTGAAATTGGTTTAATTGAAGGTTTCAGTTCGCGAAGAATGATGCTTGTTTAGCGAGCATTGACAGGCATAGAGCACATGGCCAAGTTGGACACATCTTCAGCAGTGACGACAAAGCAGTGACGACGAAGCAGCGACGACGAAGCAGCGACGACGAAGCAGCGACGACGAAGCAGCGACGACGAAGCAGCGACGACGAAGCAGCGACGACGAAGCAGCGACGACGATGGCATGACGACGACGAGGTGACAGTGGAATGACTACGCTAGAATGAAGACAACGACGCGTGACGTTGGTGGAATGGCAACGCTGGAAGGACAGAATTGCGAAAAAGCATGGAATGACGACGGTGGAATGATGATGGAGAGACCACGACGCATGACGAGAAGGTATAACGAAGGCATGACACTGATTGCGTGACGACGACGTAATGCCCGCGATTGCTTGATGACGATGAATTAACGAGAGTGATACGACGGCGGTATGATTATGACGACACGAGGAAAGAATGAGGACGAAGGCGTCATGAGGACTATATGATGCGCATTAGCGCAAGCTCTTGGGCCAGTTGGTGCATGACGAACTTCAAAAATGGAGTACCAGCGAAACACGAAGGACGCGCAAACAAGGAAAAGGCGATAGACGTGGGCGGACGCTGGACTTTCAACTATATTTTATTGGAATTCACACTGCCGCACATAACTTCGGACGCAAGCGCAACTTCTACTGCTCCCGAAGTTACTCATGCTGGGCTGTTTTCCCGCGTCAATGTACTTTCGAGGTGTTATCTACGCACATCTATTGAGATCAGCTGAAGGTGCGCATGCGTCAGAGGTTATGTGCCCCAATGTGAATTCCAATAAAGTACAGTTGAAAGTCCAGCGTCCATCCGAGTCTAACGCATTTTCCTTGTGTGCGCGTCCTTTGTGTTTCGCTGGTGCTCCCTTCTTCAAGTGACAATACGACAACGCGGAGATGACGGCATAGTCAAGACTGCAGTACGTTGACGACAGCTTAGCAACGAAGAATTCATCACATCGAAATGAAGGCGATGAAGTGATGACAGAACCGCGACGACTGCATGTTTCTGTGGAAGTTTACGCCCACGCACCCGCACATTGACTGCCAGGTGGGTGTACCTTACGCTTCCCAGATACACAAGGGCGCATGGCACTCTTTCCGTCCTTTTTTTTTCAGCACTAAGGAATACATGTGGGTGCTGGTGATTCAGTCCTATGAAAAAATAGCCTAATGACGAGCCCCGATTCCAACTTTGATGTCCCTGTTGCCTCTTTTGTGGCCTGGAGGCACCGTAAAAGTTTGCTAAATAATGAGGCGTTATATAGACGTGGTACGTGGGCAAATTTTCTCTTCCCTCACGCCTGCCAAAGGAGACATAATCTCTGGTGCACTCCAGACGGCTGCTTAGGCAAGTATGATTTTATTTTTTGCATGTTCAATCATGTCAAAGGGTAAGCGCAAATTTCCTATGTGAATCACACACCTCGAAAAAAAGAAGAGGCCGGCCATTCTTGAACGTACTTGCAAGCCCAGTCCCCTGACAGGGCCTGCTGTGCGTTCTTGAAAACGTGATGAGGCGGTCAGACCCGTCTCAGTTTACGTTATATCCACAGCCCGTTTGAACAATGTCCGGTAGTGGCTAATCGTGTGAGACAGCAGAGAGCGTCCATCGGCAGCTGCAAACCAAAGGAAGAAGGGCTATGAATGCTTCATTTAAACTTATGCAGATCCAACGGGCATGCGAAAATCCATGTGAAGAGGAGCGCTCAGGAAGTGATTATTTAAATGCAGTAAGCTATTCTTCCTCCAAGCGGTTCACAGAGCAGCGGTTAAGCGCGTGCCATGGCAAGATGCGGAGATCCCCACCACGTGACCCACGGGACCGCAGGTTGCACTGCCTCTAGGATCAGCCCACTTTACTCAATAAGAAACCGAGTCTTTTTCACTCGTAAGAGCGCCGTACTGTCTCCATCACATCTAATGCATTCCGTTCCTCATTCACTGAATTAGCTGCGTCGTTACACTTTATTTCACTTATTCGCATTGTCAGCTCGCCCGGACTTTTTGGGGCTCTGGATGATCATGATGAAGTGCGACGACCACGCTAAAATCAGTGCCAGCTGCTCTCAGAAAGTTGGGGGCGTGGTGGCGCCTAGACTTCCCCACGGTATTTAGGGACATCGATAGTTTACGTATACTACCAATAACCGCACAAACCTACCAATGTATCTTTTCTTTATTTTTTGTAAACAACTTTGTTTTAAACGCATCTCGCTCTTTTTTTTTTGCTACGGGGTTTCTTTGGACTGTTTTCACTATAGGCGTAAAAACACGCCGGTTACGTCTATTACCATCGCTTTCGTTGTTCTAAAATGAATTGTTTATTGACCTGTCGCCAACATGAGACACTGTACTCGGTGGCGCGCATCACGCCTGCCTCTCTCACTCGTTGCCTGTTTTGTTTTTCAGAAGCATGAAATGAACTGTGACAAGCGTCCTGGAACCTGTGAGCACTGCGGCAAGCATTTCAAGACCCACGAAGAGGTGGTGTCTAGCTATGCAGAATGTTTTTGTTGGTTTGTTTGTGTGTTATTCTTTGTTTTGAATGCTTGAAACCATTGGCTTGTTGGTAATATACACTACGGATGTATTAACAGCGGAAAGGAGAACGTTTTGTGCTGTGTTTCCCTTGTCTTCGTCTGATATTGCGCTGTGAATCATAGATGTTTCTCAACGGCAATGATAATTCGGCACGTCGCAGTTTCCCGCTTCATATTAATTTTTACTTCCTGCTTAGTATGGTATGATATGAATAACTTTATTTAGGTCCTGAGGGATCAGTCTGGGACTGATGCGGGCCGCTCCCACGTCGGTACAGAGAGTGCTTAAGACATGTTTTCCCCCTTAACATGAGGGCGTACTGGTTTTGCTGTAGCTATCCCGAAAAATTGTTCCCTGTCTCTCTCTCTCTCTCTCTCTGTCTGTCTGTCTCTTTCTCTTTCTCTCTCTCTCTCTGTCTGTCTGTCTCTTTCTCTTTCTCTCTCTCTCTCTCTGTATCTATCTATCCCTCTCTCTCTCTCTCTCTCTCTGTGTGTGTGTGTGTGTGTGTGTGTGTGTGTGTGTGTGTTTGCTTCATTGAAAAAGCTTCAAAAGCAGTTTAAAGTCCGCGCTGCGGCTGAGTGGCTGTACTGTTCTGCTGCTCTGCACGAGGCTATACGGGTTCGACTCCAGGCCACAGGGACCGCATTCTGATGGGACGCAATGAAAAGAAGCAGTTCGCTGCCGAACCCTGTGTTAACGCTCAAGAACGTAATAATATGGTCAAGACTCACACGCTTCCCTCTGTTAATGCTTCTCGCGTCGGGCATTTGTAAGTCGAGCCAGATCGATTAGAGGACCGGGCAAGAAGGCAATAATAATAATAATAATAATAATAATAATAATAATAATAATAATGATAATAATAATAATAATAAAAATAATAGTAATAATAATAATAATAATAACATCCTTTATTTCATGAAAGTAGTACAAATTCACAAAGAGTCATAATTATCGCCATAAGAAGGCGATAATTATGACTAGTTTCTGTGAACTCAAACCGGGCTTGTTCTTTTTTTATTTACCAAAAAAAAGTTGGATCGGCGACGGTGCTTCTTCAATAACGTGTGCCCCTTCCCTGTCTTTTTCAGCTTGAGCGGCAACACATGGCTGTATGCGAGCTCATGCCTGTTGACTGTTCGTTTAGAGAACTGGGCTGTGACCACAGGGTAAGAAAGACTTCCCGAGCTGCTGCAGATTTAAGAATGAACTTGAGTGTGACTGGGTTTTGGTGAACATTCGAATTCACTAACTATTCGTATTCGAAACGAACTCTTTCATATTTTCGGACGTTCAAAAGTAGCCAAGTATTTCTCAATAACCTTCTGTTAAATTATTATTTCTGTTTTCCCTCTGCTAAATTTAATATCGCTAATTATCGAAGCTAAAACGACGATAAATGTTTTAGCAGGAATGCTGAAACAAAATAGATAACGGAAATTCTGTATTCTGTTGCGCGGCGGGAGCCTACATGACAACCTGTGAGGTTTGCTTTTTGTCTTTTATTTAGTGTTTTGGCGTTCTAGTCATGTGACATTTTTATTTAAAGTTGTGCGAATACCTAATGATAGATTTGCAATGGAATGCTTCGACAAAAGAACAAGAAGTCTCATAGACGCTCGGGACTCTTAACTCGTTGCCTAACAAGAATTTGTTAGTTATTAGGGACTTGGAAATTCAGTTTGAGTTTGAAATTCAGCACGTATAGCCTACTCTTACTAAACACCCCACATTACTACCAGGACTGCACTGATCATACAGCTCAGTTCCTTTGAAGATCTGAAAATTTTGAATTGAATGAATGACTCCAAGTAATTTGCTTGTTTCGTTTTTTGGGCCACTGAACCTGACGGAATAGTGATCTTATGTTGTACTTTCTATTTTCAGTTTCAAAGTGAGCCACACTGTGCTTTATGGCAATCTTCTATGGCTTCGAATGTATTCCTTGCAGGTTTTCGTCAAGAAAACACAAGGATTTCAAAATTTTTGTTCGTAGGCCCATTCTGTAGATTACTGTCAGCTCGTTAAACCCAGTTTGCCAGTCAGACAAAAACGTGGCTCAGGCATCACGTCCTTTGATCTCGCCGCTCTGCGCGATCGTACAAGCACAGCGAAGGCCGACCATGGTCGATGCCGACAGCAAAGGGCACACACCTTTTAGAACGCAGCTCAGATGCGCCCGTTTTTGCGTTGACCGTCGGTGTGCCTCGGCGTTGTACCTCGGCGTAAGCGAGCGGACTAGCAAAGCGAATGGTGAAAAAGCGAACGCGGAGTGCAGCGGGGTGTGGAATATTGAGATCGAAGAGAGCGCGAGGAGGAAAGCGGAGGAGGAGGTGCAGAGGAAGCGGCTTTGAGTTACCACCAGATGGAGCTCACGTCCGCGCATCCGTGGCAGAAGCTGCATGTCGGATGTGGGAGGGTGAAAGAAAAAGAACCAGAAAGCCTTCGCGCATAGCGTTCGCCGCAAGCGTTTAGGAAAATATGCTGCGCGAACAGATAAAGGTGAGTGGATAGCAGCAAATTAGGTTTTATATCGCCTGCAATGGTAATGCATGCATGTGTGGGTGATATGTCGATTGCTTTGCTTGTTCGCTAGTAGAGGTTGTTGCGAAGCATGTTTTGGTGAGGTCATCATTTCGTGTATATTTGGCCGTTGTACGCGTAGTTTTTTTTTTTTCATAGTGGATGTGTGCCACATCGTTCGACATGTTGGGTAATGTTCTTGTACTGCGGACTCTGATTGAAATAAGGCTGGTTGAAATGTCGACTGACCCATCTTTTTTTTTCAGAGTACTATAAACCAACTAGGCCAACAATTAGCTTTTTTGATCTCGTTCTACTAACTCCTTCCTTCACGCACCATGTTAATTCGTGCAGTCCACATGTGAAAACAGCCGTGCTGTCCATTTTCAGCACTTGTCTTATAAGTTACATCGTCTCTCGGAAGAGGCAAACAGGCGAGAGATGGAGAGCCACGAAGCGCACGGTCGCCGCAACGGCCACAACGATCTCCTCGTTCGTAAAATCTGCCGCCTGGAAAAAGAGAACGAAGTAAGATGTATGGAACCCAGGTTTTACGGCTTGCCGCTGTCGCGCGTTCCCCAATAGCAGCGGTATCATCAGCAGTAGCCACAGAAGAGCTCATTAATTGTAACGAAAACGGCCTACTCGTGGTACCTTACAGTATTATGTGAATATCAAGGGAACAATCTTTGGGAAGAAGCCGTTTGGCAGAGGCCGTTTTTATGGCAAAGAAACGTTCCTTATTCCTGTAAATCTTTAACATAACTGCTTTGTGCGTGCGTGCGTGCGTGCGTGCGTGCGTGCGTGCGTGCGTGCGTGCGTGCGTGCGTGCGTGCGTGCGTGCGTGCGTGCGTGCGTGCGTGCGTGCGTGCGTGCGAGTGCGTGCGTGCGTGCGTGTGCGTGCGTGCGTGCGTGCGTGCGTGCGGGGTTATGTCGCTTACGACAATGATATGAGCATCGCCTTGGAAACTGAGTGGTAGCACACACGCCCCAATCGTTCTTCTTATCGTTTTCATGATTTAATGACAACGTGCTTCTTAGGGAGTTACTCTGACTTTTGCGTATCACGTGGGTCCGTTTCCAGCTTCTTTCATGGGCCGATCATGACAGAGCACGTTGTGCACTGACGCCGCCCATTCCGACACCTAAATTCCTAAGGAAGACATTCTTTCATCAACGGGATGTAGAAGTTGAACCACTTTCCAACTTTCTAAAAAAAATCGTTACATACTTTTAAACATTGAACTGGATTACTTTATGGTGTTAGGCTGCTGAGCACGAGGTCGCGGGATCGAATCCCGGCAACGACGGCCGCATTTCGATGGGGGGCGAAATGCACGAAAGCACCCGTGTACTTAGATTTAGGTGCACGTTAAAGAACCCCAGGTGGTCGAAATTTCTGGAGTCCCCCACTACGGCGTGCCTCATAATCAGAAAGTGGTTTTGGCACGTAAAACCCCATAATTTAATTTAATTTTAATTTAACTGGATTACTCAATATACATCACTACATGTTGTGTGCAACGCTTTGCACCACTGTACCTTGAGCCGTCTCTTACGGTAGCCTCCACTGAAGGAGAAAATGGTTTTCCCCTACTGATCGCTTAAACACAAGGTTTCGTTCATGTTAAGCTCGTCTACGTTCATCGCTAGATGGATAGTGACATTCTTGCGGAAAATGAAGGCTTTCTGAACCATTTAAACACACAATGAGTGAAACGTCTTTGTTGGCACACCGTAATTCCGCTCACATAAGTACTTCAACAACGCTTCCGGCTGTAGAATTGCGCAGTTAACTTCTTTCATCTCCGAGGAATTATTAACCTTTCAAGAGACTGCTGTTGGCCTAATTTAACATTAGAGCCGTCGTTTGTTACAAGTGAATGTGACTAAGCGATTTTATAACGTTGCCCTGGAATAGTGTCAGTTATTTAGGGCATTGGCGTTAATTATATAACTGCGCTAGGCTTGTTGGTCTATTCCAAGCAGAAAACACGTTTTTCTTTGTTTGCGTATAGATTCATTAGGACAGGTGCATAAATAGAAAATAAGGGCTTCGGCGTCGCTATTGATTTTGTGGTCGCTAGGTGCAGTTATCTCGAGAATTAAGGAAACGTTTTAATTCAGGAAACACGAGCACGCCACTAAAAGATGACATTTGCCACAAACACAAAACTCAATTAGTTCTCGATGACTATAGGATCCTAAAAAGAAGAGGAATTCAACTAGTTTAAGCCACTAACAAAGCATAGCCCAACTAATTTTAATCCTTAAAAGTAACTTAAGAGTGAACTTTAGCTAGGGGGCTCCTACCTAAATAGATGGAACAGGACAAACCATTTTCCTCGGCTCCCACGGCACTAAATTTGGTGTTTGTTGCATTTCAAGGAAAACGTTAAATTCTAGTGAGTCTGGGAAGCTGATTTTCGATTTAGGTATTCAGTTACTTTGTAAAAGTTGTTGAAAATGGCAAAAATTCAGAAAACGAAGCTATTAAGTTTACAACTGCGCAACTCGGTAATAAGAAATGATATCATAATTGAGTTAATTGCGTGTGATATGTCGTATGAAGCGGGAAAAATGATGCATTGTACGTGGCTCTAATAATATGCGAGTCAGACTTTTGTAACCAATGATTCCGCGTTCACGTAGGGCGCAAAATAATAAATAAGGTTGTCCACTTTGGCTGTTCTTAGTGATGTAGTTTAGAGAATTGCTATATCTCTTTGTGGTGCAAATTTACAGATTTGTAAACTTCGTGTATCTAAATATCTTCAAATTTAAGAATTTCCAGCAGTTTTCAGACAAAATTTAGGTTCTGAATCAATGAACTTTCTCTCCCAAATGAAATAATTTTAGTAACGCCTTAAAACAAATGCATGGTTAATTACTGGGTATGCTCATAGACAAACCAGTAGTCGATGAGAAAATAAATGATGCTACGACACTTCAATGGCAAATTATCTTTCTCAAAGTTTTTGCATTCTGAATCTTCTGCAATTCGAGTCGCTATAATAGGATGTTTGTCTGAAATGAAGGAAATTTTATTGCGGCTGGCTTGTCAGTTGGCTAATACGAAGACGCGTATTTCCCGTGTTATCTCATCTGAAACTGGACGTTTACTTTGTGATGTATGTAACACTTCAGACGGCTTTTTCGCAACTTTTTTTTTTTCGTTTGTTCAATATATAAATGTTTCAGTGGCGTCTGTGTGTTCTTTCTTTTCAGGACCGTAAGAACTCATCCCTTAAAGAGTTATTTACTGTCGACGGACCATGCTATGTTACGCTACAACAGATGGAAAGGAAAATGGCAAGTCTTATTTTAATCTTTTAGAGTTCCATAACCATGAACTGTTCTTCGTATCACTCCTGTTGAAATGTGTTCCTAGCTTCAATTCTCATAAAATGGAGACTTTACGCTTAGATACAGCAAGTGCCGTATAATTAAAGCGTCAAAGTATTACTTCGCCATGGCCTTGCAATCCAACGTCACTATTGGTGCCAAGTACTTACGGAGTCGCCATCTGTCGGAAGCGACTTGCTTGCGTAGTATGAGCAATAACGGGAAGCGATCCTCATATGTTTGGCTGTCGGCGCTCAAGCGAAACAACGTGGGTGCCCTTGTGCGCATTCTTGTTAGTATTCTCGAAACGACAGTAGTTATTTACTGTCAAAATAATAATCTTGGGCCACCGGAATGCACAGAATGGTTTACAGGTGCTATCTCGTTATAACTTTACCGAATAAGTACAGTGAACGCCCACGGCGCGCGGTCGACGCAATGGAGCCGCCCGCACCGTCTTCTTGCGTGAAAGGTCGGCAATGGCTGAGAGCGAACTATGAAATATGTTGTTATCGTGGGGGCTATCTGTATAAAAAATGAAGCATAACAGAATGAAGCTTCAATGCAACGATCACACACGTTCACGGTGACCGGCTACGCGTCTGCATGCATGTCCGCTACAATGTTTCGCTGCGATTGCGTTTTCGCACCGTGCCGTGAACTTCAGGTCGCAGAATATGAGCAGTTGACAGTGCACAAGCAACCATTGCTCCTCGGACTATCTTAGCTCCTGGAAAATTATTTCGTTATAACTAGGGACTTCGACACCTACGGCAACTTTCGATGTGCCGTCTTGACGATTATATATTTCTTTTCGTTTCTTCTACTTCATTGGACGTCTCATTATCATTATTTCTCATGTTACATCGTACTGAATGTTTAGCAGTCTTCTCAGCGAGAAATTTTCCGCTGCTTCTTTTTTCTTAATCCAGTATACATTCATTGTTTGGTGAGAACACAAACATGCGCATATGACATGCCTTTTTTGTTTTAACGTGCTTCTTACCGTTCCCTTTCCATTGCAGTGAACTTGCCAGTGTCTAACATCAAAGTGTTCATAGTTCAAAGCTTCATGACATTACCCGGGCATCGCGCTCGGGCGAGTGTCTCAGTGCGCGTTTTCTGCTGCTCACTGAACATCGCAGCACCGACGCCATAGCAGAAATCTTCTGGAAGCGCTTGCTACGCACCCGAACTGTAGCCGATGACTGTTTGCCGGTTCTAAATTTCGCGATCCAAGCTTCACGCAGCTTCTTGTCACGCGGTTCCGTGTGAAGGCTGACTCCGTGCTCCGTTGAGTACCTCTGGCAATGCGGCACCGAGCTGTAGCTTAGCATGTTGCACGTCTTCAAAGGCAGCCACTACCTATCACAGTGCTCTCAAGTGTTGTCAAGTAGACACCCGAAGCGGGAAAACTTCCCCATGTAATCATAACCGCAACGCAGGTGGTACTTTAAGCTTTCATTTTCAGCTTGCTTCGGCATTTCCGAAGCAGCCGACGTGTCTCCTGTGTCCACGTGATTCCTCATGCCACGTCACGCTGACGACAGCGCCAACTTTTACACTGGTGGAGCTCGGCCCCAATAAATACTGACTGTGGAACAAAGTGGAACGACTTGAGCATATATGGAAGCATTCAAATGTGACGCAGCTTGTAAAATGCATTGCGAGATACATAGTTTATGATTAAGTAATTTCTCCCTTTTTCTCTATTTCCCACAAATCTGCACCATTTAGGCCCAACTTCAGGAATCTGCCAATGCTGAAAGAACATTGCGAGCTAAATTGGAAGAGCGAGTGTTGACCTTACAGAACGAGCTTCAAGTGAGTATTCCAGTTTCGATGAGAGAAAAAATCTTTTGTGAAGCTGTAGTTTTCAGACAACTAATGCAGTAATTTCCTAGAATATTGACACCCAAGTGAAGTGGCTTTGCGCTCATTACAGGGCTCCGACAAAGCTTCTACGTATGTAGACCTAACGATATTTCCATTCCTTATTAGTTTGTGCAACCAACTTCTCGATTGCACGGCTGACACATTTATTCATTTAAGTACTTTGGCGTGCACCTGTCTGCTGACCTAACATGGAATACCTGCTTTGATGTAATGACTTCTAAAGCATAAAAAACCCGCCGTGGTTGCTCAGTGGCTATGGTGCTTCGCTGCTGAGCACGAGGTCGCGGGATGGAATCCCGGCCATGGCGGCCGTATTTCAATGGGGGCGAAATGCGAAAACACCCGTGTACTTAGATTTAGGTGCACGTTAAAGATCCCCAGGTGGTCGAAATTTCCGGAGTCCTCCACTACGACGTGCCTCATAATCAGAAAGTGGTTTTGGCACGTAAAACCCCCATAAAAAAAAAGCATAAAAAGGACTCGGATTTGTCAGACGCTGCTTACATCAAGCTAACCCGAAGACAAAACTTGTGACATGCACCTCTCTGGTTCGCTCTAAGTTAGAACAGGCGTTATTCATTCAGAACCCACATAAGATCTACTTAATAAACTAGATACTGTACGGAATAAAGCTACTCGATTGATAAGAAAGTACTTATGTCATTCCAGCATCACTAATATGAAAGCATCACTAAACCTTCCATCACTAGAGGAAAGGAGACTGCTGGCACTAGAACCTCACTTTCACAAGCTTTATCATAATCAGTCGTCATTGGCGGCCTCTTGCATACAGCCTGCCTATCGCGTTTTCCGTCGCCTACATCATCCTTTCAAAGTTGTAATGCAGCATGCAAGTACAAACCACTTCAATCACTCGCCACTATTTCGTGGCATCCGTCGCTGGAATACTCTACCACACAATGTCGTGTCTATAATAAACCACGATACATCAACATATGCTGAATAGTTCGTTTAGCGTCGATTTATTTTTGTGTCTGAATCCTTATGTCTACAACCTTGTACTGTTTTTTTGTATACGCGATGGTCATTTATTGTCTGTTTCATTTGTGTTACTGTTATTGACCATTCATCTGCTTCGCTGTAACTCCCTGTGTTTTCTGTAACCCCCTCTCCCCTATGTGATGCCCGGAAGCTCCTTCAGGGCATGTGACTATAAAAAACCGCAGCTTGAACTAAATTCCGAGCAGAAATTTATGTTGATACAAACTTTCTCACAAGAAGCCTCGCTTTTTCTTTCGCATATGCTCTACCACCAGAGCAACTTTTAAGCCATTATTTAAACGAAACAGGCATATATAATTGACAACAAGGACTGGCATCTCCCACGTAGATAACTATATAATAAGTTCCAGTAAATAAAACATTGCGAATAAAGAAAAATTCTGCCTTAAAAGGGGATAGTACTTGACGCCGCTGCCCTTTCCAGTTTCAGATAAAATTCCACCATTTTCTTCCAAGATTCCTTCGCTGCTTGAGGGACTTAGGCAGATTCTTTTCGCTTGATCTCTTCTGTGTGCATTCCGCCTCAAAAGTGTGTCCGAGACTATAATCATGACTAGCACACGTCGAATACAGAAGCATTGATTACAAGATATGTTTAACTGCTTACTACTGCTTAGTTGCGTAGCCATGTAGAAGCGCTCTGAACTTACGCTACCCTGACCTTACAGCCCCAATCATTGAATTTCGCAAAAGCTCAAGTGTAAGCTCTTTTCTCTTTTGACAGGCACTCAGAGCAAAACAAAACGATGACAGTAGTCAGCTTAAACACCGGATTGCTGTAAGTAAAATCGAAAACACTAGCCAGGTGGTTGTCGACCGTTTTTAATATTTTTTTCGAGCATTCACGTCCTCTTATTTTCAGGAGACGGAAGATGCTGTGGAACGCCTCGACCGTGAGTTACGTCTGGACGCTGTATGTATCCAGTCAACCTTCTCTGCAAGATAATCGTGATTTCTTTTTTTTTTCACTTTTGTAGTTCGGTGTCGTGGCAGCATCGGGTAGGGAGGGAGGGGATGCAGGCTTTCGATGAAGCGCTCAAGCTAGTTATAGTATCCCGCGTGCTTCTCAGCGGTTCAGCATTTGGCACTGTTGTTGAACAATTGCGCCAGACGGCTCGCCCCCTGACATACACACCACGAGGCGAACTTCGCTTATGACAAAGTATATGCCATCGCAGCTCCGAGAAGCTGGCTGACCCGCCCCGCTAGCCCAGTAGCTAAGGCGTGGCGCTTCTGGCTACATAGTTTCGGTTTCGATTATCCCTGCTGCGGCAGCTGCATTGCGTCAGGGGTGCAATGCAAAATGCGCATGAGTGCAGTGCGTTGGATGTACAGTATTGAGAATCAGGTTAACAAAATCAATCCGTAATCACACTAAGGCATGACTCGTGCAGTGGTTTTGGCACTTAAAACCAAAAATTCTTTGTTTTTTTTTCTTTTGGTAACCTGACTGTTTTTGCCTAATGTTATTGTGGCTGACATGACCGGGGTAGTTGGAGAAGTATGGGAGAGGCCTTTGCCCTGCAATGGGCGTAATCAGGCTGATGATGATGATGATGATGATGATGATTGTGGCTGAGAAAAACACTAATGCACTGCTGTTTGATAATTGCCTATTTACGAGGAGTTCTTAGCAGATATTGACTGAAGAATTTTTATGCGTCATACTTTATAGGAACAAATGTGCACGTGAGACTCCCAATTCGTACTTTTGTCGAATTTTACAGATAGCATTTACCGATGCTGCAAAAATCGAGTACCGGAGTAGAACCTGCGTGGGCTGGCATGAGGATCAAAGCTGCAAACATGCTAACATTGAAGTGCTCACTAAAGTTTAAGAGCTCCCGCGGGAACATTTCTTGAAACGTTGTCATACATGCCCCAAGTTTGTGTTTCGGTTTGAAAACATATTGAAATTATACGCAGTGCCACTTCATTTAAATAGAATACTGGAAACCTACTGAAAATAGGGAACATAAGGCCCGCATTCTGTAGGGATGTTCGGTGTATTTTTTATTAAAGCTACACTTTTCTTACACTGCGTTGCAGATGGCCCCAGGTTTCGAGTATGTCTGGAAAGTGCAGCCATATTTTGCACTGAAGGCGGCAGCATTGTCGTCCAATGAGGAAATATCGACGCGGGCACTGTACATAAACACCCCGGGATATTACGTAGAGTTCACCGTTGGATTCACCCGTCCTGCCTCATTGACGTCACCGCAACATCTGTCGTTCAAGTGCCAAATTTGCAGCGGCGAATACGATGACATGCTTCCCTGGCCCTTCCAGAACAAGGTGAATGTCGCATATAATTTTCCTGCGATTAGGAAAGCAGTTCGTCGCGTTCTATGAAAAGAGCTGTGAATGTTCGGTTGTGCTAATAAGACGATATTCCCTTCTTTAGTGGGAATGCAACACACTTGTTAGTATTCCGGTACAATATTTTGAAAGGCTATAGCACTGATGAATTTCACTGTGCCGGCTCTGGCATTTCTCGATGGAGTCAGTTCGTCAGCTGTTGGCCCTTTCCGAATCAGGTGCAGTGCGTCACCTTTGCTTCCGATAATACCAGGTCACTGCAAATCATCATACTCAAGTTTGGCTTACAAGTAACAAAGGAATTTCTTCCGACCTTAACTATTACGAGATCGAAGGGAACTGGACAGTAAACATTACACTGGCTTACTTCGCTAAGGTTCAGGAACATTTCACTAAGCAGCATATTACGTACAGAACATACGTAACCACAATGTTCAATATTCAAAATTTCATGGAACTATCATACATTAAATCAACCTGACAAAAAGGACAAATCAGCAAAATATGCATAGAACGAGAGATACAGAAAGAGCAAAGGTAGGGAGGATAACCCAATGAAAGTTTGCGGTTGGAAAGAGAGCACAGAGTGACAGACAAAAGATAATTAATTCGCCGATTTATGCCGACCTCAGCAACTGACTGATCAATGACAGCGAAAGTGTGTAAGCGGCTTTCCACGCCCTTCCGAAGTGCTAGCCGCCTGTTGACGGTTATTAGGGATGGTCGGGAATTGATGTACTTGTCCTACAGTCGCTTCGGGGCTCCCACGTAAGCTGAGTTGCTGGACCTCGCTGCCAGCTTTCACCGCCCCAGTCGTACAAACCCTTGGTTGACCTCTAACGCCAATCTGTTAAAACGAAGAAGTGACGACTACAGATTATTGGCTACACAACCGCGCTAAATCAGTAATTTATTCAATTGTTGTGTAAAATGTAAATTTTGTTTTATAATTATTGTTAATTACATTTCAATGCGAAACATTCTCCACTCAGGCCGTTTTTTTTTTTTTACATTTGATGTCGAGCACGATGTCACATGCCGGCGGTCACTGCCGCATAAAAACGGCTTGAAATTCTGCTTTAGTCTTGTGGTCGAAAAAATTAAGAGGAACGTCGTTCTCATTAGGAGGTGTGCATAAAGGCTGTATAGATCGCAGGAAACACGGTATTGCTTACGCGGGGGTTTGATGCGATAAGTCGCGTCGATTCTGCAGAACTCTTTCTTTCGATAGAGACCGACTGCCCAATTGGTTGCGCGCGACGTAGAGCGATTGTATCTGCACTGTGCTGCGGGCACTGGCACAGAACACGAAGCATTGTTTCCTCGTTCCCGCAGTATTCACACTCCGTTGTCTAACATTACCTATGCGGAAGGCGGAAGTATTGGTAAATACGACGCCTAATCATAGGGAAAAAAGCAATGCAACATTGGCTCATAGGCACAATACGAAAAGTATTGAATTTTCAATGTCCGCACACATGGTGCAATGTTTTGTACAGAGAAAATTATCTCGGAGAGATACTGTCGTACAATTTTCGTATTAAAATTCGCCTGGTTAGATGACACGAAGGGAAAGATGTTTCCTTGCTTTTATTAATATTATATGATGTCACGGGACAGAGCCACTGACCAATAAACTGAGAAAATTCTTCGTCCGGTGTTCAAGGGGCTTCTTTCATCAGTCGCGAGAACTGCGTTATCTTAACGATCATTAACCTAAAGAACAGCAGCATGCGTATAAACGCATGCTGATTTCTGACCACACCAACAGGCTTTGCTAGCAGCATTTTATTATTGCTTTAGGCGATCTCCTGTCATCCGGAAAATTCAACGAGCGCAATATTTTCAGTTCCCATCCTTCAGTTCCCATCTTACAACGTGTGCGTGCTAGCTGGATACCTGCAAATTTAATGCTGCTGCACTTGACGTTGCACGCTCCAAAATGCACCGTACTTTGCATTTATTTATGTATGTATGTATGTATGTATGTATGTATGTATGTATGTATGTATGTATGTATGTATGTATGTATGTTATTTATTTATTTATTTATTTATTTATTTATTTATTTATTTATTTATTTATTTATTTTCAATACTGCAGGCCAATCATTTGGCTCGAGCAGGAGGGGCTTCCTTGCACTAAAGGGAAACAAAGACTAAAAAGATCTATTTGAATGAGCTTCTTCGCAGTAAACAATGTTCAATACCGAGAGCCAGGACTAAGAGAATCGTTCTACCTATTCTAGATGATTTTAGTGCTTGTCAACCAGCAGGACGAACGCGCCAGGCGATGTTTCGAACTCGACGCGGCAACAGCAGAACACGCTGCCCGTTGCTTCCAGAAACCAGCATCGGGACAACGGAACCCGAAGTTCTGCTACTCGCAAGTCATACCCATTCCTCTTCTGGAGAACGAGAAAAAAGGGTTCCTCTACCAGAACTGCATCGTCTTGAAGATTGTTGTGCCTCCACTTTATTGAATGTTATTCCCTCTTCTCGTTGGAAAGCACGGCACGTTCTGACTTCGAGTATTAAAACAAAGTTTGACAGGATGAATAACTTCTTCAGAGAGTGTTAGGAAGCATGCAGTTCCTCAAGAAGGGACAATTACTGTTTCAACTTTGGTCTACGGAGTTACGCTTTTAACACTGCACTACACACTGGAGCTATGCGCGAGGCAATTGTTCTCAGCGTAGGGTTATCATTGCAGTGAATCGGTAGTGTGAAATGTAATGCGTGTGTGCACTATTTCTGGCGCTTTATTGAACCTTGAGTAGCTTGTTTTCAACTTCTTTGCTTGTTTGGGAAGACTTGGTAGCACACCTGTGTACGTGCAACCGCACCAGATCGTCCACTTATGTGACTGGTAATAAAATGACTTCCCCGCATTCTGTCCTTCATGATGCACAATAAACCATTGGCGTGTACCTAAACCTTGAGTTTTTTTTTTAAATGTGCGCTCGGTTTTGGCCAAGAACCAGATAACAGCGAGGCTCATTCCTGTCTCAACTGCAGCGCTCCACTTGATGAGAAAAAAAAGTGCTCTTGTCGTGTATCGGTGTTGTTCATTCAATAGATACAGAACCCCGCTTCACCCTCTGGCCATGATGGGGTCATACTTTCTTGCAGAAAAAAATTACTAGAGGAAATTCCGACACAAGAGAAGCTCACAGAGAAACGGAGCCTTGACGTGATTGGTGGAACAAAGAATGCCAGTGAGGCCGATGTTTCGGAGACTCGTCTTCCTCAGGGGAGCAACTGCCTCCCTTAGCAACGCATATGCACGCATAGCTTACTCTCCCACACTGTCTGTTAAGGCGGAGGAGGAGAATAAGCCTGTGCCCAGGGTGGGTAGTGCACAAGGCTCGGCTGCGGGAGTTGCGGGATTCGATTCCACCACGGGACACCCACCGGTTTACACCATCTGGTTATGGTACAAGCAACCCCAGGCCAAGCGTGCAGGGTGTGTCACGGGTGTGTAGGGCGAGAGGGGTAGGTTGCTTGGGAGAGGTTTGTTCAGACGGTGGTGCTCACTGTGCAAGAACCAAGGCAAAAGCGAAACGCCAGCACTATTCATAAAGGAAGCCTGGCGGTCCCATGCCGCCAACGTCCCGAAAGGTGGGTGTCCTTCCATGTGTTTGAAATTGCCGCAGTAGCCGAGCACCAAGCCGAGAGAGCGCTTGTACGTGTTTTACCAGTAGGTATCCGGCGGCGGAATTCATCTGCCACCCGCAGCAGCGATATGTGTCCGACTATTCAACCAAAGCTGCGGTGGGGGAGACAAACTGATTGACGCGTCACCCCTAAGATGCAGGATAAAACTCGTCGTTAGCCATAGCCTGCTTAGAAGTGCTTGAATAAGATATTCGGAAAAGAAAAAAGGGGAAGGAGTGTTTAAAACTGTTAATATGGCTTTGCTGGCCACGTGCACGCCGTACGTGCCCAGATTTTAGTTTATTGTTATGATTGAAAAGTTTTCCCTTGTAATTTGTTTTGTTGTCGATAGGTAACTTCACAGTCAGCGACCACCTCTGCTGTTAGCCGATTAATACGTATTTTGAAATATGAAGAGTATGGGGTGTTCCGCAGTTGGTTGGTTTAGGTGCTTTGGCCGTGAGATATACAATTCAGGCTAAACGTGCCAAGGTTGCCAGTGGGATACAACAAAGTTTCAGCTGCGTCGTAGTGAGGGCATGTAAGGTTTAATTACACGCACCGTAGGATATGCTTGAATCTAATCCTAAGACCACGGGCGTTTCTGTTTGCACACTGATCAGAATGGAGTCAACCATCTCTTACTCAGCAGAACGAGTAGGCAAGTTGTACGCATACCATATATTTGTAGAGCACGACATGAGGCGTTACATCAGAATGGTTGCATTCTGCCCCCTCCTTCAGTTCCGCCGTGCCTCGGCCTTAGTTCATCCGAGATACCTTCGCAGACCAAAGACGTCCTTGTGAGGCGAAAACCGGCACGAATGCTACTCGAGCACGATAGCAGCACGAACAGCGGGCAAAGTTGAGGCTGAGCACTTAACTCTTTCAAGCTCAGAAACTTGTTCGTTGGGAGTTAACAGGCATGACCATTCGCCGTCCTCCCGGATGTCACTTAAAATTCGCAACTTGGCGTTGATGGCAGGTTTGAACACACTGTCCTACGTCATCTTTCATACAAAAAGACGAACTGTAGTAAATATTGCCAGAAGAAATTCTGAAGCCACAAGCATGAAGACTAGCCAGATTCATGTAGTACCCATTAATTCCATATAGTAGTTGAAGGGTTCTCAGTGCCTGAGGTCTTTTTTTTTCTTTTTTGTAGAAAGCTCTGTTCTTCTCAGCGATACCTGAGAAATTTTTTTTAGCCATGCGCTCTATGCATTTAATCGAAACCACTGCAGAGGACAGGTATTTCTCAATAAATTCATCGTCCCAGGAATTCCTCGAACGAGGAGTGTTGCTGAAAAGCAGGTTCTCGCTCAGTCAAGTGGCCGTGCTGCTTATACAGTGGTAAACTAGGGAGAGTCGGCGATGAGTTCCCCCCCCCCCCATTTGCGGCCTGTTCCTAAATACCGGGTAAGAAGCCCGGCATAACATACAGTTCAAAACACCGTAGTTCAAGCTTTGCTTCCAGACGCGACACTCGGTAGAATACCAACGATCCGCAAACGAGAAGTGATAAGCAATCCTTCCGTACACGACGTCCTTTAGCGCTTTTCCGAGCGCTATCAGTTCAGCGACAAAAAAAGAATATAGCACAAACACCTCCGGTTGTGCTTATCATTCGTTTCTATGGCAACGCGTATCGGGCAGCTTTGGTTCCGCCGCTAGGCCAGCCAGCCGGATTGACGCATCGTTTCCACAGAGCAAAGGTGGGTCGTTGTTTTCTCTCAATTTCCATTAGCGAATTGACGTGACTGCTGCAAGCCAGCTTCGGTTTCTATTATGGAAAATTCTTCTAATTGCTCATTGATTATTGTCGAGCACGAAAGCAGCACTTCGCAGGCAGTGTTAGGCGTTCAGCACGGACAGATTTAGAAGCAAGGCCTTACGCTCTAATTTCGTCGAGACTCGGTTTGTCTTTTCAGACAAATTTGCGCGCGAGCGTTGATTCTGTTAGAAAAACAAGGACGAAAGCTTAGCCGTTGCATTAACTATGACTTCACGTTTTCGGAGGCCAAGACATTCAAGTTTGCCGTCCTGTCTCAACTGCATAGACTAAGCCTCGCAATCCAGGCTTCACAAGTAGCGTCAAACCAGTCGGGATTTGACGTACTTCCGCGTTTCGCCATCTTCAACCGCATAAACTCTAACATGTACTTCTTGGAGCGTTTTATTAGAATATTTAACCAAGTCCTTTGAGTTATAAGTGTTTGCTTCTTTTGAAGAAGTATTCCGCACTTGCCAACAACTTATATGGATGCGCTTCCAGTGACGTGGTATGCTTGGAATTCGCGAGCTTGCGTAGATTTCCTCCGAAAAAAGCATACTCAGAACTGTCGGTGATACTTTTCTGCGCTAACCAATCTCGTGTCACTGTGTATGCCATGCGATCTTTAGTGTGGGCGAGTCGTTTTAGGATTATGTGCGTCTTCGTTTCTCGTAACTCCCATGCTTATCGCGCATCATTTCTGCAGTCGCTTCCGGAATTCGCAACTACCCGGTCGCTGAAGGACTGTACATGAAAAAAAGCTTAATTTCTTTTCGGTGTATTTTTATTGCAAAGTTAAACATCCACGCAGAGACATAAAGAACGCCTGGCAAAATATAAGCAGTTTTATATTAAAATCAGTCAACTATGTGTACAATACAGGGCGAGTACGTTTAACGGTTACCGATGAGCTTCAAAATATTTCCATGTCGTAAGCACAATATATACACTTAAGCTATGATGTTGACATTAGAGACTTACGGACGTTCACCCAAATTTCATTCCTCGGACACTGCCGTACACTTTTTTTTTTCAATTTCCATTCCCCCTTCGCGTTCCGCGAGTGCCGTCGACAAGTGTTCCCAAAAAAGTGACGTAGGCAAACGTACAGATGGTGTCCAAAACTCGACGTCTAAGACGTATTTCCGGCTCCTAAAATCATTTGCGCTGCATTTAGCCAGCGAAACATGCGCCTTCTAAATGCAGGCGTAGATTTGAAGACCACCTTTCGCGCTAGTTTTCAACAGCTTTCATCACAGCAGACGCCTGTTTGCAAATTGCCGGCGGACTCCAACTATGTAACCGTCAGTAACCGTTGTCAGATATTCTTAGACGTGCGTATCTAAATGTTCTGGAGAAGTAAGGGCCATGCGCCTCTGTAGAAATCTTGATGCGTATAAAATCCCTGCATAGGATTGTTTTGTTGTTGTTTTAAGTAGACACATCATCCCCCTACGCATCCTCCCCCTCCCAGCGATTGCATTCCGCCATGTTCTGTGGCGGTGTAAAAACCTTCGGGTTGTACATAGCCATTTTTATAATATGGTTGTCTTCCATAATTGTAAAATGTGAGCAGGAGAAACTAAAGCAATAAGCTAGCAGAAGTGCAGCATGTGCCGCCATGCGCGGCCACCGGTGTTTGTTGTGGCCGTGATTAGGGAAGCGCACGGCTCTTGTACGATTTCGCGGCATCATTTTCGGCGATTTGTAGCTCGTTATATGCCGTTATTCGTAGCTCGATTAGTAGCTCGTTATTTGTCCGTATACATGTCGTTTCGTTTATGTCTCACTTCGTCCTCGTCTGCTTAGCGCCGTAACCTTTGTTTTTAAATCGCGAACCTAATAGCTCAGCAACAAGTTTTGTTAAATCGTTTTATGCTGCATGAACCAGCTATATTCGTAGTTTCCGTGCGACATGCCTTTACGAAATGTAGTGTATTCGAAGAGTGACTGTGCTGGGTTAGCGTTCGTGTTGACCGCGCAAATGCCCAGTTCTTCACGCGCCTTGGAAGACAGCCGGAAACCGAGGAGTTATACTCGCGGACAACGTTTCTTGGCCCTGAAGCGAAGGCTACGGAAACCAAGCGCGCCTCTTTCAACGCTGCTGCAAGTAGTCCCGCAGTTTCGTTCGCGTTTTCTTACGTGGGAAATAGAAAACCATACTCTTTTTTGTTTTTCGCAGCACCTAATCTGAAACGAAGCGTAACATTCACCAGTCAGCTATCGGTATTGTATTTTTAGTTTGCTCTTTCGAGTTCTCGCACACCCGAAACCGTCACACGTTTTGCACATTCATCAAACGCAATATGGCGCCCGTGTCTTCTGGTGAGTGTTTGTCATTCGCCGTCCCGCCAATCAAATACTCCCCAGAGAGGCCCTTAACCAACTTCAGCAACAAAAGATTGTTGAAGCACACAAGAAATGTGTTTGCAGCGTCTGAGCGGAAGCCAAGCGAACCGATTTGGAGATCGCAACCTTCGGCATGCAAAAAGGGGTGAGGGAGTGAGTTGACTGCGGCGCCGGTTCTACCGATGGCAGCGTCGGTTGTGCGTCCACGTCATAACCGACGTCATACGGCTGCTTCGGAGCTCCGACGCAGGCTGCGAGGCTCGCTGTTCAGAACTTGGTACATATCGAATGTGAATAAACATTGATTCATGTCGACTTAATTGTATCTGCCTTCACTAAAAAGGTGGTGCGAGGTTGGAGAAACCGAAACCGGTGCCGAGCGCGCCCGGACTACATTGCGTAGGAATACAGTTATGTGCCGAAGCTCCGCCCCAGTAGCTTTGGCTTAATAGCCAAGTTGTCCGCAAGTGTAGTTTATTTGCACATTGTGCCGGCACCGCATACGTTAAAAAGCTTTTCCCTGATAATGAGAACGGTTTCCACAAAGTGTGAACAGCAACACAGAATTACTGAGAATAAAACATGTTGGCCTGGCCGTGCAGTTCGCCGTTAACAACGTTATACCACGCTTGGAAAAACATGGCGAACGGGAACAACTTCCAGTCGAAGGTCCAGCGCTGTCCGAGGTACTTCAAACGTTGTCGCTACTTGAGAACTCGCGGATCACACGCCCTGTGGGAATCGATGTTATGCGAAGCAGTGTGTGGGAGCCTACCAAGTTGACGAAGCGACCATGAGAGCACCAAGACGTAGACGGCCGTTTCATGACCTACATGACACCATGGGATGACACTCTTGTCATGACCGATCATTTATGTTCGTCAAACATTTCGGTCGTACTGTGCCAATTTTGGTACCTACCGAGTTAACAAAACGACCATGAGAGCACCAAGTAGGCGGCTGTTTAATGACCTACATGACACACATGTCACATGTCATGATGTTCATGTCATGATCGGCCGATGATGGATGGATTGATGGATGGATGGATGGATGGATGGATGGATGGATGGATGGATGGATCCCCCTTGGTGCCGGTGGGTGGGTGGGTGGGTGGATGGATGGATGGATGGATGGATGGATGGATGGATGGATGGATGGATGGATGGATGGATGGATGGATGGATGGATGGATGGATGGAAGAAATGGAGAGGAATTAAAAAGAAAAAGAGCAAACCCAATTTCAGGAAGACATGTGCCCCAGTCGCTGTGCTTCTCCGCAAATGCAACGAGCACGTGCTTGGTGTTCTCTCTCCTGTGCTTGATGCCAAGAGCTGCACAAGAGTCCACGAAGAGTTTGGCAGTGTAGTAGGACGAATTTTACGCTATGAACTGCTCAGGATAGCCGAACCGTGTAAGCACCTTGACCAGCTTCCCCATGGTTACGCGTGCCGACAGCTTTCGTAGTAGGAACAGTTCCACCCGCTTGCTGAGATGGTCTGTCATGACGACAAGGAATTGCTTCCCGCTCGATGTCCTGGAGTAAGGTCCCATATTAAGGTGCAGGTGAGGACAAAGGTGATTCGAACACGGGCGCGGTGGCCAAGTTGCCTTCCATTGCCTCAAGCAGCCTCGGGGAGAAGGTAGAAATAAAATCAAGCGTGTGCGCAGGCAATCCCTGACAGCGAGTGCGCAATCCGATTTTAACCGTGGCCCGATAAACCCAGAATTTAAGTTTAAGTTTCTTCTACGAGGCTGCCAGGGGGCAGTAACCTGTAGCTCGGCCACAGCTCCCGTGTTCCAATTACTTTTGTCTGCACTTGTAATAGGTCGTATATGGTCCATAAACCCCCCATGGTTTTAAATCGCACACTCTTCGTCGAGTTTTCTCAGTCGCTTCTTCATTTTTTCGTGACGCCAAGTGGGTCACACATGTGGCGTCAACGGAGTCAAAGCTGTAGATTGGTCCATATATACGAAGGACCACAATTCCAATGCGTCTGCTGGCGCGCCTTCGTCTTGGAGTCACACTTCCACCTCTTCCTCGTCGTCTCGCTTGCCTGTCATCGTCGATCAACTGAGTTCACCATGTTTGGCACTGCCCGTGCGGCGGCCACAGCGTGTACCCGTAGAGCAACGAATTACTAGTAAGGGCACTTTAACCAAACAAAAAACTATTGGCAACTTGACGTTCCTGCTGCAGTAGTGTGCACTTGTCTTCTAAATAGACGCGCTGCGAGGAGGAGAGAGCACCCGTGAGGAGGGTAACGAGAGCGAGGAAGAAACCGCTCACTCGCCTCCGAGCTCTGAGAGTTCTCAGTAGCCCGTTAGAAGTTGAAATGTACGCATACTGATAAGATGGTACAAAAAAGAAAAAGGAAGCAGCAAAAATACAGGAAACAGTTATAACACTACATTACTGAAGTAAACGGAAATCTGGTATATATAGGTACTCTCGGGAACAAAAGCAAGAGACCACGCGGCATCAGCAAACAATTTAAAACGACTTACGTCACAGACATGCAGCGTAATACTCTGCCAATTTGTTTATATTGGTTGAACGCGCAGACGTGGATTGGGCTGATTCTTCTGCAGCTTCACGCTGAAGCAGCGAACAAACAAACAAAATTTATACGCGATCTGTGGTTTCAAGGTGTTTTCTCGCGACTGTAAATGGTTGCCTACGGAAAACAGCACGGCTAAACAACATTCCCCGTAGTACTACCACAGTACATTTACACTTTAAAAAAAGTATAGCGAACAACCAAGCATGAAGAAGGGGAAACTATATTACCAACAGTTCACTTTTTTTTTATTCTGCTCCAGGTAAAAACTGTGTCACTCACACACTGAGACTTGAACTCTTTCTTTCTTTTTCTAATTGCGCAGAGCCATGACAGGCGTCGTATTGCTGCGAGATTTCGAATGCGGCATCCCCAAGGACCTGCGGGTTACTTTCGTCGATCAGTTGCCGGAGGATGCACTGTGTATTCAGTGTGACAACGTGTCGGCCCGATTGTACAGAGACTTGCTTGGCCATGGCTACTGCAAGTCATGTCGTGCCATGTGTGAGCGAGGCGGGGCCTTCGCGTGCGCTACTTGTGAAAAGGCATACAAAACTTGGGAGGTAAGGAGAAAGTTATTTCCTGCTGTAAGAACTAGAGATGCGCAAACACCCGCCGCTTCGAATATACGAATCGAAAAGTCGCTTGTTGTTCGAATTTCCCTTTATTACAGGATTTGCTTATCAAATTACCGAATCGACTTTCTTTTTCAAACATGTCCGATGACAGAGTTTATTGGAGTTGGCATGGACAACGGGGCGAACGCAAATGGTGACTGATACGAATTTATTTTGCTACACAAGTTTTGTGCTTCGCGCAGGAGCACCAGTTACTCGTCGAGTGCATGCTGCAGCCAACTTCTGCGGGACAATGTTCTGTCATTCAAAATGAATGTCTCGCCTGCCGGCAGTGCACTAATTAGTGGCCTCGGTTTGTCTAAAGCCGTATTTTGGTCGATCTCGTAACGCTTTCATTCATTTAAAGTGATGCGCACTACTTTAGGCCTAGCTAGCCTCAAAAGAGAATTACGACAGAACTGACCTCCCAATGACTGTCGGCGGTAATGCGATTAGCTCCTAGCAGAGTTGCGACAACCCATATATTTGAAGTCGACTTTCATTTCCCATCAGTTGTGGTCATCGTGATAGTTCCGTTGCTTCGGCTGTATGCAACATACTCCGGTATCTCACTTTGCTATGCACTTAGAATGCTGTGCACTCAACTGACCGGATGTCAAATCGTCAACAGCGTACGGTTATCGAATAATGTAAAGCAACTATTATTTTACTTTATTTATTAAAATAAAAATAAGAGAAATTTAGTCACCCTATAATGGTGAAGACTACTACTCCTTTTCACTAATAGTAATAATGAGAACTTGGCCCCTAGTATACATTTTTTTACTTTATTGGGAAGTCCCAAAATATTTGAAATTCGACTGTATATTCGAAAGCCGCTTCACTATTAAATTCTATTTGGTTGGTTCAAGAATTGTGCAGACTAAGTCGAACAAAGAAATACCTTCGCAAATGTGTGCCAATACAAACAACTCGTACGTCGGAGACAACGAAGCTGCCATGAAGTTCTCACGTCCTACAGAAGTCCTAGGAATATGTTCTGCGACTACCTGAAATCTACCAAAGGCTTTACAAGCGTTTCACTGTACCTGGTGCCATTTCTTCGTCATACCAAGGCTTTTCGGAGTATTTATACCAGGGGTTTCAGTGAACACTTTCAATTTTTTTTAATTGCCCTTGCGATATAGCCCAATTCTAGTCCATCAGCTGGTCTACTCGAAGAGGCGGACGTTACTCGCAAAATAAATTTAAATGCATAATCGACTAATTCACTAAAATTCCCTAAATCTTTTTTACCTAGTTACCTAAGAGCACATATTGCAATTTACAATTTCTAGCTGGATAATTCGCAAGGCGGATCCACTTGAAACGAATTCTTGGGATCGCACCAGTCTCGAGATACTAATTCCAGAGCTTTGCAGAAAAATGGATTGGCGTTCCAGTTACTTTTGTGTTTCACTGCACAAAACGATTGTTTGTCAAGTGGAACGACAGTGAATTTTTGTAGTAAGTTTGACGGCGCATTTCTCGTAAATGGTGTCATCCACAAAATTATTTTCAAGTGGATATGCCTCGTAGTCTCACACGCTAGAATTTGTACATTTTCAATATGTGTCATGAGATTAGTTTAAAACTTATTTATTGCAAATTTGTTATTAGTCGAATATGCATCTTTTTTTGTGTGTGGAAGTAATGTCTGCCTCTTCAAGTAGAACAGCTAATGGACTATAACTGTGCTATCTCACACAGGTATTTCTTAATTTGAGAGTGTTAGCTGAAATACCCGGTACATACCGTTATAGCATTCGAATGTTCCTACGTGCCATGCCGACTTTACCGATGCCGGCAGCTGCCTGCGTGTGCCGTCGGCCTTGTAAAGCTGCGTTGCTGAATTTTATTGTGATACAGTTGCGTGCAATGTGAGCTGCAACATTTAGGTCGTGATCGAGGGGTTCCAACACTGCGGCAATGTCAGCATAAGAAAAAATTTGTTTTTTTTTAATTACCAATAATTATAACGCTGATAGCACTGCACTGTTTGACCACCGGCATCAAATGTTTCATCCTACTTCAAAGTAGCGAGAACAGTTCCCAGGGAATAATTACGCAATGTGTGCATCGTGTGCAGTTGCAGAATGCATTCGCAAGGACGTTTTAAGAACATTGACTAGATCAAGCATGCATTTTGCCTACTTTCTCTCTTAAACTCTGCGCTGCGAATTGTAAAGATGACTTCGTGGTCTGAGCTCAATCAGAAAGTGCTGCTTACCTTTAGATAACCATGATTTCTTTCTGGACAAGAGGACGTCGATGTAACAGTGACTTACGTTTTTTTTTTCTTTTTTCAAAGCTTACGGCAGATTTTTCAGCACCAGACAAAATAAAAAAATTGAGAGTCATCTGCCCCAAATCGAGTGAACGTGAACCTGTACACATAACCTTCAGCGCCCTAAAGGTACGAAACTTTCATTTACAATATTTTACCTAATAAACACCTCTTCGTCGACATTTTCAGTCAATCTGTCGCGTTAAAGCAGTTCGGGCGAACCTTAAGTTCTCGGAACGGGCGTCAGATATGAGACACGTGCTAGGTCTGAGCGCCACAGCCGACCAACCAGATCTGCCGCACGAGATCTAACACCACGAAATATTAGTTCCCTTTCTTCGCGAAGTAAGCTACCCCAATGATTTAATATTCACTGCAAGGACACGAGAAGCCTCGTATACGCCATGTTTAAACGAAATTTTACATTCCTGAGGTGTGCATCGCGATTAGGCATACAATTAGGCATACAACGTATACCATACTTTGTCATCGGCAGTGAATAATCCACAAAGTACCAGAAGCCTCCTAAATAAAACAACGCAGGTATAGTCGAGTAAGCCTAATAATATAGTCATAACCGGTAGTCATGCATGGCTTCGGTAATATTTTACTGCGAAATTAAGTGTTCATTTCAGGGACTAAATTTGATTTATCTCTCCCTCCCTGCTCCACTTCTCTCTCAATAATAAAGTATAACATTGCTTTGTTGCTAAAAAAGTCTGTTTTATTTGTTGTTGTTTTTTTTTCAGGCCCACCTCAAGCACTGCTTTTGTAATGAGGTCGCTAAGAAAACTGAAGGATCGAGTACACGCTCTTACGCCACGGTAATAAGTTCCAATTTTTATCGTAAGACAATGATTATCGATACGTCGCTGTTGCCAGCAAAACTGTCACTTCTTTAAATGTTACTGTCATTGCACTAACATTACCACCCGTCGAAAATGGTTAGATTTTTTTCCCTTTACTGTGCATCTTCAGATGCTCCCCATCAGAGAAATGTTATCCTTGAAGCAGTGATACACATCTTCAATATTTCGTGCTTTCTGACTTGTTGATTTGCCGTTGAACTTGTCGCCTTTTCGTGACGCCCTCTGTTAGATAAGCACGAGTGCGCATATTTTTGGCAGGTGCGCTCGCCTCCACCATCAGCAAAGCAACAAAGTGCCGCACACTCGGCTGACAAGAAAGAAGAAACCATCGTTGTAAAGGTAAAGCATACAAGCATCCTAGAAGTGCCAACGTCTCCTGAATATGCTTTTCGTTACGTGAGCCTGCCAAGGCGTTCCTGCTCGAAAAAAAGTTTTTGAGAATTCCGCATCCTCACCGGATTAGGTCACTGCATACAGACAAGCAGGTTGCGTATAGAGCACGCTCTTACAGTCGCGTCTGTAAAGCATCGAACTGCTGCACGACGCCAAAGCATGTGAAGTTATAAGCGAAAGTCAGTGAGCCCTTCCTTTCGAAGGAGATGCGCTTCCTGCAGGACAATCAATGTTGCACGGATGAGTGTCTCTACGTCAGACGCGCTGCCTACAACGTCACCAATTGTGGCACGTGACTTAAGCGTATCATCCAATACAGAACACGCGGAATCATTGCCAGAAGTGCGTCGCGCAGGGCAAGAAGCAGGAAAAAAATAACGAAGGCTGGTCTCGTGACGAAAACATGGCTTGTCGCAGGGCGCTGTTCGTGGCAAAGAGAGGGTGTTTGCAGGTTGGCAGTGAAGCTCGTCTTCCAGCAGCAGGGAATTGCATCACTTCAAATTGACTTACCTCCTGTGATAATGAAGTAATCTTTTAAAAAAATTATTGGGGTGAAACGCTCCCTGTAGATGGCGCTTTACCACTTCCTTTGTTTGGAAGCAGGCAAGCGACTGATGGAACCGGAGCTGTTGCAAGGGGGGGTATGTACACAGTATAGTGATATAGGTCTTAAATGTGGAAGGTAAGATCGAGATCTGATAGGCAGAATGATAGATATCAATAGATGTAGTAGACCTAAATCAAGCAGGCTAGGGAAACATTTGACCCTGCCCCATTTCTCAGGGGATGTCAATAAACATCATAATCGTCATGATGTATAACCAAAAGTTTCGATGGGGTCTGGTAAAATACCCTTTCGCCTGTCATTTCAGCCTACATACACTATGCAGCAGGGCACTGGACAGTCCACCACCTACGCCCAGTCCTGAACCTAATTCTGCACATGTTCCACACTGAACTTGGAAGTTCGAGACCCACGTCTGTGACGGGCTTTCTATATGAACCTCCGGCCATATCCCACTTAATTTTCCTGAAGTAGAGAGAGAGGGGAGTACTTACTCGGCAGCATAAATGGAGATGTCAGCCTCAGTGAAGCCTCAAATCCCTTACTCCAGGCTGGGCAAGGGATTTAGGGGAGTAACAGAGCTAGGATGTGAAGAGTAAGCAGGGTGGTATAACGAAGTTGAAAAAAGCCTCCTTCCCGCATCACACTACATGCATTCTTGTTGGCGGGTGTCGACGCTACTGCAGCGTAGGCAGGACACCGTCTATAGCGTTCGTTATTTTCGCTGCTGTCCGCGTGACTGGTGAGCAGTATGGCGCCAGATATGACGACCAGCGCGCTATATTACATTTGGGTGTCACGAACTTACAGGCGCAATGTTAAACCCGTGCAGAGTTAGTTTCGGGCAACGCAAAATGTGCCTCGTCCTAGACAGCCACTGTGTTAAGGGGAGATTGCTCGAGCATGAACTATCAATAAAAAGGTCCGTTGGATACTCATGCCTGTTTGCACATTATCGCGCTTGTACGTGCACACCAAGGTTTAAAAGGGCGCTAAAGGCAGGTGTGCCAACGTGGCCTATAAAAATACCATTTCAGAAACCTCGCAGCGCTTGTTTCGTGCCAACAAGATACTTAGTTTAAGAGAAAATTGCGTCTGAAGTGTCTGCATACCTCTGGAGTAATTCGTATCGCCCGCAGTCCCAATATTACATACGTCATCACCGCCCTTTACTGCCGTCGGTGAGTAGAACGGCGTCCGACAGCCGGTGCTGCGGTTTCTTGCGCAAAACGCAAAAGCGTCGTGAGGAAAGGAGCAAATTAAGACAGAGCCGACAGTGCCAAAGCAGAAACGGCAGGCACCGAAGCGTAAACGCTATCTTCAATGTTCTTCGCGATGAGCCTTGCTCTCCGCCACTTGCAGTTCGCGTGAGTTCGCGTGAGCCAGCTTAATTGCCACCAGACTGCGTGATAACGAAACTACTAAAACTCGAAAGCGCCGGTGGCTCAGAGTCGAGCGAAAACGAAACCTTTAGACGACCCGCGTCGTTGCAAACGGTAACGTCAAAGAGTTACTTTTTTTAACAATGGAATGGAAGTAAATACGTAGCATTTTCTTGTCTTATGATGCAACGCAATTATCTTTTTATTATGCATGGTTGTGTGTGTACTGGTTAGAAAACTATTATGGATCGCACCATCGTCGGTCTAGAACTTGACGTCCTGGTGGAGTCTCGAATCGTATCCTGCATTCAGCTGGATTTCTCGATTACTAGACCCCTGTTCTCGATACTCAACTGACACGTTCAACGTTCTCTAGCCATAACGTGTCCCTTTATCTCGGCTTAATATTTCTCTTCGTGCCCCTTTAAGGGTACAAAATTGTTGCTTGCTCACAAAGAACAAGAAACACGTAAAATCACTTAAGCCAAGTTCATCATGCGAAATAGCGATTTGTGTTAGCCGGCCATCCATCGCCCTGTCTTCGAAATAAATAGTGATATTATATTAGTAATTAAGGGAGAAAAGGAGGACGTATGAGGCTATAGGTGGATTATATCAGATTACGTTAACGGCCTTTCCGTACACTCACCTCTCATTGCACACGCGCGGGTGTAGGCATGTTTTACCGCGTAGGCCTTTCTTTTTTTTCTGATTTCAACACGTGTCCTGTTGTTCTCCCCGCTGTGCAGTTCCACGCGCGGTTTTCTTCACATTGCATGCGTACCATGTCGCTTTGATGTCAGTCCTTCTCTATTAAACTAAATAACATATCTTGCTTGTTCTGCTAGCCTGTATAGCTTTACCTGAGATGGCACTCCTTGATATCATTTATTGCTTGCTGTTCTAAAGGTCAGCGTGTGCCCCGTGTGCAGCGCTGAGATGCCCAAGAAACTCATCGGAGGTCACATGAAAGAATGTATTCAAAAGCAACAGGACAGCCTCCACTACCTGGTGTCACTCCCTGAGGTGAATATTGCTTTTTCTTTTCTTGTTGTGATGGCAATTATATGGACACTGCAGGCGCATTTCTGCCGTCACCGTGATACTCTGCATGAAATCCAATCCTGATAACATTGTCGCCGTGTGCTGTATGTGAGAATGAAATCTTGAGAAGGGCTGCCGATGGTCATGGCTCAATCTCGTGCGCTCAAGGGGGGGGGGGGGGGGGGGAGCGGAGTTAGTTCGCGCTGAAGCGAGACGCAGCGCGAATGTCAGTTCGCTCGCCGCTGCTACCGCGCTTCCTCACTCCAGCATTTTCACAGCGAGCTTCCACGTCATCGAGCTAGATGTCTTCATGTTTACCTGCGCGCGTGACAGCGTGGTCGTCAATGTAGTTAGTAAGCGAATGTTTACAAGTTTGTACAACCTTTTCTAGAGCAGACAATTCCGTACCCTTGCGTTTAAGGGGCCTCGTGAAGCGGTAGTGCTAGCTCCATAATCGTAAATTTTATTCTGTGATCGTTCTGTAACATACATTTTGCACTCTTAGCACACGTCACTGCCATGCGCATTATTTTAATGCCTATCTATCTTGCGCGCTTTACAACGACTGATATTTAGGCCATTTTGCAGCCATGTAGCATCTACATATTGCAGTACATCTGCCCATCGCATTGACAGATCATTGTCACCGCATTATCACTTGCGTGGCGCTCTTTGGCCATATCTGGCCCTTGCACCATTAAACAAAACACATCATCATGAGCTCACACAGCCAATAAAACTACTATCCTTGCTTCGCATAGCTGTCTACTAATTTCCTATCGCGTTCGATGCTTCGCCTTTCGGGCGAAACTTCGACATGTTTACTTTTCTTTCCGACGCTCATAACAAAACAGATGGGCGGTCGGCGTGCATAGTGTGCAATTAACTTAAATGCAGAATGTATCAAATATGCTACGCCGAATTTGATGTCTCGAAAGGCTAACTGAAGTTATGGGAAATTGAATAGAAAGGCCTTAGTTGTGTTATTGATAGGGTGGAGTAAGGTTTCAGTGGTGGGTATAGCACACCAATTGTAGTTACTTATATCTTATAGTAATTAAGTTATGACTGAATAAAAATATATTTCTTTATTTCTTGTTCACAGACTCTCCATGTCCAGGAATAAATGTCAACAATTTGCAGCAATTTTCGTCGACGGAAATTCTATTTAGGCAGTGCAGGGTTACAAAATGAAAACAACGTTAGTAATTGCGTACCATCTCATGAGGTTTGAATTTTTGTTCGCAATATAAGGCAGAGGCCAATTGGCCCGACGTATTGGCTTCCTCGTAGCCTTAAAAAGGCCACCGATACAATGGCTTCTCAAGTCATTTCTGACTGGTATGTTGCATACCAGAAAGGCCTATTCCTCGCCTAAATGCCATACGGTTGCGGAAGCGGGGGACGCTGAGCTGGATGGTTGAACATGTTTTCTGACGGTAATATAGCACAGAAAACGCAGTGGGACGGAAGGAATGAACAAACATCACGGAGAATATTGTGGCGTTTGTTAATTCCATCCCTCTGTTTTTGTTTCACGCACTCTTCTGTCATCAAAAGACACGTTGCTGTTAACTGGGAACGTGTCCATATGCGCGCAGAATTTGCTGTCTCTATGTGTGTTCGCACAAGGAACACATGGTAATGTACAGAGCCCGGGGATTCAAACGCGATAATTGGGCCACACGGCGGTCAGCAGAGTTCGCACTGGCGGTCTGCTCTTGGTGACCACTGGGAGACCGAACACAGTCACAATGCTCGGAAACAACTCTGGTTTTCGACGTATACCACAGTGAATCACCTCGGTACCGTGATGAGTACTGTACCTATGCACACAAATGAAGTCAAAGTGCTGTCTATTTGGCTCGATGTGCTCGCGGGGCGTGCTGAATTTCAATGACGTCTGGTGGTACTCGAAATGTATTTCGCGGACGTTTGCTTCTCTTTGGTGACGAAATAGTGGCCTTGCACTACTTACGCTGGTGTCGCACAAGCAATTTCGATTGTGATCGAGCCGGATCTGGACCAATTTGCTAAATCATGATTGGCTCTTTAGCGCAGGCTTGTGGAAAGGAGCCAATGATGATCGAATGTGGCCGCATTACATCGGTATAGGTGTCATTTTTGCTGAAAATCAGTGGCACAAAAATGATTAGGGACCCTAAAGGAAAGTATTAGGCTCAAGTGTATCAATATATTGTCTGTAGAAGTATATCCCTTTGTTGCCTAGAAGATAGCCGCAGGCGGCCCGGTTGCTGCTCCTCAATTTAACCCGCCCATGACAAAACGGATGAGCTGACGTAATCTCTACGTGACCTCCATCAATGCCACACAGTAACAGTCTGTGTTGACATTACATTAGAAGTTCCATAGTCCGCTACAGGTGGCGCCACTTCGATTTTCCAGTTCTGTAATTTCCTCGTTTACAAGATATCTCGTCTGGCCACGTATGGCGAATTCATTATTCGATACCTAATCGTTCAATCTAGCCTGACAATATTTTTCCTTTAGTGACTATTTAGGCAGTACACATATGACATCAATTTGGTTGAATTTTATGGAAGGTACATGCGGTTAAGGGAGGACTAAAGATAAGAGGTTAACGGAGCGCAACATGAAAACTTGTGATCGAGTACATCTTCAATTCTTACCTCTTGTTGCGTTTGCATACGACAAATACGCTTTGTTCGTTGCTCACCTGAATGCTGCTGGACATGTATACATATAGTTCTTTAATGGTTCCCCTAAATTGCGCCCCCTGTTATCTGTTGGTCCAAATAATCTTCAATATTGTAGGTGACAAGGTACTATTAAATTGATTCATTCATTCATTCTTTCATTCATTCATTCATTCATTCATTCATTCATTCATTCATTCATTCATTCATTGATTGATTGATTGATTGATTGATTGATTGATTGATTGATTGATTATGTGTGTGGGAGCCCATAACAGCACGCTTTTCCCTAAAAATCTCCTGCTGTGATTTTAATTTTGTTCAAGTGACTTTGTGGGTCTTGCTCTTACCGGAAAATCTAAAACATATATTCTCGCTTTAACGTGTGTTTGCTGTCATATTCCAGCAAGAAATTCCGGAGAGCTTCAATGGCACTGGGCGACAGGACCCTTTCGATGAAGTAAGAGTTTCACCAAGCTTTCTTAAATGTACAAGTCCGATGCCCAAATACGTTTTTGCCTCTTCGATACTAGATGTCTAGATCTCCCTGAGCAAAAATACAGGCTCCTGTGATGAGTGTGTGCATCCAACAGCACCTCTCAGTATAGGCATTGTTTGCTGGTGAAGAGTTATTTGCTAATTCTCTGCTTCGACTCACAGGTTGGCATGTCGCATGCAGCTAACAAGTTCACTGCGGAGCACACCAGTCCTTTCGAAGTAAGCACAACGCCACTTTTTATGCACTACAGTTTCGTCATTACGTCACGACCAGTTTTCATGTTGGATGCAAAATTGAGCTCCATAGCTGTAATAGGACATACACTAGTAATTCTGTTAACTAATACTACTATTGTTAGAACATCTGGTTAGTAAGATTATTCTTACTATAGTAACACTATTGGTATCATAGTAGTTTAATGCGCGCTATTAGTTCTAATAATTAGGCGTATTTAATAATAATTCGGCGTGATTAGAAGATAGCATTCAAGCTTTGGTCGATCAAATCTATCTTTTAGAGAAATATGCAGACATATATATAGCGAGATAGTGTGATATATATACGGATAAATATAACATAGGCATATGGAAATATAGGGATGAAGAAATATAGAGATACATATTATCGAGATACATGATTATTGAGAATGATAAGTATACATATATCCACACGGCTTCAAACTACGCCGGCGTACTACTAGCCATACAACTGCATACCTACACCATCATAACCAAATCAACAAACTTGGACGTGTTCACTTAGCAGCAAGCTTTATTTACCTGCCAACAAAAGTAATCCTTAAAGGACATCTTTGCCTAGGCACGGCACACGTTGAAGAATAGCTCGTGTAAAGTTCACTTAACGACAGCTTGAATTTCACGTCACGCCTTCGCACACCAGGACCACTTTTTACGTCGCACGAACTGCCGTCCTGTTCTTGAGCGTCAAGTTCAAACTTTATTTTTTAAAGCAAAATTTAGGTTGACTACAGGGATAAGAGCTGTTCTATGGAAGCTGGACTGGGTCCTGGAGAATCCTCCACTGTCAGCATGTAACGGGGCTTAAACTCGATAGTCGAGAACTTCATAGATCGACACGAAAATAGGAGGTTGTATTTACAATGAGCAGGGGGTGTACAAACAAATTAACAATTACTATATTCACTAAATATTCGTCCTAGCCACCAGAGCTAAAACCATCATTGTAGCCTACTCGCTTTAAATGAAGGGAATATAACATGTAAATGAACGCTAGCAAATTTAAATTGCAATAACTACCCCGCAGCTCACAAGTGGATGTGTTCAAATGTCCATTTCTTGTTCTAAGAGTAGACGAATAAAATGGTCACGTCTAGGAACATTATGTGGGTGCTGACTGCTTCAGACCCTCCGTAAATGAACTTCAAGCTTTGCATAACGTTTGCTAACGACTTCCTACCTAAATTAGGGCGTGTCGAGTCATCATCCATCATGTGCTTGTGGTGCACCAAGTGAGGTCATCTCACATTTGCTGTTAACTTCTCCGTTTTATATATATATATATATATATATATAATATTTTTTAAGGACGGCAGTACATTCCGCGCGGAATTTTTTTCTTGCGTTCAACCTAGCCTCTAATACTAACAGTGTTAATAGCGTGTTCATTGGAACCTATTCATAAATCTGGGTGTGTTGCAGCTTTCGAAGCACAGCAAAAAAACCTTATTTGTTAGACCTCTGTTCTGTGATCCTATTGATGGGCCCTCTGTCACGCTGTTTAAATCTGTCGTTTACTGCGCATGCCTTTGAAGTTCAATTTCTCTTTCAACGTTGTACATAGCTGCGACGTTACTTTCTCCAGCATTGTTTTCTTTTTCGGCTTTTCCGTGTGCATCAGAATTTCTGTCAAGTAATTTTAATCAGTAATAGCACCTTAATCCCCAAAGAAGTGAGGTGGAGTGACAAGAAGCACATGATTCCAACATCTCCACCTAATCGCCAAGTGAAACGTAACCTAATCTGAGTTTTATATTTTGGGACCTCTGTCCTCACACGTAGTTCTATGATTCTCATTGCTTAAGAATCCGTACGCGCTCGCGATAATTCAAGCAAATGCCAACATCAATAAATAAGCTTAACACTGCTTCTCTTTCTTTCTTTCTTAGAGCCGCGTCTACCCACCCAGGAATGAGCATCCTGTATCTTCAGCCGAATCCTCCGAGGTGAGTAGTTTTCCATTTCTATTTCCTTGTTGATACTACGTTTTAGTGTTAACCTTCTACGTGTTACCTCTCTCGCTTTTGTTTGTTCTTAAATTTCGCAGCTCGCTCGTCTGCTGCAAGAGGCTCTCTCGAAGATATCCCATTTGGAAAACGAAGTAACAGAGGTAAGAATAACACTACACGATCTCTGAAACGTTGTTATAGCCAGAAGAGAGAGAAAATGAAAGAAAAGTCAGGGAGGCCAACAAGACGCACGTCCCGTTTACTACCCTACGCAGGAAAAAGAGGGTTAGGAGATCAAAAAAAAGAAAGCGAAAGGAAACAATCAGGGCGTCGCTTCGTCTTGAGGTGCTCAAAGAAACAATACGGTCTCCCTTTCAGGAAGTGCAACAAGAATAGAAAAAAACAATATGCAGATCCCACGCACTCTGGGAATCGATGCAAGCGAAGCTTTTTGTGCTGTTCTCGTTGATCGAGGATGAGTGGCGATGATGTTAACGGTGAATGTTTAATTTCTTCAACGTTGAGTCTTACACGAGAGCGGTGAGTGGATGTTAAACGTTAACTTGCGCGCACCACTGCTGTTTGTCTGCATTGTACACAGAACACACAGGGAAAAGTGCTTGCTTCAGGCGTTGTTCTGCGCAGTACTTCGTAACCTCTGAGAGGGTTAAGCATTGTCATTGTCTCAGATGGCGCATCGCTGCCTGGCAGAAGTATGAAATTTGAATTGTACATGCGGCTGTACATACCGAAAGCATAATCGGATTATGAAGCACGCCGTAGTGACGGAATCCAGATTAATTTTGACACCGAGAGGTTCTTTAACGTGTCCCGAAATCTAAGTGCACGTGCGTTTTCTATTGCGGCGCCGTCGAAATGCGGCTGCCACGGTCGGGGTCAAGGCCGCTACTTCGAGCAATGCCATAGCCTCAAAGCTACCCCGGCGGGCACAGAAGTGTTGATTTGACGTGTGACCGCTTCCGTAGTGTAGCCTAGACCCTACGGTGCGCTTTTATGCGGCTCTGCTCCTGCACGCCCTGCGTAAGTTCGCTTGACAAATTTGCAGAGTGCTTATTTTTCAGAAATATGAGAAACGTACCGTACCGTACCTCGAACTTAATTCATCCCGCTTGCCCGCAACAGCTGTCGTGTCCATAGAAGTGGCGTTTCCTTGCCTTCTCACGTCACATGCCCCCCTCCCCCCTTTGCATGGGAACTGTGAGAGAGGAGTGGCGAGGTTGTTAGTGATTCGTTTAGCGAATGTGGTGGTTCTACCCATCGTCTGCGTCATCTCCCCCTCCTCTCTACTATTCTATCTAGCTTACCTCTTGACTTGAACGTAAGTAGAAAGGTAAGCGCTGCAATTTCTGCAGTGCTTTTGAGGGGTGTCACGAATATTTACAGTACTCAAGAGGCTAATGTGGCGATGCCCAGGGAGCTCCGGAGGGCACTGCGCACATTCGACACGGTGCAAAAGTCCAAACGAGTTTCCCGCGTCGCCTTTATTCTCTGCCGCGCTCCTGTGATGTATGCACATCCTCTGAACCACCCCCTGACGTGGTTTCAATAATAGTCCAGTTGCCTTATTTAAACCGCGTACTGGAACGCGTCACCCATATTTTACGGCTCATTTTGAAACATTGCCAACACATATCACTTTCCAGCACTTGTTAAGTAATTTTCGCTAAGGCATTAATCCACGCCTGCAGTTTAATTCGACAAAACACTGGCCATAATTCCTCCACCATTTCCCTGTCAACGGGGTGATATTAGCTTAATTTATCTCAGTAGCGTTCACAGTTCTCCCCAGACGCACTATAATATCAGCTTTGTTCGTGACACATTACATTTAAGAAGCTACTTCTCACTTGCACACGTAATCTCCTGCTAAATCTGTATCATGTGCTAAATGTGTACCTATAACGTGACCCTTATTTCGGGAAAATCTAAGCAAGGTATACGTTATTTAGTCCACCGATGTCACCGGAGAAACCAACTGCGAAAGGCGTGTGATCGCTTTTTTTATGAAATAAAAAAAACGAGAGTTAAGTAATTTTGATGCTTCTAATTAGGCCGCGAACGTGAGAATCTCGTTACAAATGGCACTTAGCATGGCCCCCCTTTCTGCAAAATATAAACCCAGAGTAGCCTACAGTTACGTCGGGTCATTGGGAAGTGTACATAGCGGCCGTGGAACATTTTCTAACACTTGAGTACATGTTTTTACAAAAACTGTATTTATTCCACAGGCATAAAACTTCCCGGAGAGGTTTGCCATTCGAGCACACGCAAATTTCAGCGCCTCTGATTAGACCTGTTCACAACGTTCGAGAGCAGTTGAATACGTAATTTATTGACAAGGCCCCATTTAACCGACTCAGTTTCAACTTTGTACACCTCACCCGTTACCTGCCCTGATAGTCATGAAACTTGAAGAAGCCACCTCGTTTACTTTACCGAGGGGACCGGGCAAACGTCCCATCACGCATAGAAAAACTAAGGGGTCAATAATTCTTTGTAATCCTCACATACTTACGAAACATAGAAAAAACGGCCACTATTTACTACTCTTTTTTTTTCATTTAGTCAAAGTAATATTCGTTGGGGTGGGCCTTTACCCCACAATTCCAGAACACCATCTTACATCCAAAAATGTTTTAAGAACTTGTTCACATTTATTTCTCGCCATAGAAACTATATAGGTAGGAAGAAAACAGTGAAGTAATAATTGATTATAAACTAATTGGCACCGTAATTATTTAGCAATTAGTTTTCTGAACCATGCGCAACAGAAAACTGCCTCCAGCGTATCAAAAACTCAAGTATGGTCTCGACATTCGGTTCCTAGTGCTTATATGAGAGGTTTAAGCATCAAATTCAGTGTATCATAAATGATACACTGGGTCTTGTTGGTCATTTGTGAATGTGTGAACGCCGGCATTCCCACAGTGAATGTGGACTTTGTGAATATTCATAAAATAATGATGCCGGAGTGAAACGTTTCTTTAAAAAACTTCTGCACTCCGAAATGCTCGGAGAAAACGTCCACGCTCGGTGTATTGCATGGGATAACAGCGCTTGTATCTTATTTTCCAACCCGTTTGCAACGTTTTTCCCCAAGCCCGAAACTTCTAGTTGAAGGCACTCTTCTTGGTATTGTCTCCTTGCGTAACTCATGACCTCCTTGGCACGTGCTACCAAAACGATCAGCAGAAAGCGAACGTGACCGTCTAGATGAACATAAATTCACGCTCTCTACTTCAACCGTAACATTCGACGCCATCAGCTTAGGGTCAAGAAAACTTTTTTTTTCAATCTACCTTGCTGTATTCTGTGCTAATCGAACGCAATACGCTGGACAAAGACATAAAGAAAAAGAAACTACTACCAATGAACTCAGCCTAGTTTCTCCGTATATAGTCATATGAGCATGTGCGTTTATATTCCATCTGTGTGGCCGATTTATATTAGACAATTTAGTTGAGCGTACGCAACTTATTATGTACGCTATATGGTATAGTGTAGCGTACGCTAAGCAGCGCATGTTTTTTACAGTTTTAGTTTGCCTGCGAGATCTTCGAATCTCAGAGGCCATATGCCATCGTTGCGGCTATTTCCCAACTGCAGCGATAGGTGGCGCTGACACCTCAAACGTTTCTTTCGTTAGGCTTCGGCTCATTAGAAACGAGAAGCGATCTTGAAAACACCACAAGGTTATTCAGAATACTCTGCCGTCGAAGCGGCCTGAGACTAAGCGAAAGCCGTTTACACAATGAGTTGCTGCGAACGAAGTGCATTTTACAAAAGCAACGCCACATTCAATTCGAAGCGGGCAGCCGGGACCGCCGCCATGTTTCACGCATACTCCACAAACCACGCAAAGACGTTTACGCTAAATCTGAGAAATAGCGTGCGTACGCTATAGGCTATGGGTCGTTTAGCGTTCTGCGCATGCGCAGTGACGACCCACTATTTTGTAGCGTACGCATGTGTGTAGCGTACGCTAAACTAAAACTGGCTATTAGCGTTGAGTGCGGGAGTTGGCAGACGTTGAGGGGGACTTGGAGGAATTGAGGTTTACTTATTTTATGTACAGGGTTAGAAACAGGTAAAAAAAGCAGTAAAAGTTCATCGACGGCCGGCAGGAAATCTTAAACTGCGGCCCGTGGCAAGAACGTCTCTCCCTTTCGATGGTTCTCCGGCTTGTTCTTTTTTTTTTTTTGCTATATGTATCATTGCAATACCATGTATTGCACTAATTGTTGAAGTGCTGCTTTGACCCACCCTGTAACGGCCAACAGGCCAACAGTATGCGTAAATAAAATAACCCCTTCATTTCGTCGGGGTCACGTCGTTTTCAACCAATCGTCGAGCCCGTGCAGATGTCATTTCCATCCAATCGTAGGGCCCGTGCAAGTGCATCATGTTTGGCCCTGGGCCCTACAATCCTATGGCCACATACGTCCGGCGTTGCCTCCTCACCTGGTCGTTCTTGAACGACCTTCCAGTACCGCAAAGCAGATTTTCACAAGACTATAGGGTCAACTACCTCGAACGGTGCTGACCTCCAGGTACACCATCTGGAAGCCTCACACAGGGGGGAGAAACAAAAGCTCCCCGCGCGACACACGAGGGCGGGATAGCCATCCTGTCTGGCGGGTCCGGTAGCATGGTCGACGCACTCCGGCGCACCATAATTCGAAAGCGATGGCTGGTGGTTCCACTCGCACAGCTTGGCCGGTGCTAATTACTCGTCCGCATCTAACAGGACCTATTGCTTAGGCAATTTCTCGAACGCGACTCGGTTGTAGACAAACCCAGTTATAGACGAACATTTAATTGGTTCTCCATTCTTTCTTGCAGCTTAAAAAGGCGGCTAACAAAGAAAAAGTAAGTTTCTGGCGTTTTTTGAAAGAAATATGACGTTTAAGTAGCAAAGGCGTTTACAGGGCTTGATATTAGCACCGCGTATTTTGCAGGACGAGATGGAGATGCTCCAAGTTGCAGTGCCAACAATCCAAGGAGACATGAGGAACGTAAGGCCACTGGGCGTGCCTTTTGGTCAATATCTTGTAACGCACATCTGTGTGTCTGCTCGGAGTTCGTTCTCGTCGAAGTCTTACACGCCCTTATGTCGATATGGTAGATATAGACCAGCTCACTGCGTACTTCATTACAACCACACAAATATCTTTGTTGAAAATGTGTGATTGGGCTCCTTGGTAATGAAGAAAGCCCGTGGGTGGGTGGGTGGGTGGATGAGTAAGTGAGTGAGAGTGAGTGAGTAAGTGAGTGAGTGTGTGTGTGTGTGTGTGTGTGTGTGTGTGTGTGTGTGTGTGTGTGTGTGTGTGTGTGTGTGTGTGTGTGTGTGTGTGTGTGTGTGTGTGTACGTGCGTGTGTGTGTGTGTGTTTTGGTGCCCTGGTAGTATACGGATAGTGCACTAACTGTATTGTATACTAATTATCAATAATTCTAATTGTGAACACTTACGAGTACGCGTAAAAGCTGTAAAAGGCATCCAAGCACTAAACAATATCATTAAAAATAACAATTGCTTAAAAATAAAAGACATTCAGCGGTTCGCGCCAATCGACACGCATGTAGCGTGAAATATGCGATAGCGTTCTTGCTTTGTCATGCGTGAGCAGAATAATTGATTTTATTATGCCGAACCCCTTTAAAAGGGAAAGATCATGCACCTAGTAAATATTTCTGCAGGTCCAAATTCAGTGTGAACAACGCATTGCAAAATCGGAAAAGATGGTCTCGAGTCTCGAGGTAAGGAAATGTGACTTGCATTCACAAGCGGATGGGTGTTTCAGTAAACGGACACCAATGCAATTCGGTTCTCTATTCCACAGGAATGCCACGATTCTCTCCAGGAAACTTTGTCGGTTATCAATGAAGAGACAAAAGTTCGTCTGGGTGCGGTAAGTACCCTCTAAACTGTCTCAGTTCAACGCATTCGGTAAGCACGACGGTAGCTCAATGGCTACAGAGTTTCTGAAACAGAACAGCGCGGTTTTCACGGGGCAAGCAGGCAGAAACTACACGGACGAGCGCTGACTTGCAACTGAAGTTTATTGCTTGGAAGGACGAACATATAACAGCCCCAACCAACAGAAGAAACAAAAAAAACATAAAAAACCGCGCTGTTCTGTTTAAAATATGTCTTACCAACTCGCCCAAACGTCTGTTTTATAGAGTTTCGATGTCGAGCACGAGGTCATGGGTTCGAACATGCCTGCGGGTGCCGAATTTTTAGGCGAGTGAAAAAGCAAAATTGGCTCAAGTAAGCCAATAAAATGTCTCAACCACGAAGGTCAAAACATATTTGTTATTAAATTTCAACAGAAACTAGACAGCGTCGTGTTGTGATGCCAACCATGGAAGCTAGCTAGTTCTTCCCTAGCTCGGGTTTAAAATTTCCTTAGAATACATTAGCACTTCTCGAGAGGTTGTTTTTCAATTTGTCAGTATTTCTTCTGCAAGTATATTCTTATTTAGGTTGGGCAAATAGACGGCAAATTATATTTTAAAGTTGTCTCTAATGTGGTTTCAAAATGTTAAATTATTAAATCACTCAAGCTGGAATGATGCCGCAGCGCAAGTTCTTGCGCTAAACTTGTGGACAACTTTCTATTTCATGACGGCAAAGCTACTGAGGCAAAAAGTGCACATTCTATTTTCTAGTGTCATAGACAGCCTACCATTCGAAGTGCCCAAACATGCAGTGGCTTCTCTGAAAAGCAAGTAGAAATGAGAAAAAACATTAATCGGCGAAGTTTTTTCTTAAAACTGTGTTGGAGGCCGACAACCCTGATTACTGGATGCGATGGCATACTCTGAGACCATGCGGCAATGCGCAGCTCCGTTCAACGTGATTCCGTTCCTTTGCACAAGGCGGCGCCACTTTTTAACATGCAGTAGCTGGAAAAAAGAAATTACAAAAAGAATGTCAGCAGAAGAGCATAAAATACAATATCAGGCAATAGAATAATATTGTATCCAAGCACAAGAGCTCTCTCCCTGAGCGGCTTCTTGGTTGCGTGACGGTACACGGATTCATTGCACTGTTTCTCCGTCGAGCGACCCCACATGTCATTCTTGTACTGCTTACAGAGCCAAATTAAAAATACAATTCATTGTTTACTGGAAACACGCATACTCGTTTCCTTCGGAATGACACCCAGTATTCTAATTACCACTATAATCCAACATGTTCCGAGCAATGGACAGTCCCTTTATCTTAGTAGTGTTGGGCTGCTGAGCACGAGGTCGCGGGATCGAATCCCGGCCACGGCGGCCGCATTTAGATGGGGGCGAAATCCGAAAACACCCGTTTCCGAAAGTCGTTTTGGCACGTAAAACGTCATAATTTAATTTTTTATCTTAGTAAGAGTAAACTTGTACCTACAATTTACGACAGCAAAATAAGACACTATACAGCACTAGATGTCAATACTAATTTATTTTCCAACTTTTGTATTCCCCCCCCCCCACCTTCGGCTTCTACGACACCGTCACAAGCGGAAGAAAGGCTGACTCATTACGCTTTCCAAGAGAGCGAGAAAGCTATCAAACTTTGCCCGATTACTTCGCACAGCAGCACATGTGCATAAGCTCCACCCCAGTAGCTTTTTCTTATTACCACAGGCAGTTCTCCGTAAGTATGGGGGTATGCGCCAATGTCATCAAGGCCAGAACGTTGTAGTACAGCTAGCTATAGCGCAGCGAAAATCTGCGCTTTCTCTTGATCCCCTTACCTCCTGCGGCTCAGTGAAAGCTATGAAGGACTACAAAATGGCCTGCGGAGAGGTCGCGTGACTACTACCTTTAACAACACAGCCTTCGCCTCGAAGCTGTATACACACAGAACACGTCAGCACATTTATATGGGCTGATCATGTTTAAGGATTACGGAATGGTTAAAAATCGACTGATGCAGATAACGTAATGGTTATAGTCCTTGAGCTGGATTATTCAGAGGCGGACAATACTTGCACGAGAAATTAAAACATATATTTAGTTATTTACAATACTTCATAAATTAAGTTCCTAATTAATTACGTTATGACAGATATCGCAATGTACAAATTGTGGTTGGTGAGCTCGCAAGGCGTATACACTTGGAATTAATTTCCACAATGACACTTGTTTGGAAATATGCGCCATCAAACTTGACGTAGAAATGGGCTTTCTTCCACTTACTTTTTTGACAAAATGCTCTTTCATGTATTGAAGCACAAAGGTAACTGGAACTCCCATTTATTTCGCTTTACGCTTTGAGAAATATCTCAAAGCTAGAGTCGTCGTGGAGGTTCATTTCAAGCGAATACGGCTTGCAAACTCACCGGCTTCAATTCATAAATCGCAATTTGTTCCACCAAATAATTAATCAGCAAGTTAGCTCATTTGTGTTAATTAGTTGGGTAAGTGTCTCGATTTTTCCTGCTATTAATGTCCACTTCTTCGAATAATTCTGCTCAAATACAAAAACTACGCCATCTGCCACATGTGATTCCTTAAAACTCCGCAAAGCCTAAATATGATCACCCTGTCCATACATTGCCCTAGATTCAAAACAAGTTTCTACAGCGACGGAGTACAAAGAACCAAGGTTACCACGGAACCTTATTCGAATTGTAGGAAGATTAGCGCCTGACCTCTCTTACAGTATGTAACAGTATCAAAAGAGTGGGCCACTTCACGAGACCAATGTAAAAGATGTGCAATGAACTTTTCTTGAGTACCATGTACTGATGTAGCACCACCACGTTTGAACGCTTGTAGCTAATTTGCAGCGAAGCACGCTTATACGGGGCCGATATTTTTTTTTCCTCTGTGCCGAAACTCGCCCAAACATGGGACCACCGGGATCGTGTCCAAAGCTGATCTACCTATTGGTGGTTCCCCGTAAATTAGAGTACGCCCGTTCATATTTATCTGCTTAGTGCCACAACCTTGTGGTGCTCGGCATTATATTGTACCGGTAACGAAGAACACCGCAAGTGAAAGAAGAGGAAGAGAAGGGCAAGGAAGAAGGGATAGGATAGCAATAAGACAGGGGAATGGTTGGGTTTTTTTTTTTTGGGGGGGGGGGAGGGGTTGGCCGATATTTGGGCGTGTCACGTACCACTTGGAATCCATTCAAGGCGCCCCGGGCTCCCGTCACAATATACAGTATATATGTGTCCGCTTGCGCCCAGATTTGTATGTGCTGGTTCGTTTGGCCTTTGCAGTATACGTTTGTTGCGCTATTAAAAGCAAATATTCCATTCAAAGTGCACCGAATTTTACGGCACAACTAGATGTGCGAATGCGAATAGGAGGGTAGCAGTGGTGCGTTAGCGAGCCCAAGACATCCACACTCTGTCATTGACTTTGCGAGATGCCTTCACCGTGCCCCAGTACGATCATAAGTCATACACCGCATCCAAATCCAGAGTTAATTAGAGGTGACTTAATCAAAACACGCAATGACGCGAGCGGTTCCCTCTTTCGTAATCGAGGCGTCGCACAGTGGTTTGCTCACGTCTCCGAGGTTTTTTTTTTTTCTTTCCTGCATGTCAAAGCGCAATAGGCGGCTAGGTTTTGACAAATTGTCCTTTTTCCACAAACAGAACCTAAAATCTGCAGATCTAGGGAAGTTTGCGTAGCGTTGGCAGCACTGGCCTCGCGACCCACGTTCATTTATGTAAAACGCCGAGTTTTACCTCTATTTTGAGCGCACTATTTTTTTTTTTTTTTTGCACCAACGCAGGTTGAAGAGGCAATGAAAGAAATGAATGAAAGGTATTACGCTGCAGTCCCCAGCTTGCAGGTAAGGAAAACGGTGGAATTCTGCGCTTCAACAGCGTTAAGTATGGATGACGAACTAGCCCCAATACGCGCTTTGCGCTGCATGGAACTTACTTCCTTCTCTTCTGTAATTAGTAAAGGCAAGGCGCAGAAGACCAGGACACAAGAAGAGCACAAACGACAGGTTGTTTGTGTTCTTCTTGAGTCCTGGTCTTCTGCGCCTTGCCTTTACTAATTCAAGCATGAACCAACTAGCCCAAGCAAGAGTTTTACTCTCTTCTGTAAAATAGCCGCCCAATCATCATCTCCAACTTTCTCTAGAGAGCTTTGATACATTCGATATACTCATTGACCGCCCACACATATTTCCCTTTTTTTTTTTGGCATGGCGTCTGCGCAGGGTGACAGTGAAAAAACAATCCGGAAACTTTTCAATACCGACCATGTTTTACGGTGCGGTCGATGTGCCAGGTTTAGTCTGCAATGACGACCCGCCGTGGTTGCTCAGTGGCTATGGTGTTGGACTGCTAAGCACGAGGTCACGGGATCGAATCCCGGCCACGGTGGCCGCATTTAGATGAGGGCGAACTGCGAAAACACCCGTGTACTTGTATTTAGGTGCACGTTAAAGAACCCCAGGTGGTCGAAATTTCCGCAGTCCCTCACTACGGCGTGCCTCATAATCAGATCGTGGTTTTGGCACCTAAAACACCAAAATTAAAATTGTTTTTCGGCAATGGCGAAAGATTCATTTATCATGTGCCGTAATGCTTGTAGCCAATAAATAACTTTTCGTGTGCTTTGAGCTCTGCAGAAGCTTGATGTGGGCGAGTTGGTTGAGCATACTTGATGAAAAAAGAGAGCGCTACGAAGACGAGGACGAAAGAACAACATGTACGACAGACAAGGCGCTTGTCTGTCGTACATGTTCTTTCGTCCTCGTCTTCGTAGCGCTCTCTTTTTTCATCAAGTATGCTCAACCAACTCGCCCACATCAAGCTTCTGCTGCTTCAGATTTCTTCTACATTGGGCTCTTTCCTGTCTTCACAAAAAAGCGCCTTGTCTGTCGTACATGTTGTTCTTTCGTCCTCGTCTTCGTAGCGCTCTCTTTTTTCATCAAGTATGCTTTGAGCTCTGAACGCAATTATTTTTTTTAGAAACGCAGCATGGTTGGCTGCAGAATTGGTTGACGTTCACTTACTCGGTAATTATGATGGCTCAATAAAAAATGAACGAAACATCATTCCATTCACCTGGACTTGCTTTAAATGGAGTCTCCATGACCTCGGCATAAAAAATGTCAATTTCGCACATTTATTGGCACTTTGCCATAATTAAAGACAAAAGAAGAAATGCATTTCCCTCGTACACTATTGCTGCTTAATAAAAGATATATTTGTCAGTTAAAGGTTTTGATTAACAGTGCCGAGCCCTCTGATCGACGTCAGGCCTACGTCTTAAAAAACGTTATTTCCAGGAACAAAGCTGGGATCTTCACAGACGCATGGAGAACTTTTCGGCACAATTGGCTCAGGTATGGAGTTTTCTTCTTTTCCTTTTTTTTACTTCAGTGCTTCAGTGCGACCGTCTTGGGCTATTAAGCCTAATGTACGGCACTATGCCGTCGATTCGTATGCGTGAAAATGGCTGAGCGGATTCATTTGGTGCCTTATGACAGCGACAAGGTGGTGCCCGTGAATCAAACATCAAATCGTTTAGACGCTCTTAACGTCGTTATGCATAGTTTTTACTGAGTAAGTGGAACATATCTTTAATTGCAGATTCGTTGAACCTGTTGGAATCTAGTTAAACGTATATATCCACAATCTAATGCGGTTCACGTTGTCATCCGCTATGGTAATGTCTAAAAAAAGTCACGTATAACAGCCCCCTTTCCTCTCTGGATATTTCAGCAAGCGAAGAATATTCACTGCAATAACGGAGATATCCAACATATTTCGATCCCATAACGGAGCACCGTTCTCAACGCCGCCACCGGTCGCGCCCGAGGCTACGCTCTTAGCACGAGGTCGCAGGTTCGATACTCCACCGCAGGGGCAGAATGCAAAAGCGCGCGTGCCCTTATATTTATATATGAGTGCACGTCCAAGAGCCTCAGGCGGGCAAAATAATCCCGTAGCCCGCCACTGTACCTCGTCATCTATAGCCCCAGTGTTGGTTCAGGACGTTGACCCCCCAATCTCGTTTTTTTATGTTTCGTCTTTGCTGTTGCTGTTAAAAGCCGAACGTTCACTGTTGCAACGGATATTGTGTAAGCGCTTTGCATTTTTAGCGGGTCAACCTCGGCGCATCCATGTCTGTATTGCTGTCCTGAGAATATTGCATAGGGAAAATCGCGAGGTAAATATGGTGAATTGAGAGAGGAGAGAGAAAGATGCTGCTGTGGAGGAGGGGGAAGGGGAAGGTGCGTTTGTTGATCCGCCCACGCACCTCGTGTGACGTTTCCACTCGGGATCATTGTGAATTGGATTGACAATTGATCGTAAGATCGTATTGTACTTTTCGTATCGATAAAACGCTCATGTACTTCTTATGGAAAATGGCTTCCGCGTCATGGCGATTCGGTACCTCTCACTTCCGTGCCCCTTGAGTGTTTAGCTGTTCCAATATTTTTACTCTATAGTTTGGCTTCAGTGTTTGGGATTGTAATGTTCGAGATGGTGACAACCCTCGAAAGTGATGGCAATGTGTGTGTGTGTGCGTGTGCGTGTGCGTGTGTGTGCGTGTGCGTGTGCGTGTGCGTGTGCGTGTGTGTGTGTGTGTGTGTGTGTGTGTGTGTGTGTGTGTGTGTGTGTGTGTGTGTGTGTGTGTGTGTGTGTGACGTAATAGTTCTGCCGAAACCCCCAAGGAGAAGTAATCAATAAAGGGAAAATGAGAAGTCCACGCAATCGTAGCAATTGCTACAAAAGAAACCCATACGGGTTCCTCGAAGAAGCCTCGCAGTTGAAGAAAAATCCGTTCTGGTCGGAGACTCGAGCGCGGGACCGCCGCCTTTCCGGGGCAGCCGTTCTACCATCTCAGCTAATCAGGCCTCTAGGAGATGGCAGGGCAAAGACGAACTTGTAAACGCGAAGAAAGGCAAGTTTTTGGCCTGATTAGCTCAGATGGTAGAATGGCTGCCCCGGAAAGGCGGTGGTCCCACGTTCGTGTCCAGGACCAGGACAAATGTTTATTCAACTGCGAGGCTTTTATTTCGACGAACCCGTATGGGTTTCCTTTGTAACAATTGCTGCGATTGGGTGGACGTCTCATTTTACCTTTATTAATATATATATATATATATATATATATATATAACCAACAAGAACAAAGGGGGTTAACCAAGGGGCCTGATTTTTATTAGCCATGTCATCAGAAGCCAACAAACACTGACACCAAGGACAGCATAGGGGAAATTACTTGTGCTTAATAAATGAAATAAAGAAACGATAAATTAATGGAAATTAAAGTGGATGAAAACACAACTTGCCGCGTGTGGGAACCGAACCCACAACCTTCGCATGGTTGTGGGCTCGGTTCCCACCTGCAGCAAGTTGTTTTTGTGTTGCTTAGTGTATTTAGATTTGGGTACGTTCCTGTTTGCAGCCTCCTCCAAGAGGTTGCTTCATGCTGATTTAGGCTGTTGTGGGGTGGAGGGTGATTCAGAATGTCAGAGTAGCTTGGATCGACTGGTATGGTTTCCTCAGGGTCGGTGCTAGTGGCCGCTCGGTTTGTGTGCTCTCGAGCTGCCTTGTCCGCCCTTAGGTTCCCTTCTATTCCAGCGTATCCCAGTACCCAGAAAATCGTATGCCTGACGTATGCCTGACTTGTTAGCCCTGCAGGAGCGGAGGATGTGAAGCGCTCTGCGTCCTATTCTGCCGTTCATGTAATTCCGACACGTAGTTTGCGAGTCGGTGAGTATTGTTAAAGACCTTTCGGATCGGTAGCCCTCCACTGCCGCTAGAGCTACGGCTATTTCCTCAGCTTCCGTTCCGGAAAATCCTCTCTGCCACAGGTGTCACGTTTACGAGAATTTGTGGGGTGAAGGCAACTGGTCAATAACCCCACACATGGTGATTGCGCTGGCTAACACTCCCAGGTTTAGTTATAGTAGATAAAACATAAATACCCCAGAAAATTGATGGGAAAACGGAGCGGCTGTAGCTCAACTGGTAAGAGCATCGCACGCGTAATGCAAAGACGTGGGTCCGTACCCCACCTGCGGCCAGTTTTTTTTTTTTTTTCATCCACTTTAATTTCCATTTATTTATCGCTTTCTGTAATTCAATAAATAAATAAATACAAGTGATTTCCCCTATGCTGTCCTTGGAGTCTAATTGTTGGCGTGTTCTGACATGACTAATATATATATATATATATATATATATATATATATTTGTAATATGATCTGGGGCGCTTTGAGCACATTTATAGCAGCAGCAGGGGTAAAGTTAGTGCAGCGTAGCGTCACCAACATGTCTACTTAAACGCAGCCAACGAAAAAGAAGTTTACAGGAAAGTTACGAGTGTACACCGTGAGTGCTTAAGCGTTAGCTGTGCGTCGGGCTAAGCGTTCCCAACATCGAGCTCAGCAAATCGCTTTCGAGCTCAGCAAATCTCACCCGTCTGCTCATTCTACGCCACCGGTGATGGCGTGCCACGAATTTTGTTCTAGAACGCCACCTGCAGTCGGCTTTTCGTTTTACATGACATGCCCAACATCACTCTTGTTTTCTTAAACCTAACTTGAAAATCTGCGTTGCACGTTTACTCTGTAATCCCTACTGCCACCTCCCTTTCGCTGACAGTATGCACATAATTCTGAATTCTAAAAACTACGTTACGAAATTGCTCGCTGCTTGCCTTATATATATATATATAATAAATTTAAGCTGATACGCCCCACAAAGGCGCAGGGTACTACCCCAGCTCCGTTGGTCAATAAAACGAGGAACGATTTGTGAAGGATAAATTCATGGCCATCGAAAAAGCGCTTAATGACTATGTTCGTTCCAATAGTTCATGAGTCGTCACATAGCTTCTGTACCAGAACACAAGTTCTGTGCCATCTGGGCAAAAAAAAAAGAAGCCTAAGAACTCCCATAGAGTACACCGTAAATCATAAACGTAGTTTAAGAACGTACAATGAAATTAAAAAAAGACATCTCTGGAATCATTGTATCTGTGTAGTTACACATGCATGTAGCAAGCATCGGTACAATCATTTGATTAAGTGGAAAACCAACTTCACCTACGTTTTTTTTATATAACCTATTTTCCGAGATTATCGATTCAAGAAATTCTACCAATTCGCGATGCTTATGTTGGTCATGCACCCTAGAGTTTCTGCAACGATAACAATCTTCCACTGCGTGTCTGTAGTTGTCTTGGCAGCTGCTTGTAGCAAGCTGAATGTAATCAAATTTTTTTTTTCAGATGAGAAACGACTTCAATGGTTTTGTGCACAAATTCGATCAGGAACAAGAGGAGCACGGTCAAGGCAAGAAGGGTCACAGGCGTTTCAAATAGTTTGATCTTGAGCGCTGAGATCAACAGAATGTTTGCTTCAAACTTGCTACAGAGAAACAGAGTTACTTTGCGATTTCTTTTCTACCAACAACTTCGTTTTAAACATCGTTCATTTTAACAATGACGTGAAATAAAAGCGATCAAATTGGAATCTACGGTGTCCCTTTTTTTGCACGTTTCAGCGCATCCAGAAACCTCATGTTGAAGCCAATAGTGTGCTTTTGAGTGTTAGCGCGTCCTGTCAAAGTGCAGCGCCTTCACTTCAATCAGCACTCGGTCGGCCTGATTGTGAGGCGTTAACCGTTTGTTAGGGTGGTGACCGTCAATTTTCCTGTTTATTTGTTCTCATTGTTGCTGCACAAAATGAACATGATCGTTATCCTTTTTTTTTTTTTTGCTGTTGCACGTTCAAAGTGATTTCACACAACTGTTTCCTGCCGAGATCGTCTCAACACTACACTGCTACATGTGTGCGAAATAACTTTTTATTACTACGTATACTACGCTCATGTACTAATTGTGGCCATGTTGTCCCTGCAAACGTCTTAATGTCATCCGCCCACCTAACTTTCTGCCGCCCCCTGCTACGCTTCCCTTCCCTTGGAATCCAGTCCGTAACCCTTAATGACCATCGATTATCTTCCCTCCTCATTACATGGGCATGGGCCTGACATGTAATGAGGAGGGAAGATAACCGATGGTCATTAAGGGTTACGGATTGGATTCTAAGGGAAGGGAAGCGTAGTAGGGGGCGGCAGAAAGTTAGGTGGGCGGATGACTAAGACGTTTGCAGGGACAACATGGCCACAATTAGTACATGACCGGGGTAGTTGGAGAAGTATGGGAAAGGCCTTTGCCCTGCAGTGGGCGTAACTAGGCTGATGATCATGATGATGATGATGATGATGATGATGATGATGATGCTACGCTTACTTTGTTCTACGCTATTGTGCTTATTGCCATCTTGAGCTGCAACAGCAGCAGCAGCGATAATGAGCACATAAAACGCGAACGTTGAATTAGATTCACTGTTGCACTATTGAATAGCTGCAGTAGCTACGAATTCGGAAGCTACGAAAAGTGCGAACGAGTGCTGTACGCTTTCTTGAAAGCTGAACGAACGAACGCTGAACATATCGGCACGCTTGGCTCGCCCATCTCACCCTGCTTATACCTACAAACCAGTTTGACTCAAGAAAGAGTAAAAAAGCTTTATAGATGGTTCTTAACAGTTCTGAAAACTTATTTGGTTGTTGAATAACACGTTGTTAGACTCCGCATCTGGCCTGAATACAGCGATGTTTAGCGTTGAATGGCATTCCAAATTCTATAGCAGTCTTAGTCGAGGTGTCCGTTCGGATACTCTATTGAGCAACACTGGTTCTACTGTTCAAGCTCAAAAGCAGCTCATCGTCCATTTTTTAAGGCTGATCAGTGAATTACTGTCGAGATTAAAGGGACGCTCAAAGGAGCAATAAGTTTGCATGGAAATATAATATCCTTAAATGTCGATCGGGTCCTATTCTGCAAGATCGTATACTTCGCATGTCAGGAAAAACGTATGCAACTGAAATACGGGCGTCAACGCCACCTAGAAAGTCCCGCACAGGCTAGTGTTGACGTCATAAGAACTGTGGCAAAATCTAACCAAGGCAGGATATTTTTTACAATGAAAAACTGGTGACGTTTCATAATGAAAACTGCTGTCGCTAATTCGGCACTAAGCTTTCTCAAATGTTCTGACTTGCGATGAAGCTGGGGTTGTAAGGGAAAAGCAGTGAAGTTATTTAGGCTGAGCCCGGGTTAGTCAATTTGCACTTGTGAAATCGAAAGAAACTCTACAATGAGGGCGGAGGAGAAAAGTTCCAGCAGGCACGCTCACTGAAGCGTTCATCATTGAGTCGATCACGAGCTGTCGTGCAGGCTAGTGGATCTCGAGAAACTTGGCAGCGTTTTTGGGGTCTGTTGCATCGCAGACGGACGAGGTCACGGTCCCAGAATCTTTTTTTACGTAATAAGAACTGTAAGTCAAATCGCCTCAAATTTGAAATAGCGTAGGGAAGCGTTGAGCGCGTTTTCTCAGAATATCAAAAAATGTGGACGTGTTTACCCTCCCGAAGCCTTCGATATTTCTTGGCGGCTTGGGAATACGCAGATGTTGGGGATCGGTCGCAGAGCCAGGGAAGAGCCAAATGCAAGAGGGATGCCTCCAATGGAATAGAAAACGCTCAATGAATCGAACACAGCAGTTTCGTACTAGTTCAGATACTACAGAAATCGAAACGCTTGTTGTCTCACAAACCTCAGTCCTAAGGGCCAAGGTAAGACGCACCATAAAGGCAAAAATATCACCAAAAATATGACTAGTGTAAGGACCGTTGCTTCCTCGCTCGGCTAGGGCACACCTGAGACGCGAAGGTGCTGGAAGTGTCCTCGTGACCCCTACGGGAAATGAGCATCAAGAAGCTGACGCCCTTTGTGTACCCAACCTGAGCGGGTACAAAGAGCCTATACTCGAGCTCGTAAGTCGTTTACAGCAGTGTCAAAGGCACAAGGGGCACACGGGCATTGTGCTTGCGCAGGGAAATATAGTTCCGCGTGTAACTGCCCGATTATTGGCAGGACTATACAGTTTTGTTATTGCTGGGTATATGGCACGTTACAGCGATACTTGGCGTGTTAAAACCTTTGCGCATGCACGTCGTATACAGCGAATTCAGCTGCCGCTGAACAGCCGCTCAGCAGACGCAGTGGCGCGGAAGAACACATCTCATGAGGCATTCGGCCTTCCTATTGGCTAAGGAGTCCTGCAACTTCCACAGTACTGCAAATGACTTGTGAGATGGAATAAAGTGTCGCGTCGCCCTCACTGAGACTTATAGAGAAAGGTATGTCTATCCTTTGACACTGTTGCCTTTCTGAGGCAATTTATTGCTGAAAGTGATCACTTTGTAAAGTCACTAAGCCATTTAACCCAAAAAGAGCCGAAATATAGGCAAGTGCTGCAGGGTCCTGCCCGTCGTTCAGAGGGTTGCTGAACCTTCATATTTGCAGATACCGCAGAAACCTGCGCCAGAGTTTTTTCTAGCAAGAAAGAGAAAAAGCAAGGAGAGGAAAGGCAGGCAGGTCATTCATACTAATGTCATGTTTGCTACCCTGCATCGTCGATAAGGGAATAGGGGAATAGAAAGAAGAAGAGAGGGAAAGAGTGAGCACTGCTTGATACAGTATGCATATGGGGCGCAGTAGTAATTTTTGTAGAAAAGGAAGTTATGACCGGAAACTTTGTCATCGTCCCGAAATGAAGGCGCCAAGTAGCACCATGCTCCTTTTCAGGTGGAATTCAATTTTTCTTTTGGATTTTTCTTCACCCGTAAACCTTTGGAGTAGCGGATTAACTTCTAGTTGGAGGCACGTTAGGCATGTTATCACTGATCACATCTATTCGTGAGATGCGCTGATTTGTTTTTCCAGACACATCTTCTTTGATTGAAATGAGTAGATGAAGATATGTTGGCACGAATAACAAAAGTTCTCGAAAGCACACACAACACCCGATAAAGATAACACACCGAAACATAAAAAATGGGGGTGAGAGCATCACGCCAACGCACAGCAGTCGCTGCCGAGTAACGAGCTCTAGTTCCGCCAGCGTAACCCCTTACGGCAAAGCTGCAGGAAGCGTGGCCTCGCCCCCGCCTGCTCTTCTCGAACAGGAAACGTCGCCCGTCCCACCACTTATCGGCGTTCATTTCCTGGCCCCGAACAGACGAACAGGGAACGTCAAGCGCCGACATTGGAGCAGGAACATTGTTCTGGGGACTCGAACGCGCCGAACGGACGCACCGAGGGCAACGCATTTGATCCGCGTTTCGCCGAACCGAAGAAGACTTCTGCAACCTGGCGGTTAAACTTGTGCTTCAGCAGTGCCATGGTGTGTCGAATTGAAACTCTTCTATCCGTCTGCATCGGAGTGTACCACATGGTTAAGGAATATTAACCACTTCTGCGAGCCGCTGCTCGAAGCGACGCCTCAATCAACGGTACCACCAAGCGTCGAGCCGACGCTCTTCTGATTGCCTGCGTCTGGATGTACCAAGGCTAACTATCACAGAAAGAGGCAACATTCATCACGTATGCGGGCTGCTGCTTGAAGCGACGCGTCATTCAACAATGCCAACGAGTGTCGAGTCGAGGTTCTGTCTTTGTGCATCTGGATCTACCAAAGATAACTGCCACGGGAATAAGTAATATCGACCACTTCTGCGAGTTGCGGCTCAAAGAGACGCGTCGATCAACGGGCCACCAGAAGAACATTACTATTTGAAGTGACGCGTAGTGTCTCCAGGGTCTCCGAATGTCGACTCAAGCTTCTCCTTACATCAGTATGTGAACGTATAACAATAGGTACGACATAGACAGGTCACATTCATCTCTTCCTATTTGTGCTCCTCAAAACAACACATAAGCAGGGACGCTTAGCGTAGATTCAAGCTCTTCTTTACGTCTGCATCTAGATTTCTCAAGTGTAAGTACCATCTGAATAGGTAATATCGACCTCTTTTTCGAGTTCGAAGGAATGCTTCAGCAGTGCAACTGCGCGTTTGTGTGCGTGAGCGACAAGTAGCAAACAAACAGATGTGACGTTGATCCCTGAAGTTCTGCTGCGAAGTCATTGCTGCCTCTCCAAAACGTGCTTCCCCAGTACACTCTGGTTCGAGTGTTCGTGAATAGTGCCAAAGTTTGATCCTGTGATTGCCGTTCGTTTAATTCGACACTTATACGGAAGTCTTCCAGTCCCCGTGAACATTTGCTCACGTCTTGGCGTCTGGACTACGGTTCCCAAAGCACAAGGTGTTGTGATATTTAAATAGCAGAGCTCCGGGGTTCTGCTTGTGTGTCCGACATCGTCACAGCGGTTCTTCATGGATTACTGTCATCGCCAAGCTATGGCGTCCGACCAAAGGTAAAGTAACTCATTTTAGTGACGTAGCATAGCTCGTCACATTAACTCCAGACCCTTAATTATGTCGTGCTCTAACTGCGTCCCATTTTTACTGGAAATATAAAACTACCCTTACTTTATTTTATGTTCAATATTTTTAAGAAGTCGCATGAGTACAATAAAATGCTTGAAGGCTAGTTTGAAGGCTAACTTGAAAGTAGGGGATATAGCAATAAGGTGACAACGCAGTGAATCCCAATCAGTAATCGCATAATCATGTATATATAGTTATGATATAAAATCAGCTAAGCCTAAATTACGGCCTAACGTCCTGAAACTTCAGTTTTGTATGAGGCACGCTGTAATGGAGGAGTGTGGATTAATTTCAACCACGTGAGTTTCTTTAACGTGCACACAAAGCACCGCTCACGAGAGTTCTTGCATTCAGCCCTTTCAGGGACTCAACAGCCGTGACCGGTAATCGAACCTGAGACCAGGTGCTCAGCGGCACCTCTAAAGCCATCATCACTGAGCCACCACGACTGGTAATGGCCGAACCTGGTGCACCGTAAAGAACCACAGATGGTCGTTGTAATTCCACCGTTGGAATTGGTAGCTATCGTGCCTCCTTTAACGTTGTAATTTGTCGTGCGATTGGTTTTCGACCCCCCCCCCCTTATATACGCCAGCTGCAAAGAAGCGATCGCACTGTCTGCCACAAGCGATGTTCCATTTGGGCTCCAAACAAACGAAAACGACGTGACCTTATACGAGGTCGTCAAACATACGTCGTTGAAGGAAAAAAACCACTCACAAAATACAAAGGACAACAAGAAAGGTTCACAGCACAACCTTCTTATCCTTTGTGTTTTGTTACTGGTCTTTTCCTTCAACTATGTACCAACTGGCCCGGATTTCAACCCTTCTGCAAAACATACGTCACCACACGCCTTAGCGCCTCGAACGCAGGTTCGCGGAAGCGGCACCAGAGGGCGACGCCCCTCGTCGCAAGATGTCCGGCGAGGAGATAAGGGCGGTGAGCAAGCGGCTCTTCCGGCGCTCCACACTCCTGGATGCCAACAGCGCCGCCACAGCAGCCTCGGAGATGGCGGCCGGAGGAGATTCGTCCTCCGACGAAGACCCGCCACCACCCCGCGTCGTCGGCATACAGGTGGCGCCCGAGGGTCCCATCTACGAGCTGCCTCCGCCACCACGCAAGGTTCCGCCCCCGCCCCCGGTCCGGAGGGACTCGCTGCAGGCCCCGCCGGGGGAGTCCTTGTTGCCTCCGCCTTCGCGGGAGCTGTTCCTCTCCGATGACGTAAGATACGCTGCTGTGACGTTTGGTGACTAGTTTAATAGCGGCAGAAGAAACGGGAAAGTAGGCTACCAAGTATCGGCTACCCCAAGACGCCGTTAGAAAGTAGAAATTACGCATTCCCCTGTAACCATGTACATACATACCGTAAATATAGAAACTTCCTGAATCTGACAAAAAAAGGAAAATATGTAAATGCGGACTACACTAAATAGAGAAGCTCTGACGACTACGAAGCACCTTGAAATATTGTTGTTTGTTCCTCAATAACTACAGGTATATGGGAAGGACATTCCAATATGTTCTCTGTGTGTGCTGACTGTGTGCAAACTTATTTTGCTTTGTAATCAAAATAGTTCAAATGTCCTTTGCATTCTTCCAACATTTACAACATTTGGAAAGATTGGATGTGCTTTGGAAAACGAGCTATGGAAAGAAGAATGATGGGTGTAACGTTAAGAGCAGATTGGGTGAGGGAACAAACCTGGGTTAATGACATCTTAGTTGAAATCAAGAAAAAGAAATGGGCATGGGCATGACATGTAATGAGGAGGGAAGATAACCGATGCTCATTAAGGGTTAGGGACTGGATTCCAAGGGAAGGGAAGCGTAGCAGGGGGCGGCAGAAAGTTAGGCGGGCGGATGAGATTAAGTTTGCAGGGACAACATGGCCACAATTAGTACATGACCGCGGTAGTTGGAGAAGTATGGGAGAGGCCTTTGCCCTGCAGTTGGCGTATACAGGCTGATGATGATGATGATGATGATGATGACGATGGATGCGCTTTGTTGACGATCACAAGGAAGACGACGGAACAGGTGCCTGTCCCGTCTTCTTCCTTGTGATCGTCTACAAAGCGCATCCAATCTTTCCAAATACAATGAACCAACTTGCCCAACAACGCACTCTGCTAATTTACAATATAGCGCCCTTTGGCTACAGTACAAAATTCGAATTGTTACTCATTTAAATCTTTGGTGTGTTTTTGCGGACTGCCCTATAAACAACAACAATATTTACATTGAGCCGTTCACTAGCCTGATGACTGACGGTGCAAATATTCTTATGTTGTAAGAAATTATTTTTTGTAAAGCAACTTATTCTGATTCTCATTTTAAAGAAATCCGAAGACGCGTAAGAATTTCTTGTGAGTTGTGAATGCGAAAGCATTAATGTTCGGTTGAACGCCGCTGAGCAGTCTTTCGAGTTATCAACTCCTCGCGGGCAGGCGAGCACGTTGAGGCGCTTGCCATGTTTTGATTTGGCCTTACCAAGGCGCCGGTAGAACGCAAGCGAGAGCTTGCGCTGACAAGGAACGGACGGATTACACAGGCTTCCGAGAGCGAGAGAGAGGGTGCTCCCCTCACGCAACGCCTGGCGCGCTATCGTGTCAGCAGGTGCTCTACTTCACCCGCTCGTCTCCGTCGTGGCGTGCTTGTGACGTGGCGCCGCAGCCAATTGGAATTTACCTGGCGTTTCGCTGCTACAGATCGCAGATGCCGGCTTTTTCGCTCATTGAGCCATTTGACTCTTTCGCATCAAACAATAAACTGTCCATACATACCGGCGTTATGTGACCATCGTTATATACGTCTAGAGTTAGTAAGAATCTACAAATTAAACTTGACTAACTAACTTGCTTCTAGAACGAGATTCCGTAGTGCTTTCAAAACGCGTCTCTGTTTGGCAGGGCATGAACATGGGCGAAGTATATTCGTTGTAGAAAAATCACACCTGTCCGGGTGGTTCAACTTATAGCGAAAGTGGACTCGCTGTTGGTCATATTGTGTACATAGCATCAGAAAGTACCGTACAGAGGCGTCAGAAATGTAAAAGCAGGTGCGATTGGAGGTCGACTTTTAGAGCGCAGCTCTTTGGCGCCCATTCCTGCGTTTTGCGTTGCCGTTGCACCTCAGCGTCGGCCTCGCCGTAACCAAGCTCACGCGCTGCTCTGGCTGCCTGCGCTCCTGCTGCCATCTGTCGCGATCGGCGGGAATCTTGCCCTCCCCTTGTCCTCCAAAGCCGGATTACTTGTTCTCGGCTACCCTCTCGCCCCCCTTCACCCACACAGCGCCGTTGCGGTGACTTCTGCCGCTGTTGCGGCACTGCCGCTGTGCCGGCGGCGAGTGCTCCTCGCCGCCTCGCGCGTGATCCACGGCTCTCCGCTCCTCCGTCTCCGCGTCGCGCTTCTTTACGGCTCTCAGCTGTGTCTCTCGCTTTCCCGTTTGCGAGGCGCGTTTCGCAGTGGCATTTGTCGCCTCCGCTCTTGCCCTATACATCCCCTTACCTGGCACACTGCCGTTGCGGTGACTCGAAAGACAGTTATAGCGTTTCGTAACCGTACTTCTACTACCCACCCAGGCACGTACCAAGGATTCTTTTTCGAGGGGGGGGGGGGGGGGAGCAACCCAAGTTAACCTTGCTATGCAAATGAGGGGGGTACCTTTAATCAAACAAATGTGAATAACGCTCACCATTCGCCATAAAGACGTGTAAACAGGCAAAAGAGAAATGAAATAAGGTGTGTCCCACAGGTAGTATGCCTGTGAGATACGCCTCTTCTTTACTTGGCAAACAAGGAACCACATCGAATGGACTCGCGCAGGAAAGAAGCGCAGGAAGAACACTGCCAAGAACAAATAAACAAACGAAAGTGCAGAATAAAGATTTCCATCATCATCATCATCATCATCATCAGTCTATTTTATGTCAGCTGCAGGACGAAGGCCTCTACCTATAGTAGATTTCTGTAGTAGCATACAACTTAAAGAAACAGCAGTTGGCAACCAAGGCACACGGAACGCGCGGGGTTGTGTTACTCCGCCAGCCAATCACAGAAGCAAACAAAATCGTCGTAATGCAACTTTCAAAATCGTGTCGTACTTGATATCTCCGGAGGTCTGCTGTTCTTGAAGAGTCTTTTCATTGACGGAAGCAATGGTGTGCAACAGAGAGAGAGAGAGAATGAAGAGGAAAGGCAGGGAGGTTAACCAGATATGAGTCTCCGGTTTGCTACCCTACACTGGGGAAGGGGGATAGGGGTTACAAAGATGACAGAGAGGAAAACGCAAAAAAAGGGGAAAAAAACACGCACACATGGAGGCACACACACACAAAAGGCGTTCTAGTTAAAGTCGTTCACACAGGCCGGTAGATCGCAAAAAGCGCAATAGCGCTTGCACGGCCTTCTTCTGTGACGGTGGGTCCTTTCGATGTTGTAGAATTCTTTTTTCGGATAGCGCTTGGTCGTCCAGTTGGTCAAGTTCGTGGCGAAGGCATGCCCTCTGTGTACTGTACTGCGGGCAGGCACACAAAATATGGCCAATTGATTCTTCATGGCCGCAGTGGTCACAGGTTGGGCTGTCGGTCATCCCTATGCGGAATGCATAGGCTTTAGTAAAGGCAACGCCCAACCAAAGTCGATATAAAAGCGTGGCGTCTCTACGGCGAAGCTGTGATGGCGCTCGAAGACTTAGTGTTGGATCAAGTGAGTACAGTCGCGTGTTTCTTAAATGTGGCTCATTCCATTGCGACGCGGTGCACTGCCGAGCAAGTAGGCGGAGCTTCCGTGCTGCGTCAGTTCTAGAATGAGGAATTGGGACGTGGCGCTCCTCAGTATGGGCTGAGCGGGCAGCGTAATCCGCCCGTTCATTGCCGATAATCCCGCAGTGACTTGGAAGCCACTGAAAGGTTATCTCATGGCCTGCTTCACTTATATGTTGCAACGTCTCTGTAATATGGAATATGGACATGGACATGGAATATGGAATATGGAATAACAGACATGGACAGAGCGTATGGAGTCTGAGCATTTCACTCTTCAAAAGTCTACCCGCCGTGGTTGCTTAGTGACTATGGAGTTGGGCTGCTAAGCACGAGGTCGCGGGATCCGAGGACGCGTCCCCATCGAAATGCGGCCACGGCAGCCGCATTTCGATGGGGACGAAATGCGAAAACACCCGGGTACTTAGATTTAGGTGCACGTTAAAGAAACCCAGGTGGTCTAAATTTCCGGAGTCCCCCACTACGGCGTGGGTCATTATCAGATCGTGGTTTTGGCACATACAACTCCATAATTAATTAAATCTTCAAAAGTCTGCGGCACAATACATTTCACTGCTGAGCCCGTTTTACTCATGAAATTTTACTGCCAACTGAAGTGAAACTTGACAATAAATAGTTGCAGCGAAGCAAGCATTTTATTTCACTTCAATAAAGAGTTAGGCTTTCGCCATTCCACTATAATTGGCGAGAGAAAACGTATAAAATTACGCCTAATAATTTTATTTTGGGGGTTACCGCCTTATTTGGGTAAGAGGAAAGGTTTGAAGAACGAATTATTTGCAGCCTCGGGGAAGAAAAGTGGCTGGCGGTTGTGAAGGCGTGCGCGGGGCTTCACTGCAGACTTAAGTTGTATCCGACCATATTATAGTGTTTTGTTTTTCTTTGTTTTTGTTTTTATTTAGCTCTTGAAGAATTATAGAGAAATATATATTTGCGAAACAATCACAGTTCTTTTGGATCCTTCGTTTACTGCTCTATCAAGTGAAGTGCCAAAATCGACTCGTATTGTTATTTGGGAAGTTGCGTAATGATGAGTGGCCGCCAGTCCCGTACAACCGAGTAGAGCGCAGGATGCTGCGGTTCTAGACGTACTGCGCCCACCGCGGAAGGTTAGAGAAACACATACATAAGCACATAAGCACAGCGGAGAAGTGGCTACGTCGGGCGGCTCGACTGATAACTGTAGAAGTGTCATTCAAAATACACAGAATTGTTCTCCGCTTCCGGCAGCGTTATCTCTGCTTCCTTTTTAAGTAAAAAAGATGTTGATCCATAAATATTTTCATAAAGGATGGTTAAATTTGTTAATTTTCGCTTTTCCTCCCTGTTTGGCTGTTGCCTTGGCTTAATTTCTCATCTCCTTGCGACTCTTGCTTCCAGTTGCCAATTTTGCACAAGAAGTGCTGTATAATTGAAAGACCAGACGAGGTAACAGGTGACAGTCATATTGCTTATGGATTTAAGGGTTATTGCAGGGGTTGATGATGGACTCTGTTTCGCGTTATTTCAATTTGCACTTTATTTAACCCATATCGCGGGTATATGGTTCCGACGATCTACCAGCGTCGCGGCGAGCCGCCACTCGAGGAAATAATCAAGCAAAAGGAAAAGTTAAACTCAACTGGCGTTTTGTCCGGCTGCAGCTCGTCCCTCAAGCATAGGCCAGCTGACTACGAACCGAATCCCTTTCCTGGTCCCTGGACCAGTCTAAACAAAGAAGGTTGAACTAACGAAGTAACAGCCATGCGCGTGACCCTTCAATGGATGGAATGGATGGTTACGACTGAACGCATCTCGATTTAATCACGCGGGCACCGAATCGATGAGAAAACTGGCCTTCACACACCAGGAGGTGCCAATAAATACCGTCATACAAAAAGAGTGAAAGAGGCAGTAAAATGTTCACCACCGCATAGCTGTCAAGTCTCAACATTGATTTTGCGGCGCTTTAGGAATGTCTGTGAGGATTGGTGGCGGGCGCGGGGAGGGTGGCATGCCGCTTAATTTCGGGGAGGCCCGGGCACCCCTGCCCCCCCCCCCCCCCTGCTGGGTACGTGCCTAACTCTTGTCATTTTGATCAAAGGGAACTAGAGATGTTGCGCTGGTGCAAGACGCTCACTTTTGGAAGAGGTAGGCTTCACAAACGAAGTACGCGTTGTGGCGAGGCATTTGCTGTGTGAGTGCAGATGGTGCGGACACATTAAAAGCCAATTGCAACAAAATCTTGGACCATATAAAAAAGCCTAATTCCAGATAGTTCAGATATAGAGCCACCTTAGTGCAAAACTTGAAATACGTGTGGATGCGTAAGCGAAATGGCTGGCAAAAATAGTTTTTGAGGCTAAAGCTCGAAGCAAAAACTCAAGAGATTGATCGATCGATCGATTGATTGATTTGTTTGTTTGTTTATTGGCACCACAGCTAATCATCAATCGAGCGTCGACATTGATCACATGGATAGAACGGGCAAGCAAATGCATGAGCTATTAAACGAACGAATGAATGGATTAAGCAATTACAGGTTAACTAAATAATTAATAGGTTAGTTAACAGATTAATTCATTAATTAGTGTTGACGCGCATCCAATTCTTTCAGGAAGACAGCAGACCGACGGCGGTGACTCCGGCTTTTCCCCTGCCACCCAAGAAGTTTCCGAACCCGCACGCTGGCCTCCTAGGAACGACGACGGCCACAGCCGATGAACAAGCGCTTCCGCGGCTACACGGAGGCGCTGAGCTCACAGCGGATGCTTCGGCGACGTCACCGGCTCGTCCCGCCAGACCCGGGGTAGTACACTTCGCCGCCGCGCCTCCCACGGTCGTGCTGGTCCCCTTGAGTCCCGAGGACGTGAGCAGTCCTCGAAAAAAGTCGGCCACGCTGGGGAACTTCTTGGACACCCACGAGACCAGCTGGAAGTTCACGCCGGGCCACCAGGCCGCAGCAACACCCGATGCCGCCGCTGCTGGCGATCATGCACCGGCGCTCGGCGCGCCCCCACGCAAGGACAGCAAGGATGAAACGTGAGTGATTTCGCAGTTCGTTTCGCGGTTTTACCGAAGAAATAATATTCCATTAGTGAGAGAGAAAATCACAAGAAATAAAGGGAAGGCCAACCAGGAGATATCTCCGGTTGGCTACCCTGTACTGGGGAAGTGCGAAAAATTAGAGAAAAAGAGCAGAAAAAAAATACTGTCACATGGCCTGCGAAAGCGTGCGGCCGGCGGGGGTGGGGAGGGGCAGTTGACTCTCCCTATATTAGAGAGGAGGGAGTGCAAAGGGATGTAGTACAATTCGTAAAGTGAGCTGCCTCTGCAAAGATTTTTTTTCGCCAACCAAAACTACCTGACTGCCTTTCCGCTACAGGTGCGCCTGGTAGAAAACGCCGAGGTCGTGTACCTTCAATGAACTTCAACACGCCTTTCTGCGTTTGTGCGTGTGTGTGTGCGTGTGTGTGTGTTCGTAACTGTCGCGACGCCTCTCGTTTTTTAATGCTCGGCAACTCGGGGCTCTCCGCTGCTGTAGCGGTGATTCCACGGGGATTAGTCAGGTTCGTTAACGGAAGTCGCGGCGTCGACATATGGAAGCACGTGGGCCTTGCCCTCCCCCCCCCCCCCCCCGCCTTATTGAGCGACCGTGTACACACCTATGACAGTGTCAACATCCCACTAAATACATTTTACGTCATTAGCGAGATTTTTTTTTTTTTTTTGCCAGTAAGGGGGGGGGGGGGGGACATGACTATTTCCTGTTTCTTACCTATAGACGTTGTTTCATGCCGGAAGGTTAGCAAGTATAAAATTCAGTGCCCTTCCACTTTCTGAAGAAGGCCGACCAGCGAAGCTGTTTATGTGGGCTTAAAGGGGTTGGGACACCAAATTTTGAGGCTATAAAAAGCATGTTGTAGGCTGCTTCCGTATGCAAGGACACCCAGAACGAAGTATTGGACGCTGCAAACATTTTAAAATAATTTTAATTCAGCTCCAAAAAGTCATTAAAAACTCCTTCTCGTAGTCGAGACCCATCGCTAGCGCGGCAGTTACTACGTCACAGAGGAGGAACGAAAATATTGACGTCATAGCACACTAGCACAAAAACGTGACGTATGATGAGTAGCGATGAAATGCCGATTACGGATCATGCCGAGCCGAGCTACCGAGCATAGCCTCCACTATGACCGAGCTACAGGCATATAGAAATCCTTTCTTAATGCAAAGAAAGGGTAAGGCGTGCAGGCACGGACACAAGAGGAGAGAAGTGGACAACACGAACGCCGCACGGCGGCCCGCGAACGGCAAACTGCGTGCGGCGAGTTGCCGAGCGGACGGGCCAACGTTTGAGCCGGCCGACTCCGAAAGGGACCAGGATATGCGGCGTTCGTGTTGTCCGCTTCTCTCTTCGCATAGTCGCATAGTTCGGCAGCTCGGAGCGGTCTCTCGTTCGCTTGGCCTTTCTCAATGTGAGGGCCTGTCCACGTTGCCGGCACGGAAACTCGCCGCACGCCGTTTGCCGTTCGCGGGCCCCCGTGCGACGGCGGTTTTGCTCGCGAACGGCGAGATTTCCTTGCCGTAGAGAGGATGGTCCCGGGACCCATTTGTGCGGCAGCCGTACGGCGAAGCGGCCAATTGGCGACCAAGGACTGGCCACTCTGGCACCGAGGGCAGCTTCACCGCCTCTGATCGTTCGGCGCCGCCGATATCGTCGCTAGGCCTTTTCCGGTTCACTTCAAAGCTAAAGCGTACGGCGCTTCGGAATGAATCACCGACTCTCACAAGCCGCAATATTTTCTTACCGTTGTTGTCGCTCTTCGCAATAATTATAATAATCGCGACATGCACTTCGAATCGCCAGTTGTTGACATCTGCTGGCAGAGCACGCGTATGCGCGAGCAGACGACGCAGCATAGTTTTACGTCACTATTTTTGTGGCCCACGTGACCAAGCCATGTTGCGTTTCCTCCTCTGTGACGTCATAGCATCCCCCGGAGCCCAGAAACCGAAACCGAAATCGCTCGGTATAATAATGCTAGTATTAAATTATTTATCGGATATATATGAATCCCGCTGTGTGTATCGTGCTCCCTGAAGCATGACACAACGTTTGGAACAACAAACGCATGAACGAAAATTGTGATGTCTCCACCCCTTTAATGGCGAACTGCACCTCCGCCGTGAGGCGGCCCGGCATTGCACTATCTTCGGAATCGGCCCACGTACAGGGAGAAATTCTCAATCTACGCGGCTCGATAGATGAAATTTTTTCGACAACCTAGCCATCGACTGCTTCGCTGTAATAGTGCGGACATATAAATCTTGTGGCGCTGGTCTCACTCCGCTCGTCTCACAGTGCAGTTAATTGTTCTTGATCTCAGACGCTTTCTACTGAATGTAACATGTATAAATCATCCATATTTTCGCAAAATTGTCGGCAAAAGCGGATGGGGTTCTTATGCAAAAACGCTTGTGTACTTAGATTTAGGTGCACACTAAGAAACTGCAGGTGGTCAAAATTAACCTACATTTATATGCTCCCCCTGCCCTACGACGCTCTTCTTAAAGGGACACTAAAGGTTACTATTAAGTCAACGTGGACTGTTGAAATACCATCACAGAAACCTCGAAACGCTTGTTTCGTGCCAAGGAGAGACTTACTTTAAGAGAAAATGCGTTCTGAAGCGTCCGCGTACCGCTAGCGCAGTTCAAATCGCCCGCCCTCCGATCGAGGAGTACTGACATCATGGTCTCATAGTGACGTTGCGCCAACGGTGAGTAGAACGGCGTCCGCAGACGGCGCTACGGCTTTTCTGCGCAAAACGCAAACGCGCGGCCAGAAACAGAGCCAAGACAGAGCCGACAGCAGAGCGAAAGCGGCAGTATGGTGGCTAGCGGAAGGAGAAACGAATTACGTCCCACATTACGTCCCACGGCACACGGAGAGTCCGTTTTCGTTAAACTATAGGCTGCGGCGAGCTCGCAGCGTGGTTGGCGTGATCTGTGAGAAGTGACGAGCCTTTTCGCACTCGCAACAGGGCATAAAAAAGTGCGAATCGACGCAAAACTCGGCCTAGAAACGTGCTTCGCCACAGCCAGCAGGGCTCAATACGACCCAAGCTGGCGCGACCCAGATGTCGTTTCCCGCACCGCCACCAGGCGCCGCTACTATACCTCAAACTCCAGCGCAAGACGCCCATAAGCTGGTACTTCATTCTATGGCGCAAACTTAGACGCTCGTCGCAATGGACCCTGACACCGACAGATTGGCTCGCGATGGTGGGCTCAACTTCAGCGATTTGAGCACCGACGAGCGCGACCTGCTGCTGAGGGCTCGCACTGCCGGCGTCGTTGCGTACTACGACGGCGGCCTCGACACCGGCTCTCCGGAGCGGGAAAGCAACGAGGGCTTCCCACGACATCACATGGACGTGGCATTCTCGCTGCTTGTACCAAATGAAAGTGTCGCGAGCCAGCAGAACCCTCACAGCACGACGCGATAACGAAAGTACTGAAACTCCAAAGCGTGCGCGGCGCAGAGTCGAGCGCGCAGAGTCGAGCGAAAACGAAACCTTTCGAACACCCATATTACTGAAGGGTAACGTCAAAATGTTATTTTTTCTTAGAGTCGAATAGACGTAGACAAGTAGCATTTTTTTCCGTCTTATAATCGAATGAAATGATATTTTTAATACGAGTAGTTGAGTATTAGTAACACAAATTATGAGGAGTCCTTTCGTCATCGGGCTAGTACCGGAATGTCGCTGGGGGGTCTCAAATCGTGTCATGCATTTACCTCAATTTCTCGGTTACTAAAGCTCTGTTCGCGATTAAATTGACGCCTTAGACGTTCTAGAACATTGCTCTACCACTTTAACTTGAGTTTCTGGTAACCTTTAGTGTCCCTTTAACAAAATCGTGGTTTTGGCACGTAAGACTTCGGAATCTTATTTTTTTTTTCTTAAAAGTGGCGTCTTTTGTCGCAAAGTGCGCAAAACTATATAATGTTCGCACGTCAGTGAGCAAATTATACAATCGTGGCAGGATCATGGAACTTTCTTTTCTCTATATAACCCCACAATAACTGCCAGTAACGGCCTCCCAATGTGTGCTGCACACAATCGAGCTCTGCCATGTCTTCCCTCAGGATGACGTCGTCCTCCGACACCGACGATTTCGAAGACCTTCCGCCGCCGCCACTGCCGGAGTGTGGTACCGAGGACTCTACCGACTCCAGCGAGAACATCTACGAAGACATTGGACCGGTCCGCGTACCGATGGACGGACAGCGGTCGCCGCAGATCAGCGTCGCGACACTGTCGTTAGTTCGGCCTCCGAAGAGCAGGAAGTTTGCCCGGAGTTTGCACGACGTACTCAGTGCCCACGCGGATGCGTCCAAAGCAAAAAGTAAGCGGGGCACCGGCCCTTGTAATGGCGGACTTGTGTGCTTCGTCTCGCCAATTCTTTGCGGCGAAGCGGAAGCTACGGATCGCATCAGCCAATCAGGGACGAAAACCGGCTGCGCGTTTCAAAGAATGATATCGCTCGCTCACTAGGTTCAATTGGCGGTGGAGTACGGGGCAGTCGCTTTGGATAATATCCCTAGTTGCTTGAAACGCCCCTGAGAAAAATGCACTATAAAATGGTTGTTAGGCAACCTTGTTGGTATGGCGCCTGTGTCGTCCTCAATTTCTCTTGTCTTAGTCCCGTTCTTGCCGTCTTGGCCGCATTAAACCACATTACACGACCCTTATAGTTTTCACTCTGCTGCAGCTGTTTAAATGAATGTATATCTCCCGTATTCTGGAATGAAGCCTGCTCTCTTAAATAATTCCTCGGACAATGAGCCCTTTGCCAATAAAGATGATCTCTCTCTCTCCTCTGACTCGCATTCCGTAAGAATTGTGGAACTGCTTGGTCGCACATTTACCCTTCTCTTTATTTTCATGGTTCTGGGATAAGCAGAACAGCCACGAAAGGGCATGTGAACAAGTTTCCCAGGCTGTAGTATCTTATGACTTCGCTCTCCGTGGCTTGACGTAAGAAATTATGCTAATTGGGTCTGAGGCTTAACACTTCGTAAGAAACTGTGCTTGCATTCATTTTTTACGACGTACTCAAGATTCGGTTCACGCGCCAGGAAACAGTTTAGCTGCACAGCTGCGCCAGCCTCTCGAGATTGGCACATTTCCTTTGAAACAACCGCGCAATGGTCCTACTTTTCTAGATAGCACCTAGATGGCGCCGTCTGTCCAATGCGTTGGCGCATTGGATGGCGTGTGTGTGTTAAGCTCTTTTGCATGGCCTGAAGTGCCGACCGCGTAGGAGTAAACTGGAAATGGCGTCCCCGCGGCCGAAGTCACCCAAACCTGCCACTCCTCAGAAGAAAAAAGACGAGTCCTTCTTGGAATATTTAGGGACGCTTGGCAGGAGGAAGAAGATAAAGGAAGGTAGTAGCTGATTCATTCGTTTAAAAAGCCGCCTCTGCCTTGTTGTCGCTGCTAGCAGTCATAATCTAGCGATCGTATGAACGAGCTTTCTCTTTCGTGACCATGTATGGTCGTGTGCCAGTTCTTGGCTAACAGCACTTTTCTTTAATTTTGTTCCCATGTTTCTATAGGTCTCAAACGTAGTCACTACTCTTTTAGAGCAGGAGTCATTTGAAAGCATGATGGTACGTTGATGTCCTCGCCTTGTTCTCATGCCGACTGAAACTTTTGCACCACGCCCCATACCCAGACTGTTTTGCTTACTGTACTGCAACAGCCGTGTTTATGTTCACAGACCGCGAAGGTTTAACATCTAGATCGCGTGAAATACCGCTGTAACTGCGCGACTTGTAGCGAAAATCTTGCGCTCTTTAGCAGTTCTGCCGTTGCCGTGGTCATGTCTGTTGTTTATACGAGTTGCTCGCAAATAAACGCGGTACTCATCAGATATCGGCAAACCAACAGTGTGTATAGGAAGAACAAAAAAAGCGGCGTTGATCTGAATCTTGAGACTGTCTTGTTCGTGCAGTGGTCGAGCTCCAGGAAGAAGGGAAAAATGCCATCGACACGCCTGGAAGTCCAACCCTGCCGGAGTTGCCCCCGCAGGATTATGTCCTTGGTATGACAGTTTCCTTTATGTGATTTTGGTCATTTAATTTGCTGGCACACTGGCATCCCTTTTGCAGATCGGTGTGAGCATGTCGATAGACAGTGATATTGCTTACGGGGAAATGCCTTTGTTGAACTGGAGAGTCATTTCTAACTGTCGCACAAGTTGTGTAAACTCTGTCTTGGACGTTTATGAGCACGTGCGATTATGGTTTGTCTTTTTATTTATTTTTTTCATTATACAGACGAAATGGAAGAAAGGGCCATGATTGAACCACCATCCTATGAGGACCCAAAGTTTAAGGAACTGATCGCTGTACTCATTGAATGGATCAACGACGAGCTGGCCAGCCATCGAATCATTGTGAAAGATATCGAAGAGGATCTCTTTGATGGACAAGTTTTACAGAAACTTCTCGGTAAGCACATTTACCCATTCTGAAAGCTCTCGGAATTTATTGGAACAGCTCTTGGGACATCTTGCACCTCACATGACAACCATCATGTATTGTCGTGTTGCTCTCTCTGAGGAGCTTTGTACACAAATTACAATGAAAGGGGACATAGTAAAAAAATGTTGCTCATCTGTCTTAGAGGCTGCTGTGAACATGTAAGCTAAATATTACTGCACTGCATGCAGCAGGGAACTTACAAGCTCTTGTCAAAAACATCTTTTTTTTTAATTGCTTGCTCTCGCTTCCATAGTGTTGTCATGCAGTGTCATCAAAAAGCAGTTGCACCCATTAATGCTATTGCTAAGAGGAATGAAAAGACAGAGAGAACGCTGCATATCGGTCCCATCACTCCACCTATAGTAGGAGAATTCAAAAAATTTTTGTACCTTGAAGTTCACGAGGCAGTGTTCTTTAATAGTGAGGTCATTCTGTGATTAGTTAGAAAAGTGTTTCAGGGCCCCTTTAACCCCTCAATTGCTAGCTATAGATGGTTTGCATTGACATCATTGTGGCCACCATCTTGGGCTGCTGGTACGCCAAGAAGCTGAACAAACAAGAAGCGTGACGGCATGATTGACAGGCACATCTTGTACCGAGCAGGACATTAATAACATTGATAACCCAGTGAAAAACGATCACCATCATAAAGCAGCACAGGGCACACGTGATAATAGTGGGCACTAAAGTCATTATAGCCACCATGCTATGGCTACTAGCACCGTGAGAAGCTGAGTCCCAGACTTCATGGGGAAACTATCTATAATGTTTTATACTTGAACATTTCATATGACCGCCTAAGCTTTTTGGAGATACTTTATTAAATCATACCTTCTCTTGATTTGTACTATGAGCTGCTCAATTTAATGCAGATACTAATACCTCAAAATTTTTAATATTAAGTTCTAGTGTTTGATGTGCTAGAACCGCAATGCAATTATGAGATACGCCATAGTGGAGGATTCTGGATTAATTTCGGCCAGCTGGGGTTCTTTACTATTCACCCAGAACACGTTACACAGGCGTTTTTGCATTTCGCCTCCATCAAAATGCGGCCCCTGGGGCTGGGATTCGATCCCGTGCCTTCGGTCTTAGCAGCACAAAGTCATAGCCACTACACCATCACGGCAGGTTACTAATAGCATAATGTCAACATTGCATTGTTAATTATACACAGGAGCGATAGCCACTGAAATCTTCCGAGCCATCATGACATGAGTGCAGTACCTTGTAATGAATCACTTTGCCATGTTTGTTGCTTGATTGCATAGCACTGTGGGCGCTGCAGCAACATGGATGGCATGTATTTAAATGTAAAGGATTTGATTTCCATTTCTTTCATCCACTGTGCATTTCATTGAATTTGCGTGGTACACATTAAACCAATATGAAAAGGAAAACCTTTCACCTGAGGGAGAGAGGCCTTCGTCGCAGAGTGAACATCAAATAGATGATGCCGATAAGCTAATTTCTGTCTCAGTCTGTTAAACATACTTGTATTTTACTGTGAAGGGGAAAGGTACCACGAAACAGTTTCTCAAACATGAGATCTGCCTGACGTATTGGTGCAAGTGGTGTGCCAGCTCATATTCTTTTAGCAATCATTCTTTGATTCTTGCTTTCCTTTTATGCCGCATCCCCTGTCAATCGTAGAAACAGTTCGATTTCTGCATAAACGTCGATGTATGTGACGAATACTCTAATTCATGTGAAAATTAATTACTAGCACTTTGTATGTTTATGTGCCTGTTTCTTTTGTGTTGTGTGGAATAGTATTGCGCTAAAGGCAACTAAAAGTGAACTATGCCAACTCCCCCAATTCTCAGCATTATTATCAGAGCATCTGGAATAATTAGGTTGCTAGTTTGTACAGCACCCTGATACTTAGCTTTCTGAGCATGACCAGTTTTGTATTAATGGGACTCCAAAGAGGAGTAGATAGAGCTAATCTAGTATTAGTCAACTACATTTCTGCAATAGACAAATGACCACTATTTGAATGGACACTCGATAAGTCAGAAAACATGTAAAACCAAGAGGCCGGTTGCACCATCGCCCTGAAGTTCCTGCATCAGCTCACCATGGTGTGAAATTTTATGTCTGGTTAGTTGTAGTTTCATGTTTAATAGTTAGAAAGGTCTACATTGCTTTGTAAACAAACTAGTGACTCAACCTAGCTGGTTGCAAGAACATTTCCTTCCTCAAAAGAACACAAGAAGATACCTTGAAATTTGTGACGTCACACTGACATACTGACACTGATGGATTGGTGTAAAATTCAGGAAAAGATAGTTTTGCCTTCTTTTCTTCATTAGTAGTTAAACCTCTTCCACCAAATGAATAGAAATGAGTTTTGAAAGATTAATTAGTGGCCTAGACTCATTTTATTTTACTCTGTAGCATCCTTTAACTTTAACTGCTTGTGCAAAACTAAACTATACTTTATTACACTTTCTTCTTTTTTTTAACAGAGAAACTTAGTGGGAAGAAGCTCGATGTGGTAGAAGTGACGCAGTCAGAAGAAGGTCAGAAGCAGAAACTGAAAACCGTTGTGGACTGTGCAAACCAGGTGCTTGGACTTCCAAAGTGGGGACAGTACAAGTGGAGTGTGGAAAGTGAGTACACTTGTCCATTTCATGATACTGCCTATTTTGATACTATGGGCTCCTTTACAATATATATATGTTACTATTATGTTTACCATGGTGGTAGAGGTTGCAAGGTCCATTTGCCACCATTGGGGTCCTACTATAGAAACTGCCCATTTCTGGGTGGATCATGTTGTAGAAATTGTTTGGTTTAGTTAATTTGCAGTATATAACTTTTTGAAAGGTAGATACTGCAGGCAACGAAAATCTTCCACAATGAGGTAACCTACAGTTATACAAGATGTCGGTGTGGATAATTCTAGACTGAATGAAATAACCTTGAGTGTGTGCTGCATGACTAACACAGCAACACTCCCACGCTTCTTTCTGTAAACAGGTAATTTGTCGAGGTTAGATCTTGAAGTTATGCTGCATACTAGTTCAAAATAGTTTAGATAAGACTGAATGAGAGGTTGGTAGGTGTGTTGTCGATGGCTGTGCTGTCGATGTCTGTGCACTCTGAATAAAATACTTCTTTGTAACTGGCAGAACAAACATATGCTGTAACATAAAACAAAGGGGCATGAGCAAATATCTGCATAAGTGGACACATGAACCCTAACTCTTAATCTACGACAATGCGGTCATGGTACTAAACTGTCAACTATGCACAGTTGTAATAAAATTTACTGGCAAATGCCAATAGGCAGAGCAACCATGGACAGTCCTAGTGGTCATTTGCTGGAGAGTCTTGCCTTGGAGGAAAGATAAAGATTACCTGCATACCTTAGTGCTACATGATAATAAGGTATGCCAAAAAAATAATTCACATATTTTACATTAGTGTCGGGAGGTGGGGCACTGCTTTGACACAGTTGCATTCTGTAAGAGAGGTCAGGTTTCCATTTTCCTTGCAATTTTTTCATAAAGTTCTCTTTAATCTTGGCATTTTGCTCTCGTTGCAAAACAGTTTTGGACACATGTCCAAGAATTTTGGACATTGTCCCTTCAGGTGTCCGAGTTCACCGCAGTCCACTAGCGTAACTCAGTGGGAAACATTTTCAAAAATAATACTTGAGAACACTGCCTGGATTGTGCATTTTGGCTGGTCCGCTTCACTCTTGCCTGGTATGCCGCAGTGCACACTTTCGCCCTTAAAGCTGGGGCAGGAAAGAAGTGTTCAGCTTTCATCTACTCAGTGTGGTATGCTGCACAGCCATCGCTCGTGTTCGAGTATGTATTCAAGCACCCGATGGCCACGCAATGCTCAAATCAAGAGTGCAACAGGGAGAATGCTCACCCATAGAGACGCCCGTCAACTCTCAAATGATGAGCAAGCAATGCGCCTGGCTGCCTATAGCATAGCGTGGCGCAGCTGAGAGATCAACAGTTGCATACGGTTCAATATTCACCATATCCGAATCGCTACCGCTTTGCCACCAGGTGGATGCATCGTCTGCATAGGCACTATTTAATAGCTGCTAATAACAAAATTAAGCAGTTACCAGCCTTGTGGCTTTGCCAAGATTACTTTGAGAGTGTACACTTGATATTTATGGTCACTTTAGCCCAATTGAAATTTTATTGCAGTTTGCTCTAAAGAGAGCTACAGATGATTACAAGCTACCGTCCTCCATAACCATGCTTTTTCTCCTCAACTCCACAGCACAGCAGTAGTAGCTCTATACTACTGCTGCTGTGATGAAAAGGCTTTAATTTAGACGTTCGTGAGTGGTGTGATCGGTCTGCATGGTCCAGCCACCTGGTGGTGCAGAGCTTAACCACCCAAACACAGAGCTAATATTGCTGTAAACAAGGGTAAAACATTTTAAAAAAACATGTTCACGATTACGCTCCTGCAAAAAATTTACACCCGCAGCAAAGGAGTATACGCTTCGTAACTGCTATGTTAGCTCAGTGTTTGAGCTCTGTGCCACCAGGTGGCTGCACCATGCAGGTGGTTAACGTTTGCACCTCCGCTCATCCCACAAAATGGCCAGTTCACTTGCACTTGCGTTTACATGAATACTGGACAAGCTAAACTCTATTGTGGTAATAATCCTTCGGTGGGAAGTGGCAGCTGCAAGTGCGTAGATACTGGTGCCGATTAGATACTGACAGCTGCACCCGTCGCTCGCATGTTGCATTGCAGAGGGATATGATGTCTCAGCTTGACATGTCACCGTTCGCTAGAATAGCAGCTCACAGCATAAGAAGGGCGATCCATGTTGCTCGTGAAAGGAAAGCTCGAGACCAACACTGACCATGCAGCACGAGTCAACATGGAGAACATTGTAACACAAGCAGACGACACTTGCTGTGTGGCTCAAGTGCTTGAGTGTAGTGATAAATTGTATTTGTGTATTCTCTTTGTCTTGCTTATTTTTATAGAAACAAATTAACCAACATTCCAACTATAATGAACAGCATTTGTTCACAATAAAGTTGGAAAAATTATTGAAGGTGGAACCTGGGTAGCCAATCGGATAGCCCACCCAAATCGATGTCAATTGAGCCAAGCGCACCATTTGGGATGGGGTGGCTGAAAACTCGAGGAAGCAGAGCCGCTGGGATTGGTAGCGATGCACATTTTTAAAACCTTAACAAATTACACACTTCATGTGTAGTGCTTCAATGTGTCACCCAATGGTCAGAAGGACCTAGCCGATTCAGTATGTTTGTACAATATCATCAAAATAGTTTCGGGGTCCCTTTAAGACTGCTGTAATGCAGCAGGAAGGTTATGAATAAGTACTGTCATTATGCATTATATTAAAAGAGCGTACCCTCTCGACGTTGCTAACTGGAAGTTGTTGGAATCCGGATGGCCTTCTAAAATGTCATTTTTCAAAATTGCAGTGAAATTCAACAGATGACCTCAAGGACATTGTCCAGAATACCTGGATATGATAACAAAGTATATACATGCTGATGTCTTCTGTGAATATGACTTGATGAATATGACTTGATGGTGTTGTTAGTATAGAAACTTTCACTGTGACATCATTTCAACCAGGGTCTAGTGACCTCATTATTTGATTATTTTCAAGTGAGCTTAGAACTAAATTGAAGCTATAAGGTTTGCAGTCTGTTGTACAGAACAAACAAAAATGTATATTACCCGAAATCACATCAGCAAACTGGACCAACCACATTTTGCAGAATCATGGGAAATCTAGAGAATTTCTTAAATTCAAGATAGTGGTAAACTGATTTTGAAGGTTGGCAATGCTGCTGCAGCACCTGAAAGGGATATGAGGGAAAAAACATTGAGCTGGGCAGGCCGTGAATGTGTAAGCTGTTTAACTTGTGGTCTATTATAGTAATTACAGTATGGCTGCCAAGAGAAGGGCAGTCGAGAACGGCAGAGAATTAGGTGGTGTGATCAATAAGGAAATTTGCAGATAATTTGAGATCACTGGGAAAGGCCTTCATACAGCAGTGAACATAAAACAAGCTGATGATCAGGATGACTCTTTGGTGATGACCCTGTAAAAATTAAATTTAAAAAAAAAATGTCGCCATTACTGCTTGCTCAGAGGTGAAACACGACTCTGAACATATGACTCCTCAGCATGCCCGCGGAGTGCTGAAAAATCTTGAAGGTGACATGGTGCAGCTTAAGTCGTATCTGATAACCACCAGGGGCATGTTTCGTCTGCTTTGGGGCTCTTTAAAGACTGAACGACTGATAAAGAAAAATGGCACCATTAGCAACCCGGCAGTTTGGCCAAGATTACTTGAGTATTATGTACTACCCATTCTACTTGACTGTATTTCTATTTGGAAAAATTGGGGGGAAAGGCTGGTGCAAAGGAATAATTGTGATTTTCAGGGCTAGGTGTGCTGTTTTTGTCAATTGCTGCTGTGTAAGCTGTTTGCTTTCTTTCTTATTCCTTAGAGCTTATACATGTTTGAGTAAATCACCACTTACTAAAGCTCATCTCTGTTGTTCTCAGGCATCCACCAAAAGAATGTGGTGTCCATCATTCACCTGTTGGTTGCCCTGGCTCGGCACTTCCGGGCACCAGTCAGGCTCCCTGAAAACGTGGTCGTGAATGTTGTTGTTGTTCAGGTAGGAATGGGAATATTTGAGCACATTCAAAAGAAATAATCTCTCATCTCAAGGCACGCTAACAGAAAGCATTAAATCAGCTTAAGCCGTTGCATAAACGCAGTGTACATTTGTCTCTGTAGACTCTGCATGCATTTCCTTTGCTAGAAAAGATTTAGTACATGTGGAGAGAGTGAACGCAGTGGCCGCATTTCGGGCGTGGTGGAATGCGTAATTGCTCGTGTGTGTAGGTTTAAGTGCACATTAAAGAATTCCAGTTAGTCAGAGGTAATCCCAAGCCTTTCACTGTAGTTTCCATCACAACCACTCTGTGCAGTCTGTATACATGTAACCCCAAATTTTAATTTTAAGGATGAATTTCCTTGCAAACATTGTATCCAAGCCACAGCACACTGATGTGATTTTCATGACGGAAAAAAGGACTGCTAACAAAACAGGGTTACTAAGAGAGGCCGATGACATGAGCACTTATTCACTGCTAGTCTTTTGTAAAGAAATACAAATATATACGATCATGACAGGTATAGAAAAAAAAGGTCACATGGTAGCAATGCCATAACATGAATGAAAACTATTCAACGAACATGACAAGTGGTTAGAAATGTAAACTCTTTATAACAAAGTGGTACTGTTGCCTGGCTAACACGTGTTGTGCCTTTTCTTTTGATGTGAAAGGCCTCAGTAATATTGTGCAATGTCTGATTAGATGCCTAGCCGTGATGGTCGCCTGGCCCAACTTGCCATTTTGATGATGGTTGCGTTTTGAAAGTCGGGATCATAGCCACATGCATTCCATCTTTCCATTATCCCAACTTGCCAGCTTGCCCATTTGATTCTTATACAGTGTATTTAACAATATTTTCACGCCACTAAACTTCTTTTTGTGTGTGTGTGTGCTGTGACAGAAAAAAAGAGCTGAGAATGTGTTTTTGTGTCCTTCTGTCAGTCCTATCATTGACAGTGTTGTTGCCATCAGGACATCTGCTCAACGTCACCATATGGCATCAAATCACGATAGCCAGTTTGGTCGAAGTTCACAATGTAAAAGCAATGCAAAGAACCAAAGTGTGTGAAGAAAATTGGTGTGGGATTAGAGGAAAGAAATTCAAATGCAAGCACTGACTAAAATTCAGTTGGTAATGAATGCCCATGTTTGTGCTTCTCTTACCACTCGCCTTTATTTTTCTTTGCACACTTTGGTGTTTTGCACTGCTTTTACATTGCGAATGTTGGGCATGTGCAAAAATGAAATTTTGTCTGCCATCACCATTTCACACTTGCCTATCACACCACCTTCCATCCGGTAATTTGCGTGGGTGTTTATGCACGACACAGCTTTCAGGTAGTGTCGGCAGCTGTGCGCATGTTTTTCGGAGGCGACAGTGGCCAGGGCTTTAGTGGACAAAGACTGTGTCTTGTGCATCTCAAAGAAGTTCTTGAGGAGATGGCAGCATTCATTGGGAGAGCCTCCTGCTGTCACTGTAAAGGAATTCAGAGCCGGCGGGATCACTAAAATCTGTTGAATTCTTCTTTTTATAGGAAAAGTCAGTAAACATTTCCTTGGTGTTCATGTGTAGTTTTGAATGCAGCCTAACCCTCTTTGGTTCATAAGCAACGAACTAGTCCTGTGCAGATGCTTCCAAAATCTATGATGTCACAGTTAGCTGGTGGGTGAACATCAAAGTGTTGTTGATCATCACCTTTAGCTTGTGTGCGTCGTCTGGTTCTTAATGGCCCCCTGCTTATGGCAAGTTTGACCTGGTCAAAATTTCAGAGCTGTAATTGTCATCATTATTGATGAGCAAATATTCAAGCTTTCGAATGCGAATCAAATACTACGCACTAACTATTCATATTCGAAAAGGAACTGTTCGATATTTTAAAAAATTTCAACCTAACCAAATTTTTGCAGCAGCCAAATGTTAAAAATCGGGTTACTGTTTTCCGTCTGCTAAACAAAGTATCGCAAATTATCAGAAATGAACAACACAATTTTCGAAGCAATGCAGAAACCAAAATGAGTAATGCAAGGTTTGTTTACGATTTTGTGGTGAGAGCTACACAGTAACCTGTGATATTTGCTCAGAGTCTGTCGTTTAGCATTTTGTCAGGTAGCAGTTTCCATCTTTTATGCTACAACCTATGATGTTTGCTTGCAATGGGTGTTCTACACGTGCGTACAGCACACAGGTCGTTTAGTAGCCTTTTTTATTTTTTTCACACAACTTCTATTTTTTCAGCAACCACATTTTTAGCATTCTTGAAAACATAATCATATAGCAGCCATTCTTAGAAAGCTTGTTTGCAGCCTGGCTCTAAAGTGGCTGAGAAGCTATTCATGCAGTTTTTTTAGTTACAGCTAGTGATCTTGTGTTGAAAGCTTGTCACCAATGGTTAGCTGTTTTTATTGTAAGTCACCACAGGCATGGTACCTAATAAAAATTCCTGCTGTAAATGCATGCGTCTGCGTTTGACTATTCAATATTCGATTCGATATTCAATACTTACTATTTGTATTCTATTTGTTCTTTAAAAAATTCGTATTTGCTTACCTTTACTCTTTAGTTTACCTTTAAGGCTAATGTTCATACGTTTCCACGATTACTGAATACAATTTGCCTGATTCATTATAACAAACAGATTTATTTTTATTGCTGTTGTATTGCTCGCAATTGTCAGGAAATCTATTATAGCATTGTTATAACGAATTTTTTCACTCTGGTACTCTTTGTGTTGGAGTAACTTTCCTTGTGACAAACAGGGCAGCTTTTATTCCTGCTCCAAAAAAATATGTTCACAGGCTAGTTGGTACATTGTTCTTAAAAACTGTGTTTTCGCAGTGCAAATATACAGGACACATAAAGATACAAACAAGTACATGGGTGCTGACTGCCATTTATTTACTTTGGAATCAACAAACCAATTTTTATCATCCAGATGTATAATGAAACTGCAAATTCACATCTAGAGATGGTCATCCTGTCTCTGCATTTCTTTATCACATATCTTTACGCTTCTTTTTTCGCTATGCATTTGAATGATTGCAGAAACGCAATGGAATCCTGCACCCTAGGACTGTTCAGGAAGAGCTGACGTCAACATATGAGTAAGCACAAAAATTGCATGATCATTGATGTCATCTTCATTTGCCATTATAATCCAAAGGCCTCTTCTAGTTATCTCCAAATTAACTCCGTACTGCTTGAGCTGAAGCAGTCTAGTGCCTACAGAATCCCTAATCACATTTTATGCATATATAAGTCACATTATTTTTGTATATAGACACATCTTTTGCACCAGAAAGTATGGTAATTGACAAGCATTTATTAATTATCTTTTTTTTGCATTTTTCAATTATAGTATTCTTATATTAAAAATTTAGCTGTGTGTTTACTTAGTCAAATTCTCATTGAAACTTAGTTAAATCATGGAATTACAAATTGAGTCACTTGAACTAAAAGGTTCAATTGCCTACAGAAACGTAGTAGCCAAATCTTAAAACAGAAGTGCCATAGCTGGGATCCAGCTTCTTTTGCTGGATTTTTTCCAACTAAGCTGGAACCAGTGACATGCTGCCATGTGTGTAATTGATGTTGTGAAAACTTTGAAGGCCTCAGTACATGCATACACCACCTTTCACGCTCCTGAATACCAGCTGAGAAAGCACTTTCCAAATCACTCCTTTTTGCAGGTGTTTATCTCTATTGAGCCTGAAAGAAACAGACCCGCAAAAAGTATCTTGGCTAAAATGCTTGGATTTTGTGAAAACAGATGAAAGTAATGCTATTCCAATTAGAATGATGCAATAAAATTTTGTTTACCTAAGTGTGCAAGGCCTGCATTGTACTTTTCATGTTTGACGCCAGACAACTTCATATTGAACAAATTAACATTTCTCCCATTGTGCACTGGTAATTTAGGATTGAAAGATTTAAATCATGTGATTCCAGATAGAGCGGCTGGGACAAAAAAGGGGAACAGCCATCTTTTTGTGTTTGTGGTGGCTGAGGCAAATTGTAAGGAACTTTAAGGAATGACTGCTAAGTCATATGTGAGGCACCCTCCGTGTCATATGTGCTGCTACATTCCCTAATGGCATGAGCTTGGATTAGTGCACTTTTACCATGACAGCAGTTATGAGCTCAGCTTGTGCAGGGTTTTGTGCATGGTGCAAACTCTTGAAAGCAGCACCGTCTGTGTTTGTAGTTTGGAGGCCACAGTACGCAAAACTTGTGGACAAAGGCAACCTTGTGTACTACGTTGCCTCGTTGAGGATACATAGAAGTGTCTTGTTGAGGATATGTAGAAGCGTCTATTGTGCAAGCATTTTTGCTTTAAAGCAAAGAGCAAAGGCTTTAATGTGGTCCTGCTTCAGTACGCTCTTGCAGCATAGCTAGTGTGAGGTGCACCAGTAGTTTTCAGCTCAGCTTTCAGCACAGCACTCATTTTCATAGTTCCTCTGCAAGAACAGCTTTTTCGCAGTCTTGTATATCACTAAACAGAGTGTCATCATCATGCTGCTGCTATTGTAATCTGTCTCTGCCATGCCATTTTTGTTTACAACACTGTTTCATACCCTTGGGGTACTTTACATCAGATTGCAGTTTTGCTCAAAGTTTAGTGGCTTTGGCTTAGAATGGCCAGGGGCATAACACCTGAAGTCTGTTGATATTCTTAAACATTGAGCCAGATGAAGGGAAAGCCCAGAAATGCAGCTCACATTTTTTGTATGTGTGCAGTAACTTGCGGTGTTTTTTGGGCCTCTAAGAGATTGTGTTCTGTGCCCTAAAATGTATCTAGGACATTGCTTTTATTCTTCCTTGAGCTCAGATTGATCTGCAGTCCTAGCAACATAGATTATTGTTTTAATTTTGCAACACCTTGTGAATCTCGGCAACCGGGATACTAACGTGCAACCATTGCCTTATCAGAAGAATGTGGTAAACATACAAAGAAGCTCCTCATAGTATTTGCCATAATCATTTAGCCTTTGCCCCATAGCTTAGTGATTTTTGTGATGTTTTTATATTTATACATTATGTTGCTGCTTGTGAATCTCACCAAATGGAAGAACACAATGGTCGATTTGTAAAGTTAATGAGCAACTTTGTAATGGTGTGCAGAGGCATCATTGTGTACTACCATGGACAAATTAAACATGAACAACTTGAGACTTCCTAGAGTGCATTATTTCATTTCCTATTTCACTATGTTGGTTTATATTTCATGGTTTTGGCGTATTTGCTTAATTTGGATCTATATTATCCTTTGCAACTATATAAGTGCCATTTGAAATATCATGCTTGAGTTACTACAACTAGTGTTGTATTTTATAATATCCTCCTCTCGTTTCATTTGTAAACGACTGTAATCCTTGTGGCATTGACTTATAGCATCTTATTATTTATTTCAGTGACCTTGGCATGAGAGTTGGTAAGTGGCGACCAGCATTTCCACATTTGTGGTTTTGTCATTAAGGAGTAAACAGTTTTGTAAGTGCCTCCATTAATTGATGCTTTTGTCAAGGAATTACAGTTTCTGAAATGTATTTCAACCAGTTTTCTACTTTATGTTACTTTATGAGTATTACTCTCTTCTGTGATTGGTGCTGTGAATTATAAAAATAGCAAATGGAATCCGACGTTTGCTGATGTGTTTTTAGAAGTTAGAAGTGTTGAAGTTACAAGTTAGAAGTGGTGTTTAGAAGTGTGGTTGAGAACTGAAACCTGCTGTATTTTCATCTTCATGTTGTGGTTCGTAACCCCCCCCCCCCCCCACTGTATAGATGGACCTTAAATTGAAACATTAAACCAGTAGAAGGTACATTATTCTCTTCGTTGACAGCATAAGATTATTAGGGGCAAACATTTATTTTCAGATACGAAGCAGTCTTTCTTCAATGATATAATGTTTCATAGTCTCAAGCAGATGCAGTTAGTAGCACAGTGGATTCGCATTACAACGGACCCTGATAATTCGACAAAAAACGTCCGTTTTATCTGAAGTCTGTTGTATCTGAGACTCCTCACTTCTGAAATTTTCATCGCGATGTCTAACAACTTTATTTCAAGGAGCGAATGACGAACGTCCGAAGCAAAACAAACAAACAAGAAAGTCGCAGTTTCGCCCAAAAGGCGAAGCATCGATTGCGATAGCAAATTAAGCAAGATAAGCGTGGTAGCAGCACCGAGCGAATTGACCTTCATCGTGTCTCTCACTTGAATGCAAACTAAACGTCGAAAGCACAGCACATAGAAAGCTGAGCACACTTTGTCCACATCGCAGATCGCTTTCAAGATATGGTGCCCATGCAACCACACTGTTTACAGCAGCAAATGGAGTAAACCCCCCCCCCCCCCCTTCTTTCCCTCGCCTCACCTCTGTGCCTCGTGCACAAAAGACTGTGCGCTTCCGCCCCGCTGTCCTCCCTCCCTTGCACACAAGATATTGAGCTGCGATCTTCAGCTGACCGTCGCAAGTCAGTTGCCAGCCAGTGTCGACACGGCAAAAGTCCGCTTTATACGCCCAATTTTGACAAAAATTGCCACTAATTTTGTCTGCTGTAGCCGACAGTCCATTGTAGCACGGTCCATGAAAATTGAATTTTGTTGCATTAATAAAATAGATAGAGCAAACCAATGTAGAAATATGGTCCGTTATATCCGAAGGTCTGGTGTACACGCGTCTGTTGTAATGAGCGTAGACTGTATTTGTGATGCTGCTCGTTACTGCTGCAGAAATACAAACGCAACAGTAAAAATAATCATTAATGTATTGTGTGATGCATTGTGTATACAAGGCCTCCACTCATCATGACAATAACCATTTTGGCATTTCAAAATGTAATTTAACATTGTAGCCTAACCAAATACAGTGGAAACTCACTAGATTCAAACTCAAAGGGGACAGAAAAGTAGTGAAAATAAAGTGGAGTAACGGATTGGAGTGCCTCTGACACAAAGCTGCAATGCAGTCCCTACTCCCAATGCAGTCCCACTCTACAAGCATTGAAATTCACTTAAACAAGTACTATTAGAGCCCTTGGTGCAAACTTCTTTAGCCACATAATGGCTGTGACGCCTTGTATGGCTAACGGCTGTTCAAAAAATGTTTGCCGTGGATATGAAACTGGCATGAAAAGCACATGGGCATGCAGACTGCAGTCAGTTCAAGCCATTTGAGAGGACAAGCACAAAATGCATCTGCCTGTGCTGAAAGCCAAGTTGCGCAGTTAGCAGTACAGTGCGGTCCTCTGTCCACATAAACACTCAAGTGCATTACTTGTGCTGTCAGCTGTGGGGACCACCTGGAGCAGACTGTGTGCATTGCATAAACATGAACAGCAGAATAGCCAGCGTCTATGCCATGGTGTCAGTTTCACAGGCGTGGGTTCCACAGTAGCAGAGTAAGCTTGGCATATTTGTTTTGGTTTAATAGCAATTTGCTGTCACTTTCTAGAGGTATTATGCCATCTAGCCACCAGAAGGGAGTGAGCAAATATCACTTCACCCTATGCCTCAAAGCACTACCCTTCTTGCAGTACTTCCTGTGCTTGGTAGCAGAAAACATGGTGCAGATGCTGTTAGTTTTGCATACCATCCCTTCGCACTGCAGTGGAGCTGCAGGACTGCTTCAGTTGGCACTTAAAGCTTCCGTGGCATGGAGCAGGAGCCATGCTTATGTGTTCATGCTAACAGTGGACCGCTTCCTACATTACCAGCTGTCCACAGCACTGCAAGCATCAGTGATGCGAATGACATGAGAGACTTCTCCATGACACTGGCAATCACCCAACTTGTATCCACAAAGTAATCACCAGAGCACTCCATTGCAGCCATCACAATAGAGAACAGTGCACCTGTAAATTCACAAAAGCTTTAAGGTTCAGCGATGCATTTGTTTACAAAGCATACTTTAGGCAAGTCATGATTTGAACTAGAATCATGCCAACAATGTGCGAAGTAACAATTGAGCAAACAAAATGGGAACTGCCTACATACCCCCTGCCAAAGCAAAGCATGTGTAAATCATGCTACAGTATGCTCTGGTGCTGCCAGAATGGGGTGCAAGGAAGAGCTATTGCAAGTGACAAAGTGTTCAACAGTGCAATGCATAACTTAAAATTTGCATTTGGGCATCAGCTTTTCATAAGTGTTAGGCAGGAAGGGTAATTTCATTTGTTTTTATGTTCAGAGCTACCGAGTGTTTCTTCTTTTTTTCAACTGGAATGCGTTTAGCTGCGACAGGATGCAAGATTCAAGTTAAGTTATGCTAGCTTAAGTAATGCAAATATACTCCAAATTACAGTAATTGCAGTGCATTCCTAGCTTTCTAGTTCAAGTTAGTATTTCTAAAAACATGAGAAGACTTAATATTAATCGTGTTCTATTTAATGATAACATGCTTCAAAGAATGACAGATTGAGTTCCTTGGCATCCGCCTTGACTCACACCTGTCACGCTATGTGCATGTGCACGAAATTACACTAAAAATGTACAAAAGATTCCTCGTTATAAGCTGAGGCATCTATTTTCATTAAAAGCACTCTTATTATTATACCACTCTTTCATTCACATTCATATCACTTGCACAGTCATAGTTTATGGACTAGCCTAACATATAACATTACATCAAGTACAAATGGCACAGTGTTCTGCACAGCATGCAGTGCTTTCTTTTAGACGTGATTCTCATCATTTGCATATTCACTATTAGGCATTGGGTCCATCAAGTCATGCATTGACTTTTACATCTTACTTCTAGCCTACAAACTCCATCGTATAGTTAATTGTTCTTCAGTAAGGTTCACCAGTCCTCTAGCTCCGTATCGAACATGATCAACTTCAGCGAACTCCCTAGTAACACCGCCCATTCAAACAAATTATGGCTTCTTTTTGATTTCATTTGCTGCAGCCAAACTTGGAACAAACTACCGCACGTTATCAGATCAATAGCATTGTTTTGCATGTTCAAATTCTTCGTACACTTGAACTTTAATCCCAGTAATGCTCAAAACATCTGCAGCCATGTGTGTTTCTAGCTGCAACTCGCTACTGATTCGAGTTTTTCTGATTGCTTTACATAACCTTTTGCAACTTTCTAAAGTTAAAGCTTTGCTTCTTTGCTGTTTTTCATGACACATTCTTCTTATTATGTTCTGTTGTAAATTACTGATTTCCTTGTGTACCTACTTCGCGTGATCATTTCCTGATTGCTTCATGTGCCTTGTAGTCAACTTACAAGAGCGTTAGAGTGTCATTTGTTATTGTTTGTTTGCTGTCTTCTTTTACTCGTACTACCTAATATGTTCTATCTTTAATGACTGTTTTACTTAAGTACCTGCTTTGTATGGTCTTTATAGCAATGTCTTAACATATACTTTGTTAATCTATGGACCCTTCATACAACTCCGTGAGGGAGGGCAGTTCTGGGGTCTTGTCTCTATATATCATTTTCTTTGTAACTAAATATGTTTAATGAACATTGGTTGGTTAATTGATTAATTGGTTCCTTTTAGATTCCTTTAATATGCCATGGCTTGCATTGCTGTACAAGCAACCACATTCTATGCCAAGAGCTTACACAGTTTGCTTTTTTTTTTTTGTGCAGAACGAGATGCCTTTGATACATTGTTCGATCACGCCCCGGACAAACTGCAAGTTGTGAAAAAGGTTAGTTTTCTACAAATGCAGCTTTTTGTTTTGCCTTTATTTCTGTAATGCTTCACGTGCATGTGTTTCCATTTGCTCTTTCAGTCACTCATGAGCTTCGTAAACAAGCACCTTAACAAGATCAACCTCGAGGTTTCGGACTTGGACACACAGGTACGTGTGAGAATGCAGTCATTGTTTGTCACGATTTTGCCGACGCAGTCAAAGCAGGAAAAGCTTCTGTGCTGCCATTGTTACAGTCCGGTGCACCCAGATTGTCTTCATGGCACCGTGAAGCGTGCGCACCTATAGAAAGTGCCCTATTCCTCTTGTCATTGTTGGCATATATAGAAGTGGTCATGCTGCACACAACAGTTGGCATGGTGGGGAATGTGTATATGGCGGCATTTTGGCTTGGTGTGCACATTTACTCTTGGCCAAAGTAACATTGCACTCCCCCTTTGAACAGTGATAGGCTGCTACTGAGTATGAGTGTCCTTTACTAAATTAAGACATTTCACAACAACTTAGTGGGCACTTTTGCTGCCACTGCAGTGGCAGAAGATTGAGCTTGTCGCGGGACCGTTGAACACAAGTGGTAGCCAGCAGGGAATGCCTCTGGAATTCTTGGAGCATCAATCTGCTGTGACATGTTCGTGATACCATAAGCCACATCATGATGGGCATGTAGATGAGCCATATACTGGCATAAAAGGTCAATGTTTCTGTGTTTAGGGAAAGGTTTCTTTTTATTGATACTATGTTATATTCAACTAAAGATAATTTTAACTTCTGATAAGTATAACAGAAGTCTGTGGCCCTAGGCTGTTGATTCAAAATATAATGATGTGCCTTTGGACAAGAGCAAACAAGTACAAGTGCTGGCTCTCAACTGAGACTATTTATTACGAACAAGAAGTATACATGTTGTACATTGAGAACAAAGGAATAAGCAAGAAGTGCATAACAGTTTCAAATACCAATGAAAATAATCACTTGCTCACCTATACTGCATGCTTGTACTCTCCTGTAAACCTATGTACCCAGTAGGTGTCAGTTCAGGTTCTTGTTACAAGTCACGCTGTTACATTTTGAAGGATGCATAACAACTAGCCCAATCATGCACATTACTAACATATGTTATAAAACTATAGGTAGTTCCATTGATAATGGGAACAGGCAGGCAGCTGGCGAACATTTGGCAAGTGGTGCGACTGCTGATGCATGCTGAAGTGCTGTCAGTGCGCTATGCCAGTATGTAGAGAAGACGCAGTGCCATCTTTTGCATCTGCCTTTCACATAGTGGTTATTTCCAGACTTCACAAAGACAGAAATTCGTTTATGCTCTGCTAATATGTGTTCCCTTTAGCCTACCCATACACTAGTTGTCTGTAGTTCTCTGTTTCTTGCTAGAAAACCATTACCGCATTACAACTTTTGTGTGGAAGCTTACAAGGTTATCTTTTTTGTTGTTAGTTTCAGGATGGCATCTACCTGGTTCTCCTCATGGGCCTGGTCGAAGGGTACTTCGTACCCCTCTATTCATTTTTTCCAACACCTTCAACATTTGACCAGAAGGTCCACAATGTGTCCTTTTCATTTACTCTTATGACGGATGCCGGTCTGCCGAAACCCAAGGCAAGACCAGAAGGTTAGTCTTGTGCTTGTCCTCCTTAAATGTTGAAGCAAACAAACAGATTCACTGTCCTTTGTCCTTTTTAATGGATTACAAATGTGGCTGTCACTCAACAAGACACCTGTCACACTTTGACCAGGGTTGTGGAGTTGTGTTGTCGATTTCATTCCTTTAATTCTATTGATTTTAAAGTGGATTCCTATTCCTATTTAAAGTGATTCCTATTCAATTCAGAACTTACTGAAAACTGGTATGATTTTAATATGAATCCACTTCTGGGATGGCAACTCCACAATTATGAGTGTGACTATCCTTATGGTAACAATAGCTAATGTCAAACTCTGCTTGTCTAGTGCTAGACATCCCATGTTTGACTACGTTATAGTAGTAGGCGTTGCTTCTGATAAACTCCTGAAGCCTCTGCATTTATTTCAGCAGTGTAAAGCATTCAGTGCTTCTACGTATTTTCCTCAGTTTGGGCACTTTTGTACAATTGTTACAATGACAATGCATAATGACACAAACTCCAGAAAGGAGTTTGTGTTCTCTTCACCCACTCCTTTCTGTAATGCCTTCGGGCCTTGCAACTATGTTAAATAAATAAATAAATAAACCCAAAGAAGTCACCAAATTTCCTTGCACTTTGAGCAAGCAGCCTGAAAAAGTGTATCACAGTGTTAGTTTGCACGCCAGTGCAAACTACAATTCCGAAATACGGGCCCCACGTGCCAGTCTTTTTAGTTCAATTCAAGACCACCTTAAAATTGTTTCTGATAGTTTGCCAGCATTCATGACTGTGTTGTATTGTTGTAATTATTGTATTGTAATTTGATTTTTATGTTCTACATTCCCTAGAGTTGAATATCAAGGTTATTCTTTTAGAAGGCCAAGTTAAACTGTCTTTAAAAATATTAATGCTGTTTCTGTCACCTACCTATCACCTACCAACTCATTAGTAATTCTGCACTAATGTCAGCTTTCCTGCAGTTTGTTTGTTCATTTGCATTGAATACCCCTTTTCTAGTGAAAAGTCATTGTGACCTTTCTGTTTGCGTAGTGAATTTTTTTTACTCATGTAAGATGCAGGCACGCAAGTTTTGAGCATGTGCTTACAAAAAGAAAGGTGTAAAAGCATTTCGCTATCATCATTGGTTGGTAATTTTGGTATTAGTATCTGCACCCAAGTGACGTGTAAACCATAATATGGCTTGACCCACAATGTTGGCTGACAGGCTGTGGCATTCTATTGCTGAGTACGAGGTTGTGGGTGTGGTTCCCGGCCATAGCAGCCACATATTGATGCGGGCGGAAAAGCAAAAAAAAAAAGTAAACATGCCCAACGCGTATGTTGGGAGACATGCGAAGCGAAGCTTCAGTCTAGTGATGTTTATTATATCCAACACATTAAGACATTAAGAGATAAAAATGGAGTTGAGCAGGTCATGTAATGCGCAGGTTAGATAACTGGTGGACGATTAGGGTTAGAGAATGGGTGCCAAGAGAATTTGAGGCTTGTAACACAAATGCTATTTCGTGCGTAGATTGCAGTGTTTAACATCCTGATACTGTTGCTGAAAGCTGGGCTGGTTGGCTACTGGCATTGTGAAACATGGTTACAGTGCTTAATGAGATGAACATGTGGAGACAAAACACCCAAGACAGGCGTGGTAAACGGATAATATTGCTAACTGTATGAGCCATTTTGTTGTCATAGCTGCTAAAGAAAGAGATATTGATAACAAATGAACTTGCGGTCAACCACGTCAGTGACAGATTCCTCCAGCAGCCACCATAGTGTCAGCTTTTATATTCCTGACTAGTTTTTGTTTTATTGGTGTATATTGCAGTAATTCCACCCAAGGGGACAGAGAAATACACCTGGTGTTTTAAAAAGCAACACCTTCTGGGTGGATGAAACCACCTTCACGTTAGCAACCTTCAGAAAGAGCTTCGATAATTGCTAACTACTTAACAAGAATGCAAAAAATATGGAAAGCTTCTTTAGGAAGTTGCTAAAGAGGGGTTTCATCCACCTAGTTGGCATCACTTTCTTATACGTGTTGTAAGTTATCTGGAACACCCATTGTAGAAGGTACTAGGATGCTAACCTGGGGTAGTTCTGGCTGGCTACTCTGAGCATTGAGTGGTCGCCGCATCTGTACTTCATACTTTGCTTATATTATTTTCAGATTTGGTAAATGCTGACCTGAAGTCCACCTTGAGAGTGCTGTACAACCTGTTCACAAAGTATAAAGACACATGACCTGTCTTTGGCCGGAGGCAACTGGTGGTTCTGTGCCCCTGGAGGCTTCACACTGCCAAGCATCTTGCATTTAACATTGAATACTAATTAAGCTTTTACCCTAAAGTGCCTTTTATGAGAATCATTTGTAGCAAATGCCAAGCAGTGACTACCAAATGAATTACTCGTTTTTTGTTTTAAATGTAATATGTTGATGCAGGGTTGCCATGACATAATCGTAAAGAAAGATGTGTGAGTACATCTGTACATAACAGACGAAGATAAAATAAGCTATTTATTTACATGCCTTTAGTCACTGATGATGCTAATTGTGCCTGCAATGTTTTTTTCTGCTGTTATTGTAGAAGGCTGGTCCGCAATAAATTGCTCCTCTCTTTGTTGTAGTTGAGAAACTTGGTCACGTTTCTTTTAATTCTCTTTTAAACATGAAGGTGTTTTATTTCGGGCTCTTCCGAGAATTCTCGCCTGTACAAACATCACGAAAAGAGAAGGCTGTTTGTCTAGCGCCCCGTTAGATGATGCCACTTTGTCAGTCTGTTTCATTCTCTGAGCTTTGTGCTGTGATGGTATGCGGTAACAACAAATTTTTGCCACGTGGATTCTCTTCAACATCGGATTAGCCTATGATGCCTGGTTGCCACCTACTGCTTCGCTTTCAATGGCACCAAATAACAATGCTGCTGCGTTAAGCGCCACTGAAAGGCAGCGACGTCGGCAAGCAAATGTCGTGAAATGGGCCACGTTGGACTGGTGAGAGATATGCCCATGAGAAGAACAATGCATACGTGCGTACCAGATACACGCTATGAATTGTGCTTCACGTATTCGTGAAGCTGAGTGCGTCGCCAGTTACCGAGCTGCAAAAGACACTTCCAAGCCAGACCAAAATGCTCCTACCTTCAGTAAAACCACTTGGCAGCAGGACGCTTCGTGCCAAGCGAGGCTGAAAGAAAGTTGCCGATCTGCAAATGGTGTGCGTTTCACAGTAGCGGACCGCGAGTTCACGGAGCGATTTATGGACAATTCCTTGTGCTTCGCTTTTAGTTTGTGAACGCCTGTGGTTTCTTGCAGATTAGCACAGTGCTCCGGTGCGTGCAACGCAGTTTCTCAGGGGAATGTTGTTTCACTTTCATGTTATGACTGATTCCTATGAAAGAGGGATCAACCAACAATTTTTTAAGGTAACCTGTTCTAGAAGCTGCTTTCACTGATGTGTCTGGTATAACGCAATATGTTCTTTCAGGAATCTTGTAGAAGCGGCACACAAGGTGTTTCTTATTAGGTTTGTTAACATGCAGTTTCCTGCACAGCCTTATTTGGAACTTTGTTATGAGTAATCTTCCAGGTGTTTGTTATTGTAATATGTAAGTTGTGAGCTCTTAGTTCCCAATCTGATAAGAAGCACCTCTCATCTTCAAGATTACATAGGCCTTAAGAGTTTTTGTTCACTTTTTTGTTCACTCCAATTGAGCATATATTACTATACATCGATTCGTGAGGTCTTTGTTGGTGCTTGTGCTATCAGCACCTGAGGTGTTCACATGCGGGATAAATGTGTGATGTGCATTTTCTGGAGCATGTGGTGTCATGAGGGAATGCTTTAGCAATCACTCAACAGCAGTGAGAACAGTAAATCAGTTTGAAACTGCTATATGAGTAAATACACAAGTTGCTTTGCGCACTTGGGCACACCGACATGCACCTTGATGTGACAGCACACAGAAATGTACTATGCAATCTGTAATGTGATTTCCAGTTACCTCCTCCAATTGCAAATCTAGATGACAAAATACTAGTTGCTGCATCATATTAAGGTTGGCAGCCGTCTAGAAATGCTGTTGCATGTACACTTGTAGGTTTTACAACGCTTAGACAGGAAACGAAATTAGACAAGTTTAGGGCTTGTCTTGTGTATACGTGCCTGTCACATCTGAGGTGTGCATTTGCATTACCTGCAAGCAATGCATATGTAATGTAATGCAAACTCGGAGAACTTGTGTAGTTATGCCATGTAATTATGTTTGCTCATTTTCGGGACACCACATTGGAAGCAAGCTTTTGCAATATCGACATCTCTTGTGAAGTATGTTGGGTGCGGAGGCACAGAGGGCAAGTGCAGTGTATTTTTATGGGCAGATGGTTGTATTTCTAAATCTCCTTTGAGATACAGTATGATGGTCAATTGTGACCTTACACGATTGATATGACTATGTGTTGACTCGTTGGGCTTCATTGAAGTACTCAAACACAACTCAGTCACAAGTGTCTGTTACCTTCAAATCCTTTCTGCTGGTGCTTGATATTGAATCTATATAATCACTGTGAATAATGATAATTGAAAATTCCACTTATTCGAAAGTTGGATGGAGTAAATCTCATGCTGGTCATCACTAACACAGTCATGTGCACATTGCTTGGTGTTCTGGGTGTCTGTTATGGGAGGACTCTCTTACGCGAGAACACTGGCAGTGGCCATTGGTAGTGCACTGTTCACTCGAAATTGGTTTCTATTGTATTATATGTCTGCATACAGTAACCTATAATTCTATGTTGTATCACATTTTGCTACGCTTCGCATAATTTGAAAAGAAACCTATGTTCACTTGGAGTTGAAGTATATTGAGCCAACTATCTTGGTAGTTTCTGTACTTGACATTTTCAAATATGCAAATGCCACTTTAACAGGCACTCATGGAGCAAAAAAAAAGAAAAGGTAAAAACCATCCTTGATGGTTACCGATGACATGCGAAGCATGTGTGAGGTATAGAAAATGCAAATGTGTGCAAAGAATAGCAATGATGGTATGATGACAATGGTGTGATGATGCCACTAGAGTGACGATAGCAGCATAACAAACGTGGTGTGAGAACGATAGTCTTATGACAATTGCGTGACAAAACATGGTGCCAGTGATGCTGATACTCTTACAATGGTAGGGTGACAGTGGCATGACAGTAACGGAATGATCATGATGGCGTGTCGACGATGCCATGATGAAGTTGAAATCATCTTGATGGCATGGGGAGAAATGAATGACAACAATGTAATTGGTCCAACATAATGACTGCAATGGAATGACCACAATGGCATGATGGTAGCTTTGTGATGGCGGAGTGATGCCAATGATGCAATGATGATGGTATGATGATGACGGCTCGACAGCATAATGACAACAGTAGAAGATGGTGGAAAGATGACATTATTCATAAAGGGAAAATCAGGCATGAGGATGACAGCATGACAACAGTGTCATGTTGCTGTTGGAGCTCATGTCTGCTCACATGCATCACCTGCCACCGCAGGCCACTTTAATTTGCACTGGTACTTGCACTATGTCCGGTGCCTACCACTTGGGCCACTTAATTCACACTATATCCGGTTTTCGTTTGTACTACGCCTGGCCGCTATTCGTGCTGCACTATCCGTGGACCCACTGCCCACATTTTTTGGAGACAAAACTGGCACGCCCTTGCTCATCACCTGGCAGAGGCCTTAGCTCTGACTAGACAACGTAATGCTTTGCATTTAAGAGGGACGTGACAAGCTAGGTGGGGGCAAACAGTTAGACAGAATGAAGGTGTCGATGCAAGGATTGCCTTTCCAGTATAGGTTCATCTTTGATATTGTATGACACTTCACAAAAGTAGCTTTTGGAGTTGCAGATAATATATAGCACATCAGTAAAGGAAACACACAAGAGAAATCTACCTTCAGCTGCCTTCAAACTAAAATTTCATTTTCAAGAAAACTATATAGTATTCAGTCGCACACAATCTCCAATGAAATTACCATTAATCAAATAAAGCAAAACACCTGAGGAACCTTTGCAGTAATCTACACAGACATCCATAGGTGCATGTTGCAATCATAAGCAAAAAAATTAATATTGTTTTTAAAGAACTTTAGTACAAAGACTTCTTTCTGCCAAGACACAGATTCTTTTGCATTGTGTACTGTGAATATGTTCAGTCCAGCTTCACCGTGGCTCTTCTATCTTAGGAACAGACGCTTTCATTCTGTGCTCGGTTTTGATACTGCAAACTGTACACTGAATACAGGTTATAGACTACAAATAGCATCGAAGAGCTGCTCTCCACATTTATGCTAGACACCCATTGCAATGTCCGAGCTGGTACTGCATTCTGCTTCTCAACACAAGGTCACATTTGAGTTTGACTTCTAGTTTGAGCAGCTGGTACTTGACGGGATCGATCGAAATCGCAAGAAAACGGGCTTACCAAAATGCTCAATGTACGTTACAGAAATCCAGGGAGTCGAAAGTTAATCTATGGCCCTCCACTAAGGTACATCAAGGTGCAAAACCATGATGGATGCTCTACACTGAAAATGTCGGCAAGTCACCTCAGCATTGCAGCCAAGAAATTACCCATCTGAGCGAACACACGAAGTGTAAGACTCGTAGCTATCGTGGCTGTATGAATGGAAGAAAACGTAAGCTAAGTAAAAACGAGTTGTTGCGCTAGGTATCCTCTGAATCCTGCCATCGGACAATTTTATGTAAGAATTAAAGCCAACGTCGTTCTTAGTGACTGGACGATAACTTTTCCGTATCGGTCTGAAACCTCTTTCCTGGGCCGACCCTGGAGGTAATACACAGCCACACCAATAAAATTACATAATTTCCAGGTTTTAGTTTTGTTATAGTGTCGCACTTTTATTATGCGAATCTGAGAAGATTTAAGATTAGAAGCATGCGCTGTTGGTGTTTTGTTTCATGACGTTTGTGGGCTGCAATTCTCAAGTTTCAGATTGGATTGGAGCAAGCTTTATTTGTGCCTGCAGTTGGGCGCTCGCACGCCCAGACGAGAGTCTAGGGGTCGTTTAGGAGGTTGCCTTTACTAGGCGCGGGTCTCCGCTCGCCGGTGCCGGCTCGCTGGGCCCCTGCCTTTCGAGCGTCCTGAGAACTTCCTGGGCGGCCCAGAGGAATAATTTCAGAGGAATATTTTTGTTAAGAATGTAATACCTGGTATGAGCGACTTGAGTGATAGGATGAAGCAATATAACCGCATATATATATATATATATATATATATATATATATATATATACCGCATGTCATGTTGCGTGGCGTGGCATATAGCATACATATACTTTAATGTACGAAGAACATCACGGCGACGGCAAAAATTCGCCTAAAGTGTCCATATAATTGTTATCGCAATAATATCGAGACACAATCCATTGCTACCGTCAAAACGAGTTATGTATGAGGCGTTACTGCAGCGGGACTCCTTTCGCACTTCCCTAAGAACACGGCGCCATCTAGCGCCGCCGCCGCGAAGCCTATTCGTGGCCTCCGAAACTCACGGCGCTCCGGTGCGTGCGAACACTTAGAAACACATGTCAAGCAGCAACTGGGCCCCTCTCTCGCTCTTTGGATATCTGTTGTAAATGTACGCGTTGTGCTAGCATTCCAGCTCTACAATTGAAAGCAAACAGACTAAGCAAAAATCATCTTCAAGCATATTTTTGTTGGTTTATTATGATTCATAGGCTTCCACATATGATTCTGCAGAAGTTTTATAGACAACAGTCAACAAAAAAGCGTAACCGTAAGTTGATTGGGTGTGTCCAAAGAATCTGTAAATAATATGTGAAACATCTGTAGCAGTGATTCTATAAAACTACGTTTTTGTGACTTTTTCACGTGCGTCACTGAAGTCAAAGCTTATTGTTTGAGCCTTCAAACATTCACGGAGCTTCATCTCCACACTTCTGTCCTTCCCGCTGACCAATTTCATACCGCGGTAAACCTAACACGTCCATCATCGGCGCAGTTCATTCACCCCGGGGTTATGACGGGGCTGCGCTTATGCCAACAGAGAGGCTCGACACGCTAACATTTGCGTAGTCAACAGCGCCACCAGGTTCGTGCGTGGTTGTAAGGGCATTGCTTTTGAGCACCCATTGTCTTGCAATAAAACTTACATTGACCAACCTGGCCGTTGTATTAATTTTCGTTCCAATGTGCTAAAAGCTACACCTAGCTCTCAGTTATCAAGTCAGTGCCGATCATGCGCTGCTCATTAAATTTCACTATCACTCGATCACACGTCCGACACGCATAGATTAGCGCACCCGTGAAATGACCGACGCCCTGTATATTGAAAAGCACGCACACTTTTGTGCGGGCGAGACATGTGTGGCTTTATAGATAAGCAATGGGTTTGCCTATCTCGCCACATCTGAAATGTGTCGTCTGATTTTGTCACATTTTTGGCTGTTTTACGCCGTCTCCTTCCTCTGTGCATTCTCTAGTTTTTCGTGTTCCAACCTTCATGCGTATCGTCACATTAGTTCAAGAAATTTGTAGAAAAGTTGAAATACGGCGCTCGGTGTTGTTTCTACTATCTCTTGTTCAATAGACAGTTTTAGTACTGCGTACGTAAGATCGCTACGTTCTGCAAAGTGCGCATGTGCAGAACGCAACACGAACGGCACGTGATGCATACGAGGCCGCCGCGTACGCACGCATCCGATTCTTGCGTGCGTACGTGGGGAGCCTTGCGTGCTGCTCTCGCGGTTCTCGTTTGTTCGGGAGAGCGCGAGAAAAGGGAGTTTCGCAAAATGGCGGCGTCAAAGGCGACCAGTGGTAGGTTGTACTTTTTCACCGCCTACAATTTGGCCTTGCTGCACGAAGAGGACTTGCGGAACCAACTCCAGGATCCTGCACGGTGGGAATTCGTGGAAAAAAAATGTGTGAACTTTGTTTTTGAGAAAGTGTTCAGTGTGTGCTGTTTGCGCGCACACGTTACGTCACGTTGGCGAGAACAACACCGTCTGTGGTTCGACCGATGGTTAGGTTAGCCCTGACGTGACACGCACTGCTACGTTCCGCAAAGCGCTTGCGGGCTGCGTACGTATCGTCATGGTGCAGTATACTAAAACTGCCCAATGTCTGCCATTCGTTGTAAATCGCGAATCTCTTTTAGTTCGCCCAGTGTTCCGTTCTTGTCCTCCTATATTCATATCAATTCCGCGGCAACCTTTCATTTTGCCTTTTCATCGAGTGTTTAACGTATATATATATTGCACAAGGGCAGAGGGGACAGTATTCCGCATAAGCACTTTATGGCAGTGTATGTTGTATTTTTCGCAGAGGCCGTGTTTTCTAAAGCAACAGCGGTCGCCGGGTGCGTCAGAAGCCGAGCGCTTCTCTGGAAGGACAAACGATTTTGCGAAGTGGCCGTTTGCGATTCGCAAAAGCGACAGGTTGTGCTCTTTCGGATGGACAGCGGCAGCGGGTGACGGCAGATCTGTCGTGCGGTGCGTCGATGGGACGAACATCGGAAAAGGTCGCGTCCGACGCTTCAAATGAGCGCGAGAGGCTGACCTTTTCCCTCGGACGACAGGACCTTCTGAGCAAGATCAATTCATTGTTGAGCGGTGTGGACAACGGCCGGGCGCCGTGGGCCACGGATAACACTTTAAGGAAAAAAACGGCCACCTATAGCAGTGTGACGTTGACGAGGCGCTTCAGTGCAATCAACTTGTTCTGTTGACGTGAAACGCCTGTAGGTACGGTCAAAGGGGGTCTCTTGCTGCAACCCATGTAACGAAAACATGTTATAGCATTATCGCTTGTCATCGTTGTGTATCGTTGTGCAGAGGCAAGAAGGCATTACTCGGCCATGCATGTATCCGGTGCGCAGATGGCGCTGTTGTCGCATCACGTATGATGCAATGCCTTTACCTGAAGAAAGAAAAAAGCATTCGAATTTGCAGTTAGAAATACATGTGTGCGAGGCAAGAATACTCAAAATTGCTATGACAACATTTGCTGCGCCGCGTGAGATTTGTAGACTCATTTAAAGAAAAGCGAACGCGCGCACCTTGTACAAAACCGTGCCTTAATGTTCGTATTTTTTCGCACTGAACCAACTTAGGCACGTGGCATGTTAACCGCCTCGCGTCTTGTGGCATTATTTAAGACAACTTGTACTGCAGAGATTGTAACTTCAATTTATGCACCTGAACGGATGCAGCCACTCGAGTTTCTCGGAGTTCTCATCCTCGTTTCGAAGCGTCATGCGCAAAGCGTTGTTTCCCGAACCAGATATGGTGACACGCCGACCCGTTTTTTGCTGGCTGGCCAAACGTGACGTCAAAATCAAAATTTACCTCGCTTAAACGTCCAGTGTGTATTTATGAGCTCAGATTCGGTTATGACTCAAAATCGTGACTATATACAGGCTAGAAGAGGTTAATAGAGGCGCATGCCTCTCAACACGTTTGTCCATACGAGCGGGAATTGCCTCCTTTGGGAGAGCCGGCTATGCCATAATAGGTGTAATTCGTCGTACTCAAACTGTCGTTCATCAGGATTTTGTAAGACCTACAAATGTGTTATGTGCTGAAGAAATTTCACGTTTGCTCAGCTGTGTTACACCCCCTCCCCCTCTTACGTTCGACACGTACGGTCCAAAAATGACAAGAAGAGACGCGGGCAGTAATACAGAGGGATATCGAACCCCTTTGATCACGACGGAACGTGTCTAACTTGAGGCAAAGCGCAAAACAAAAAAAAAAACACGAGGACAAAAGAAGGAAACGAAGAAACAGCGCTGCGTTTTCGTCTCCTGCTCTTGTCCTCGTGTTTTTCTCTTTTCTTTTGCACTTTGCCTCAGGTTATGCAGTACCAACTAGGCCACCAGTCTGTTCTCTAAAACGTGTCTGCCTCCATAGCGAGCACAAGTGCAGGAGCTCCAAACGAGTGTGGGCTTGAGAGGCGCAGGGCAGTATCGGGGGCCATCAGTAAAGGGGAGGTGGGAGGGGGGGGGGAGTCATCTTTTTACCCTAGTGCCCACACACCATCTGCAGATCAAGCGGATCCACTACGAATAGCGAGCGAGCACGATTACAAAATTAAGCTGCAAGACCCCCATTCTAGCTGCAACACAAGTTAGGCATGTAACCTTTCTAATGCGTGAATAAATATAACTTGCGTATTCAGTTACGTCAGTTCAGTTATTCAGTCGTGTATTCAGCTACCTTACTGACCCCACACCGTCTGCAGCGCGCACGAGACGTTTCGTGTACCCCGCTACGGCTGCGTTCATGATGCAGCTTTTTATTTTAGTGATTCGGATTGCATGGATTGTTTCTAGTGGAGCGGAATGGGACCACGGAAGCAAATATCACACGTTCCCGAAAACGGCCCAAAACATAATTTGTTGTTTTGTTGTACACAACGACAAATAACTCCTATATCTCTTGTGCGCCAACTTGGGAGAGAAATAAGAAAGCACGTGGAAATCCTATGGTACGAACATTATGAGACTGCGCTCCAATAATTCCGAACGTTCACATAAATTTCGGTTGGCATCGTGTATAGCGTCCTTCGTTCAACTTAAGTAAAAGTAAAATAAATCGATCGTAATAATGTCATGCCGCATTAGCTCCAGTGGTACTGTGGTGTCAGAGCTACGTCTGGCTACGCTGTTGCTTAATTTTATTTTGCGATTTATTAGAAATGTACAGAAATTTCTCCGTATATTTATGAAATATTTTTAATTATTAATTGAAAGGTCATCCATAGTAGGCATATGCGAATACATGGCCTTACACCTTTTAAATACTCGTACTTATATGTAGACAGCACCAATACTCTCTAAGGAAGCAAATATATTCTATAATGCGCCTAATCTTATAAGATATAATTAATAATTATTAATAATTATAATCTATTTAGAATATAGATTATAGAATATAATCTTACATAAATATATTGTCGATAACTATTTTGAAGGATAGAAATGGCCTCACCTTCGACTATCCAAATCATGCAGGAAAGGTGTGCACACATTTACGATGGCTGTTTATTGTGACTAAAGTATGGATAGAATTTCCACCAAATTATGTCTTACACATTTATTTGCTTCTTCTAAGTGCATAGATGTGCTGCATTTGCAACTATTTTCTTTAGAAAAGCAAATATCTAAATAACCAAAAAGCCTGTAAATACCGAAATGTCGAAATCTATATATATTTCTATGTTTAAAAAACTTCTATCGATAATTGTCTGTGCTTACAAAGAAACCACAAGTTTCCGGTGAAATGTCTGTTGACCATCTAAAGACAGTTCTGTCTACATCTACTTTTCTACGGGTCCAACGACACCGTTTCTGACCCGCCATATCACAGGAAAGAAGCTGGGCGAGTTGACACACCTCCATGAATAAGAAAAGACGAGTACAAAATAGTACAAAGATGAGTGTTAATACCTTGTACGCGCGTCCTTTCTCATTCAGAACCGTATCACGCAGAGGCCTGTAGATGATTACGAGGGCTGCTTGTTTTCCTTGATCGTATAGTCGCATTCATTTAATTGGTTAATTCATCTGTATAAGTTGATAACAGCAATAACCTGTTAGAAGCAAACTATGAAATATCTGAATACCTGCGGTACTGCCGAAATCTGTTTGCCCTGGTAGCAATTTCTTGGATTTTAATATCTGTGCATCGACCAAAGCAGATACCAGCCTAGAAACGCCCATAAGATGTTTGATGGCAGTACTTTCGAAACTTTGTTTTTTTACTGCTATAGGAACATCCTCGCCTCTAAGTCACCGACTCATATTATGGAAGCCGGCCCTGCAACGAAAACCGAAACCGAAGCACGTCAGTTTCAAGTTGTGATAAAGCCTCCACTGTCGAGGTCTGTTTTCACACGGCAGCAATTTTATCGGCTATTGTCTAAGCGCAGGCGCCAGCAGGAATGTGCGTAAGAACGTCTATAAGACGTCTAAAGACAGTACGCTTGAAATCTGGTTTTGTATGGGTAGCAACGACGTCGCCTGCAATGAGACGTATCGTGCAAGCTGGTCCTACAATGAAAACCTAAACCGGAGCATGTCAGTCCCAAGTTGCGATAAAGCCTGCACTGTCGAGGTCTATTTTCACAACGGTAGTAATTCTATCGGCTATTGTCTACGCGCAGACGACAGCAGGAATTTGCGGAAGAACGTCTATAAGACGTGTAAATACAGTACGGTTGAAATGTAGTTTTGTATGTGTAGCAGCGACGTCACCTGCAATGAGATATCGTGCAAGCCGGTCCTGCAATGAAAACCTAAACCGGAGCGTGTTAGTCCCAAGTTGCGATAAAGCCTGCACTGTCGAGGTCTATTTTCACAACGGTAGTAATTCTATCGGCTATTGTCTACGCGCAGACGACAGCAGGAATTTGCGGAAGAACGTCTATAAGACGTGTAAATACAGTACGGTTGAAATGTAGTTTTGTATGTGTAGCAGCGACGTCACCTGCAATGAGATATCGTGCAAGCCGGTCCTGCAATGAAAACCTAAACCGGAGCGTGTTAGTCCCAAGTTGCAATAAAGCCTGCACTGTCGAGGTCTATTTTCACAACGGTAGTAATTCTATCGGCTATTGTCTACGCGCAGGCGACAGCAGAAATTTGCGGAAGAACGTCTATAAGACGTCTAAATACAGTACGGTTGAAATGTAGTTTTGTATGGGTAGCAACGACGTCGCCTGCAATGAGACATCATCGTGTCAAGCCGGTCCTGCAATAAAAACCTAAACCGGAGCGTGTCAGCTCCAAGCCGTGATGGGAGGGGTGCGGGGGAAGAGGCAGCTTGCCCCGGTGAAAAAGAAAGATGAGGCGCGTGCTTCGGGGTCGGTCCGCTTTGGGGTCGAAACCCGGCAGCGTAAACACAGATGGCCCATCTGCGTGCGCCTAGGCCTTCGGACGCCTGGCATGCATGCACGCACGCGCGGTCGCTTGCTTGCGCCGGGTCCCGATTTATACAAGACCGTTGCTCGGGCTTGCCCCGTGGTTAGGAGTGAAGTGCACCTCGCTGTTCTGGCGGCACGAGGTCCGTGCCGTGCGCGAGCCTCAGCCGCAAAACGCCGCGGCGCTTTTGTTTGGAGCAGCGTGCAAGCACTGACGTGCATGCCTGCGAGTCGCAGCCGCTTTGTGAAGCCGGTTTGGACTGTGGGCATCTTAATGCGCTCGTGCAGTCTATTTTAGACTGCATCCTTTCAACTACGGCTTCACCGTGCCATCTCTGTGATGAAACGATGGCGCGCAAACTGTCGTCTCAGTTTTGTTAGAATGAATGAGAGTAAAACAGGGACTTCGATGTTTGCATCACCATTGGCATATTTATAGGAATGCTCACTGCAGAATGAAGACCTCTCAAGATTGTGATCTTTAATTGGTTCTGTCCCGCGTGAGCCTTCTCCATCCTATTATCATCAGCCTATTTTATGTCCGCTGCAGGAGGAAGGGGACTCCCTGCGATTTCCAGTTACCCCTGTCCTGCGCCCGATCACGCCAAATCACGCATATCTCAGAGAGGGAATATAGAATGCAGCTGCGCAGCGATCTTCTTCTACTTTGACAGAGCCATCTTCGTATACATGGAGGTGGTTCGGGCAGGTCATGCTCAAATGTTCAAGGACTAGTGACTTGGCTTCTGCATCTGGAATGCAGCCCTTTGACTGCAGTCGTGGTACACTTAAGTTGCATGTTACATCCGTGTATGTCCAAGGTGGGTCTACCTTTTCCGTCTTGAACAGCGTAATTCTAATACTCGAAGCGTGTTCAGTGTTGCATAAAAAAATGTGAGCACGGCATGTTGCCTACACGCCTTAAGGGGGCTTTGCCGGGCGAAGGCTCACTCAAACATGGCCATGAGAGTCTGGGAAGCCTGAAGTCGTAGAGGGCGCCACTCAGCTTCGTAGAGCACTTTTTTGTTCGATTCCGGCTGAGGAACTCCCAAGTACAATCGAAGACCTTTTCTGTGTATGGCTTCTAAACATTTGTATTGGCTATTTGAGTGTGACACCAGAGCTAGCTGGTATAGGATCCGACTTGTAACCAACACTGTATGCATCCGTAGCATCGACGTCGGGTGGTTGTCCCAGCGTATGCAAGCGACTCGCTTGAGCACATGAAGCTTCTTTGACGATGACGCCACAACGTAGTCAACAGCGCGGCGCTAGAGTGGCTTGGGATCCTAGGATGCCAAGAAATCGGACGTTGGTGACTTGTCGAATGTGGTACCCGTTCAAATTCAGCTCAAGCATGTATATTTTCTTTTACTTCCAAGAAGTTGTATGAATGATGATTTCTCTGCTGATAGTGATAAGCCAAGCGTTGTCAAGTGGCCCTTAATGGCATTTACTGCTCCCTGGGCCATTGATGCCAGACGATGATGCTGGTAGCCGGAAACGCATACGCATATATCATCGGCATATGTAAACATCTTCATGGGTGTTCGATGGTTTAGCATCCTTGGATAAGCCGCCATGGCAATGTTAAATAATAAGAGAGTTAACACACTCCCCTGTGGCACGCCACGAAATATACCAATTTCATCGCTCAAAGTGTCCCCAATACACACTCCGATGCGGCTATCATTAAAAACATGTGTATGAAGTGCACAAGATGACTCGTAACGCCTATAGCTTGTAACTGACTCTTGATGGTTGTCTGAGACATGTAGTCGTAAGCCTTGGAGGCACCCATAAAAATAGCAAGTGTCGACAGGCCGTCTGCATTGTAATGTCCTATGTCTTAGTAGGTCCAGCACATTGTCTTGAGCACTTAAACGCTGCCGAAACCCAGTCATGTATGACGGTAGTTTCCAACCCTGCTCGACGTACCATGTGAGTTTTGTGCACGCCATCTTCATTAGATTTGCTGCACATGAGGTCAGCGATACCGGTCTGTACGAGTCCATAGTAACGATATTTTCGCCAGGCTTCAGAACCGGTACCTCTCATGCTACCTTCCATAAATGTGGGATGTACCCTCTGGCCCACACTTTCTTAAATCATTTCAGCGGATAACGCCATCTCTCCACCGGTAGGTTAGTCATCGTCTGAGTGGTGGTAAGGTCAGGTCCCACCATACAGCGATGTCAGGGACTGCTCATAGCTAGTTCCAACTCAGTGTGAAAGGAGCATCCATCAGAGACGACGATAGCGGCGGAGGCGGATTGACTGCGCCTGCTGACCTGCCAGAAGAGTACACTTGAGCAAAGGCATTCGCAAGGCAAGCGTGCGACTTGCCTAACTTCAATGCTAGGGCTTCATATGGCTTGATTGGTCGAACCTTTCCAGCAACGTTATTAATTACCCATCATATCCCTTGTACTGGCTTGAAGACCGAGAAGCTTGCACGAAATTCGGCTCATTGATCTCTTAGTTTCCTTGTGTAAAGGCTAACCACTGCGTTAATTCTGTTATACATTGTATTCATTGGTGGGTTGCTTTTCGTCCTCATCAGCCTTCGTTCCGCTCTTCTACGGGCAGCGCATATATTTTTGAGCTTTAAGTCTGGAGCGGGGAAGTAGTCGAGTAGCTTAAGCTCGCACGTTAGCTACTATCTTGCTACGTAGCATATCCGGGAACAGGGCTCCAGAAGATTGCCTTAGACCGTCCCTGTAGGTCTCCCAATGCGTCACAAGGCAGGATCTTCGGCTGCTAGTTGAAAATCCAGCAATGTCGACGAAGACAGAAAAATGGTCGCTGCCCATTCTATCTTTACTCGCCATTGATGATGCAAGAATGTCCACTTAGTGTAATGTCAAATCAATGACACTCTAGGAGGCCAGGGGTCGGGAAAACGTTGGGTTTCTATCATTCGAGACACAGAATCCCTCAGTATCTAAAGCACTGGCAATTTGTTTCCCACGAATATCAACCATCTTGTTACCCCAGAGAGTACGCGCTAAAGTCCCCGCATATAATCCTCGGAGCAGGGCAGCGGCTGCCGAGATCTCTTATTTTTCCCATCGAGACCTTCTGACGAGAGCGCACATATACGAACGCCACGCTTCGGCTTCGGCTTCCCAACCGCACTTGCACAGCAGTGACCGCCAAAACACTGCTGTAAAGTTCTCGAACTGGTAGGACGAAATGTGGTATTTCACGTCTGGCATACAGAATGGCGTTCGGAAATGTTGGAATACTTTGGTTTCCATGTGCGGCAAAACCAGCAATTGATCTGGAACTTGTAAGGCCAGCCTCGGACAGGGCTAGTATTGGCGCAGGCATGTAACGTAAGAAAAGCGACAGTTCAGGTAAATGACACGCAAGACTCGTACAAGAAGCGGCACCTTTGGACGAGACAGTGAACATTGTCTCCTGACCGCGTCCATGCTGCTAGGGGCTTTAAGAGGAGGCAGAACTTAGAATCACTGACTCATGAGCCAGGACTCCACCTAGCATGTCCTTCATGGATTCCGCCGGCATCTTCTCTATTTGTGATCGCAGGGCTTTGAAGAGAGCACGTAGCACCTGTTGACAGTCCTGCGCTGTGGTATTGTTTCACCGCAATGCGAATGGGCTCACAGCAGTGCAGACACATATCGTCGCGGTCCTGGTTCAGCAGTCTTCTCGAATACCGGGCTTCTGTTCAATGATTTGACTGCTTTAGCCGGTTCGCTGTGCGATGTCACCACTGTGTCCTCGATTCCCGGTGTAGGCATCAGGCTTGGGAATTCAGTATCTCTTTTTGAGCTTCCTGTGATGTCGTCTGACTCTCTGCGACTTTCCGTCCTTTTCCTCGTTTTATTCTTCTCATCCTTGGCCCCAAGATAAATGTTCTCTTTCGCTTTATTGCCGCTACTCGCGTAGGACACTTGTTATAAGCAGCTGGGTAGGCACCACTATAAGTTCCTCAAAGAAAGTTCTCGCTGCGCATGCATGTTTGGAAATCATGCGGGCATCCGCATCTCTTATATCGCTGATGTCCATGCTGTCCACATGTCCATAGCGCTGACACTTGATGCATAGAGGTGGTGTCACAACGTAGTCAGTCGTCTCATGTATTGTGAAGCCCAAGTTGATCATCTTTAAATGTTCTGTGTTTGGAGCCAATGTGAGAACCATGGTGTTGGTTCGCCTGGACATCCATTCGGACTCAGAAATTTGGACGCATCGTGTGACTTTCCTTGTATGATAAACCCCTTGTGGTTTCAGGTAGTCCAACAGTTCCTCGTCAGTGTAGCACTTCCACACTCCTCTAATAATACAAGTATTTTGCAGGTAAGAGTTGGGCACTCGGGCCGATATCGCAATCCCTGAGATTGAGTTGCAAACTGAGAAGAGTGTTCACATGCTTTTCTGTCTGTAAATCCAAAAGCAGCGTCCCTCGAGCAGTAAATCGGCAACTAACTGGCAATGCGCCAAGAATTTCTTCAGTGCCCGTTGACTGAGCAATGGGATTTACTTTTTTCATGTTACATCCTTTCGTGACAGATGTAATTATCAGTAGGATTCCGACGGTCTTCTTTTTGTGGCGGTGCACAAGCCTGAAGCCTTCATCGTCCAGATCACTGATATCCGCTGTATCACAATCATCAATAAGCGTAGACTCGTCGTCTGTTTCTGCAGCCTTATATCGCTTACATTCACGGTTGCATTCAGAGTCAATTGGTAGCCTATGGCCCGGTGTCAGGTCCAGTGTAGTCATGACGGAGCTCGCCCTGCTGCCACATCGGGCTCTTCTGCAAGCTCCTGTCGAAGCGGCGGGAGGGGAAAGCACGCCGCACCCTGCCCCCCCCCCCTTGGCCTCGGGTAGGGAAGTTATCTTAGCGAGGTCGTCCGACGTCTTCGACAATTCTCGTTGACAAAACGGCAAAAAAAAAAAACGCAAAACAACTAGGAAGCCAGACGGCAGTGCGACTGTGGTGAACCAATCTTCCTGTGCTCAACTATGTAACTTATCGGGTTTTGCGTCCACTGTGGTTGCTGGGACCAAATTTATCGAACTTTTGCTCCGATGTCCTGCTTCGTTGAGCGCACTTAAGATGCTCACAGGCTTTTGGAAAAATATTCGTATTTAGAAAAATATGGTGACTGTTCGATTTGAATCGAATAAGGCAATATTCGATTTGTTATTTGAAAGTTTCGAATATTCGCGCATTGTTCGAAATCAGTAAAGCCTATAATGAAGTGGCTTTGGTAGCCTTCTTACGCTTGTTCTCGCACTTCGATTAATCTTTAACTATATGTAATAGACTTGGGAGAACACGTTGTACGGTTAAAGCCTTGGAATGTTTCTGCTATACAACCGGAAACATCCTTTGAAGTCTACGCGTGGCTTACACGAAGTGCCATATTTACGGAACATTGAAGCAAACAAAGCTGCCCTTTCAGGACGTTGCTCGGCTAACGGTAAAAGTGACCGGTATTATTTCAGGCTGCGTGCTGGCTCAGGTTCGCGCGAAAGAAAAGAGAAAGAAGAAAACGAAGCGACAGTTTGTTTCTGCAAGGGCCAAGAAAAACCAACAGTCCTGGTCTAGAACGGGCCGTCGCCCCTTTGGCTGTCTGCCGACGGGGGTTTTGGAAGAAGGTCACAGGGCTATGAGCTCAGAGTGTACACGATGGAGATCGCGTGGGCGAATGGTGCTGGCTATGAGTGGTATGCATGCCGGCTGACTGATTGATTGACATTTAGCTGTTTTATCTAGATTTAGTATAATTGCTTTAGCTGCGTTTATCTATTTCTCTACTCAAATTCTTCCGTGCGTGGCAGGCATTTTAGTCAAGAATAAAATTTCCAGGCCACTTTCTATTCTCTCTGTTAATCTCTCTATAAGGGAGTTGCAGAAACAGCAAGCGTATAGCGATATTTAGCGTACGCCTAACCACCCTGCATACAAAAGAACACTAGATATTGGTTTTCTACTTCTGAGGTGCGCTAAGCCGCTTAGGCGCGTTATTAAGAACACTCTCCATCTGGGAGCTTTAGAAAAAGGGCACCTAAAAGTACCACATGCGTTAATCACCCTTTACACAAAAAGAGCCCGAGGCCTCAGTTTCCGCGCATGCGCGGTGTCACTGATGGTAATAAAGGGGTTCTTTGTGAATGTTAATTTCTTTGGGAAAAGCTATTTCTAAAGCGCCCTAATGGGTAGCTGTAGAGACAATGTACCTATCATGCGCTAACCGCCCTTCACACACACAAGCCGGGTGTTTCGTCATCTACGCGTGCGCAATGTCGCAGATCCCGCTCTTCGATCGCGCGCGCTCTTCATCTCGTTCCGCACAACGTTCCACCGAGTGGAACACGTCGATTTTGTTCCGCACGCGTACGACCAAATAAGTGACACGTATTTACTAAATGAAAAAAAATGTGTTTCCACTCGTTATAGCGGAACTTGCGTGGAACGAGATCAATGGCGCACGCTGAGCCTGTGGGGGCAGAGCTATATTTCTCGCGCTTCCTTCGAATGCGGAGGGGCGCCCCGCATATGGCAACAGCGCTATAGAATTCGTCCGTCGACAACCCGAACGTCTTCTTGCCGTCGGGGCTCGTCACATTCGCAAGACGACGCCTTTCGCGCCCGTACACAGCGGCGCGCGCGCACACAAACCGCGAGATCGCGTTGCTCGCGCGCGCGCTCCTTTTGCCGCTGCCCACCACTTGTTTTTCGAGAAGCGCGACGCTACAGCCCGAACGCGATCCGCCGCCCCGTCATCGGACAAAAAGATCCGTCTCTCGGGGGAGCATCGCGCATCTCGAGACTCGCATTGTTCGCCCCCTTCTGCGCCGTATACCGTCGCTAGTCGTCACGACACAACCGAAGTGGACACGGGGACAATGAAGAGACCGGCTCCCAATGACGCCCAGCGGGGGGTGTCGTCGGAAAGTCCCCGAGTTTGACCTATTGCACGCGTTGCAGATGTTGCCCCACTGTACACCGTTGCTCTTTGAACTACAAAGCGTTTCGGCTGTACCGATTACGGGTGCCCGCTTTCTCAGAAACCCGAAACGGAGCGCTTGGGTCAAGTACGAGGTCGTGACAGATTGCTTGCCTTGTCCCTTCTCTAATTCTCCGTGCGCTGTTGGGAACCGGTTACCTAAATTAAATTCGGGAGCTCTACGCGCCAAAACCACAATCTCGTAATGTCAAACGCCGTAATGTGGACTACGGATTATCTTTTACTAGACGTGTTTCTCTAACGTATTTTAAAGCTAACTACACAAGTGTTTTTCCATACGAAAAAGTTACCTATTAGCGGAAAAAATGTTATGATAGAGCTCTCCCCATGTTACTTTGTGCCGTACCTAATACGAGGTTGACGGCATGCATCTTTGCCTGACGTCGTGCAAGCATATCTTTAGCGTCACGAAAGGAAGTGCTTTTGCGTATTTGAACCATAGTTCTAATGCTGAACTAGTTGGCTCACACATTCCGCGACGTCAGCCGACTCTTGCCCGTAGCATCTTTGGTTAGCAGTGCCACATGGGGAGCGAAAGAAGTGACGCTTGCTTACGACAATTGTTATTGCGTACATAAACAAGGCATCACTTCATTTCCCATGTAGGTCGTCGCGCTGCTAATCAAAGATGCGACGTTACCAACACGCCCGTTCAGCCACCCTTGCGAATTACGTTATCAGTAGACTCTCGGCAGAGTGTTGTCTTCCTTGCGTCCTGTCCAAATAAGTGTGCAAAAAGACGTGTTCATTTCTTTGTACAAAAAGGATCTCCTTGTAAATTAAGTAACAACCCATAGCCACCAAGCAAAAGAGCTAAGTTACATTTGATCCTTGGTTCGCCCTAAATTATGCACCGGAGCATGTTGCTTAGTTTCTAAAGTACTTCACCCACAAGAATATCAAAATAGTAAGAACGGTTCATTACAAAGTCCACTTATTGATAGCTGCATGTGGGTTATTTGACAATTGCATACCCGGCAACCGCCGTGAATCATATTACATGGTAAGATTACCGCAGTATCCTACATGTCCAGAACGAAATGCCGTATCTCTCTCTTCTTAGTTGTGTTATTTGTTAAATCATTGAACAATCAGAAAATATCTTAAGATTAAAAAATCGCCAATGCCGCACCCGCACATAAATGTGGACATCCTGATAAAGTATGCAACTATATAGGTCCTTAACTTCGGTCTCCTGTAAAGCAATGGAACATGCGATATATTGGAATCTGGTGAAACGTTTACAAGAACACAACCTTTTGACGCCTTCCCAGTATGGCTTCTATTCCGGTTTATTATGCGCGGCGCCACTTGCCAAGTTTATTCATGCGCTTCTGCGTTGAGTTTTGACAAGGGTTTGCAGCTTGACACAGTTTTATTACACTTTATAACAGCCTTTGATGTCGAATCACATGACCTTCTCCCGTGCAAAATGTATTTTATAAGAACACCTGGTCTTGTTATATAGATTAGGAATTATCTCAGCGGCGCCCCCAACGCGTCGTTCTGAATAGTGTATCGATAACACCTGCTGATGTATTGTCTGGCGTGCTTCAGGGCTCTGTACTCGGGCGCTTATTGTTTCTGGTATTCATAAATGACCTAGCCCTTGACCAACGATGTTCCGTCAGGCTGTACTCGGACGACTATATTGTGTATCGTCATATCACGAGCATTGTCTAATTCTCTAGACAGATATTTATATAAGATAGGAAGGTGGTGTGACCTGTGGTAACGCATTTAAACGCAGAGAAATATCACCAGGAACACAGCTAAATCTGATGAGTCAATATGTATGGCTAAATTTTTAGACGACTTTGACGGTATCGTGTGAACCTAGTAACCTGTGCCCAGTTTACTATTACCCTGTTGTACCATGTACACTGTTTTTGTTCTTGCCTAGCACTTTGCATTTCGATTGTTCTTTTAGCCGTATTGTTTTCCTTTTGTTGGGCGTTTGCTTTCGTCTTTTTTGTCATTTCGTTGGTATTATTAGCCACCCCTCCCCCTACTATAATGCTATACGGGTGCTGTAGGTTTTCAGTATAAATAAATAAATGAAATGAAAATCCAGCTGGTAATTGGAGCCGAGTGAGCTTCGCTGCCTAGGGGGAGGATTCACCTCCCCCCCATGGACAAGTTGGGGAGGGAGGGGGGCTCGAGCCACCCCTCCCCCGCCTCCCGTATTTGACACCTACGCGAGCATCGAATGATATATGGAGGCTTTCTTTTTTTTAATGTTGAGCTTCGCCTATATACGCGTTAACTTGTTGCCGCATTACCGCCACTCTGTGACCTATACAGCTGATGGGCGCTGTCTTCTCGGAAAAGTGAAGGGTACTTCAAAGGCAAACACTAGGTCAAGCTGGACTAGATAGATCGTTGGTCTTTTCAAACTCTTTCTCCGTTTCTTCGTCGGGAAAACAAGGACCTGTTCGTGGAAATGTGAAGTGCTAACCCGTCTTCAATTTGCCGCGCCAGCTCCGTCATGATTTTCTTTAAAAATTATGCCAAAGCTAGTTATTTGCTTGTCATAGAAAATCCTAATGTTATTAGAGAATGAACGAAAATACTGCCTTGCAAGACTTTATACACTTTTCCTACAAGTGACTCAAGTGTACGAAAATATCGCCCATTGTGTCAGATGTTACAGCGATCATCGCAAGCTTCTGCCTCACTTTCCCCGCTAAGTTTGGCCATACTTTACCCTAAAGAACACACGGATGACATTTCAAGATGGCAGACTACCAGTCTACTCTGATTCATTTCATTTTATTACAGTGTAAATATCTTCAGCTAAGAAATTTCTGCATGCTCTTGTGTGCGTACTTGTGTGTGTGTCTGTGTGTGCGTGTTTGTGTGTGTGTGCGTTTGTGTGTGCAGGGACACTAAGGAGAATCAATTATTTAAGCATAGTAGCAAGTTACAGTTCCACATCATCAAAAAAGCCACGCTAACTATGATGATAGGCTTGGCAAGTGAGAAAAGACGCAGAAGCGAGACGGGTGGTGACGCCGTCTTCAAGTTGCCGCATCACGTCGCCGTAACTTAGTACATTTTGACGTCGTCTAATCGGGCCCGTTAAGGTTTTATCGCTAAAGTTGGACGACATTGTGTTTTGTTAAAGTCAATCGCAGAACTTACCTAGTTTCTAGAATTTTTTACTGAACCACAATGAGCCAAATACGAGCCGCCCAAAAAAAAAAATTACGAACTCTTCCCCTAACCGGAAAATGTTGGTAAGCGAAGCTTGTCCTGTATTCACCTGACCTTCGTCACGGTTAAGTAACCCACAGGTAACGGTGCAGGGTGGCTTCGGCCTCGCTCTCTCTCAGCTGGGGTCTTCTCGTTGCTGTCAGATTGCCTGGGCTCGGGCGGCTCTATATTCCGACGTTATCGGCGCGCGGGCGAGCGTCGTTAGACGCCGAGCGCGTCGGAACGCGTTGGCAGCGTCAGGTTACGTTGGCGGCGACAGTAAAGGGCCGTTTATAGTCCGACGTAACGCTCGCGCGCGCGCACGCTACGTCACGTCGGCGAAAACGACCCCTCTATATATAGTCGGGCGCACCGGCGCAGCCAACGTAACCAGCGGCTTCCGACGCGCCCCGACGGGCCCGGCGCTGATATGGCTCCTGAGCCATTCGCGCGTCGGAGTCGGGGAACTCTCGCACCGCAATGCATTGCGCACGAAGAAAAAGGTGCCAACACAACTCCGCAGACGGCTTTTGCGGACGGCGCGCGACTTGGCGAACGTTCTGCGCATGCTCCGAAGATAGCAGCCGGCGGCGCGCGCGTTGAAGTATAGAGTGGATGGCATCTCGGCTGGCGCAGCGCAACCGACGTAGCGTGACTGACTGCCAACGACGCTCGCCCGCGCGCCGATAACGTCGGACTATAAACGAGCCTTAAGTCGAACCATCGGTCGAACTATAGACGCTGTTGGTCTGGCCAACGTGACGTAACGTATGCGCGCTTTCACGCTACGTCGGGCTATATTTAGGCCTTAGCGGCTGGATCGGCGCACCAACGGCGAGCCCTTTCACGGGCGAGTTCTCGCCGCCGCTCGTCGAACGCTGCCAGTTCCTCGGGGGAACGCACAATGCGTGGCGGTCCCATCCGTTTGCTGAGAGTGTACTGAAGGGAAACGAAGCCAGCGCAGCGCGCGATACCCTTTCGTGCCATTTCCCTGCCCGGCGGAAGCTAAAAGGCTTTCATTGATTGCGGAATCCTTGCTAATAGAGACTTTTAGCGTGTCCGGTATTCGGGCAAGCGCGGGCGGTTTTCCGTGTAGCGGGGGCGTCAACGTGAGCGGCCAGATTGGTGGCGCCAGCTGGTGGCGCAAAGCTCAACCACACAAACACAGAGCTAATTACTATATTCTGCTTAGCTGCTGGCGTAAATTTTCGACAGTGGCGTAATCGTGTTCACAATAGCGCCGCTGCCAAAAATTTGCACGAGTGGCGAAGCAGGATATGGTGAGTTACTGCAGTTTTAGCCATGCGTTTGTCTGGTTGAGCTCTACAACACCAGGCGGCTTCACCGCTCACGTTTTCGCCCCGACCATCCGGTAATCCGCCCAAACCGCTCCCGTTTACCGGAATAGCGTACAAGCTAAAAGTCTCTAATAGAGTGTTTTAGCAGAACGTTTTTGACGGTCCGCTCCGCTCTCGCGTACCCGCTCACAGTTAGCGGAGCGGCGGACGAAGAATCAGTTTTAGCGGAGCGCCCGGCTGCGTCCGAAAGGCATGTGCTCGCCTGACGCGCCACCTTGCCGCAGAAGGTAAAACCGCTATGAACATAATACTCAAGTTGTAAGAATTGCCGCAATAAAATAATATATTTGGAATTACTCAAATGTCTGAAGGCATTTCGCGCAATACATTGCATTTTCATTTCTTATTTTTATATATGATTCTTACATTAACAAAGCCGTTACGCTGTGTTGTAGCCAAGGCAAGGTTTTTTGCTCTTTCAGTACACCTAAAACGTGGTCCGCATAAACAAACGTGCACACATGGCAGGGTTCTGGAACGGGTTCATGGCCACAACCTCCCGAAGTAGAAGATCTTCGTGTCTCCTAAAGTATACTCTAGGTTTGCGCTTTACAAATCTCGATTCAAACGAGCTCGTTGACGGGCCAGCAGCACTGGGGGCAGCCATTTTGCTTCGCTAGACCCGCTTGACGCGCTCGCCGCGCTCCGCTGAGAAAGCTTTCTAGCGGAGAGGAGGCTCCCGTCCGCTCGCCCGCTCACGGCTGAACGGGTCGCGCATGCGCACTTGCGGTTCCGCTAGCCCGCTGAGCGGAGCGGACCGTCAAAAACGTTCTGCTAAAACAGCCTAATGACTCAAACTCCGGCGCGGGCGCAGCTGTCAACTCATCAAACCGCCCTTCCCCGTAGCTGCTCTGCTCTGGTAGCAACTGGGCTTTTCTGCGTGACCACTACAACGCCACTTGTGAGCCGTTAGAAGCTTCGCTTGAAAAGTGCTTCGAAATCTGTGACCTCACACCGACGTGCCGGCTCTGGGGTTTGGGCGCGAATTTCGAAAATTGGAACTTTGACCTCCTTCTTTTTCTTTTAGCTGCAAGTCGCAAGTAAGCGCTTGGTCTATCTCTGTTTCTTGACCTTCTTTTTGCGTTGTTTCCGTTCTACATAAATGCGCTGTAGCATCCCTTAAACCAGTCGTACCGCCTTACACCAAGACAAGCAAGCAAATTTTCTGTATGTTAAACAGGAATCCTTCTGTCGGAGCCTCACGCCGTTCTACAGTCTCGGCAGTTTCCGCCGTGCACGCCTGTGTCGAAACGAATCCATTGGACATCCCATTTACATCCCTCTTCAGGTTACTACTCTGAAATGCGTACGCTGCTCACGCCATGATCAACCATCTTCATCGCATGCCGACCGCTGTTGTCAACGGGGGCTGTCTCGAAAAAAGCGTGCTCCGAGACTCAGTGGAGCCAAGGAACCATGACTGACAACACGGACGGACGGACGAGCCTCGGCAATCGGGAGTGGGAGGGGGGAGAGGGGGGCACCTCAGTCTGTACAACACGAGGCAGTCGCCAGTGCGTGTATAATGAAATTCCGCCGGTTTCTCCCCGCCGTATCCGTTTCTTGTAGACCGCTCACGGGAAGCGTAATTGAAGGTAATGACGGGGAAGAAACCACTTTCAGAGCGAAATGCAGGCTGTTGCTCGGTTCTTTCGGCTCTCTCTTTTTTTTTCTTCTGAAGTAAGCCAACGTTGTCGTAAGCCAGCTCCGTGCTCTATCTCGGTGGTCTCGTGTACATCGGGAGCCTGCCTAAACATAGAAGGATGCGCCTTGTCTGGTGCGTTGACATTGTGAACGAAGACCACGGGATCCGTGACTTTCGGATGCACAATCTCGTCGTTGATGTTGTTGTTTGTTTCCGCGGTTGTTTCTCGCTGCCTTGTACTTGACGCCGACCTGTCTGACAACGTCTCTTGTTCTTCAAAAGGCTCGCATCGCCGACGTGGGGGCTACAGAACGGCAACGGTTGGCTACCTGCTAAGTGGACTTTGGACATCTGGGCATGCCTAGGCAGCTATATGGCTGGGCCTCGCACGCTACCATCTCTACGCTGCGGACTCCACGACAGGGCGACGAAGGGTTTCTTGCTGTTGTTTCTTTCTTTATATGTTACCGGCAATGATGTCCAGCGTTTCTTCCTGGATTTCGCTTCGGGGCCGTCGCAATCGCACTATGACAGCGCCTTGGTTGGCTGCTCCCAACGTGGTCGGACAGCATAATGCATGTAATCGTGAGATTGCGTCGCGATTGCGTGGATGCACTCAGGTAGTCAGCTTTACGACAATATTAAAGGGACTCTGAAGAGAAAATGTTAGACCTTCTCTTTCAAAACTCATGCATGCATGTATTTATTCGCCTGCAAGCTGTTGACTGTTGTCGGAAGAAAACAATACAGGCGGAGTTCACATTCACAATTTACGTAATTCATTGCCTAGCTATAAGCACTTGGCGCCATTGCACCATGCAGACGCTGCAAAAATTCCCTGACGTCTCTGGATTCTGGCGCGAGAGCTTCAGCGAGGCATCGTCACGCGCCTTTCGTTGTTGCATCATTTGAAGTTTATCAGGCCTCCGTTCACGGCGTAGCACTCAC